>NC_084462.1:184826070-186026070 GCF_027409185.1 Cynocephalus volans
AAAAACCATTAAAAGAGATAAAGAAGGCCCCTGTATACTGATAAAAGGGTCTATCCATCAAAAGACATAACAGTCATAAATATATACGCACCTAATGTTGCAGCAGCCAGATTTACACAGCAAACACTATTAGATCTAAGAAAGAAGTGGACACTAACACCATAATAGTGGGGGACCTGAACACCCCACTCTCATCACTGTACAGATCATCTAGGCAAAAATTCAACAGAGATACACAAGATCTAAACAATACTTTAGACCAATTGAGCTTGGCAGATATCTACAGAACATTCCACCCAACAACCTCAGAATATTCATTCTTCTCATCAGCACATGGAACGTTCTCCAGGATAGATCACATATTAGGTCACAAAGCAAGCCTTAACAAATTCAAAAAAATTGGAATTATTCCATGTATTTTTTCTGATTATAATGGATTAAAATTAGACATCAATAATAAATGAAACTCTGAAAACTATACAAATTCATGGAAATTAAACAACATTCTACTTAATGACATGTGGGTCCAAGAAGAAATTAAACAGGAAATCAAAAAATTTCTTGAATCTAATGAAAATAATGACACATCATACAAAACCTGTGGGATATTGCAAAAGCAGTTTTAAGGGGGAAATTTATTGTTTTAAATGCTTACTTCAGAAGAATGGAAAGATGGAAAAAATAAACTAACACATCACCTTAAAGATGTAGAAAAACAAAACCAATCCAAACCTAAAGTGGGTAGATGGAATGAAATAATCAAGATCAGAGCAGAACTAAATAAAATAGGAACACAAAAAAGAAGACAAAAGATCAATGAAATAAAAAGTTGTTTCTTCGAAAATATTAATCAAATCAACAAACCTTTAGCAAGACTAAGTAAGAAAAGAAGAGAGTAGACGGAAATAACAAAAATTAGGAACAAAAAGGTGATATTACAACCAACACTTCAGAAAAACAAAGAATCATTAGAGACTCTATAAACATTTATATGCCAACAAATTTGAAAAACTGGAGGAAATGGATAAATTTCTGGATGCATACAAGCTACCAAAACTTAGGCAGAAGATATAGAAAATCTGAACAGACCAATAACAATAAAAGAGATTGAAGCTGTTATCAGAAGGCTACCAAAAAGAAAAGCCCTGGGCCAGACAGGTTCACTGCAGAGTCCTACCAAATCTTCAAAAAGGAACTGACACCAGTTCTCTACAAACTGTTCCAAAAGATTGAAACAGAGGCCATTCTCCCAAACTCAATCTATGAGGCAAATATCACCGTGATACCAAAACCAGACAAAGATACATCAAAAATAGAAAACTACAGGCCAATATCCTTGATGAATATAGATGCAAAAATCCTCAAGGAAATACTAGCTAGCAGAATACAGCAACACATGCAGAAAATTATACACCATGATCAAGTGGGATTCATCCCAGGGATGCAAGGTTGGTTCAGCATCTGCAAATCAATAAATGTGATACACCACATTAATAAAAGCAAAGACAAGAACGACATGATCATCTCTGTTGACGCGGCAAAAGCTTTTCACAAAACTCAACATCCTTTCATGCTAAAGACTCTCTACAAGTTAGGCATAGATGGAAAGTATCTCAACATAAGTAAAGCCATATACAATAAGCCCACTGCCAATATCATCCTGAACGGAGAAAAGCTGAAAGCTTTTCCTTTAAGAACAGGAACTAGACAAGGGTGCCCACTCTCACCACTCTTGTTCAACATAGTGTTGGAAGTACTACCCAGAGCAATCAGAGAAGAGAAGGAAGTAAAGGGCATCCAGATTGGAAAGGATGAAGTGAAGCTGTCCCTTTTTGCAGGTGATATGATCCTATATGTTGAACAGCCTTAAGCTTCTACAAAAAAACTGCTAGAGTTGATAAATGATTTCAGCAAAGTTGCAGGTTGCAAAATCAACACAGAAAAATTAGTAGCATTTCTATAGTCCTCCAGTGAACATGCAGAAAAAGAAATCAAGAAAGCTAACCCATTTACACTAGCCACCAAAAACATAAAATATTTAGGAATAATGCTGACCAAGGATGTGAAAGATCTCTATAATGAGAACTACAAACCACTGTTGAGAGAAATTAAAGAGGACACAAGAAGATGAAAAGATATCCCATGCTCTTGGCCTGGAAGAATTAACATTGTGAAAATGTCCATATTACCCAAAGTGATCTACAGATTCAATGCAATCCCCATCAAAATTCCAATGACATTTTTCTCTGAGATGGAAAAAGCTATCCAGACATTTATATGGAACAAAAGACCATGCATTGCCAAAGCAATCCTGAGCGAAAACAAACAAACAAACAATAAAACCCACAAAATCTGGTGGCATAACACTACCTGGCTTTAAACTATATTACAAAGCTATAATAACCAAAATAGCATGGTACTGGCGGAAAAACAGTCATGCAGATCAATGAAACAGAATAGAGAACCCAGAAATTAACCCATATGCCTACAGCCATCTGATCTTTGACAAGGGCAGCAAGTCTACATACTAGCGAAGAGACTGCCTTTTCAACAAATGGTGCTAGGAAAACTGGATAATCACATGTAGGTGAATGAAACTAGACCTGTATCTTTCACCATACACCAAAATCAACTCAAAATGGATTAAATCATTAAATATACACACCGAAACAATAAAACTCCTTAAAGAAAACACAGGGCAAGCACTCCAGGAAATAGGAGTGGGTACAGAATTCATGAATAGGACACAAAAAGCACAGGCAACTAAAGGTCAAATAAACAAATGGGCTTATATCAAAATAAAAAGTTTCTGCACAGCAAAAGAAACAACCAACTGCATAAAGAAACAACCAACAGAGTGGGAGAAAATGTTTGCTAAACATACATCTGACAAAGGATTAATATCCAGAATCTACAAGGAACTCAAACAACTTTACAATGAAAAAACAAATAACACAATTAAAAAATGAGCAAAGGAGCTGAACAGACATTTCTCAAAGGAAGATTTACGAATGGCCAACAGATACATGAAAAAGTGCTCAACATCACTCAGCATCTGGGAAATGCAAATCAAAACCACACTGAGATACCATCTCACCCAGTTAGGATGGCTAAAATCCAAAAGACTGAGAATGATAAATGCCGGAGTGGTTGTGGAGAAAAAGGAACTCACATACACTGTTGGTGGGGCTGGAAAATGGTGCAGCCTCTATGGAAAATGATATGGAGGACCCTCAAACAATTACAAAAAGATCTACCTTATGACCCAGCGATCCCACTGTTGGGAATATACCCAGAAGAATGGAAATCATCATGCTGAAGGGATACCTGTACTCCAATGTTTATTTCAGCTCTATATACAATAGCCAAGAGCTGGAACCAGCCCAAATGTCCATCATCTGATGAGTGGATAAGGAAACTGTGGCATATCTACACAATGGAATTCTACTCTGCTATAAAAAAGAACAAAATGCTACCATTTGCAACAATGTGGATGGACTTAGAGAAAATTATATTAAGTGAAACAAATCAGACACAGAAAGAGAAATACCACATGTTCTCACTTATTTGTGGGAGCTAAAAATAAATAAATAAATAAATAAATAAATAAATAAATAAACACACACAAAAAATAAAGGGTGAGGGGAAGTAGACAGAATAGCCACAAAAATTCCTTGACCTATTTATGCCAAGTGCACAGATATGATATGTGAGGGCCTGGGAGAGGGGTTGGGGTGGAGAGGAATGTGTAAAGGGGCATGAAAATCAAGTACAGTGTATTTTGAGAAGTAAAATAAAATAAAACAAAATAAAGTAAAAAGAGAGTGTGGGTGGGGTCTGCTTTGTGAAGTTTCTCAGGACTTTGAGAGCAATGAGAGCTGTGGTAATCAGAAGGGAAGTGTATACCAGGGGAATTGTGAGTATTGTGGAATAGCTTGGTTGTTGCTTAGTGAAACTGATGCCCTAAAGAAATAAAATGACAGGCTTGTGTGAGCCCCTGTCAACTAAGGGGAGGATGTGAAAATCAGAAAAGCTCTATAATATCATTTCAATGAGCCCTGTCTCCTGTAGAGAGAGGGAAAACTGTGCTGAAAATTGGGCCCACGACCTGATTGTAAGAGTAGGGGGACTATAAAGAAGGTTGAATTTAAAAACCCAAAGTTTTCCTTCAATAAAGAAAGGGAACTGATAGTGAATGAGTGGGACCCCAAGACTTGGAATAAGGTCATTTGGTTGGTGTGTGAGATTCTGCAGATAATGGAGGTTTGGATCAGTCCACCAGGTACAGAGCACTGTCCTTGCCAAGGTCGAGGGAAATCCTTGGAGAACTATCTCCAAAAAGGGGATGATAAACATCAATCAAGGCCTCAGGATCCAGTGCAACCGTAGAAACTGTAGGTTGTTCCACTGATCAGATAATAAAATGAGGGAATAAAATACTATCAAGGACCCACACTCTCCCTTCCACACGTGCTGGAGTGAGTGTTCACAGAGGCCAGTGGATAAGAGGAATTCTGTCCCCAATCCATCCCACAATGGGTTTATTTCTCTGGACCCTAAGTGTATAATCAGGATAGAGACATTTAGCATAGAGCAGAACTGTGACATTAGTCATCTTACCTGTGGAGAAAGAACCAGTGTGGTAGAAAAGATCACTGCCAAGGGTAGGGAAGCGCTGAGATTACCATGGGGTACAGGTGCATCTTGGAGATTCAGGGAGTGACATGCAGTGGATACAGTGGGCCCTTCCTGTGTTCCATCAGCCTTTACCACTTCAGCTCATGCTGAGCAACTTTCAACTTCCAACACCTGCATCTCTTTGTCTGGTTGTTTCCTGGGGCTTGTAGAGCCTGCATGAATGCAGGCAAGAAGTGCCAGGAATCAATACCTCTGGGAGCAGCTCCCAGCACACGACTGATGGGAGTGGGTGTATAAATACCCCAGGACACTCATCCTTTGGGGAAAGTCTGAGGCTTATATTCCACAGTTTTCATCAGAGTTCCTGAGAGGCATTGCACTGTATTTAACTGTCATGGTAACGTGCTTGATAAGACACTACAATAAAGCAAACGGGGATAATATCCTATAACCCAGTGCTTCCACTCCTGTGCATGTATCATAGAAAACCCTCAAACATGTGTCTGTCTCAGTCAGCTTGGGCTTCCATAACAAAAGATACCATAGGATGGATGGCTTGAACAACAAATCTATTTCTCTCAGTTCTGGAGACTAGAAGGCCAAGTTCTAGGTGCTAGCTGGGCTCAGTACTGGTGAGGGTTCTCTCCTTGGCTTGCAGATGGCTGCCTTCTTTCTGTCCACTCACTTGGCAGACAGACAGAGAGAGAGAGAGAGAGAGAGAGAGAGAGAGAGAGAGAGAGAGAGAGAGAGAGAGGCTCCCATCTTTCTATTTTTGTCAGAGCACTAATTACAGCACAGGAGCCCTACTGTCATGACCTCATCAAAACCTAATTATTCCCCTCAAAGGCTCCACCTCCCCACCTCACATTTGGGGTTTGGGCTTCAAAATATGAATTTTGAGATGAAACACAAACATTCAGTCCAGATACGGCCCCAGCAGCTGAGCACAAGCATGTGATAGTAACACAGTTAATAGAAACATGCAAAAACAATGCACTCAAAGAAAAGAAATTCTGAAATTGCACAGCAGTGAAAATGAATAAAATACAACTTCACACAACAACATAGATGAACCTTAGAAACAAACTATGCTAAAATTGGTAAAAAAAAAAAAAGCCAATCCTAGAAGACTACATAGATTCTAGAAAACTATACAGATTCACATATACATACATATTTGATAATTTTTTTAAAAGAAAGGAATGAAAAATATCAGGAGTGTGGTTATCTCTGGCTGAGAGACAAGAGTACATATAAAAGAAGGAAAGTTAGTAGATGCAAATCATTGATGATCTTCTTGCATAATTGTTTATGGGTGTGCATTATTTTACTATAGTTTCTAACTTCTATATTTATGCTTTTTGTCTCAAGCGTACATATAACAGGTAATATAGGAAAAATAGAAGAGAGACTTGGTCAAGATGATGGGAAAGAGTGAACATAGACAAGTCTTTAAGAGCTTTGTCTAAGGGGAGCAGAACAATGGGGTAGCCATAGATGTGAAATGAAGGGAAGATTTCTTTTTTGTTTTTTTATTTTATTTATTTTTTTGATTTTCCAATCCTATTTTCTTTTTCTTTCTTTTTTTTTTTTAAGTTTTATTTTGTCGATATACATTGTGGCTGATTATTGCTCCCCATCACCAAAACCTCCCTCCCTTCTCCCTCCCCCCCCCAACAATGTCCTTTCTGTTTGCTTGTTGTATCAACTTCAAGTAGTTGTGGTTGTTATATCTTCTCCCCCCCCCTGGTGTGTGTGTGTGTGTGTGTGTGTGTGTGCGTGAATTTATATATTAATTTTTAGCTCCCACCAATAAGTGAGAACATGTGGTATTTCTCTTTCTGTGCCTGACTTGTTTCACTTAATATAATTCTCTCAAGGTCCACCCATGTTGTTGCAAATGGCAGTATTTCATTCGTTTTTATAGCTGAGTAGGATTCCATTGTGTAGATGTACCACATTTTCCGTATCCACTCATCTGATGATGGACATTTGGGCTGGTTCCAACTCTTGGCTATTGTAAAGAGTGCTGCGATGAACATTGGGGAACAGGTATACCTTCGACTTGATGATTTCCATTCCTCTGGGTATATTCCCAACAGTGGGATAGCTGGGTCGTATGGTAGATCTATCTGCAATTGTTTGAGGAACCTCCATACCATTTTCCATAGAGGCTGCACCGTTTTGCAGTCCCACCAACAATGTATGAGAGTTCCTTTTTCTCCGCAACCTCGCCAGCATTTATTGTTCAGAGTCTTTTGGATTTTAGCCATCCTAACTGGGGTTAGATGGTATCTCAATGTGGTTTTGATTTGCATTTCCCGGATGCTGAGTGATGTTGAGCATTTTTTCGTATGTCTGTTGGCCATTTGTATATCTCCCTTAGAGAAATGCCTGCTTAGCTCTTTTGCCCATTTTTTAATTGGGTTTCTTGTTTTCTTCTTGTAAAGTTGTTTGAGTTCCTTATATATTCTGGATATTAATCCTTTGTCAGATGTATATTTTGCAAATATTTTCTCCCACTCTGTTGGTTGTCTTTTAACTCTGTTAATTGTTTCTTTTGCTGTGCAGAAGCTTTTTAGTTTGATATAATCCCATTTGTTTATTTTTCCTTTGGTTGCCCGTGCTTTTGGGGTCGTATTCATGAAGTCTGTGCCCAGTCCTATTTCCTGAAGTGTTTCTCCTATGTTTTCTTTAAGAAGTTTTATTGTTTCAGGGTGTATATTTAAATCCTTAATCCATTTTGAGTTGATTTTAGTATACGGTGAGAGGTATGGATCTAGTTTCATTCTCCTGCATATGGATATCCAGTTATCCCAGCACCATTTGCTGAAGAGGCAGTCCCTTCCCCAGTGAATAGGCTTGGTGCCTTTGTCAAAGATCAGATGGCAGTAAGTGTGTGGGTTGATTTCTGGATCCTCTATTCTATTCCATTGTTCAGTGTGTCTGTTTTTATGCCAGTACCATACTGTTTTGGTTATTATAGCTTTGTAGTATAGCTTACAGTCAGGTAGTGTTATGCATCCAGCTTTATTTTTTTTGCTCAGCATTGCTTTGGCTATGCGTAGTCTTTTATTGTTCCATATA
The DNA here is from genome assembly GCF_027409185.1 of Cynocephalus volans. Lineage (NCBI taxonomy): Eukaryota > Metazoa > Chordata > Mammalia > Dermoptera > Cynocephalidae > Cynocephalus > Cynocephalus volans. The sequence goes on from NC_084462.1 coordinate 184,833,796, forward strand.
AATGTCTGGATAGTTTTTTCCATTTCTGAGAAAAATGTCTTTGGAATTTTGATGGGGATTGCATTGAATTTGTATATCACTTTGGGTAGTATGGACATTTTCACTATGTTGATTCTTCCAATCCAAGAGCATGGGATATCTTTCCATCTTCTTGTATCCTCTCTAATTTCTCTCAGCAGTGGTTTGTAGTTCTCATTATAGAGATTTTTCACCTCCTTGGTTAACTCAATTCCTAAGTATTTTATTTTTTTGGTGGCTATTGTAAATGGGCAAGCTTTCTTGATTTCTCGTTCTGCATGTTCACTATTGGAGAAAAGAAATGCTACTGATTTTTCTGTGTTGATTTTGTATCCTGCTACTGTGCTGAAATCATTTATCAATTCCAACAGGTTTTTTGTAGAGGTTTTTAGGCTGTTCGATATATAGGATCATGTCATCTGCAAACAGGGACAGTTTGACTTCCTCTTTTCCAATCTGGATGCCCTTTATTTCCTTCTCTTCTCTGATTGCTCTGGCTAGTACTTCCAACACTATGTTGAATAGGAGTGGTGAGAGTGGGCATCCTTGTCTAGTTCCTGTTCTTAAAGGAAAAGCTTTCAGCTTTTCCCCATTCAGGATGATATTGGCAGTGGGTTTGGCATATATGGCTTTAATTATGTTGAGATACTTTCCCTCTATACCTAACTTATAGAGGGTCTTTGTCATGAATGAGTGCTGAACTTTATCAAATGCTTTTTCAGCATCTATAGAGATGATCATATGGTCCTTGTGTTTGAGTTTATTATTATGGTGTATCACATTTATTGATTTGCGTATGTTGAACCAACCTTGCATCCCTGGGATGAATCCCACTTGATCGTGAAGAATAATTTTTCGTATGTGTTGCTGTATTCTGTTTGCTAGTATTTTAGTGAGGATTTTTGCATCTATATTCATCAAGGATATCAGCCTGTAGTTTTCTTTTTTGGTTATATCTTTACCTGGTTTTGGTATCAGGATGATGTTTGCTTCATAGAATGAGTTTGGGAGATTTGCGTCCGTTTCAATCTTTTGGAATAGTTTGTAAAGAATCGGTGTCAATTCCTCTTTGAATGTTTGGTAAAATTCTGCTGTGAATCCATCTGGTCCTGGGCTTTTCTTTGTTGGGAGCCTTCTGATAACAGCTTCAATCTCCTTTATTGTTATTGGTCTGTTCAAATTTTCTACGTCTTCATGGTTCAGTTGTGGGAGCTTGGGTGCATCCAGAAATTTATCCATTTCCTCCAGATTTTCAAATTTGTTGGCGTATAGTTGTTTATAGTAGTCTCGAATGATTCCTTGTATTTCAGATGAATCAGTTGTAATATCGCCTTTTCATTCCTAATTTTTGTTATTTGAGTCTTCTCTCTTCTTTTTTTTGTTAGCCATGCTAATGGTTTGTCAATTTTATTTATCTTTCCAAAAAACCAACTTTTTGATTCGTTGATCTTTTCAATTGTTTTTTTGGTTTTCAATTTCATTCAGTTCTGCTCTGATCTTAATGATTTCTTTCCGTCTGCTAACTTTAGGTTTGGATTGTTCTTGTTTTTCTAGTTCTTTAAGGTGAAGTGTTAGGTTGTTCACTTGCCATCTTTCCATTCTTCTGAAGTGAGCGTTTAATGCCATAAATTTCCCTCTCAATACTGCTCTTGCAGTATCCCACAGGTTTTGGTATGATGTATCATTGTTTTCATTAGTTTCAATAAATTTTTTGATTTCCTGCTTGATTTCTTCTTGGACCCATATGTCATTAAGTAGAATGCTGTTTAATTTCCATGTGTTTGTATAGTTTCCAGAGTTTCGTTTGTTATTAATTTCTAGTTTTAATTCATTGTGGTCTGAGAAGATACATGGGATAATTCCAATTTTTTTGAATTTATTGAGACTTGATTTGTGACCTAATATGTGATCTATCCTGGAGAATGATCCATGTGCTGATGAGAAGAATGAATATTCTGAGGTTGTTGGGGGGAATGTTCTGTAGATATCTGCCAATTCCAATTGGTCTAGAGTCTTGTTTAGATCTTGTGTTTCTCTACTGATTCTTTGCCTAGATCATCCGTCTAATATTGACAGTGGGGTGTTCAGGTCCCCTGCTATTATGGTATTAGTGTCTATTTCCTTCTTTAGGTCTAATAGTGTTTGTTTTATAAATCTGGCTGCTCCAACATTGGGTGCGTACATATTTATGATTGTTATGTCTTCTTGATGGATCAGTCCTTTTATCATTAAGTAGTGTCCCTCATTGTCTCTTTTTATGGTTTTTAGTTTAAAGTCTACTTTGTCAGATATAAGAATAGCTACTGCAGCTCGTTTTTCTTTTCTGTTTGCATGGTAAATCTTTTTCCATCCTTTCACTCTTAGTCTGTGTGAATCTTTATGGGTGAGGTGGGTCTCTTGTAGGCAGCATATAGTTGGGTCCTCCTTTTTGATCCAGTCAGCCAGTCTATGTCTTTTGATTGGGGAATTTAAGCCTTTTACATTACGAGTTGTTATTGAAAGGTGTTGATTTATTCCTAGCATTTTATTGGTTGTTTGGTTGTCTTAGGTGTCTTTTGTTCCTTGCTTTCTGATTTACTGTTTGGTTTCTGTGTTTGTTGGTTCCTTGGGTTTTAGATAGCCTTTTTGTTTGTTTTCTCTTCATGAATGCCATTTTTATTATACTAGTAGGTTTTGATTTTTCTTGGGTTTTTATGGCAATGGTAGTTATTTTTCAGGAACCCAACCCAGTACTCCCTTGACGATTTCTTGTAAGGGTGGTCGTGTGGTGGTGAACTCCCGCAGTTTTTGTTTGTCTGAGAAATATACTATTTGCCCTTCATTTCGGAAGGATAGCCTTGCAGGGTAGAGTATTCTTGGCTGGCAATCTTTGTCTTTTAGTATTTTGAAAATATCATCCCATTCCTTTCTAGCTTTTAGGGTTTGTGATGAGAAGTCTGATGTTAGCCTGATTGGGGCTCCTTTATAGGTGATTTGACGCTTCTCTCTTGCAGCTTTTAAGATTCTCTCTTTGTCTCTGAGTTTTGCCAATTTGACTATGACATGTCTTGGAGAAGGCCTTTTTGGGTTGAATACGTTTGGAGATCGTTGAGCTTCCTGGATCTGAAGATCTGTGATTTTTTCTATACCTGGGTAGTTTTCTGCCACTATTTTGTTTAATATGTTTTCAATGGAATCTCCATTTTCCTCCCCTTCTGGAATACCCATGACTCGGATATTTGAGCGCTTGAGGTTGTCTGATATCTCTCTCAGATTTTCTTCAATGTCCTTGATTCTTTTTTCTTTCTTTTTGTCTGCTTGTGTTATTTCAAACAGCCCATCTTCAAGTTCAGAGGTTCTCTCTTCAACTTCGACAAGCCTTCTGGTTAAACTCTCCGTTGTGTTTTTTATTTCGCTGAATAACTTCTTCAGTTCAGCAAGTTCTGCTACAGTTTTTTTCAGGACATTGATTTCCTTGTACATTTCCTCTTTCAGATCCTGTATACTTTTCCTCATTTCATCATGATGTCTAGCTGAGTTTTCTTGTATCTCATTCAGTTTCCTTAGAATTATCACTCAAAATTCCTTGTCAGTTGTTTCAAGGGCTTCTTGTTCTATAGGATCTAGAGTTTGAGATTTATTAACTTTTGGTGGTGTACTTTCTTGATTTTTTGTATTTCTGGTATCTTTTTTTGGTGTTTATTCATTGTGTCAGGGGGTTTCACAGACCACCAGTTTGAGACTAATGACTAACTAGGATGTTGCTGTGGTTGCCAATTTCGTATGGCTCCCTCCGTGACTGCTCGGTTGGCCTCTAGTGCCTTGTGTGTGTGGTTGCCTCGGGTCTTGGGCTTCTCCGGGGAGCCACCTCTCTGGTCAGCTTGGACTCTGCTGGGCTGGTGGATCACGTACCACAGGGTGTATGATCTCTGTTGAGCTTTCACTTCCTGTGCAGGACTTCTCCCTGTTCTGTGTGCTCTGGCCCAGGCTGTTGGATCGTGCAGTGGCAACCCCACCGGGTGTGTGGTTTCTGTCGAGTCTCTGCCTCCCAGGTCGCAAGTCTTCCCACTCTGTGTGCACTGTGCTGGGCTGGGGCGTGTCTTCTGCGCCCCTCTTCTATCAGCTGGGCCTTCAAGACCTTGCTCAGCACCGCCTCGCCCAGGAAGTCTACCAGGTTTCTGCTAGGCACAGATGACCAGTCGCTCTGGGTGCCTTTGTAGCACTGTGTAGATCTTTCTCGGGCCTTGTTCACCTTTGTATCCCCCCGGCATAGACCAAGTCTAGCACCCGCCTGCAGCCTGCTCTCCAGCAGGTTCAAGTGGACCTGGGAACTCTCCTACCACACTATTCCCAACCAGAAATTGGTTAGGCTTTTTTCCGAACTGGTGGCTGCAGAGATGGTATCTGCCTCCCAGTAACAGGAAGTTTACTGGGGGCCGGAGTCCAGGGTGTGGTGGAGTGACAGTTGGCCCGCCCGTACTTCCTTGCCCTCCTGACACTGGCCGGGGATGCCCCCCGCCACCAGCACCACCAGAGAACCGTGGAGGGAGTGGGAGGGGAGGCTGGCCTGCAGGCTCCGGAAAGCCCCGCGCCAGGTCAAGCAAGTGGGAAGGCTCAGTGATGGCCGAGCCGGGTGGATCTGCCCGCACCTGGGAAAATGGAGGCAGCCCTGGGGCGGTGAGTGGCCTGGTGATGCAGGCGGGAGCCGGGTGGGCGTCAGCCCCCCCGCACAGAGCTGGGCCAGGGGTCACTCGCAAGGTTGTGCCAGGTCGGTTGTTCACTCTCTGTCTCTGGTTTGTCGCCTTCCCTGTTCTCGGCCGCTGCCGCCTTGGGCTGTTCAGTCACGGTGCGGCTTGGGCACTCCCAGGAATCTTCTTTAATGCCAGCCTGAAACCTCGAATCCTGAATAGGGCAGCTGGCCGCCTTCAGTGCGGCCCCGGCCTCCGGGATCCTGTCTGCATCCACAGCAGCCCTGGCGCCGTGTTCCCTGTTTCGAGACTCGCTTTTGCAGCTAAGAAACAGTTCTTTTCCTGCTCCACACTTCAAAGCTGTTGCCTGTAGATTTTTTTTTTTTTTGTCTTTTTTTCTGTCTTTTTTTCATAACCGGCACTCAGCCAGTGAGTGCACTGGTCATTCCTATATAGGATCCGAACCCGCAGCGGGAGTGTCGCCGCGCTCCCAGCGCAGCACTCTACCGAGTGCGCCACAGGCTCGGCCCACAAAGCTGTTGCCTGTAACTGAGGCAGCCTCTCCTGCCGGGGGCAAAGTGGCGGTCACCCCCCACGACCGGCCACCAGCAGCGGTCCTCCCTTAAGAGATGGCAAGAGGAAGGTCCACAAGTTTCCCGGCTGCCTGAGGCCCAGTGACCACCTTTTCCACCTCAGCTACTCCGCACCAACCACCGCAGCCACCGCCATCTTGAAAACCTTTTTTTTGTTTTTTTAAACAGAAGACATTATTATATTGTTGTTAATGATTCAACAGAGTGAGAGAACTGGTGATCCAGGAGACAGAAGTAGTTATTTCAGGAGCAAAGCCGTTGAGTATGTGAAGAAGTTTCTTGACCACTGTAAGAGTAGGAGACACTGTCCCAAGGATTGGGAGAGATGTGGACATTTAGATTCAGGGAGCTCAAATGTCCCTGGTTGGACTTAACCCAAAAGGATCCTCTCTGAGGCACATGGAAATCAAACTGTGAAAAGTCAACAACAAAGAGACAAATCTAAAAGTAGCAAGAGAAAAATGTCAAGTCACATGTAAGGGAACCTCCATTTGACTATGCATCAGAAATGAGGAAGAAATAATGGCCTTCCCATACAAGTAAAGCTGGGGGAATTTATCACCACTATATTAGCCTTAGAAGAAGTTCTTAACGGAGTCCTTCAACTGAAAATGAAATGGAGTGCTTCAGCTACCATGAAAACATGAATGAGAACAAAACTCACAAGTAGAGGTAAATTCATAATTTAAACTCAGATTGTCCCAGTGAGGTAATGGTGATATGTAAAGACTTCCATCCTCTAGTATAAAGATTTGATGTCAAAATGGTTAAAAACAACAACAGCTGCAATTAGTGGCTAAGAGACATACAGTAGAAAGAAACATAAATTAAGGCAAAAAATATTAATTGTGTGTGTGTGTGTGCATGTAGGGGAATTTAGAGTATTTTCATGTGACCAAAGTTAAGTTGTTATCAAATTAAAATAGACTACTATAACTACAAGACTCTTCATGCTAGCCTCAAGGTAACTACAGAGACAAACAAAGAAACAGCCCCACCCCATTGCAGCAGAGACACAAATAAGAAAGAAAAGGAAAATAAAGCTTAGCACAATGAAAAATCACCAATCTGCAGAGATAAATAAGAGAAAAGAAAGGAACTAAGGATCTAAAAAACAACCAGAAAACAATGAACAAACTGGCAGGTATAAGTTCTCCCATATCAATAATAGTTTTAAATGTAAATTAATTAAACTCTCCAATTAAAAGATATAGACCAGATTAAAAAAAAGATCCAATGATATGTTGCCTAGAAAAGACTCACCCAACTATTGAAGATGAACATACACTGAAAGTGAAGGTCTGGAAAAAGATATTCTATGCAAATAGAAACCAAAAGTGAGCAGAAGCAGCAATCCTTATATCAGATAAAATAGACTTTAAATAAAAAACTGTAAACAGAATCAAGGTCATTATATAAGAATAAAGGGAGGAATTCAACTACAGGCTATAACATTTGTAAATTTATATATGCTCTTGACACAAGAGAACTGAGACATATAAAGCAAATATTACTAGGCCTAAGGGGAGAGATAGACTGTCATTCAGTAGTAGTAGGGGACTACACCACCACACTTTTAGCAACAGACATATCATCTAAACAGAAAACAAAGTCAGAAGCATCTGACCTAAACTGCAACACAGATCAAATGGATCATACAGACACTTTCAGAATGATCCATCCAACAGTGGCAGAATACACATTCTTGTCAACTGCACATGGAACATTCTCCAGCATAGATTATATGTTAATACACAAAACAAGTTTACACAAATTAAAAAAGACAGACATCAAGGGAGGCTGAGAAAGATGGTAAAGTTGCCCAAAATGTGATCCTCCCACAGAGAGGAACTAGAACAAGGAATGGAAAGCTAAGTACAGGGGAGAGCATTGGTAGGAGAGCATGGGAGGGCAGCAGGATCCTGGTGAAGAGCATAAAAACCAAGCAGGGTGGTTTAGAGGAAAAAGAAGCATGTGCCTTCAGCAGCTGCCATGTCTCTGTCACCAGGATCAGTGCAGGAGGAGTTCTCCCTTGAGACAAAAAGCATCTGCTCAGCTGTGAGCACTTCCCAGTGGTAAATCATTCCACTCCAACTGCTACCATGGACACCTGCACCATTGTCTAGTCCCAGTGCTGTGGCACTTCTCTGTGCACAGGAGTTCATCCTGTACAGTGCAGCACACTGCACAGTCCTTGCCCCACATGGCCCTAGTAGCCCACACGGGCCCACTTGTCCAACTACCCACATGGCCACAGCTGCCCTGATGGTCTGCATGGCCTCAACTACCTGACCATGGCACCATCTTCCTGGCCACCTTTGTGGCCGTACCCACACACTCTGGCCCAGTTGTCCAGCCACCCACATGGCCCCTGCTGCAGATGCATCTGGTAGTGCCTGCTGGAACTACTGAGTCTATCCAGAACAAATGAATCTACCCCAAACTACTGAGACTACTGAGTCTACCTCTATTAAACCATGCAAAAGTAAGCCACCCCACTCAGCAATATAGAACAAATATACAGGAGCCTTTCTCCTCAAAAACCATCCCAGAGTAATAGAAGAAGCAACCACTATGCCAGATGACCAGACATCAATGTAGGGATCCTAGAAATTAGAAAAAGCAGGAATTTCAACATGACCAAAGGGAAACTATAATTCTCAAATTTCAGACCTCCAACAACAGGAAACCCTTGGAATGTCTAAAAAAGAATTCAGAGCAACAGTCTTAATGAAACTCAGTGAGATCCAAGAAGCTGTAGATGACACAACAAAATGTGAAAAACAATCCAGGACAGGAAGGAGGAAATTTATAAAAAGATAAATGCCATAAAATAGAATGCAGCAGAAGTCCTGGGACTGAAAGACTCATCCAACAAAATAAAAACTACAACTAAGAGCTTAAGCAGCAAGCTAGAGCAAGTGGAAGGAAACAATTTCTGACCTCTAAGATAGTCTTTTTGAAATAACCTGTGGATTAAATAAATAAATGCATAAAATCTGTGAGAGCGATCAGACAACCTTACATGCACAAACATTCGCGTCATGGGTGTTCTGGGTGGGGAGGGGAAGGGGGAAGGAATTGAAAACATATTCAATGAAATAATAGTGGAAAAATTCCAGGTATTGGTAAAGATATGGACATCCAGACCCAAGAAGCTCAAAGATTCCCAAACAGATTCAATCCAAAAAGTCCTCTCCAAGACACAGTGTAGTCAGACTATGAAAAGTCAAAGGAAAGAGAGAATCCTAAAACAGTAAAGGAGTCAAGTCACCTATTACAGAGTCACCTTCAGACTAATGGCAGATTTCCTAGTAGAAACCCTACAAACCAGAAGAGAATGGGATGATATATAAGTACTAAAAGAAAAAAACTGCTAGCCATGAATATTATAACCAGGAAGCCTATCCTTCAGAAATGAAGGGGAAATAGGGTTTTTCTCAGACAAACAAAAACGATGGCAATTCACCACCACATGGTCAGCTTTACAAGAAGTCCTTAAGGGAGTCCTGCACCTGGAAACCCCCAACATAATAACCATCATGAATATACAAGAAAGAACACACACCACTAATAAATGAGAAACAGGAAAAAATTGTACCATACCATCTGAAAAGCCAACAAACACCAAAGACAAACATAAATGGGAAAGAAAGGAAAAAAAGATTTTTAAAACATCTAAAGGGGTACCTTGGAATCAATTTAACCAAGGAGATGAAAGATCTCTATGATGAGAACTAGAAAACACTACTGAAAGAAATTAAAGAGGACACAAAAAGGTGGAAAGACATAACATGCTCTTGGATGAGAAGAATTAACATCATGAAAATGTCCATTCTACCCAAAGCAGTTCTACAGATTCAATGCAATCTCCACCAAAATACCAATGACATTCTTCACAGAAATAGGAAAAGCAATCCTAACATTCATATGGAATAACAAAAGACCCTGAATAGCCAAAGCAATCCTGAGGGGGAAAAAAAAAAAGCTGGAGACATACACGGACAGATTTCATATTATATTACTAAGCTATTGTAACCCAAACAGCATGGTACTGGCATAAAAGCTGATGCTTGGACCAATGGAACAGAAAAGAAAACCCAGGAATAAACTCACATAATTACAGCCAACTGATCTTTGACAAAGGCAGCAAAAACATATGTCAGGGAAAAGTCTGCCTCTTCAAGAAATAGTGCTGGGAAAATTGGACATCAATGTGCCCAAGAACGAAACTAGACTTATACCTCTGACCATATGCCAAAATCAACTCAAAATCGATTAAAGACTTAAATAAGATACCTAATACCATAAAATAACTAAAGGAAAATATAAAGGAAACAATCCAGAAAGTAGGACTGGGCAAGGACTTTATGAATAAGACCCCAAAAGCACAAGCAATGAAAGAAAAAGTAAACAAATGGGATTATAGCAAACTAAAAAGCTTCTGTACAGCAAAGGAAACTATCAACAGGGTGGAAAGATAAGCTATGGAATGGGGGAAAATATTCACAAACTATACATTTGACAAGAGCTTACAATCCATAATATACAAAGAACACAAACAACTATACAGTAAAAACCGAAATAATTCAATTAAAAAATGGGCAAAGGAGATGAAAAGACATTTTTCAAAGGAAAACATACAAATGGCCGACAAGTACATGAAAAAATGCTCAGCATCACTAGTCATTAAGAAATGCAAATAAAAACCACATTGTGATATCCTCTCACCCCATTTAGACTGGTCATTATTAAAAAGACTGTGAATAACAAATGCTGTGAGGATGTAGGGAAAGGGGTATTCTTCCACACTGTTGGTGGGACTGTAAATTAGCACAGCCACTATGAAAAACAGTATGGAGGTTCCTCAAAGAACTACAGATAGAACTACCACATGATCCAGCAATCCCACTACTGGACATATATCCAAAGGAATGGAAATCATCATGTCGAAGAGACACCTGCACTCCCATGTTAATTGCAGCTCTATTTACAATAGCCAAAATATGGAACCAACCTAAGTGTCCTTTGACAGATGACTGGATAGGAAAAATGTGGTATATATACACAATGGAATACTACTCAGCCATAAAAAAGAATGAAATTCTTCCATTTGCAGCCACATGGGTGAGTCTGGAGAAAATTAGGTTAAGAGAAATAAGCCAAAGGGAAATGCTGCATCTTCTCTTTTATAACTGGGTGCTAAGAAAGAAGGAAAGAAAGGAAGAAAATTCCACAACAATTCATTGAACTTTCAGAAGGACAGAAAAAACCTAAGGTTACTAGAGATAGGGGAGGGAGGGAGGGGGTCAGGGGAGAGGTAGGTAGGCTGGGTAAAGGGCATAAAGAAAAATCAAGATTTGCTATAATGAATATGCTAATAATAGTAATAATAAAATGCTGGGAGTAAGACAATACCTTTTGATAACAATGCTAATTATACATGGATTGAATTCCCTACTCACAAGACACAGACTAGTTGAATGGATTACAAAAGTAGACCTAACTATATGCTGCCTACAAAAACCCACCTCACCTATAAAGATTCACACAGACTAAGAGTGAAGTGATGGAAAATAATATACCATCTAAATGGAAACCAAAAATAAGAAGAAGTTGTTATGCTTACATCAGATAAAATAGTCTTGAACCAAAAAATATAAAAAGAGACAAGGGCCTGATATAATGATAAAAGGATCTTTTCAGCAAGAAGACATAACAATCATAAATACATGCACACCCAACACCAGAGCACCCAGATATATAAAGCAAATACTATTATACTTAAAGAAATAGACCCCGATACAATAATAGTTGGAGACCTGAACACCCCTCTCTCAGCAATAGACAGGTCATGTAGGCAATAAATCAACACAAAGTCAGAGGATTTAAACTGCACATTAGACCAACTGGACTTGGCAGACATCTACAGAACATCTCACCGAACAACTACAGAATATACATTCCTCTCATCAGCACATGGAACATTCTCCAGGATACACCACATGTTAGGTCACAAATCAAGTCTTGACAAGTTTAAAAAAGGTGAAATCATTTCAAGTGTCTTTTTAGGCAACAATGGATTAAAATTAGAAATCAGTAATAAGTGAAACTCTGGAAACTATAAAAATACATGGCAATTAAGGAACATACTCCTGAATGACCAAATTGAAGAAGAAATTAAACAAAAAATGAAGAAATGTCTTGAAACTAATGAAAATAAAGACACATCATAATAAAACATATGGGATACTAGAAAAGGAGTTCTAAGAAGGAAGTTTATTGCAATAAATGCTTACATCAAAAGGACAGACTTCAAATAAACAACCTAATATTATACCTCATAGAACTAGAAAAACAAGAAAATCCAATCCCAAAATTAGTAGTTGAAAGAAAAACAAGAGGAGAGCAGAGCTAAATGAAGTAGAAACCAAAAATATGATACAAAAAATCAATGAAACAAAAAGTTGTTTTTCTGAGAAGATAAACAAAATAGACAAAACATTATCCAGACTAATTAAAAAAAAATAAGAGAGAAGACCCAAATAATAAAAATTAGAATGAAAAAGGAGATGGTACAATCCAATATCACAGAAATACAAAGAATCATTAGAGATTATTATGAACAACTATACACCAAAACATTTGAAAACCTGGAGAAAATGGATAAATTTCTGGACACATACAAACTAACTGGACTGAACCAGGAAGAAATAGATAATCTGAACAGACCAATAACTAGCAGTGACATTGAAGCAGTAATCAACAGTCTCCCAACAAAGAAAACCGGGGTCCAGATGGCTTTACTGCTGGATTCTGCTGAACATTTAAAGAGGAGTTAATATCAATTCATTTCAAAACATTCCAAAAAATTGAAAAGAAGTCCATTCTCCCAAACTCATTGTATGAGGTCAGCATCATCCTTATACCAAAATCAGACGATGACACAACTGAAAAACAAAACTACAGGCCGACATCCTTGATGAATATAGATGCAAAAATCCTCAACAAAATATTAGCAAATAGAATACAACAGCCCATCAAAAAGATCATACAGCATGTTCAAGTGGGATTTATCACAGAGATGCAAGGATGCTTCAAAATACACAATTCAATAAATGTGATATGCCACAGCAACCATAAAACCAGATCAACCACAAGAAAGAATGAAATTCTGACATTCACTGCAGCATGGATGATCTCAAAAAAAATTATGTTAAGTGAAATAAGCCAGGCACAGAAACACAAATACTGCATGTCCTCACTCATATGTGGGAGCTAATAAATAAATAAATAAGAATGAATGAAAGAGGAAGAGAGAAAAAAGAAACAACCATCACAATAATATTGAACTTTCAGAGGGAAAGAACAGAACTTGGGTTCCTAGAGAGAGAAGGTGAGGGAGGAAGGGGAGGGAAGCCAGTGAGAAATTGGTTACTGGACACAAGAATGATTATATATTGCAATGATGAATAAGATAATTATCCTGATTTAACCATCACATACTGTACACAAGTATTGATAGTCAAATCTGATTCCCACAAATATTTATAATCAATTAAGTTTCAATTAAAAAAAAGACTGAAAGTGATAGGGTGGTACAGAAATAGAACAAAAAGTTTTCACTTAAAAAAATACATCTCTGCATCAAGTGATCAACTAGCCCCCCCCCCAAAATACAGAGATCATATCAAATCTTTTCTGACCACAATGGTATAAAAGTAGAAATGAACAAAAAGATGAACTTCAGAATATTTATAAATACATGGAAATTAAACAACATCTCCTAATGGGTGAATAAAGAAATTAAAAATGTTATTTAAAAAATCCTTGAGACAAACGATAATGGAAACACATCATGCCTAAACCCACGGGACATGGCAAAAGCAACTTTGGGAGGAAAGTTACAGCAGTCAATGCCCACGTCAGAAAAGAAGGAAGTTTTCTCACTAACAACCTAATAATGCACCTCAAGGAAGTAGGAAAACGATAAACTGAACCCAAAATGGACAAAAGGAAAGAAATAAAGCTCAGAGCAGAAATAAGCAAAAGAGAAACTAAAAAATTGAAAATATTGGTGAAATGAAAAGTTGGTTGTTTAAAAAAATAAACAAAATTGACCAAGCTTTAGCTAGAATAACCAAGAAAAAGAGATAGAAAACTAAAAAAAAAAAAAAAAAAAAAAAAAAAAATCATAAATGAAAACAGTGACATTGCAACTGACACCACAGAAACACAAAGGTTCATGGGAGACTATTATGAACAACTATATGCGAACAAATGTGGTAACATAAAAGAAATGGAAAAATTCCTGGATACACACAATCTACCAAGATCAAATTATGAAGAAATAGAAAATCTGAACAGATGAAAACAACTGAGGAAACTGAATAAGTAATCCAAAATCTTCCATCGCAGGAGCCTTGGACCTGAAGGCTGCACTGCTGAATTCTACAAAATGTCTGAAAAAGAAGTAATACCAGTTCTGCACATATTATTCCAGAAAATTGAAGAGGAGGGAGTTAATACCAACTCCTATGAGGTCATCATCACCCTGATACGAACACCAGACAATGATACAACAAAAAAAGAAAACAACAGACCACTATGTATATGAACATAGAGGTAAAAATCCTCAACAAAATATTAGCAATCAGAATACAGCAGCACATTAAAAAGATTATACAGCATAATCAAGTGGGATTCATCCCAGGGATGCAAGAATGGTTCAACATATGCAAGTCAATAAATGTGATACACCACATCAACAAAACCAAGGACAAAAACCATACAGTTATCTCAATAGATGCAGAAAAAGCATTCGACAAAATTTAACATCTCTTCATGACAAAAATGCTTAACAAACTAGGTATTGAAGGTTTGTTCCTCAATACAATAAAGGCCATATGTGACAAAACCACAGCTAACATCATACAGAATGGGGAAAAGCTGAAAGCTTTCTGTCTTAGAACAGGAACAAGATAAAGATGCCCACTTTCAACACTTCTATTCAACATTGTAATAGAAGTTGTAGACAGAGCAGTTAGACAAGAGAAAGAAATAAATGTCATCCAAATTGGAAAGGAGGAAGTCATTCTGTTCCTGTTTGCAGATGACAGGATCTTATATCTAGAAAGCCTTACACACTCCACCAAAAAACACTTAGAACAGACAAACAAACTCAGTAATGTTGCTTGATACAGAATCTACTTGTAAAAACCAGCAACATCTTTATGTTACTATTTATAACAATATCTTAATAACACATGTCATTTAAAGATACTGTGAATTTTTAGATTTGGAATTATTTTCCTTATTTTTAATATTTTTGTATATTCTTCTGCATTTTTTTTCTGCTCTCCCACTGGGTCTTCTGCAGAGACCCCTTCCCTTGGCTTCCACCCTTGCTCCAGTGTAGTTCACTTTCCAGTGGCACCCAGTACAAGACTTAAAAAGACAGGACCCCTCCCCAAATCCCTGCAGGGACCTCACATCACCTCAGAGTGAAGCCTAGAGCTTGAATCAGAGCTGGTCTGTCCCCTGCCTGTCTCCTGACTTCCCTGTTCCCAAGCGCCTGCATGTGACATGGTCCCGCTGGCTTTCCTGCTGCTCTTGGAGCTTGTGAAGCATGTTTCTGCCCCAGGACCTTTTCACCTCCTGCTCGTTCTGCCTGGAACGTGCCTCCCCTTACTCCATGCAGGGCCTCCTCAGGGACCATCCTGGACACCTGGCCTCAATGTCCACGCCCTCATCTGGCTCCTTGTCCTTTACAGAGCATGTATTTGCTTTTAGATGTGTCCACCCCCCCCTCCATTGGGACCACAGTTCCATAAGTGCAGGCACACTGTGTGCTCACCTGAACACCTGCTTGGCACATGGTTGGTGTTCAATGAATATTTGCCACCTGAATGAATGATCAGCTGTTTAAAGTAACTTTTCTTTGATGATTTGTGACTTTCAATAATTTTCATATGTTTTATTGGTTATCTGTGTGTGTGACTCCCTGGAAATGATCTGTCCCTCCCCACCTTCCACTGAAACCTTCTCCTTCAAGGTCAAGTTTGTGAAAATCACCGTGTTTTTCCAACGTTCATTTACTTGGACTCTGTGATGGCTAATTTTAGGTGTTAACTTGCCGAGGCCCTAGTACCCAGATACTTGGTCAAACACACTTCTGGACAGTGAAAGTGTTGTTAGACGTGCTTAACACGTAGACCCGTGGGCTCTGAGTGAAGCACATTATCCTGCGGACTGTGGGGGGCCTCGTCCCGTCAGCTGAAGGCCTTAAGGGAAAACACAGTGAGGTCCCCGAGGAAGAGGGAATCCTATTACCCTGAACTTCAGACTCGAGCTGCCACGTCGAGTCTCCTCTGGGTCCCCCGCCTGCCGGCCGACCCCGCAGACCCTGGGCTTCCATCTCCACCATTGTGTGAGCCAATTTTAAAAATCTCTCTCTCTCCCTACTCATCTCTCTCTCTCTATCTATATCCACATCCTATGGGGTCTTTTTCCTGGGAGAACCCGTAATACGGACTTTTCTGACGTTAGATGCTTTGGTTATTCTCTTTCCACGGTGTTTACCTTGTTTGTGGCAGATTCATCCTTGCAGATAGTTCGTTTTATTTTTCCCTCTGAGGGCAAAGCTGTCAACCTTACTTTTTAAAGTTCTTGGCCTTGGCGTCATTCGGAGAAAACCCATATTCACACCAAGAGAATATACATATTGTCCCATAATTTCTTCTGTTCTGATTATTAATTTGTGTCAATGCTGGTCTGTAATTCGTTTTTTGTTCTTATAGTGAGAGCAGAATTCCTGTCTTTTTGCTCTTTCATCCCACACATTCTTTTTTGAGGTCTTGGCCCACCAGCATGTCTCCCAGAATAAACTTAGCAAGCACACACCCAGCCCCGGCCCCAGCAAAGGACACTGAGGCCTTGGCTGGGGACGTGCAGGCTCTGGGAGGCCTTTTGGGCTGGAAACCACAGCCTGATTTCTGCTCAGGGCTTGAGAAGCCTCAGTCCACAAGCCTAGGGTGACAGGTGGGGCAGGGGTGATTGTTTCCCTAAAAACACGAAGAAAGAAGGGGATCTGTGGGACCCCAGGCAGGTGGCAGGGTGGTGACCTCCACAAGATCACAGCAGACTTGTCAAGCCCTGATTTAGGAGTGGGAGTGTGTGCGTGTCCTGTTTGCTACCACAGCTGGAAACAGATGTTTCTGCCCTGATGGGCCGCCTCAGAGGGTGGCATCCAGACAGGCCCGGCTGTGGTGTCTTCATGAGCTGCAGAGCATGAGAGGTGAGGGCCCTCAGCTGTGTGTCACAGGGTTCAGTGACAGCCTGCAGCTTTGGTGCTTGGAAGGGTATAAACATACAGCCCTGTGGAGGGACCTCAGGCCCCACCAGGGTCATCGCATGTCCCCGAGATCAATTTCTGTGGTCAGGCAGGAACTGACGGACACTTATGTAACATGAAATGGGGAAGTCATGTCCAAAAGCAGCTTCCTGGATTTTCCTGTTGAAGAAGCAGGTGAAGGCATGAGAAATAAACACAGCAAGGCTGAAGGGTGAGGCCTGTAGATGTTTCAGGCAAACTCACGGGCTGTGCTGGATGAGCCCTGGTGCTGGAAGGGGAGCTGGGCAGGGAGATTGTGGAGGACAGTCTGCACCCTCGTGTGTTAGGTGCATTTCATAAATATGTTTCCTTGAGAGAAAAATAAGGCTCAAATACAGACCCTCTGGACCAAACCAGCCACCAGTTTCAGGGGAAACCACGGGCTCTGGAACCCGACCTCCCTTCCTGCCTCCCAGGGGCCTGCGGAAGTGGCTCCATGAAAATTCAGGGCCAGAGGGAAAACCCGGGAACCGCCTGCCTGGGGACAGAGGGTGGCGGCTGTGATCACATGAGGAGGAGCCCAGCCCACTCCCTTCTGTGGCCGCAGGCTCTGAGCTGAGCGTTCACTCACGGTCTGGTGTGCACGTGTGCTCACTGCATGTCCACCCTGCTGCTCTGGACACAGCGGGCTGCTTCTGCTTCCTGGGCTTGGGAAGTTCAGGGACAGTGATGCAATGTGAGCAGCGAGATGGAGACGGTGGTCAGAAGCCGCCCGCCCATGCAGGACATGGCGCTGTGAGCACGTGGTGCTCTGAGGATGGGCTGGGATGCCACGGTGGGGTGTGAGGCTCATGGGGCTCCAGGCCAGGATTGGTCAGCTGGGTCAAACCTGAAGGAGTTTCACTCTGTTCTCTGTGTAAGGGGAACCTGCTGGTGGCTTGAGTGAGGATTCCATGACACTGGCCGAGGGCGGGTGTGTGGCAGGGGCTTGAGCCTGCAGGAGCTCTGGGCTAAGGCATCCTGCTGGGCGACTTGGCAGGTGGTGGCCATGTGCACAGATGCAGAGACTGGGAGGGGCAGGCTTCAGAAGGGAAGGCACTTTGGGAAACTAAATTTCATGTATTTGACATGTGCTGAGGTGGGAAAAAGGGAGGCTCAGGAGATTCGGCCACTTAGAGTTCTGTGCTAGAGGCATCACCATAGGTGCTCAGCCAGTGTTTTTGGAGCACGCACTGCATGCTGGGTTGTCATTGAATGACAGGAAAAGTCCTGTGCACTCTGAGGAAACTCTCCAGGTGGGGAGAGCCGCAGGACGTGCCTGCAGGGCAGAGAACAGTCCAGCGGGGCAGGGTGAGGCAGAGGGCAGCCGTGATCCATTCTGATTAGAGTGATTGGGTGGGCTTCAAGCAAAGACTGGGAGGAGTCAGGGGTGGGTGTGGGAATCTGGGGAGAGGTCGCAGACAGGCCAAGGCCTTGCCCAGAGTGTCCCATATGCTCAGGAAGAGAGCCGGATGCCAGGACTGGGTGGGGTATGAAAGGACAGGAGGCCAGAGCAGGTGGGGGCACCTTTGGCTGGAGGGGGTGGGGCAGCCGGTTTTGTAGGGACGGTCAACTTATTAGTTTACTGTGATTGCTCTAAGAGATAATCGCCAAGTTGCTTAAAACGTTCCTTCTCCCACAGTTCTGGAGTTCAGAATTCCGTAGGCAGCTTTCCCAGCAGATCTCTGAGGGGGGCGGTGCCCTGGCGGTTCCAGCTTCTGGAGCTGCTCTCCTTGCATTCCTTGGTGGGAGGCCCCTTCCTCTGTTTTCAAAGCCAGAGGCAGCATCCGGCTTTAGAGCCCGTCACCTCTCTCCCTGTCCCGTCTCCCTCCAACTCCCCCTCATAAGGACACTAAGATCACATTTAGGGCCCACCCAGGACCATTCCCCTATCTCAAGATCCTTCACGTAATCACACCCGCAAAGTCCTTTTGGCCACATAAGGTCCCAGGTCCACAGGATCCGGGGACAAGGGCTATGATGCAGCGTTCAGACTTGGGCGTCTTGAGTGAGATGTGAAGCACAACTCGATGCCAGCGCGTGGCATAAAAGTCCAGGCCGAGGGACAGAGATGTGCATGGACACCATGGACAGATGCTGCTGGAAGGCGCGAGCTGGATGAGCTCACCAAAGTTGAGCACAGACGGAGGAGAGAGCAGGAGGGCTGCCGGCGAGGAGACGGAGGCCCTCCGGTGCAGCTCCTGGGAGCCAGCGCTGGGCGCCCAACGCCTCCACACGCAGAGGGGGCAACTCACCCTCATCCTGCGTCTGGTCCACGGGTGGGGGAGGGGAGGTGGCAGGGGGCCATCGAGGTATGCCGAACCCCTTCCCACCTCCCCGCTGTTTCCTCATCTGGTGGATTGAGAAAGGACAGTGTCCCAGTGGCCAGGGACAAATGCTGGCTCTCTCATCTGCTGCCGGGAGGCCCTGGAAGATGGCCTCGTCACTTGGACTGCGTGACAAAGTGCCACTGACTGAGGGGCTCATTAACCACAGAAACATACTGCTCACAGCTCTGGAGTCCGGAAGTCCAAGATCAAGTCATGGCAGATTCAGTGCCTGGTGAGGACAGGCCTCCGGGCTCACAGATGGTGCCTCTGCCTGTGTCCTCATGAGGTGCAAGGGTGGAAGGTCTCTCTGAGGTCTCTTTATGAGGATACCTATCCCATGCATGAGGCCCAACCTCATAACCTAATCACTTCCCAAAGGCCCCGCCTCCTGTCACCACCACCCTGGGGGTGAGGTTTCACCATGTGGATCTTGCGGGGACACAAGCATGCAGCCCGTAGCAGAAGACACCAAGAGGGTGGACCTCTGACAAGTGCTGACCAAAGGCAGGGTTTTCTCTGAGCCCCTCCAGATATTCCTTCACCGACTCCTCACCACAGTCTCCATGACAGGTGCATTTTCACCACTGTTCTGATGGAGGAAACTGAGGCACAGAGTTCTTGCCCAAGGCCACGCAGACAGTAAGAGGAGGCACCAGACACACACAGAAGGGCTCTGCATGCAGCGTTGCTGTCCCAGCATTCAGTGCCACCTTTTTGTGATGTACGCATGTGAGTGTGTGAATGTGCACATGTACGTGCACACCTGTGTGGACGCCTGTGGATGTGCCTATGTTTGCATGTGTGTGTGTGTGGACTGTGTGTTTGCATATGTGTGTTGGGATGTGTGCAATGCATGTGCATGCATGCTTATGGTGAGTGGTGCACGTGTGCACGGGTTTTCCTCCACGTGGCCGTCAGCCACTGTGTTCCCTGTCACTGTGGCTCCAGGCCCTTGTGTGTGTGTGCTCTGCCATTGGCCCACAGCCCCTGCATCCTTTGACCTGAGGTGAATCCAGACCACCCAGACAAGAAACAGGAGGCAGATGAAAGGAACAAAGCATGTCTATGGGGAGGCCAGGGGGCTGTGTCAGGACCGGCTGGCTCTTGGGGGAAGTGCAGGAAGGCACAGGTTCAGGGCTGGGGCAGGGCCTGCATCACCGGCTGTGTGGTGGATGCCTGTACCCCAGGTCTGGGACGCGGGGCTCTGGTGTGGACAGAGGGGAGATGGGAGATGATTGGAGCATGTCCCTGCACAGGGCGGGTCCAGGGTGGGTCCTCTGTCCTATCTGGCAGCTACGGACATAGGATGGTGACTGAGCTCCACCTGTTATGCTGGAGCTACTTCACCTGCCTGAGAGCCCTGGGGTCAGATGGGCTGGTGGCCTGAGGTGTACAGAGGATGAAGAATGGAGCAGCAGAGGGGATGGTGGTCCTGTAGCCACAGGGCCAGGAGGGCCCGAGCAGTGTCCACCATCCCCAGATGGCCCCACACATCCCCCCAGGCTCCCCTCAGCCCTGCCTCTGCCTGTCCCAGAATCCCAGGGCTGGCTCCAGCGTGTCCCCCGGAGGGGCATCTTGCCCCACCTCCACCTCTGGGCAGGGGACACTGGCCCGGGGGAGCCCCTGGTCGCCTGGGCTGGGAACTCTGCCTCCCCTTACCTTGATGAAGGTGACGAAGCTGCTGTAGAGCAGAGTGAGGAGGAAGAGGCCACGAAGGCGGACGGCGTGGTCCAAAGGCCGCTCACGTCATCCAGGTCCGTGTAGTCATTGCTGTCCTCATCGTAGCTCTGAGGCATCTAGGAGGTCATGGCCAGGCCTGGGGAAGAACAGGGTGGTGAGAGTGTCCACGGTCCTGGCGTCAGGGCCGCTCCTCCCCGTCCCCGCACCCAGGGTGGAGCCGATGTGGATGGAGCGTCTGTTCCAGGAGGCGTGTGTCCCACCAAGCTGCCTCCTCTTGCTCGTCTGTGCCCTGACAAGCACCTGCTCATGGCCTCCTCCAGGCCAGGCCCATGCTGGGCAGGGGGTTCAGACACGTCACTGCACACGGTGGGGCAGACACACCTGAACCAGAGACCTCGTGAGTGATCAACACAGCCCGTGACAGGGAGGCAGGGAGGGGCTTCAGCAGACCTAGACACGACGGCAGAGCTGGCCAGGGGCCCGGCCAGTGCAGGCCTTCCTCAGGAAGTGGCTACTGTGATGAAGCCTGGAGGATGGGACCGCGTTTGCCAGGCAGAGAGGAGGGAGCAGCGTTCCACACAGAAGGAGGCAGAGCTCTAAGCAGCACGCACCGTGCCCTGTACTGGGAGAGGGCATGACCCCAGGAGGGTGGGAGCCCAGGGGGTGTGGTGGGAGAGGAGGTGAGATCTGGGCAGGGTCCAGGCTACACCAGCGATTTTATCCTAACAGGGATAAGGAGCCTCAGAAGGACTTTAAGCAAGTGTATGTGAGAACCACATTTGTATATAGAAAAAGCCCCAGATGGACATTGGGGTGGGGGACTGAGGCGAGAAGGGGGGGACTTGTGGTGTTCAGGCCCGGTCCACACACTTCCGTGGAAAGCACACCCCAATCCGTGGTGGGACGTCCCTGCGCAGGGAGGAAGTGTGGACAGGAGTCATCACAAGTCACAGGACTCCCTAGTCCTTCATTCAACACGCACTCACGGGGGTTCTGCGGTGCGCTCAGCTAGAGCTGCTGAAAGTGGGGCTGTGGGTGGTGCTGGGTCAGGAACCGTCCCACGGGGCACAGGAAGTAAGTGCAGGCATCGTGCGTGGGCGCTGGAAACACCTGCAACTGTTGAATCAATGGTGAAAGATCAGTGCATCTTCGTTTCTGTTCATTTCAGTTTTCTAGTTTTTAATTATTATTTATTTTTCCTGGAGTTGTTTCTGTGTGTCTTGTTCTTTCTTTTCTTCTATAAAACAGAGAGATTCCACAGAAATGCACAACTAAGTCAAGAGGTGATGAAAGTTTTGAGTGCTGGGACCTCCCGTCCCCACATACTTACTGACCAAATATTGCAAAAATGCGTACATAACAAAGGACAGATTTAGGGAGAAATATCCTTGGACTGTCCACACCTCACCTGGGAGTGGAATCACTTGAAAAATCTATATCCAGACGGAGAAGCTCAGTGGAGGTGAAGACCCAGGGAAGGGACACGGCCCAGAGGAGGCCTCCTCGGGAGGTGCCAGCGTGCCCGTGAATGTGCAAGTCTCCCATCGTCCATTAGATTTTCTCTCTCTTTTCTCAAGTGTTGTAACTTGAGTGAATTGAAAAACGGGGAGCAGGAATAGAGGAAGGTTCCAAAACCCCTAATCACGGTGCAAGCTTTCTTCATGCTGAAACAGTGACTATGCTCGAGCTGCTTGACATCCAGTGTTTATAAAGCTGTGGCTCCACGAAGAATGGGACATTTAGAAAAAAGCCACAGTCCTTTGTCACAGATAACGTGAGTGGTGAACAATCCAGGGGTTAGCCTGACCACTAAACACTAAGGCAGCTCATCACAGACTGGGCCCCCTGCAGGAGGGGCCTGTGGCTCAGGCCTGGGGGTCAGGGAGGTCTTCCCAGGAGAATCTGTGGGAATGTGAACACTGAGCGGAAGTTGCGGGATGAGGTGGGGAAGGTCTGAGGCAGGAGGAGCAGCCTGAGAATTGTAAGGGCGAAAGTTGTTCTACCTGCACTTCCCACCCCCACAAGGCAGGCCAGGACCGTCAGCAGCCCACTGGGTAGCCTGGGAGACCCTGTAGCAGGGTCTGGAATCTTCTGTGAGGTGAAAGAGTAGCCATGAAAGAGTTTCGCTGGGGGTGACATGATCAGAATTGCTTTTAATTCCAACATCTGGATCGACAGCAGGTCTAATTCTATTTACTGTTTTTTATCTTGATTGTGGGTGATGTTTTTCTGCTTCTTTGCATGTCTGGTGATTTTTGATTGTTACTGGACACTGTCTACAAATGAATGGTGGATCTTGGAGCAGCATAGATCTGTCTATATTCTGCAGAGTGAGCAGCCTCTCCTCTGCTGGGCAGACAATGATCTGATTCTGATCAGGAGCTGAGCTGGGCTGCGGCTGGGTGGCACCAGTGTTAGGTCCTGGCCTTAAGTGATTTGGGACTGGGTTGGGCCCTTCCCTCCAGTGTGGCTTTGAGGTCTACGCAAGACGTATTTTTCCAGCTCTGCTCCCAGCTGCTGCTTACCCAGCAGAGGTCCGGCATCGAGAAGTCTCAGGTGGAGAGGATCATTTTGGCATTTGGGGACTTTCACTGACTTCTTCACCTCCCTTTTCTCTTACAGAGGACCCACTCCTCTGTCCACCTCTGCCCAGGATGGAGGTAGAGTGGCCACCAATCTCTTCTCACCTAGGAATTTTGGTCAGTTAGACATCTCTGAGTCCTCACCTCTTCGTGGCCTTAAATGAAAGTAGGATTTAAAAAGTTTATTTGGTGTTTTCCTTTTGTTATGGCACGAGTGACTTGCTTTCAGCATATCTACCTCCAGCTGGATGTGGGGCGCAGATGTGTGTTTTAGAAGATCACCCTGGCCACTGAGCAAAGGGTGGGCTGGAAACGAAAGTGTTGGCAGTGGAGAGACAAGAGTGCTGGGGGCTTATGGTCATCCAGGCCAGGAACCAGTGCAGGGTCAGCGGAGAGAAACAGGAAGTTTCATGGTGTTCAGGAGATGGAGGGTCACCTGGCCATGAGGGTGACAGATGGGGGTGAGGTCCCCTGGATTAAGTTTGTGGGACCCAGCAGATGCAGCTGCCTCTTGAGGGGAGGGGCAGACCCAGGGCTGAGAGCAGGGCAGGGCGGGCCCAGGTGGGGCAACCTTCCCGCAGTTATGTCTGTAAAGGTGGTGATGAGCACCAGTGCCAGGCCGCCTGAGCATGCTGCGTGTGTCACCTTGCTTGAGGCTGACTCTAGAACCCAGAGGGAGTGACCTGTGGAGGCCTTGGGAGGAGGGAAGCGGGTGAAGGGATAACTGGGAGTCCTTTGAGGAAAGTAACCAGGACCCCTGGAGGGAGCCAGGCCACAAGTGAACGGGGGTCTGGCTGGGGTGTCTGTGATTCAGCCAGGTGTGGGAGCCTACTGCAGGGTGCAGAGGCTGCCTGAGCCTGGGGGTGTGTAGGGAGTTCCCTCCTCCTCCACCTGGCCAGAGGAAGGGCCCATGAGATGCAGATGCCACCCTCAAAACCCCCCACAGCACAGCCTGGGATGACCTGGGGGCATGGTGGTGAGGGGAGTAGCTTCCTGAGGAGAACTTTCCCCCACTCACTGCCAGGACATAGTGGATCCCCAGCCTCTCCACCCATTGCTTCGCTCAGGGCCTCTTCTGGGTAAGCAGCAGATGGGAGCAGAGCTGGAAAGATAGGTCCTGCCTAGACCCCAAAGCCACACTGGAGGGAAGGGCCTGACCCAGTCCCAACACACTTACGGCCAGGACCTAACTCTGGTGCAACCCAGCCCCAGCCCAGCTCAGCTCTTGATCAGAATTATGTCATTGTCTGCCTGGCAGGGGAGAGTGTGTGCCCACTCTGCATCAAATAGACACATCTAACCTACTCCAAGACCCACCATTCATTTGTTCACAGTGTCCAGGAATGCTCAGGCTTTTGAGGCTGGAGCCAGGGCTGGTAGGCAGTTGTCGGCAGTCCCTGGTCCAGCCTCCTACAGCATCTATAGCTCGGCCCAATCTCTGTGTGCTAGACCCTAGGAGGTGGACAGAGCCTGGCACTGCCAGGGCACAAGTGAGAGATGTGGTTGGTTTGGACCAAGGCTCTGGAGGCCTCTGTGTCTATGCTGGACACAGGACTCACCCCTAAAAGCTGGTGACCACTACATAGCACCAGGGCACAAGGCAGCATGAAGACAAGGTGAGGCCATGCTGGTGCTGGGGAGCTGGGGCCCCTCACATGCTCATGCACACCTCCTGCACATATGTGTATGCTCCTGCCACCGCACAGATGCTCACACATGCCTTTTGTGCACACATGCATGCCCCTGTCCATCCCACATATGCTCACACATGACTACTGTGTACATGTGCATGCCTCTGCCTGCCCTATACATGCTTCCTGCACACATGTGCATGCCCCTGCCCACTGCACAGATGCTCATACATGACTTCTGTGCACATGTGCATGCCCCTGCCTGTTCCATACATGCCTCCTGTGTACACATGCATGCCCCTGCCTGCTTTATACATGCTGACACATGCCTTT
This sequence comes from Cynocephalus volans, assembly GCF_027409185.1. Classification (NCBI taxonomy): domain Eukaryota; kingdom Metazoa; phylum Chordata; class Mammalia; order Dermoptera; family Cynocephalidae; genus Cynocephalus; species Cynocephalus volans. The sequence continues at coordinate 184,859,001 of NC_084462.1, forward strand.
TGTGCACACATGAACACCTCTGACCCCCACATGCTCACACATGCTTCCTGCACATACATGCACACTTCTGTCCACCACACACACTCAAACATACTTCCTGCACACATGTGCATGACCCTGCCAATCACACACACTCACGCAAACTTCCTGCACACACATGATCACCCCTGCCAGTCAACACATGCTCTTTCCCGCCTCCTGTGCACCCATGTATCCTGTGCACATGTACACACACCTGCCCCCTCCACACACAGTCACGTGCATGTCCTGCACATATACATACGCCCTGGCACTGATCCCATCCCTCACTTTGGGTGTCTCTGGAGATCCCTCTGGCTTGCAGAGGTGCCTACTGTGATCTTGAATGGTCATATGTCTCTGGAGAAGACAGTTATTAGAGGGACCATACCCACATTCACCCCAGGGGAGGTCCCTGCCCTGCAGCCAGCAATGGGGAAGGCCTTGATGGGAAATGGCCACACCTCGGGGCCTGGCCAGAGGTGACACCCACTTCCCAGCCTGCATCAGCCAGCCTGGCTGGCACACAGTGTGGACGGTGAGGAGTGGGGCTGGGGGAAGACATCCAAAGCCCACGAGCGGGGGAAAGCATGCACTGTGTCCTGGGGCAGGCGGGTGGAGCTGGGGCCCTCTGATGCAGTCCCCCAGGTCCCCAGCCAGGACACAGCTTGGATCCTGGAGTCCAGCTCCCCACAGTGGCTCCTCCCAGCCTTGTGCCCAGCTGTGACTCACAGCCAGCATCCAGGCTCCTGCTGGTGTTGAGCAGCATCCGGGAGGCCTAGTGGCCAGCCACACATGTGTAGGTGGCCAGCCCTGGGGTGGGACAAGCCAGGATGGGCAGGACACTCCAGGTCTGGAAGGTGGTGTTCTCAGGCTGCAGGACGGTGGTGGTGGCAGACCAGGAAGCTTCCACCTGGAGCTGTCCCTCCAGCCACATCAGGAGCATGTCTGGGGACCAGAAGCCGGACCCCCCCGCACAGGAGCCGGAGGGCTGCCTCGGGAGAGGTGGACGTGGTTGGGACGTGGATGGAGAGGCTGCTGGGAGCCTGGGCACCTGCAGGAGGAGGTGAGGAGGGGCCTGTCATGCTCTGGCCACCACAGGCATCGAGGGAGAAGCCAGCTGGCTGGGAAGGGTGGCAGCCTCATCCCCTTCTCATCTCTTCATGGAAGGAGAGGACCGGGTGCTGCCGGGCACCAGCCGGGCACAGGCAGGGCTGGGGTAGGACGTGGGGATGGGCAGGGTAGGACATGGCAGCCCTGGAGTCCTGGCCTCACCATGTTCTCTTAGCTCTGTCAACACCTTAGGGGAGAGGAGGCTGTGGTGGCTCAGCATGCAGGTGACGGGGGTCCCTGCATCCCACGTTGGCCTGGGCAGGGTCAGGTGGCTGCTCCAGCTGTGGGAGCCATTGTCATACTGCTCCCACGCCTCCTCCTTCATGCCCCAGGTCAGGGGCTCCCCAGCTACCTCCTAGGTCAGGCGGGCCTCCTGCAGGTCTTCACCCACCAGGAAGCAGGTGAATGTGGCCTCGTCCTGGAGCCACAGGTGCTGCTGGGGTGGGTGCAGCAGGTAGATATGGGGAGGGTGGGTGTGGCTGGGACCCTCTGTCAGGAGAAAGAGTGATGGCTAGTGTGCAGGGTTGCCTGGTGCCCTTGCATGCCATGGCATGGCCTCAGGGCACACAGGGCTATCCCTGCATGATGGGGGAGCAGACCCTGCCACTGAGGGTCACAGAGCTCAGTGAGCAGAGGCCTGTTGTTCTTGGTCACTGTCAGGTCCCCAGGACGTCCTGCTCTCCCCTGAGCAGACCTGGCCCCTGCTGAATCCACAGCACTGTGCTCCCTGTGGGCCGATGTGCAGGTGGCTTTCCTCAGGTACTCCAGTTCCCTTCCCCTCCCACCCCTCCCACTCTGTGCCCTGACGGGCTGACTGGTCACTGGGTGTTCTGTCTTCCTGGGTCCTGGGGAGGGGGCATGGGTGGGGGTAGGCTGGGGGGCTCCTCCTGACTACTGATGTCATTGAGGCACATGTGGTCACACTGTGCCCCCCTGGAGATTCAGAGGCTGCCCACAGAGCTCTGGGACCCTCCGTCAACCTGCCTCCTGCCCTGGGTGCAGCACCGCCCTCTGGGGGTCCTGAGACCGACCCCACCCTTAATAGTCACTTCCTCAGTGCTCCCAGAGTGCACCTTCTGGTCCTGCTGGGGAACTGGACTATACTCTTGGAGGGTCTTAGTGGTCACGAGTTTCTAAGTGTTCAAGGACCATCCAAACAATAGTCGCTTCTACAGCTCAGGGTGCTGATGAGCGATAGGTGGTTGGGCCACAGGTTTGCAATGGACCAGAGGTCAGCAAAGCTGGGGGCTCTGTCACCTCCCTCCTCTTCCTCCTCCTCCCCGTCCTCTCTCTTGTCTTTGTCTGCTTTCCTCTTCTTTTAAAAATTTCTCTGACAAAAATAGTACACATTTATCATGTACCACATGTTGTTTTGGAATATGTACACACATTGGTTTTTGTGTGGGAACACTTACCATCCACAATTTAAAATACAATACGTTGTTTTTAACTCTGTTGATACGTTCTATACAATATTATCATGTTACACAATAGATCTCTCAAATTTATTGCTTGTGCCTAACAGAAACTTTGTATCCTTTGACCAACATCTCCCCAGTCCCCCCACCCCCTGCCCCCAGCCTCTGGCAACCACCATTGCACTCTCTACTTCCATGAGATTGATCTTCAGTTTCCACCGATGAGTGAGATCATGTGGTATTTGTCTTTCTGTGTCTGCCTTATTTTACTTAACGTGATATCTTGCAGGTTCAGCCGTGTGGCAAATGGCATAATTTCCTTCTTTTTAAGGGATGAATAGTATTCCGTTGCTTATATATTCCACATTATCCTTATCCATTCACCCACTGATGGACACTTGACTTTGATTCAATATCTTGGCTGTCATGAATAATCCTGCAATAAATGTGGATGTGAAGATAACTGTTCTGCATACTAATTTTATTTCCTTTGGACACATACCCAGTAGTGGGATTGCTGATCTTACGGTAGTTCTGTTCTATTTTTTCTTTTTCTCTTTTTTAGTGCTTTCTCCACCAGGCAGTTCTGTTTTCAATGTTTTAAGGAACCTCCGCACTGTTTTCCAAAAGGTCTGCACTAGTCTACTCTCCACCAGCACTGTGCAGGGAATCCTTTTCCTCCACATCCTCACCACCACTGGTTTTCTTTCATCTTTTGACAACAGCCATTCCAACTGGAGTGAGATGAGATCTCATCATTGCTTTGATTTGCATTTCCCTGATGATTAGTGTTGATGAGCATTTTTTTCACATGTCTGTTGGTCCTATGCATGTCTTCTTTTCAGAAATGTCTTTTCAGATCCTTTGCTCATTTTTAAGTCAAGTGTTTGTCTTCTTACTATTGAGGAATTTTTTGGAGTTTCTTATACAAAGAGACTTCAAAACATTTGTGGAAATATGGAATTAAAAGATAAAAATAAAAAATAAAAACTTTAATTCTCAACGTCATAATCTCCATCAAGTTCAAGACACTTCTGTAAGTGATGACAGCAGCCATTTAGTTCATCCTGAAAGAACTGAGGGTACTGGGAGTGTAATCATGTCAACGCGATCTTTTACATAATATTAACTGGAGAAAAATGCATGCCCTGTGAAGATTTTTTAAGATTAGAAAACAAAAAGAATTCAGAAGGAGCCAAATCAGGAATGTAAGGTAGATGCCTAATGATTTCCCATCAACACTCACAGAAAGTTGACCTTGTTTGATGAGAGGAATGAGCAGGAGCTTTGTCGGGGTGGAAAAGGACTCTCTGGTGAAGCTTTGCTGGGTGCTTTCCTGCTTCAGCTTTGGCTTTCTCCAAACTCTCTCATCATAAGCAGAGGTGATTGTTCTTTGGCCCTCCAGAAAGTCTTAAGCAAAATGCCTTGAGCATCCAAAAATCTGTTGCCATAACCTTTGCTCTTGACTGGTCCACTCTTGCTTTGACTGGACCACTTCCAGCTCTTGGTGGCCATGGCTTTGATTGTGTTTTGTCTTCAGGATGGTACTGGTAAAGCCGTGTCTCATCTCCCGCTACTATTCTTTGAAGAAATGCTTCAGGACTTCAATCCCACTTGTTTGAAATTTCCATGGAAAGCTCTGCTCTTGTCTGCAGCTGATCTGGGCACAACAGTTTTGGAACCCATCGAGCAGAAAGTTTGCTCAAATGTAATGAACTGAGATGTCTGTGGTGTTGGCGATTTCTGCTGTTAATCACTGGTCCTGTTTGATTAGGCATGAACATGACCAATCTTTTTCCTCACAAATTGAGGTGGATGGTCTCCCTGCTGTGGGCTATGTCTTCAACATCATCTTGTCCCTTCTTAAAATGAGGTGCCCACTTGTAAACTGCCAATTTCTTTGGGGCATTGTCTTCATAAACATTTCGTAAACACTGATGATTTCACCATTCTTCCACCCAAGCTTCGCCATAAATGTGATGTTTGTTCTTGCTTCAATTATAGCAGAGTTCATGTCGCTGGGATAGGAGCTCTTTTCAAACTGATGTCTTATCCTTTTTAGTGCCTCAAACTAGATCCTGTTCAGACATGTTATAACAAGGTAATATAAGTTCATTTTGGTATGAAAATATTTTGCAGTCCATGCATAGTTTTTCATAAAACACCTTTTCTATGTCCTTCTTGAAGACCCCTTATATATTTTGGATATTAACTGCTTGTCAGATGAATAGTTGGAAAATATTTTTTCCCATTCTGCAGGTTGTCTCTTCACTCCATTGTTTCCTCGGTTGTGCAGAAGCTTTTTAGTTCAATGTAATTCAATTTGTCTATTTTTGCTTCTGTTGCCTGAGCTTTGGGGGTTTTACCTAAAAAATCATTGCCAAGAGTAGTGTTGTGGAACTTCTCTGTTATGATTTTTTTCTAATGGTTTCATAGTTTTGGGTGTTTTGCTAAAGTCTTTAAATTCCATCTTGTGTTGGTTTTGTGTATGGTGTGAGGTTAGGGTCTAATTCATTCTTCTGCATGGAATATCCAGTTTCCATCGCCATTTATTGAACTGACTGTGCTTCTCCTGTTGCATGTTCTTGGCAGCGTTGTTGAAAATCAATTGGCTGTGAATGTGTGTGTGTTTCCCTCTGGGCTCTCTTCTGTTCCGTGGGTCTCTGTCCTCTTTTTGTCCTGCTTTGATCACAAATGCTTTATAACACGTTTGGAGTCAGGTACTGTGACCCCTCCTTCTCTGCTGTTTTTTCTCAAGGTTGCTTTGGTTGCTCGGGGTCTTTTGTGGTTCCACACACATTTCGGGTTGCTTTTCCTATCTCTGTGGAAACTGTTAGTGATTGGACTTTTGATAGAGATCACACTAAACTCATCCTCTTCTTCTTCCCTCTTCTTTCCATCTTCCATTCCTCTAAGGCTGTAAAGACATTTCTGGGCCACATGAAGCAGGCCCTGGGCTGTGTCTGACCTGAAAGCTGTGGTTGGCTGAGCCACGCCATGACCACTGCAGTGTCTCGGTCAGTAGGGTCCCCCAGGTGGGCAGTGCAGGCCTGATCTGAGGCTCAGCTCTCGAGGTCGGCACATCTGAGACATGTCCCATGATGGGTCATCTGCAACTGGACAATGGCCAGGCCCTGGAGCAGGGGCCCAGCTGTCTGAAACTGGAGGGAGAGCCCCCAATGCTGAGAGCTAGGGCTGCTGGGAGGCAGAGGCCGTGGTCTAGGAATGGCACTTGGCTGTCCTCCATGTCACTGCCCAGGCGAGGACCCCTCCACCAGTGGACAAGACTCCTGGGTGAGTAAATTTACTCCAGGGTAAATCACCGACATGCTCAGCTCCTCTTGCTGCTGTCTCTGCACTGTCCACCAGGAGGACGAAGAGTGACCAGTTCACACAGCTGGCTCAGGTACCAGTTATACTCCCTGTTCTCATCTGAGGAGCTGACTGCTATCTTGCTTTCTCTGTCTCTCCTGCATCTGCTCAGCTATCCCGAGTCCAGGGCTGGAAGCGTTTGGAGAAGAGGAGCATCGTGTTTCTGGACAGACAGGGAAAGCTGTCGATATGCCACTGCAGGTCACGGCCCCTTGTCTGAGCTTGACCACCCCAGAGGGTCTGAGAGGGAGTGGTCACTCTTCCTGCCTGTCCAGCTCACCCCATCAGCGGCTTCTGTGAACAGCTCAGTGGCCTTCTCAGGAGGCCATGTGCTGGATCTACTTCTCCCACACATGGAACCCATCCCCTGGCTGCACAGGCCACCTGGACCCATCACAGCTGTGACTTTGCATTTCTCCAAATAAAGCTCATGGTGAAGGCCCTCTTCCCAAGGTGGCAGATGGCACAGGGTGGGACGTGGGGGCACCCAACCAGGACCCACCATTTGGAGAAAAACAAGGTGGGTGCAGGTGGAGATGAGGGTGGAAGGAGGCTTATGAAGAACTCCTGCTCCTGTGATCCCTGGTTGGGTGGCCATGGCTCCCTGTCCCTTCAAACTCCACCTTGTGTTTCCTTAGGTTCACTGAGCCATTGTCTTCACTTGTAACTGCTTTGGAATGTGCCTCCACGTGAGGCTCCAGGATGGGGTCAGAACAAGCTCATGCCTTGGCCCAGAGAAGGAGAGCCTTGGTCCCATGGGCCAGAGTAGTCCCGGTTGGGCTGACTGTGATTCTGTGGAGAGACCTGGGCAGGTATTTCACTTATGAAGGGCTGACACTTCACAAGGGCTGAGTGGGGACATCTGCTGACACCCAGACAGGGCCTGGCTCATAGCAGGAGCTGGTGAGAAGTCAGTTCAGTGCCCCCTTCCTTATGCAGGGTGTGACTTGGAGACTCAGATGAGGAATCCTGGAGGGCTGCCTGTAGGAGGCAGCGTGAGGGAGGGACCGGAGGGTGGTACAAGGAAGGGCTGGGATGGAGCTTCTCACCTGTGTTCCTGGTGGTTGTGGTGCCTACGGGGGCCTTGGTGGATCTCTCCTCTGGTTAGGGTGGCTCAGTGGGCACTGGGGGGCTTGGAGCAGCTCTTGATTCTGAAATCAGAGAAGCAGTGGGCAGGGGAGGGTGAGACAGCAGAGTGGAGTGAGGTGCCCAGGGCTGCCCCATGGACAGTGAGGTGCTGAATGTCACAGCCACACTGCAGAAGGGAGGGGCATGGCATGGGGGAGGGGCTACAATGTGGGGCTCAGCACAGCCACTGCCTTTGCTGAGCCTGCTGGCCACATGCACATTGGGGAAGGGTCCAAAGGACATGGACATCAATGTTGTACCCATGGGGGAGCTGAGGGTGGTGAGCAGAGGGGGAGGGCCACGAGGAGGAGGGGCCAGAGGGGGAGGGGCCAGAGGGAGGTCCTCATCCTCAAAGAGAGGGCCCAGGAGGGGGAGGAGCCGTGCTCTATGGCGAGTGGATCATTGTTACGGACTCTTGTTACAGCCCCTGCTTATAGCCTTCGGGTCAGCCTCTGCATGGAAGTGGGGGGTCCGGGAGGCTCTTCTCAGTGGTCTTGGGACACCTACTTGGCCACTGGAAGGTCTTCTCCAAGGTCTGGCTGCTGGCATTGTGATGGACCCTGCATTTGTGGGGGCCGTGGTCCCACTGGGAGGCAGGAAGGAGAGCTGGCTGCTCAGGTGTAGCCGTGCTCTGCCTTCTTGGCAGGGAAGGTTGTTTGGATCTGGTTCTGCGCCCGTGACTGCCAGGTGACCTCCACTGGCTCTGGGTTGTACCCAGTCACCAAGCAGGCCAGGAAGACGGGGCTGTTTTCCTTCAGGGATCTATACCCCGAGATGAACACAAACACCTCCGGAGCTCGGGTCTCTTCAAGACAGACACAACGGGGGTCTGAGCCTGGTGGCTCCTGAGGGCCACTGGGGACAGGGGCAGAGGGACCAGAAAGTGAGGGGAGAGGCCAGGGGGAGGGTGTCTGTGTGGAGGGGAGAAGGAGGCGGGGGTCCAGGCAAGTGGGGCTGGGCTGAGGGGCCCGTGCCCAAGTGATGGCTCCTCTGGCCCCCGTGAGTGAGAATCGCTCGCGGTCACCCTGCAGCTTATAGAGCTGTCAGTCATGGACACCAGGCCATGGGGTGGGAGGTCCCAGAGCCCTGGATCCACACTATGCCTGGTGCTCAGGCTCGTGTTCCTGGGCACCTGGGTGCTGAGTGCAGCTGAGTGATGCAGGGTCCCTGCTGGGCCCCCCGCAGCCCTGTTCCACCTCACTCCAGTGGGGTCTTTCCTCTTGGCCCCCCTGCCTACACCAGATCCTCCCCACCCACTTCACTGATGGTCACTGCTCAGACAGGGCCAGGTGTCCCCTTTATTCAGCCCGCACGAGTCCTCTGTTGTGTCATGGCCCAGTCCCCCTCTCCACTGGTCCCCTTGTCACAGAACCTGCCTCTCTGTTCTCCTAAACACTTGGTGGCCCTCCCCCCACCCACATTTACATCTTTTCCCTGGGATTTTCTAGGCAGGAAAATCCATCTGATAGGCAGCATCATGGCCCAGCCCAGGAGCTCCCACCTGAGCAGAGTCATCCTGATCCCCCCCAGCAAGCTCTCAAGGTTCTCTGGGACATCGTTGCTCCTCCCTGAGGGTCTGGGGTGTCAGCCCTACCAGGTCCCCCTCCTCAGCACTGCTGGAGAGGCACCAGGGATGGGTATTGTGATGGCTGAACTGTGTCCCGTACAAATTCATATGGTGAAGCTCTCACCTTCCTGGACCTCGGAATGTGAACTTTTTGGGGAAAAGACACTTTGCAGGTGGAATCAAGTTCAGATGAGGTCATATTGGATTAGGACTAGTGTCCCTATAAAAGGGACACTGACTAAATTTTGGACCCCGACACACACACGGGGAGAACGCCATGTGAAGGTGAAATCAGAGTCAGGGTGATGTCTCTACAGGTCAAGTAACACCGGAGATGACCAGCACACCAGAAGACAGCAGAGAGCATGGAGCAGCCTGTCCCTGCTGGCGGACAAGGAACCAGCCCTGCCAACACCTTGGTTTCGACTTTTGGCCTCCAGAACGGGGAGAAGGCAGAAGTCTGTCACTCAAGGCACTCGGTCCCTGGTGCTTTGTCACAGCAACTGTGGCTCACTCATACAGATGCTGTCATCATCCATCAGCTCAGCCCGTGGCCTGCTTTAGGCCTCCTGTCCACCCACTACAGTCTCCTCAGCCATGCTGGGTGAGCTCTGAGCTCTGAGGGGCCCTCAGCCCATCCTCACCAGCCTCTAGGTGTACCCATGATGAGCTCCCTTTACCACCATGGTGCCAGAGCTGGACGCAAGAGCATGGACTGGAGGGGTGGACTCCACTGGAGCCCTGAGTGTGCATCCAGCTCTCTGTGTGACAGTCACCCCTTCAGGGCCAGGCTGGGGCTGAGGCTCTGGGCAGCTCTGTTTCCAGCAGGGACACAGTAGCCTGTGGCTGTTCTCAGCATCATTTGCACCCAGAGGTCCCAGACATGGCCATGACTGCTGGCCCACGTGAGCTTCAGGCTGCCCTTCAGCTCTGAAACTGCGTCCTCCTGGGACCTTGGGACCAAGACCCACCTCCCTAAGGTGTCGTCCTTCACTTCTGCCAGGAAACCTCCCTGGGTCCTGGGAGCCACCTGTCCCTCTCCCCGTCTCTCCTCTCCCCAAAGCACCTCCAGCCAGGCCCTCTTGCCACAGCTGGCCCAGACTTGTCCAGGGCCTGCAGGTCCCCCCAGTCCATCCACCATATCAATGTGCCCGGACATGTGAATGTCGTCTGGGCAGTGCTCCATCTTCTGAGCAAGAACCCAGCCCCGGGACCCGGCTTCCGTCTCTGGGGGTTTTATTTCCCACCACTGCTCCGCTGCTGGCCATGGATGCTCACCAGCAATGAGACAAAGGAGCCTTGCCCGGCACGTGTTCTCCTTGCAGGAGCCACAGACTACATGCTTATGTCCTCTGAAAATTGAAACCCTCACCCCGAAGGTGGTGGGGCCTTTGGGAGGTGATCAGGTCATGAGGGTGGGGCCCCGTGAATGGGATTCGTGCCCTTGTGCATGAGGCCTGAGGGGCCCTCGGCCCTTCCACCGTCTACCAGCCAGGAACAGGCCCCACCAGACACCGACTCTGCCAGGCCTTCCTCTCAGACTTCCAGCCTCCAGAACTGTGAGAAATAAATGTCTGCTGTCCAAGCTGTCCGTCTGCGGTACTTTGTTATCACAGCTAAGACTCCCGTTCCCCCAAATCCTCCCCACCCACTTCCACACTCCATCCACGTCTGCTGGGGCAGCTGCCGGCCTGTGCTCCTGCAGAGCGGGGCCCTCACGATGTGCTGACAGGCGCATGCCTCCTGGGGCTCTGCCGCTCCTCCTGAATCCACACACACGCCCCACACAGCACAGAGGTTTGGGGGGAGATTGAAGCCTGGCGTGTGCTGGGAATGGTGACAGAGGGGTGACAGACAGCCACGGACAGAGGACTCTGTGGAGCACACACCAGCCCGGAGGCCCGAGCTCCAGTGTCCTGATTCACATCGTGGCTGGGTGACCAGGTCTGGATTCTCCCCATCTGGCCGCAAGTGCTGAGCCCCGGGTGGCGTGTGGGCCCCGCTTCTGCTCCTGCTGCCCATTCCCGAGCACGGCCCGCAGGCCCACGCCCAGGCAGGCTCCTGAACGTGCCGATGCAGCAGGAAGGGCGTGAGAGAAACAAAAACCTTCACCAGACTGTAGTTTATCAAGATAAAACATGTTTACTTCTGGGTAACAAGTATGTTCACAGCAAAGCAGCGTCAGGGCAGAGCCAGGGCCAGGCCGGCGTGTCCGCAGGCATTTAGCAGGTGCAGAGAGAAGCCTGCTTCTTAGTTCAAGGCCTGAGGGTGACATGGGCAAGCTCAATGGCAAGTCAACACGCCACACAGGCCAGGAGACCCCAGGCCTGAGGGTGTTGCCCCTTTGGTTCCGTCTCTTTGGTCTCCAAGCTTGTTCTGTTGAGGTCACTTCACCTGCAGGGCACAGGGACAGCGTGAAGGGCTTCCCAGCATTGTGCATGAGGCAGGGGCAGTGGGGGGACCCAGGAGGCTCCCCCGCACCCTCTCGGCTCCTCCTATGCCACACTACCTTGAACAGAGTGACCGTGGTGCTGTAGAAGAGGCTCAGGAGGAAGAGCACGATGAAGGTGGAGGTGGTGGCCCACAGGTTCTCGAAGCCTTCCTCCTCGGCGCTCACCTCGCCCTCTGCAAGGGGGACACACGGGGGAGGGTCAGCTGGGTGGGGCCGGGTGGGTCTGGCACAGCCCAGCAGCACAGAAGCCCAGCCAGGAGAGCGCAGCCTCGGGGACGTTTACCCTCCTGGGACCTGAGGACGAGGAGCGTCCCCGGCCTGAGCCACCCCTGGTCCCGGCTGTGCTGCGCCCAGGAGGAGGAGCAGGAGGGGAGGGAGGGGACAGAGTGGCCAAGCTCAAGAGGGAGGGGTACATGGAGCTGTCCCCACAAGGGGTCTGAGCTCCTGGGCTCCCATCTGGAGGAGTCTGGATGGACAGATGCAGGCCTGGGCTCCGCTGGGCAAGGACGGAGCAGGGATCAAGGAGGAGCAGGGTGGGGACAACATGAGGCCATGTGCAGAGAGCTCTGGGGTGACAGAGAGAAGCAGCAGAAGCAGCACAGGACACAGGGGCAGGGACTGTAGGTCGGTGCTCAAGGAGTCACCTCTGTGTCCTGGACAGTTATGAGCATGACGTGGCTCAGCTGTGGCCTCCTGGGCTGCAGAGCAGGGAATGGACTCCTGTGCCCTGTGGTTTTGGGGTGGGCCTGAGAGGCACCCCTGCACCTGTTCTCAGGACGCTTGCCCTCCGTTGCCCCCTGGGAGCAGCATCCACCTGGGCACTTCCTAGCTGGCCTGTCCTACCCTGCCAGGACTAGAGGCTCCTGGGAACCAGGGCACAGTCGGACTCCTGATGGTGACAGCGGTGTGAGGGCACCCAGAGGAGTCAGCACCTTCTGTCACGTGTGGAGCCCTGACTGGGTCCTGCTGTCCTGTATGGACACTGGCTCTGTGCACGGTGGGTGCTGGGGGACCTGCTCCCTCCTCAGGATCCTGGAGCAGGAGGGCACACTGTCCTGAGCCACCCCTCCCCCGGGCACAGTCCTGGGCTTCCCTGAGCAGCTGCGGCAGCCAAGCCCAGTGTGGCCGTCTGAGCCCTTTGCCCTGGCCTGGCACAGTGGCCCTGGTCAGAGTCCAGGCTGGGTTGGCCTGTGGAAGCCCCTCCAAGACGAGACAGAAGGACAAGCAGAGCCATGGTTAGGAAGCCCCGGGACCAGCATGGTGCAGGGAGCAGAACTTCTGGAGAGGATGGAGCACCTGCCAGAGACTCCGAGTGACCTTGTCGCACATGTGATGTGTGTGAGCTTGTGCATGTGTGTGCATGTCACTGTGGCCAGGTGTTTGCATGTGTGCACTTGTGCATCCATACATAGGTGTGTCTGGATGCATGCGTTCAAATATTCATGTTTGTTCGTCTGTGTTATGTGTGCATGTCAGTGTGTGTGTGTATGTGCGTCTGTGAATTTGTCTATGCATGCGTGTTTGTTCCTGGTGTCAGTGTGTCTGTGTGCACGTGTGTATGAGTGTATGTGTGCAATTTTTGTCTGTCTTCACGTGCTTCTGTGTGGGTATGTGTTCATGTCTGTGTCCATGTGTGTGTTTGTGCATTGTTTCTGTGCTTGTGTGTGTGTGTGTTCATGACTGTGTTTGTCCATGTCTTTGTGCACCCATGTTCATGTGAGGGCATGTCTGTGTCTGCAGGTGTTTCAATGTGTGCATTTGTCTGTGCATATTTGTGTGTATGTGTCTGTGTCTACATGTGCCCTGCTTGTGTGTATTTGGGCATTGCATTTCTGTGTGTGCCTGTGCATGTCCATGTCAGTGCATGTTTGGGTGTATGTGTTTCTGTGCATTTTGTGTGTGTGTGTTCATGTCTGCATGTGTGCACATGTGTGCTTATGTGTCTGTTCATGTGCATATTTTTCATGTTTGAGTGTAACCATGTTTGTATTCATGCATTGCATGTCTGTGTGCATGTTCTTGTGTGTGCCCATGATCGCATGTGCCCATGCGTGCATGTGTGTGTGTGTTCTGCCTGTGCCCATGTGGCCTTCTTTTAGCTGTTGTCTGGAAGCAGCTGCAGGAACTGTGTGCCTGGGCTCTGCCTTCCCGTGGGCATTCGGCACAGAGCCCAGGGTCTCCCTGAGGTTGTCCCAAGGTGGGCAAGCAGGTGAGACAGGCCTGGGGCCATGCAGAAGGGAGGTCTGAGGGGGACAGGGTGGGGGCAGCACAGCCATGTCCCCAGCAGGCAAGAGCATTGTGCACTCAGGACCAGCATGTTTTGAATGGATCTTTTTATTTCTAATCTTTAGAAAATGCAAGAGCACGCCCCGTTGACACAGTTAGTTTGCACACACACACACAGAGCGACTGGCCACCACCCCTGGTCAGTAGCAGGTGCTGGCCGTGTCGGACAAGATCAGGGACACATTGTACAGGGTGGGTTTACCGGTGGACTTGTCCACGGTCCTCTCGATCACCTTGTACGGCAGGGCCTCGTGGCCCACGACGCAGGTGAAGGGGGCCCCTGAGCTCCACTCCTCCTCGGTCACGGTCAGGGTGCTGAGGACGTGGTAACGGCCTGGAGCCTGGGGCTCGGGCATTGGGGGGCTGGTCACGTAGTTGCCCGGGGTCAATGGCTGCCCCTTCGTCACCCACTGCACAAACACGTCCGAGGGAGAGAAGCCCGTCACCAGGCAGGTGACAGTGGCCGCCTCCCGCAGGTTCAGCTGTTCCCGGGCTGGTGGCAGCACGTAGACGGCTGGCTTGTGCAGGGTCACCTCTGTGAGCAGAGAGATGGGGGTGAGCCCAGGCGGGGCCACGAGGGGCCCAAGGCCAGTGGGGTGGGGTGGACTGTCCCCCGTTGTTCCCGGACAACATTCTTGCCACGTGCCCGGCCCTGCCCTCCCGCAGGGGTCTGGAGAGGGGACCTGGGAGCAGCGGGAAGAGGGCAGGTGCCGGGAGCTGGACCTACCCCTGGACTTGGAGACGGTCTTCTTCAGGGGTGCGGGCAGGTCCGGGTGGGTCACGGTGCAGGTGAACTTCTCCCCGGGCTTCCAGTCGTCCTCGCAGATGCTGGTCTCGCCCACGGCACTGAAGGTGCTGTTGGGGTGTCTCTCGGAGAAGCGGGTGTGCGTCTTCAGAGCCTCGCCATTCTGACGTGTCCAGGAGATGTTCAGGCTGTCAGAGGTGCTCAGGTCTGTGACCAGGCAGCCCAGCTTGGCTGACTTGCTGAGGAAGATGCTGGCGAAGGAGGGGGTGACGGTGAAGACGCGGATGTCTGGGGACGGACCTGGGGACGAGAGAGAGGCGGCTTTAGCGACTGGTCAGACCTGCAGTCCGGTGAAGGGTCTTTCTTTCCTGAAGAGAGCTGTGGACTCTGCTGAGCTCCAGGGTCCTGCTGGTGTGGCCAGGGGGACACTTGGCCTGCCCCGTCCCTGCCCGTGGCCACCCTGGGAAGCCAAAGCTCAGGGAGCAGATGGCCATGTCTGGGGCGGCGTCTGCCAGACCCTAGTGGACGCCCATGGGGGAGGCCCTGGCCATGGAGGGGTGGGTGCTGCACCCAGGACAGGCCACTCACCACCACTGCACGTGGAGGACACGTTCTTCAGGACAGTCCCGCCTCTGTGATCCACATGGCAGGTGAACGTGCTCTGGCTGAGCCAGTCACTCTCGGTGACGGTCAGTGTGCTGGTGACCTTGAAGGTCGTGGGCCCAGAGCCTTTGTCCTCGGCCTCCGCCCGGCTGGTGGTGAAGCCGGACCCCACTGGCTTTCCATCGCGCAGCCAGGACACTGTGATCTGTTTGGGGCTGAAATCCGTGGCCTGGCAGATGAGCCTGGTCTTGCGCTGGCTGGGGCCGGAGGAGGAATCGCAGGGCGGGACGAACATGGCCACATTGGGGCGCAGCACTGTGGACACTGGAGTGAGGGGACAAGGGGTCAGCCCGGCCTGGCCCGCCCCCGTGCCTGCCACGCAGGGCTCTCTCTTCCGTGGTGGTGGAGGGGACGGTTCTCACCTGGGAAGTTCACGATCACGTCTTTGTTGGTGGTGCCGTGCAGGACTTTGCACACCAGGTGCTCGTCAGTGCTCTGGGGCACACTCTCGGGCAGCAGCACCTGCGAGGTGGCCGTGTACGTGCCCTGTCTGTGGACCGTTGGGAAGGTCTTGACATTGCTGTGGCTCACTGAGGAGCTGTTCTTGTAGTTCCAGGAGAAGCTGATGGTGTCGGGCAGGAAGTCCCGTGCGAGGCAGCCCAGGGCCACCGTGCTCTTCTGTGACTGGGGGCTCTCACAGGACACCAGGGGGAAGACTTTTGGGGAGGACAGGCTCACTGAGGACCCGAGGGGGACAAAAGAGAATGAGGAGGGGGTGAGAAGCTGCCTTCTTGAGCCAGCTGCTCTCTTTCTGAGCCCCCCATCCTGCTGAGGATAAGCTCACCTGCAGGACTCCAGGGCTTGGGCTGACCTGGCCAACAGTGGGCTGGGAGGCTATGGTGAGGCCTGGGGTCCTGGCACGGGGCTGCTGGGCTTGGGAGGAGACAGCCTCAGCCCCCACCATACTGAGGAGCCCAGTACAGAACACTTCCTTCCCATCCTTGCCGTCCCTACCCTGCTCTGCTGTCCCTGTACCCAGGGCATCGCCTGTGTTCTGGGTCTGGGATCAGAGTGGCTCAGGGATCAGGCGTGGGCATGGACCAGCCTTGTCTTCCCTTGGACGTCAGACTTGCAGGGCTGTGATGCTCAGTCCTGAGCACAAGGTGCATGAGGAGCCAGGAGCCACACACAAGGCGGGTAGAGAGGGGCCCCCACCAGCTCCCCAAGCTGCCCCGATCTCAGTCACACCCTAAATCTCCCAGAGCAGACAGCTCAGGACTGTGTGGGGTCAGAGGGAGGGTGATGGGAACCAGTGTAGACTCAGCTTGGCAAGTGTATCTAAGAATGACCAGATCATGTAGATCAGCCCAGCACAATGTGGGCTAAGAGGGTGTAGCATGGCCAGCTCATCCCAGCTGCACAAATGCGGGCCATCCCCTGTCAGTCTAGCCCCAAGCAGCTTAATGAACTAAGCCCAGCCCATCCCAACCACTCCATGCCTGCTGAACCCAGCTCAGTTACCCTAGTTAACCCAGCTCAACCACCAAACACAAGAAGGCCAGCCTAGTCCAGTCCAGCCCGGCCAAGCTCAGCTCAACTCAGCTCTGCTCAGCTCAACTCAGCTCAGCTCAGCTCAGCTCAGCTCAGTTCAGCTCAACTCAGCTCTTCCCAGCTCAGCCCACTTCAGCTCATCCCAGCTCAGCCCAGCTCTGCCCAGCCCAGCTCAGCCCAGCTCAGCTCAGCCCCGCTCAGTTCAGCTCTGCCCAGCCCAGCATATTTCAGCTCAGCTCAGCTCACGTCAGTCCAGTTCAGCCCAGCTCAGCTCAGCCCAGTTCAGCTCAACCCAGCCCGGCCCAGCTCAGCCCACTTCTGCTCAGCCCAGCTCTGCCCAGTACAGCTCAGCTCAGCCCAACTCAGCCCAGTACAGCTCAGCCCTGCTCAGTTCAGCTCAGCCTAGCCCAGCTCAGCTCATCCCAGCTCAACACAGCCCAGCCCAGCTCAGCCCTCTTCAGCTCATCCCAGCTCAACTCAGCCCAGCCCAGCTCAGCCCACTTCAGCTCAGCCCAGCTCAACCCAGCCCAGCTCAGCTCAGCCCAACTCAGCCCAGTACAGCTCAGCCCTGCTCTGCCCAGCCCAGCTCTGCCCAGCCCAGCTCTGCTCAGCCCAACTCAGCCCAGTACAGCTCAGCTCAGCTCAGTTCAGTTCAGCCCAGCCCAGTCTAGCTCAGCTCAGCTCAGCCCAGCCCAGTCCAGCCCAGCTCAGCCCTGCTCTGCCCAGCCCAGCTCATCCCAGTTCATCACAGCTCAGCCCAGCTCAGCTCAACCCAGCCCAGCCCAGCTCAGCTCAGCCCAGCTCTGCCCAGCCCAGCTCATCCCAGTTCATCACAGCTCAGCCCAGCTCAGCTCAGCCCAGCTCAGTTCAGCTCAGCCCAGCCCAGCCTAGCTCAGCTCATCTCTGTTCAGCCCAGCCCAGCTCAGCTCAGCTCAGCTCAGTTCAGCTCAGCCTAGCCCAGTCCAGCTCAGCTCAACCCAGCTCAGCTCAGCTCAGCTCAGTCCTGCTCAGCCCAGCTCAACTCAGTCCAGCTCAGTTCAGCTCATCCTAGCTCTGCTCAGCCCAGTCGAATTCAACCCAGCTCAGCTCAGATCAACTTAGCTTAGCTCAGTCCAGCTTAGCCCATCCCAGCTCAGTCCAGCTCACCCCAACTCAGCCCAGCTCAGCCCATCCCAGCTTAGCACAGCTCAGCCCCGGGCCAGCACAGCTCAGCTCAGCTCAGCTCAGCCTAGCTCAGCACTGCCTAGCCCAGTACAGCTCAGCTCAGCTCAACACAGCCCAGCACAGCTCAGCTCAGCTCAACCCAGGTCAGCTCAGCCCAGGTCAGCCCAGCACAGCTCAGCCCAGCACAGCTCAGCTCACCCTAGCTCAGCCCTGCTCAAGCCAGCCCAGCCCAGCACAGCTCAGCCCAGCACAGCTCAGCCCAGCACAGCTCAGCTCACCCTAGCTCAGCCCAGCTCAAGCCAGCCCAGCCCAGCACAGCTCAGCCCAGCACAGCTCAGCCCAGCACAGCTCAGCTCAGCCCAGCACAGCTCAGTCCAGCACAGCTCAGCTCACCCTAGCTCAGCCCTGCTCAAGCCAGCCCAGCCCAGCACAGCTCAGCCCAGCACAGCTCAGCCCAGCACAGCTCAGCTCACCCTAGCTCAGCCCAGCTCAAGCCAGCCCAGCCCAGCACAGCTCAGCCCAGCACAGCTCAGCCCAGCACAGCTCAGCTCAGCCCAGCACAGCTCAGTCCAGCACAGCTCAGCTCACCCTAGCTCAGCCCTGCTCAAGCCAGCCCAGCCCAGCACAGCTCAGCCCAGCACAGCTCAGCACAGCTCAGCCCAGCACAGCTCAGCCCAGCACAGCTCAGCTCAGCCCAGCACAGCTCAGCTCACCCTAGCTCAGCCCAGCTCAAGCCAGCCCAGCCCAGCACAGCTCAGCCCAGCACAGCTCAGCTCACCCTAGCTCAGCCCAGCTCAAGCCAGCCCAGCCCAGCACAGCTCAGCCCAGCACAGCTCAGCTCACCCTAGCTCAGCCCAGCTCAAGCCAGCCCAGCCCAGCACAGCTCAGCCCAGCACAGCTCAGCTCACCCTAGCTCAGCCCAGCTCAAGCCAGCCCAGCCCCGCACAGCTCAGCCCAGCACAGCTCAGCTCAGCCCAGCACAGCTCAGCTCACCCTACCTCAGCCCAGCTCAAGCCAGCCCAGCCCAGCACAGCTCAGCCCAGCACAGCTCAGCCCAGCACAGCTCAGCCCAGCACAGCTCAGCTCAGCCTAGCTCAGCCCAGCAAGCACAGCTCAGCCTAGTCCAATGTAACTCAGCCCAAGTTTGTTCAGACTAGTCTGTTTTTGAAAGTCCAATGGAATTGTAGTGACCACAAAGACTCAGCCTGGCAGACCCCTTCCCTCTGCTACATCCATCTCACTGCAGGATTTCTGAACAGCTGGGTGGGCTGCCATCCCCTCAGTGTCCTTCACTTGATCCCCCAGGCGTCCGGTCCTCATGCCCCAGCTCCACCTGGCTTTTGGCTCCAAAGTAGTACCAATCACCACTGCCCTTTCACCGTCTAGGTCGAATATTTCCTGGCAACTCTAAATTCATTAAACATCCTGAGATTTCCTGTGATAAAATGAAACATTCCTTTTGTTCTAGAACCAGCCACGTTGCCTCTGCTCTGAGAGTCAACTTCTCCCATCTGAGCCTCCACCGCCCTGGAGCACCCGCTTAGCTCGAATTCCTCCCTTCCAAGTCTAAGATAAGCCCCTGACTTTAAATGCCTTCTAGATAAAAATCATCATTGAATACAACCAGGAAATCCATTTTATGAGAATTTGTCACTTAAAATTCTGCTGTTTACCATAAAGCTACGTGGAAGGCATAGGCTAGTTTCAGGTACACGATAACGATCTAAAACTCAAAGCTGCACCTGTAACTTAAATAGAGACAGTGCGAGTGGTCCCTTGTGTCTTTTAAACCATCACAAAACACACAATCAACGGTTAATAGGCAATAGGAAAGCTCATGCCAGTGTTTTCTTGAAATATCCTTGAGGGGAAGTTAAATGTGAGTGACCCAGACTGTGGTCACCCAAAGGACTTGCACAGCTGAGCCTCTTTCTCCTCATCAGGCAATAATGACAGACGGACTTCCCTTCAAGGAGAAAGAAAACATCAAATGCAGATGTTTAAGAGACACATTTGGCAGCGTGGCTGCCCTCGCTTACCACGTGAGGAGTCCGGTCGCCGGAAAGTCCATGGGATCTTTGACAGGGAATAATTCCTCCAAGTCCATTAAAAATGGCTGATGCATGGGTAGCCAGCTGGCTGGTGGCAGAAGCCACGGCCACACATTCCCGGGTCTGTGCGGTTCCAGGAGACGCAAAGCCAATTCCAGGCCCAGCGGCAACCTGCGCCCAGACCCCACACGGGCTTCCCTTGACGGAGAAGATGAGCCACCGACTGGAGACAAACTGTCCACCTAATGTGCTCCTAGGGTGCTTTCTTCTGCACTGTCTGACTGGGTTCTCTCTTAAGCCACCAATTAACATGTCTTAAAATAATTCAGGAGAATTATATACGTTTCACCTTTAATTTATTCTAAAATGAATACTTGAAAAGTGGTCTTGAAAAATACTGAAATGAAGGCATTTTTTTCTTATCAGAATATCAAAGTGTTTCTCCTTAATCACAAAGAGAAAATTAACTCACTTAAAAAATTGTGGACACAGTTACTGTAAAGATAATGCTTTAGAGTATTAAAAAAAGGTTTGAAATTAATTATCATAGGAAGGAATCAAAAAAGTAACTTAAATAAGTTTTATGAATGCATTAATAAGCTGTCCCTAAGACCATTTAATTTCTTAAACATTTTACTCTGAAAATGAATTCAATTTAGAAGTTGGTAGGTTCAGTTGGAACAAACTAGAAGTTGGTAAGCTAAGACTGGGAAACCAAATTCAAATAGTGAAAAAGGGAACCTTTCCAGTTTCTGCCAGCACCCTCGCCTTATTTTAGAAATGCAAATTGCCCAGGTGTTGTTTTGCTCGGTGGAACGCTTTCAGATCTGCGGGGCTGGGCAAAATATCTGAAAACCCCCTCTTCATAAGCATAAGCTGTCAATGTGCCAATCGTGTTTTCTTTGCTTCCTCAAATAGACTCTCGCTGTGACCTGCTTCCTGCCACCTGCTGCAGGTGGCCGAACCCCCGCTCCGTGGCCATCTTGACTCTAACCACCCATGCCCAGCATCCCTCAATGAATTTAAACAATAAACTCGATTTATTATTGACAAAACTCAGCCCTGAATCAGGGGCTAACAGTAGCGCATTATTGCTTCCTGGCTGAACTTGTGTCAGTATCCACTCCAGAAAGGCCTGACTCCTGGTTGTGAATCAAGTAATAAGAATTCTAAATGTCTTGGCACTTAAAACATTTAATATACTTGAAAATCTCTCAAATTTTCAAGTCACAATTTTCTGAGCCATTTTCTCAGAATCCACTTCAACAAGGCCCTGTCTTTTAACAGTCAGTGACCGTGCCCTTTAAGATGAACACGCCATTTTCTGCAAGAACACATCATTTAAGATGATGTCATTTTCTGAAAGAATACTTTCTTTTCTCTTAGAAGCTTCCTCGCAGAGCTCAGCTGCTGCCGCCCCCCGCAGCCCCTTCCGCAAGTACCCCAGCCCCCGTTCTCACCGAGACGAAGGCTGTGTGAGCCCCCTCTCTGGGTTCACTCACACCGACGGTTCTCTTTCTGACTAACAAAGAATTTAAAATACAGCCTAGCACGAAAGACACTTCATAATTCCAAAGAAAATGTCTCACTCCGCAGTCTCTCTGGTTCTACAAACACCGCTGTCCAGGCACGTTCCTCAACCAACACTATGATTCCAGCAACTAAGTGTCTCCCACCATGGACCAAACTGTCCTCTAGCCACAGGGGTCCTGGTCTTTTCCAGCATCTCACTTGAATGTGGCCCCCGAAGCCCCCAGGGGCTCAGTCACTCCATCGCACCTACCCGATGTTATTTCAGTTTTGCAAACACGTTGGAAAATTCACAGAAACGCTGAAATCCCCAAAGCACCCCAGTCCCTGTCCCTTCCTGGCCAGCCCACCCCGGTCCCCTAGGGAAAATGACCAGCCTGGGATGCTCAGAAAACCGTACAGACAGGAGCAGAAAATGAAGACCCCCAAGAGAGGCTGTTCTTACCTGAAGAGACAGTGACCACGATCCCTCGGCCCCAGAAGTCCAAGCCATAGTAATCACAATGGTGAAATCTCCATTCTCGCCTCACAAAAAGCCTTGGCGTCTAGCCCGGGGCTGCTCCCAGCCACCCAGAGACCTGCACCATCTCCCGGTGTCACACCGAAGCTGACCATCCAGGTCACTCTACCTCGGCTCTCTGCACACGCCACTCCCTGTCTGGCCAGAGGTCCCCTAGTCACCCTACATCCTGTCCTGGACACTCAGAGGCCAGGTCACTGCAGGTCTGGGAAGTCGGACTGTAAACAGAACATTCCTAATTCACACTCAGGAATCCAACACACCCCAGACGGGCGCCTGCCCCAGAGAGCAGGTGCTTCACAGCCAGACAGAAGCCCCGATTATGCAACCGTCACAACAGCCCCTGATAATGCTCAAATAAAACAGAAAGTGGTCACCCCCAGACCAGCCAAAGAAGCCCCCTGATCCCCGACACCTGTAGCCAAACTTGGGGAAGAGGGAGGTTGGATCTCCACTTCCCATCTGGGGGGACCCTCTCCCGAGCTCCCTTTCCTAAGCGTGGTGGCTCTGACACCAAGGCCCCAATGTCCTGAATCTCTCCAAGTGCAGTTTGATTGGGGAGGGGCAAGGACTTACCTGAGGAGACAGTGATCTGTGTCCCCTGGCCCTAGACATCAAACTGGTTGTCATTTTGTGACAATTTTGCCAGGACACAGGGCAAAAACTGGCACCGGCTGTGGGCTGGGGACCATCTCAATAGGGCGGCGGGGACCATGGGACCCCAGAGGTCAAGGGGGGCCAGGATCCTCAGAGTCCCTCGACTGCAGAGGTCAGGAAGACAGGGAAGCTGGAGCCTGCGCACGTCATCTGTGTGAACTGCAGTTCCCTCGAGGACCTCTTCCCAAGTCCCCAGACTGTCCCCGGTCCTTCTAGGCTTGACTCTCAGACCCCCCAATTTTTCCCCCAAATGCAGCAAAAACCCTCCACATTGAGCAGGAGAGAGAGGTTGTGAGTGAGGACTCACCTGAGGAGACGGTGACCAGGGTTCCCGGGCCCCAGAATTCAAAATAGTCACATTGCTGAAGGTCCCGTTTGGGGGTGTGCAAAAACATCACCCCCACCTGGCCACCCTGAGCCCAGCCAGCCATGACAGAAAGCCCTGTTTCCTAAGGTCATCATGTCCCCAAACACAAAGCATGTCTCTGCCCAGCCTTCATCCCAGGAGCAAAGAGCTCCTATCCTCGCAGAAGCAAAGAGCCAAACATCCCCAGAAGGAGCCCACCGGGACCTGAGATGGCCCCACGCAGACCAAGAGACCACTGGAAATTTCTCTCTCATCTCCAGGACAGAGGAGGCCAGGCCCGACCAAGGAGGCAGAAAGAAAGCCGTCTTACCTGAGCTGACGGTGACCCGGAGACCCTGGCCCCATACATCAACAATATCACACAGGGACCCAGTCCCTGCTCCTGCCCAGATAAAAACCTGCACCCTCACGGCCACTGGGAAGGGCCAGGCCATGCTGCCCTGCATGGAGCAGAGACAGCTGATGTCCCGGCCCACAGCCAAACAGACCCAGGGCTGAGGAGGAGGCAGGCAAAGTCAAACGTACCTGAGGAGATGGTGACTCGGATGCCCTGGCCCCAGCTGTTGAAGGAGCCGTAGTAGTAGTGGCCACATTGGTGCATGTGCCCAGTCCCCAGCACACAAACAGCCCAGGCCCCAGCTCTGCCCACAACTTCTGCTTCCCCACCAGCCCGATGGTGCCGGAACCCAGCAGGGTCCCTGCCCGTCCTTGGGGGCTCCACTCAGATCTGGGATAAGAGCCAGTGGGGCTCTGGCAGGCAGCCCATGGGGGAGCCCCAGGGAGGGTGGCCTGTGTGCCCTCTGGTGCCGGACACTGACCGGCTGCAGACCCCAGGGACCTGGCCTTGTGCCTGTGCAGAGAAGACTGGGTAGGAGCTGTAGGGGAGACTCACCTGAGGAGACAGTGACCTGGGCACCCTGGCCCCAGTTATCGAAGTACCAGTAGCACAGTCCCTGCCCTGCTGCTCTTCTCATACAAAAATTCATCCTACTCTTTTGTGGCCCCATCTCCTGTCCCTGAGTCTGAGGCCAAGCACTTGGCCTAGCTCAGCACACCTGGCTCGCTGCTGATCCCAGATGCCACACTCACCTGAGAAGATGGTGACCAGGGTGCCCTGGCCCCAGGGCTCAGATTGAACCTAGGCACAGCGTGGCAGCCACATCCTGGGGGCCACAGAACCCCCAGCTGGCATCCCTGGGTAGTCACCAGGGTGCCCCAGGGACCAGAAAGCCTATTCTGTGCTTGAAGAGATGTCCCACCCTGTGCCCCCAGCATATGTCCCACCTGCCTCAGTCCCCAACCTGGCATTGGGAGTCCTTCCTGACACCTGCCTCTCACTGGTCACCTGGGTTGGATCCCGGTTTCCCTGGCTAAACCTTCTGACACTTCACACTGCTCCAAGGCTCAGTGACCACTTACCCCTCTTGACTTGTGACCTGGGCTGCGTTCAGCACCCCTGTCTCTGCCCACACCCGCTCCCCAGTACCTCAAGGGACCTTGTCCCTCATCCTGGAACCTGTTCCCACTGCGTGTCCACCTAGAAAGTCACCTTCAAAGATGGCCAGACACCACTTCTCTTCCAGCTTTCTGGGGCTCCCCACCCCTCTCAGAGCACGGCATACCCTCCCTGGGGATTGCTGTGCAGGCGATGCCCCCAAGCTCAGGCCCGAGAAGAGGCAGTGGGAGCCGGGGTTTTTGTAGAGTTGTCAGCCACTGTGTCCCCAGTTAGCACTGTGGTTCCCAGCTCAGCCAAAACCCCACGGGTAGATGGGTGGGTGTGAGACCCTGACCCCTCAGTCCTCATGGTCATTCCTGTGTTGGGGGCAAACAGTTTGCCATTGCTAACAATCGTTAAGTGTTGAAGGCTGCCTGCATGTGGTTCTCTCTCAGGAACTGGAGCAGATCTAAGGCTGGGTCTACCGTGCCACCTTTTGTCACCTGCATTTTGAGCTGTTTTCTCAACTGCAGAAAAAGGTCCGAGCAGTGTTCGGGGTTATGCCCCACCCCGTGTCCTGTGGACCCCACCAATTGCTGTTCCACTGTGGTCTCCTGTGGGGGTCTGTCGGCCCCTCGGCCCTTGCTCAGCTGTTTTTCTCTCTCTGAGCCCAACTGTGGAGCCCAGCAGTAGCCAGCTTGTTGATTCTGTGTGCTCAGTGTCCTCCCAGGGGTGGAAGGTCCTGGGACCCCACCAACTGCTGTTCCACTGTGGTCCCCTGTGGGGGTCTGTCAGCCCCTCGGCCCTTACTCAGCTGTTTTTCTCTCTCTGAGCCCCCCCGTGGAGCCTGGCATTGCCCAGCTTGTTGATTCTGTGTGCTCAGTGTGCTCCCAGGATGGAAGGTCCTGGCAGGCAGGGCTGGGCCTCACTCATGGAGGCTTCCCGGGTGCTGGTTGCGGTGTGCCCACAAGTGGCCAGGTCTTGTCCCTGTGCCCCAGAGCTGCTGGTCTTGGGTGAGGGGTCACAGCTCTGCTCTGGATGGGTGAAGGGGAGAGGCAACATGGTTTAAGGCAGATGGCCCTCCCCCAAACCCACACAGGCTGCCCTCCACCTGACCCTGGGTGGTCCTGGTGGTGGTGGTATAGAAGGGTCTTCTGCATTCACCAGCTGTCAGAACTTGGGCTTGGGCTGGGCCTCACCAGTGCACCAGGTGTGGGACCTTGGGCAGGTGGAGGGGCCCCCACTGGCCAGGTGTGAGCATGGCAGGTGTAGTCATGCATGCTCCTCTGCAGGAGAGAGACAGAGGGGCGCAGACCTGTTGGGGACAGGGGAAGGGTGACCCTGAATCCTTGCTGGGGGGAGGGGGCATGAGTGAGATGTCTGTGTGGGAGGGGAAGTGTATGTCCAGGCAGAGGAACAGCCAAGGCAAAGGCCAGAGGCTGGGACCTGTGCCTGGTGGAGAACAGCAGGTGGTTAGATGCAGCTGGATTGAAAGGTGGCCTGAGCATCTGTCACAGGCGCTGAAGGACATGGGGGTTTGTTCAGAGTTTCACTCCAGGAGGCTCCTGCTGGCACAGTGTGGGCTGCAATGGGGGTGTCTGGAGAGTGATGCCCCAGTGTGGAGGAGGGAGGATTAGGGGCACTCACTGGGGTGTGGGCAGGATTGGGGTGGATTTTGGGGGCTCTTGCAAGGGTTCAGACAGAGCACGGAGACCCCGAGATGAGGCTGGGGGCACTGGGGTGTCTCCAGGCACAGGGAGACAGTCACAGTATGTGGGCAGTGTCCTGGGCCAGGGATGATGATAGAAGATGGACCCCAGGACACCATCAGAGACCAAGGACCCATTTGTTCAAGAGCAGATGGGGCCCAGTGGCCAGGCTGGGGGAGGAGAGGAGGGGTGGGCAGGGGATTGTGTAGGAGGTCTGACACCAACAGGAGGTGACTCCGTAGCCTGACAACTGGTGGGCCCTCAGGGTCTGGGGTCAATGGCAGCTGGGTTGGGAGAGAGCAGCCTGAGGAGGGGTCGTGACTTCATGGACTCCCCTTCCCCCGTGCCTGGGCCTCAAGCCCTGTGGTGTGTGGGGGGGAGGGTCCACCCTTCCCTCTCCTCATGGGCTAGGGTCCTGCTCTTTTGGGGGCACTGGTGGCTCAGCCTGTCTTTGAGACTTGCTAGGGGGCCTCACAGTGGATGGGTGGGCTCCTTGAGCCCCAGCCCCTTCTGGAGGCTCTTCCTGTGTCCTTTTTAGGAAATGAGGGGTAGGGGCTGCCCCAGGCCTTGTGGGAAGCACCTGCTCCTGCCCTCTAGTGCCTCCGGTTCCTGACTGATGGGAGGGAAGATGCCCATCATGCCCTGCCAATGCCCCACATCCACATTCTCAGCCCCTGGCCCCCCATCTTCACCACTCAGAAGGCCAACCCGGCTGCAGCATCACCTGCCTGCAGAGGATCCTGTTCAATTCTTGCAGACCGGCGAGTCCAATTGGGCCCCACATGTGATGGGACCTGGCCTTTGCAGAGCTCTTGGAGTCTTTTAGAGAGAGTTCAGCCTGTCCTCCCTGTCTGTTCCCAACAATGCTATGCAGAGCTTGGATCTGAGCAACTCTAGTGGGTCCCATGTCCAACCTGCCATGTGGCTGGCTTTGCCTTTGCCCAGGCTGGCCTCCTTCTGTAGCATTCCTTGGCCCGGTTCTAGGAGCACCCCCTCAACCCCACCACAAGCACATGCCAGGGAAAGGACACAGGTGTTACAAAGAAGTGCCCCAGTTTGTGCCAGGTGTGCTGGCTGGGTTGGGGGAGAGGCCCACTGGCCAGGCTGAGTTTGCCTCCCAGCCTCTGCCTATATCTGGAGACTCGGGGGCTCCAACCCCACCCCAGAACACATAGCCTGGTAGGTATCTCCTGGCTTGTCTACCAGGAATGGGATGTGGAGCGAGCTGAGGACTGAACCCCTGAGGTTGGGTGGGAAGGAAGTGCCAGCCACTCAGCCCACCTGCTGGCTAGGACACGTCTATTCCTTAGCTGCTGAAAACCATCAGTGGACTAGGAGTGTCTCCCTGGCTGTGAGGGGGCCTAGACGTTCAAGCCAGGGAGAAAGGCTATTGGGTCAGTTGTGCAGGAGGAACTGGGCCAGAGAAGTGGAGGGGACCAACATCTGCTCCGGCCACTGAAATCCTGGGTCATGATGTCCACGAGATGCAGAAATCAGAGATGACCCTTGGTGTCTGCTTGGGTGACCAGAGGCAGCACTGGCTGGACCTTGATGAAGGACAGAGAGCTGCTGGTGAGCCCAGTGGTGGTTTCCCTGGCCTTCCAGGTCTATGGTGCCTCTGTGCCTTGATGACCAAACCAGGCTTCAGGGCTGTGTTTCCCTAGGTTCTGGCACTGTGGTGGACCAGATGGCTGGAACACAGATGAACTATGGCAAGGAACGTTATATCCAAGGTTTGACATCTGATGGCCTCTGCCATTGGGGAGGGTGGTCTCCATGCTCCTAATCCTGCTGCTGGTGGCCTGTGCACTGTACTCCAGGGGGAAGGTCCTTGTGGGCAAAAACACAAAAGAAAAAGTTCTTGTGGCTTCCCTTCTCAGGACCAAAGCAATACAAGAGCACAAGAGTACTGCAGTCGATACGTCAGCAGTCATTAGCAGTTACCAAAGGAAATCAAAGGAAATGATGAAAAAAACCCAGATTTTCCCTCCTTTAATACCCAATGACATGAGGGGGAAAAGAAGAGTAAAAATAAGAATAGAAAAAAAAATAATTGGGGGGTATGAACTCATGCTATGAATTTCAAAAGATGATGGTAAAAAAAAATACAAAAGATTCTGGTGCTTCATGATGTGTTCCCTGCTCTGTAGCCCACAAGCAGAAATGAAGGGTGAACAAAATCCTGAGAAATCTCACGAGTTCCTCCACATTCTTGACTGCCAGGGAGGGCCATCATACTGTATGTGTAGGGACACCTTCAGCTGCAAGTGACTTTACAATGGTGTAAACAAGGCCGGCTCACATTTCTCACCGAACAAGAAGACAGCCACGATAGGGGGCGGCCGCTGTCTGTGGGAATGTCTTGGCCTTTCCTTCAGATTGAAAGGTGGACGCTGTAGGTGGGAGCATGAAGCCCTCTCGCTAACACTTGCAACAAGTAAGAAAGGGCAGGAGCAGATGCGTTCTCATTGCTAATCTCTGGCTTTTTATACAAGAAGAGCAGCCCTGGTTTCCTCTACATCTCTTTGTGCAGAACATTGCCACACGTACAAGACTGTGCCATCCCCTGGATGTGGAAGTCCCCTTCACTCGCTGAGATCAGGGAGGATGTGCTGCTCCACAGCATCTCATTCCACCTCTTCTCTCTGCAGGGCATGAACTGGCTGCTCCTGAAAGCTGCCACAAGGAAAGGGGTGAGACACTGGGGTGAACTCTCAGTGATGAAAGCAAGAGCTTCCAGGGCTCAAATACTGAGACACATCTGTCTCTTTGGTGCAATGGCCTGGACACTCAACAAATTCTCAGAAAACACAGGTAGAGTAAATCCAACCAAGCTTGATGCTCAGCTAACCTTACACAGAGGGGCAGATCCACAGCCCTAGGGAGTAGGGGGTGTTAGGGATTTATCTTCAATATACCAAGGAAGGAAGAAGAACCTGACAAATACCTGTTCATCATTGTTTCCATACAATTCACATGGATTTATTTGCATTGCCAAGTCTTGTGCATTTTTGAGGCAACTTTCCAGTTTTTCTCCTGAGGATTGTCTTTCCTTAGTGTCTGGAGTTCTTTCCTGCCTCTTGCTTTCTCTGCATTGTTCCTGCAGATTCTTTCCTTCATAAATTTCCACATGATGGTGAAATGGGAGGGAGGAAAACAAAGTGCCCTTGCTGGATGCCCAAACTGTTTTAGAGAAAGTGCATGTTCTTTGGACAAATCTGCAGAATGGAACAGAACTGGGAAACATGGCTTCCTCAGCTCCTGGAGCAAAGAATTCTATACCAAAGACTTGGTGATGTCCCTTCACATAAAAATGTGCTACCACCACCACCATGAGCTGCTTTTTTACCAGTGGTGATGTGTCTGCTCTGAGCCATGCCTGCTCCCGTGGCCCCTGCAGCAGGTAGACCCGATCTGATCCCTTTGGAGTAGTAGAAAGAACAGGGGCTATGGTGTCTGCAGAACCATGGCTAAGCCCATATCTACTCGTATCAGGGAGTTACCTTAAAAAAGTTACTTACATGCTCTGAGCTTCAAGTTCCCACATCTGTAAAATGATGGATGATAGCATCATCCTGGTGATAGTCTTGCAGAATTACATGAGATAGTGGATATGAAGGGCCTGGTACAAAAGACACTTGGCAAATGTTATTACCTTTTGCATTCCTTCCTCCCTCCCTCCGTTCCTTGATTTCTTCCCTGATAGGATCTGAGGATACTTATCTGTCCCTAGCATGGAGCTTGAAGTTTGTCATGGAGGAAATAGTTACATTTGCCTGGGATAAATTTTTCTTGTTTTTTTCACCTTTTCTCGTTTTATATGTAATACTCATGTGCTATAGAGAGTTGGGTTTTTCTTTGTAATCCAATTTGAAAGTCTCTTTCTTTTAATAGGCAAGTTAAGACCTCTCACATTTATTGTTATAATGCATTTGTTTCATCTCAATCCTGTCTTATGATATATTTTCTATTTTAGTACTTACCAAATTTTTTTTCCATTTCAGGTTGTATTTTTCTTTTCTATTTTGTGTGTTTAATGGTTTCCTTTATATTGATAGTTTTCCAAATTATCCTTTATACTTCTTTATAAAACAAGTTTCAGTTATTTACAGTATACAGGTATGAAATTGCTGGTTTTCTCTTCCTTTCTCTTTCTACCCATCTGTACCATTGACTATGACTGTAGTTGTAGAGCTAGGGCTGTGTCTGGAGCACACAGCACCCTCAAGCCTGTTGTCCAGACTGGGTCACAAAACTTTCACACACAGGTCTATGAGCTGAGTAACAGGAAAAATGTCCTTGGAGCCTTGGTCGAAGGAATAGTAAGCTTTATTTATCACACACACACATCTAAGAGCTAAGCAGTTCAAAAAGAAACTTAGAAACTCAACTGCTACCAGCAAAGTGCAAAGAAAAAACTGAGCAGCTGCTAGCAAAGTAAACATGCTCTATTTTTAGATGGAAGCTCTGCAGTCCAGCACTGCTTCACGCACTAAAGAACACACAATAGCAACAAACTAAAAAGATACATTGGCATGCATGCACACTAACTTCACCCACACACAACTTGTTTACAAAGAATGTGCTTCATCACCCCCGACTGGACCTGAAGCAAGGGGACCTGACCAAACTTTGATTTTCCTCACAGTAGTCATAGAGCCTATGACTGTAGTCAGTAATATTATTTTCTTAGTGTTTGTGCTGTCTAATATTTTTATGTTTGTAATTGTCTAATATTCTTGACGTCTTTTGACTCTCACCTATTAGGAGTAAGGGAGTAATTCAGAAATACTCTAATCACCATGTTCATCTCCCCTTCTGATTTTTGATCTTTGTAAAATGCCTACTCTGTCAGAGCAAACAGCATTTTCTTTCCATTTTGGCAACACAGTTCTCCAGTTGTTTCAGTCTTAATCTTACAGTTAAGTACACTTAATATTTACTGTTGGTTCATGGCCCTGGCTTCTACAAGCATCTTTTGGTGGCTGACAATTTTCCTCTAGTACTTTTATTGTGAGGTTATAGAAAATTATGGGAACCTATTTTCTGAATTCCTGAATGTTTGGAACTGTTTATTAAACTCGCCTTTATTCTTGAAGGACAGATTGGCTGTATAAACTCTAGGTTACCACTTTCTTCCCCGTTGAGGATCCTTCAGATGTTGTTCCACCATTTTCTGGTATGAATGTGGCTGGTAAGAAATATAAGACCAGAGACCTCCAGGAATATGGTGGCCTAGACGTTGCCAGGATGCACTTCTCCCACAGAAGAGGATCAAAACATGCCCACTGTGAATGCCACTGTAGTCACCAGAGTTATTGTCTGATCCAGGAACCATTGCCCATCATAGAACAGCTCCCTGCAGAGCAGCAGTCCTGTGGGTGGCCTCTCACTGCAATGGCAGTCTCCATAGATGCAAGAGAGATGGCTACAACCAC
Source organism: Cynocephalus volans (assembly GCF_027409185.1). NCBI lineage: Eukaryota > Metazoa > Chordata > Mammalia > Dermoptera > Cynocephalidae > Cynocephalus > Cynocephalus volans. The sequence continues at coordinate 184,890,125 of NC_084462.1, forward strand.
TGCCACCATTGCCATTGCTGCAAGCTGACTCTGCTGCTGTAAAAGACACTGCAAATGCAACTGAGGAAGTTGTAGCTACCTGTGCATTGGGTTTTGCTGCTGCTGCGATTAGTTAACTCAGCTGCTGCCAAGAACACTGTAGACATAAAGAGGAGTTGCTGCTGCTGCTGCTGCTTTTACTGCTGTCCCTGCAAGGTAACCCCACTGCCACCAAGAACAATGCCAAGGACACTGCAGACAGGAGGGAGGCAGTCGCAGCCATGAGCACTGCTGCTAAACCCACAAAGCAGCCCAACTGCCAACAAGGATGCTGCAGAAGCCAGGGAGGCATTTGCAGCTGCTGCTGCCACTACTGCCACTGCAAGTTAACCTAATTGCCACTGTGAACACCGTACCTGCACCAGTTGCCACTGTGGGCATTGCAGCCAAGCAGGCAGCTGCTGTAACCACCACTGTTGCAGTTACTGTCACCACCAGCACTTCAAGACAGCCACCATTGTTGTGCGAGCAGCACATAGCCACTAGAGCCACTGTTGCCATACAGGTAGCCTGCCAAAGCCACCACCACAACTGCTGCCACCACAAGGGTGGTCTTCTGCCACAGCAGCAGCCACAGCAGCTACTGCTATTGTCCAGATGGACCACCAATCACTGGGCTAAATTGACCCTAGGAGGATCACCAGTGGATTCCAAGGAAGGAGAGTAATAGAAGAAGCAACTGCTCTACCAAATGACTAGAAATCAACATGGAAATCCTAGAAATATGAAAAAAAAAATCCAAGAAAATATGAGTCCACCACAGGAATACAATACCTCTCAAGAGCAAGACCCCACAGAGCAGGAAACCAGTGAAATGACTGGAAAGGATTTTCAAGTAAAATCCTTAAATAAACTCAATGAGATACAAGAAGACACAGTTAGATGACACAATGAACTGAGCAAAACTATCCAGGATATGAAGGAGGAAATCTATAAAAATATTAATACTTTAAAAAAGAGTGTAGCAGAACTGATGGAACTAAAGGAATCATTCAACAGAACAAAAAACAACACAAAACAAAACACCTGACAACTTAAGCAGCAGGCTAGAGCAAGCAGAAGAAAGAATTTCTGATCTTGAAGATGGTTTCTCTGAAATAACTCAGGCAGATCAAAAAAAAAAAAAAAAAAAAAAGGGAAAAAGACAAATCTAACAGAGCTAGCAGACCACCTTAAGAACACAAACATCTGAATCATGGGTATTCCTGAAGGGGAGGAAAAAGGAAAAGACTTTGAGAACACATTCAATAAAGTAACAGCAGAAAATTTCACTGGTATAGGGAGAGATATAAACCTTCAAATTCAGGAGGCTTGAATATCCCCACAGAATTTCAATCCAAAAGATCTTCTTCAAGGCACAACTATAGTCAAACTAGCAAAACACAAAGGCAAATAGAGAATCCTAAAATTAGCAAGAGAAAAGCATCAAGCCACCTATAAAAGTCACCTGTAAGGGAGTCTCCATCAGGCTAACGGCAGACTTCTCAGCAGAAACTCTACAAGCTAGAAAAGAATAGGATAATATATGCAAAATACTAAAAGAAGAAAAAAAAAAAAAGCCAGGCAAGAATACTATACCCAGCAAGCCTATGCTTCAGAAATGAAGATGAAATCATGTATTTCTCAGACAAGCAAAAACAGTGAGTTCAGCAACACACAACCTGTTTTTAAAAAGGTTCTATACAGCAAAAGAAACAATTAACAGGGTGAAAAGACAACCTAAAGAATGGGAGAAAATATTTGCAAACTATGCATCCAACAAGGGATTAATATCCAGAATATACAAATAACTCAACGAACTCAACATAAAGAAAACAACTGACCCAATTCAGAAATGGGCAAAGGAGATGAATAGACATTTCTCAAAGGAAGATACAAAAATGGCCAACAGATGCATAAAAAAATGCTCAACCTCACTCAGCATTAGGGAAATGCAAATCAAAACTGCATGAAGATATCGTATTATCCCCATTAGACTGGCTATTATCAAAAAGACAGAGAATAACAAATGCTGGTGAGGATGAAGAAAAGGGCAATGCTACTACACCGTCGGTGGGACTGTGATTTAGTAGAGCCATTAAAGATAACGGTATGGTGGTTCTTCACACAATTATAGATAGAACTGCCATATGATCCAGGAATTCCACTGGGGTATATACCCAAAGGAATGGAAATCACCAGGTTGAAGGGATACCTGCACTCTCGTGTTTATTGCAGCTCTACTTAGAATAGCTGAGAGTTGGAACCAACCTAAATACCCATCTTTGGGTGACTGGATAAGGAAAATGTGGTATATTTGCACAATGGCATAGTACTCTGTCATAAAAAAAGAGTGAAATACTACTATTCACAGCAACAAGGATGAACTTAGAGAATATCATGTTAAGTGAAATAAGACAGGTACAGAAAGAGAAATACCACTTGTCCTAACTCATAAGTGGGAACTAAAAATTTAACAAATAATTGAAAAGAAAGAAAGAAAGATATTACCAGCAGAATAATTTCTTGAACTTTCAAGAGGAGAGAATGAAACTGATACTACCCAAGATATGAAAGGGGGGGGGGTAAGGGAGGAATTGACAAAGACTATGAAGAAAGATTACATTTTATACTGTTAAATATACTAATTATCCTGATTTGAACATAGCATATGACACACAAGTATTGACATTGAACTCTGTACTTCACAGATATGCAGATTCAGCATGTTACAATTAAAAAGAAAAAAAAAAAAAGAAATATGAGATCAGCCTGTTTCCCCTTTGTAGATGATTTGGTATTTTTAAATGCTGCCCAAATTAATTCATTCCAAAGTTAACCACCAAAATAACAAAATACAATTAGTTTAAAAATGTAATTCAAAAACTCCACCCTGAAATAAAAGAAGACTGTTCGTGTCTTAATAGGGTACACAGAGCTGGAAAGGTGACTCCTGAGACAGGTGTAGTGGATGCACTGACTTCACCTCTCTCTTAGGGACTCTGATTATACATATGTTATATCTTCTTTGCCTGTCTTCTGTATCCAGCACTTCTCTTTAATTCTGTAATAATTTTACTTCTGGTCTGTATTTCATCACATCTGTCTCTCACCTGCATGCTCCTTCCTGTGTTTTCCATAGGGTCTGTTTGTCCTTTTTCTTTATGCCCTTTCTGCTTGTCTTCATGGAGGGTTTTTTGTGTGTGTGTGTGTGTGTGTGTGTGTGTGTGTGTGTGTTTTAATATTTATTTTTTGTAACTTTGGCTGGACCATATTTCATCTGTTCCTGTCCACTTTTGATCTCTTTTCTAGACACTTACACTTGGGCTTCTTGGTTTTCCTTCATAATCCAATCTCTTTATTATTTTTTTATTCTTGAATAATTATTTGGCTAAAATGCTCATCTTATTCTTTGGTAGCATTTTTCTCATGAATATTTCCTTTTCTATTGGTACACTGTGCTGCTGTTTATAAGTAATTGATACTGTTCCAGTTCGAGATTTTTACTCATTGCTTCATGAATTAAACTCCTCTGGGCCTGCTGTTTGGTGGTTGCCCCGGGTGGGAGAAGAGGAGCCTTCCTCACTTCATAACCCAAGGGCTCTCTCAGTCTCCACTGCCACAGCGACAAACAGCTCTCAGCAAACACGGCTCCCAGGTGTGAATCTCTGCCAGGCCCAGTGCGCTCAGCTTCTCTGAACTGGATGCAGAAGGACTTCCACGGGTGGTGGTTCGTGTCCTGGCTCCTGTACTGGTCAGTTTCAGGATAAGGCTTTTGAACTCTTAGGGGAAGTTCCTGTATTTAGGAAGTGTGTGTTCACTGCCCCTGTGTCCTCACACCCACTGTTGCCTGTCACGTGTTCACTTCCTCCCATATGGCCTCTGCCTGACGTCAGCTACTCTTGTCACCTTTACAAATATTTTGGATTCTGTGGGTTATGTCTGTTTTCCTAGTTTTACTAAAAATGAAAATTGCCATTTAAAAAAAAGTCTACATTTCAATACAGCATTTATCCAAAGGAATTAAAGTTGGTATGTACACCCCATGTTCATCACAGCACATGCACAGTAGCCAAGAGAGGGAGCAACCTATGTGTCTCCAATCAGTGAATAAACAGAGAAAATATGGTATATCACACAATGGGATACCATCCAGCCTTAAAAAGAAAGAAACTGTGTCATTTGCAACAATACAGATGACCTTGGAGGACATTAGGTTAAGTGAAATAAGCCAGGCACAGAAAAATACTGTGTCATCTCACTTATACTTGCACGTGGAACCTAAAGTACTTAAACTCACAGAAGTAGACAGTAGTTACTGGAGGCTGGGGGAGAATTACGGAAATGTTGGTCAAAGGATTCGAAATTTCATTTAGACAAGGGGAATATGTTTGAGAGATCTATTGTACACCATGGTGCCTATCATTAAAAAATGTATGGTTTTCCTGAAAATTGTTAAGGGAGTGGATGTTAAGTGTTTTCATTACAAAAAATGATAAATATGTGAAGTAGTGCATATGTTAATTAGCTCTATTCAGCCATTCCACAACACACACATATTTCAAAACATCATGTTTACTGAGAGTAGATTTTAAATGTTCTCACTGCCAAAAATAAATATGCAAGATAATGCATATGTTAATTAGAGCGATTTAGTGATTCCGCAGATGTGTACATATTTCAAAACATCACGTTGTACAGGATAAATATATAGAATTTTTTTTGTCAATTAAAAGTAAATAAACAAAATTTTAAAACCCTCTACATTCTGCTTTTGCCCAACTTCCAGCAAGACACAGGGGGACTGTGTGTGGAGGAATCCCTGGAAGGATGAAGAGTCGGACCGAAGGGGATGCTAGAAGTTTCCACCATGCCCAGGTGTTTTTGTGACTCTGTCCACTGCTGCACCTGCTCCAGCCTGGTGTGTGCCCTTTAGGTGACTCACGCAGCTGCCCGTCCCTGGCTGGGATCCAGGAGGCTTCTGCAGTCACAGGGAGCTCCCAAGCTCCTTTCTCAAAGCCCCCTCAACTTGCGCTCTCTCTATGCTCTCCCACTGCTCTGGCCTCAGGAAACAGTGTTTCAGAATTCTACTTCGGCAGCTCTCTTGGCCTTTGGTCATGCCCCTTCCACATAGTCCACCTGGTTTGGTGCATTAGATGTGGCATCCACATCTCTGCCCACCGCCTCTGTGCCTGGTACCTGCTCTGATCAATCCTCACCTGAGATGTACCTGTTGCTCCTGTCTTAGTTCCTGCATCATATCTTGGCTGGGTAAAGTTTGTTTTTATACAAATAAATAATTTTATTTGTTACTATTCTATACAACACATTTTAAATAAAAACGAATAAATAAATAAATTTTACTTATATTAATATATGTATATATAAATTTATGAATATATTTATGTATATGTAAAGTTTATTTGAGGAGGAAGAAGTCAAGAAGACAAAGTTCCTTGCGTTAGTGCATGCAGAAAATGCATATGAATGCTGGTTTTGTTGGGCATGAAACTCTTGGATCTTATTTTCTTTTCAATGGGACTTTATATGCTTTAATAATCTTTTCTTTTTGACAAATCTGGATCTGGATTAGTTTCCCCTCATAAGTGATCTGAAATTCTTGCTTAAAGGGCCTTTTTGCTTATATTGAAGTCTGGTAACTGTAATAATGTATATTTGTTATTGACTATTCTGGGTCATTTTTTCAGAACACTCTGGAAACTTTGGACATATCTCAGAATGTCGGATTGCTGAGTGCCTCTCCCTTCATTTGTCGTGGCCAGTGGTGAGACTAAAGCCAACGGCGACACCCTGCAGCTCTGCCCCTTGGTCCTGCCAGCATGTGTGAAAGACCCCTACCCATGGCTGACTGCGATGAGTGAGGAATGAAGGACGGAAGGAAGGATGGAAGCGTTGTGCTGCTGGGAGGGACAAAGAACATGCTGCTGGTGGAAAACTCAACAGAAGGAGCTGCAGAGAAGTGTATGCTGGGCGATTGTAGGTGCAGGTTGAAGTGCACAGAGCATGACCCTGTCTCTGCATAACAGTGGGGAGGGGAGGGGCGGGACAGGAGGTCTGGGGCCAGGGCAGGAAGGGGTGACAGGAAGGGGGCTGGGTGGGTTCTGAGACCCTGAGCTGGCTGCAGCTTATCTGCTTCCTGTGAGCTGTGGGGCCCTGGAGCTGGGCGGTGCCCTTGGGCCTGCCCTGGACCTGCGGTCTGGCTGAGGCCCAGGCCTCCAGGACAGCAGGGTCCTGGGGCCCCAGGATCTGAGGGCCGAGGCCAGGGAGGTCCTGGGTCTGATCCCACTGCCTGCGCCCAAAACCAGTGCTGGCTGTAGGGACCAGAGCAGGAGGTGCCTTCCCCTAGGAAGGCTGGTGGGTTAGTGATGACCTTAGTCTCTCACCACAAGTGAGGGGTGTAGACCCCCCTTGGACAGGCTCAGGACAGGGTGGGGAGTGAGTGTGTGCAGGTGGGTGAGCACATGTGGTTGGTGGGCACAGCCTAGGCCCACCCTGTTCTGCTCCAGACTCCCAGGGTTTCCACTGTGGGTGGGGTACTGCTGGGCCTTGGCTGCCAGTGTAGCTGAGGTACACTGAGAGTCCCCAGAGACAGGATGAGGCTCCAGCTGGGATGAGAGAGGAGTACGGGATGAGGTGGATGGTGTCATGGTGGCTCCACAGAGGACCCAGCCTTGGATGACTCCCCATCTGGAGAGGGCAGTGGGCTTGGCTGCAGGTATGGAACGGGGCAGGGGTCTCCCCATGGTCCTCTCACTGCTGGCTCAAACAGGGGCTCTGCTCCCAGTGAGTGCCCTGTCAGGGTCCACGTGTCTGGCTGCTGCCATCTGAGTTTCCCCCGGGACTTGGTGATCTGAAAGGGTCTGTGACCAGGTGGAGCTGCAGTCCAAGTGGCACCCTCACCTCAGTGTTTGTTCCATGAGCTCCATGCCCTGAGAGGGGACAGAGCCTGGGTGGGGTCTGTGGTCCTGGTGGACCCATGGGGCTGATTCCTGGTGTGGGGATTTCTCAAGTGCTGTGGGGTGTCTGTGCCTCTGGAATTGGCTCTGGATGTTGTGGGGGTCAAGACTGTGTCCCCTGGGGTGATGGTGGTGGGGCTGCTTCTGTCTCCATGAGGGATGCTCCCCTGAGGTGTCAGCTGGGGCCAGTGATGCCAGGGCTGAGTCAGGAGGACCAGGACATAGCCCACCACTCGCTCCAGATAGGCTGAGCATCCCCATCCCTGTTCTCACCCAAGAATGAGGACACTGAGAGGCGTCCTTGTGGTGTTCAAGGTTACCAGTGGGCACCAGGATGGAAAGGTTGTGGGGGCTCCACCCTGTAGCTGGACCTCTGTGGTGGCCACAGGGACAGTTTTAGACTCAGCCTTTCTCATAGTGGCAGCTCACGCCATGCACAATGCACCCACCCTGATGCAGGGCTGTGCAGAACCCTCCAGTTGTCCTGGGCCTTGGGTCCTCCTGGGAGAAGAGTGGGCTGGTGGTGGGGTGTCTCTCATATCTGAGTCTGCCTGGGCTAGGGAGGCTGCAGGTCAAGTTTTGCACATGGTGTGTCTCACTCTGAGCTCCAGCTCCAGCTGTAACCACGCTGTCTGAATTCTGCCAAATATCTCCAGGGGACTCCTGCCAAGAGACCCTGGGTCAGGCTGGGGTCCTTAGCCCCCAGTCTCTCTGGGCAGGTCAGCTTTGGATGGGGAGGCTGCTGGCGGTCCCTCCTGGATGGGGTGGGTGTGGGAGGCTGTCTTCTGGCTGTTTCTCTGCTGGGTGGCCCCTGCACCACTGGGAATTCATAATGGGGCAGTGAGCCTTCCTGGGGTGGTGTTCACAGCCTGGGAGCGCGGGTGCTGCACATGAACGCCACAGCCCGGATCTGAGGACACAGCCCTGGGGCTGACTTAGGGGTGACAGTTTCTGGCCTGGCAAGCATCACTGTGGTACCAGCCGCTATCATCCCACTGTGACACAGACACCATCAAAAAACACCTGGGCTGTGGAGTCCTCCCTGTCACTTGACCTGGGGTCTCCCTTGGTCTTGCTTGACCTTGGTGTGTGTGTGTGGGGGGGTGTCCCTCCATCTTTGTCTCTTTTTTCCCGAGCTCATGAAGTTCCTTGTCTCAGTGCACCTTGTCCCATGGGAGCTTTCAGTTCTGCCTGGTAACTGGATGGGCCCCAAGGGGTGGTGGGTCCCTTGTTACTCAGGCTGCTTGGCTGTCACTCAGAGCTCCTTCTGGCTCGGGTCCTGCTGTGGCATAGAGTGTGTTTGGTTTTTGAGGGGTCTGCCGCCCAGGCCCGGTAGCTACATCGTGGGCTCCTTGAGGCGTAGTGGGTCTGGCTGGAGCCACCGTGGGGTATTCCACTGTGAAAGGGCCCCGTGCAGAATCTGTCTCCTGCCTGTCCCTTCCAGAGCCCTGGGGGAGGGGCGTCTGCAGGTCCCAGCATGAGGATTCCTACCAGGGCCCATGGGGCAGAGACGGGGTTCCTGAGCCGGGCTGTCATTTCCTTCCCTCCCTGTCACTGCTCTGCCACTCCCCTGCCCTCGCATCTATGTCTACTCCTGCCCTGCTGGCTCCAGGGTAGACAGAGCTCGGGAGACAGATGTGGACAGTCGGAGGTAGGAGGGGGAGGTGGGCTGGTTCAAGGTCCTGGGGGTCAGCTCACGAGGACAGAGGACAGCAGACGCCCGTGGGGCCCTGAGCGTCCCATCCCCCATGTGTTCGCTGGTGACAGTGGTGTAGTGACTATCACCCCACTGGAGCTAGCTCTCATCCCAGGGTCACCGTGACAGAGCCTGGGACCAAATCGTCCAGCTGCCAGCCTCCCGCCCGTCCCTCCCAGGGTGGCTTTCCTGGGCTTCCCTGCAGGGAGGACGAGGAGGGAGCAGAGGGTGGGAGCACTGCGGGCGTCCTGGTGTTGAGGTGACCAGCGGGCCCTGGGCTGGGGCCTCCTGTTTGGTCCTCCCTGGAGTTCACGGGTCAGTTTTAGAGGCAGACACTCTCACAGGGGTGGCTCCCACCGTGCCGCTGTGACGCGGGGCTGTGCAAATCCTCCAGGTGTCCAGTGCCTCGGATCCTCTTCCAGGAGTGCTGGGCTGCTGGGCAGGGCTCTCTGGCATCCAAGGCTGCCTGGGCAGATGTGGGGCAAGTTTTGGGTGTGGCTTGTATCACTGTGTGTATCCGTATCCACTATTATAATAACCACCGTGTCTGAGGCCTGCACAAAATCCCCATTGACATGCAAGGTCCAGGCAATGTCCTCGGGGTTGGGCTGGGGTTGAGCCCACAGGCTCCCTGGACAGGACCTAAGACCTTAGACAGCTCTGGGCCCACCCTTTTTCCTGTTTGCTGGTCTCTATTCACTAGCCTGGCACTGTGGGGCCAACAGTGCAGTAGCTCAGCAGTTCATAATCTTATTTAGTAACCTCTTCTGTTAGGGTCACCGTGATAGATCCTGGGACCAAATCCTCCAGCTGCCCAGCCTCCCGCCCGTCCCTCCCTGATGGCTTCCTGGGGCTTCCCTGGAGGGAGGTTGGGGAGAGAGCAGAGGGTGGGAGGGGCTGAAGGCGGGGCCCTGGGGAAGGGGGCTCTCAGGGTGGGGTTCCCAGAGGAAAGCACTGGGCTGCTGAGGACCACCCAGGGACTGATCTCTCTGTCCTCCCTCTGAGGTCCCTGCAGGAGCCAGCTTGGGTGTCCATGATGAGAGGGCCCTGTCCTGTCCTCCTGTGGCCTCAGGACAGGGTGGGGGCTTTGGTGGTGGCCTCCCCAGGGCAGAGCAGGGCTGGGCAGCTCCTTTGGATAAGGGTCAGGCATGGGAGGGCTGGGCTGTGCGGCCACAGGGGGTGGGCATCAGGAGCTGGGACCCATCATCCCGGGAGCTCACACCCTTTCCTGCTCGGGCACTGGACACTGGCCAGGATAGGGGCACTTCCAGTCTGCATTGTCCCTGGGATCTGCTCTGACCCTAGAGGTGGGAACAGGAGCTGTCTGTTAGGTCAGCAGCCCCTGAGGGTGGCTGAGAGGATGGTGTGTGGGGACCCAGCCAGGCCCTGGTGAGGGTGGCACGTTTTGAGTACAGGGCAGGTCACTGTGGAGCTACTGCTCCAGTAGGCACAGTGACAGAGGCCCCGACAATATGGTCTGTGTCCAGGGTCGGTGCCCTCGGTCTCCTCCAGCCCGTCTGTGCCCCTCCAGCCGTGCTTGGGCAATGACCAGCCCCAGAAGCCTTCCGTTTCAGTCTCTGTCACCCTTGGTCCTGATCAGGGACCTCTAGTAAAGGGGTCATCCCACCAGAGTTGTCCCCAGTCACAGTGGGTTAACTGTCAGACCCGTGTCGGTGGCTGGGGCGTGTACACCTGGCCCTGGCTGCTGCTGTGGGTGGTGTCACTGAGGTTCCCATAGTCATTTAGAGCATGGCCTGGCAGCCCCTGACAACAACCTGGATGTGAGCCTGGAGGCAGGGCCGGGTGGAGGAGCTTCCCTGGGAACAGGGAGGGACAAAGCAGTGGCTGCACCAGGGACACCAGGGCACTGGACAGGGGGCTGCCCAGGGACACAGAAGTGTGCACGATCCTCTCCTAGGAGGAGGCCCTTGGCCCCCCGGGCTCTGGGACAGGCAGGAAGGAGACCCTCCTGCCTCAGGACAGCGGCGGCGGCAGGTTCCCGCCTTCCTGAGCTCTGCAGTCTTGCTCATCGGGTGAGCTTCTGTGCAGCCGAGGGCAGCCCTGGCTCCAGCGTCCCCTCCTGTCAGCCTCCCTGAGGGTCCCAGGCAGAAGTGGCACCGGCCCCTCCTCCCTGCTTGACCACGGCCCCCCTTGCTAAGGCTGTAAGTGGGGCTGGAGCTCCATGAAGACATCTTTGCCTTGTGAGTGCCAGGCGGGGACAGCTAGTGCAGGTGTCTCCCGGTGGTGGCAGAGCAAGGCTGTGTCTGAGGAGTGGCTCTGAGGGTCCCAGTGGTCTCTGACAGGGGCAGGTCTCTGTGGGTCCCAGTCCCTGATTCCAGCAGGCCAGGATGTGGATTGCGCCTTTTTGGGGTGCTCTGGGGAGTTGCTGTGGGGGGTCCATGCGGTCACATCAGTGCCCCTGTCAGTGCGCAGATGCTGTGCAGTGACACAAGCCCATGAGCGAGGTGGCAGGAGTGTGTGTGATGTGGGGTCCAGGTGCAGTTCCCTAGGACTCAGAGCTGAGCAGCCACCAAGGCCCCTCCACATCCAGCCAGGTTTTGCTGCTGGGTCCATCTCTGTCGTCATAACCATAGTAACACAGTAGGTGGAACCTTCACAAAAACTCCTGTGCCCGATGAGTGGCCCTTCCCTGCTCAGGCCCCTGGTCCCTGAGTCCAGCGGGGCTCCTTGATGCGGTGCTGAGTCTGGGGGGCTGCAGGCCCTCCTGAATCCTCCTTGCTGGGCCTGATGGGCAGGACGCGGGATCCTGCTCCACCCTCCCTGGCTCCTGTCTCTCTAGGAAGGGCCTGGGTGACGTCCCTCTGAAGAGTGGGCAGGGGCCAGGCACCCTGCAGTTGTAGCTGTGCAGGCAGCACGTAGTCCTTGTCTCCTGGGGGCTGTCCTGACACAGACTCGGTTTCCCCACTGGGATCTAATAGGGTACAGTCCTTGGGAGAGGGTGTCCTGGGGACAGGGGTGAGGATTTCTGGAAGGGTCTTTGTCTCTGAGTGTTGGAGCTGGGTCCTGGGGCTGCTCTCCCTGGTGACAGTGAGGAACGGGCAGGACTCACAGGACCACCGTGGGCTCTGGATGGTCCATGAGCATCTTCTCTCTTAGGACTGGCCCCAGGAAGGGCTGGTGCCCACACAGGGGCGGCCTCCAGCAAACTCTGTGGAGCCTGCACCCGACTCTCCCCCTTGAGAGAAATATTTCTAAGGCCAAATTCAACCAGATTCTCCTGAGGACATGAGACCCCACCTCAGTTTCCTTGTATGCCCCAGGGGGGCCACATAGCCCAGGTGACTTCCCCACCTGCTCAGGACTGGTGTGGGGAGCAGGGTGGTTTGGGGCGTAGGGTGTGGGGTGGGGGTGACTGGGATAGCCTGTCACAGGCCAGGCAGGGCAATGACCCTGGCAGGGACAGTGCCAGGGTATGGAGCAGCCTCCATCCATATTCCCCTGAGGGCCCCTACAGAAGCCAGTGTGTGGTCTCTAAAGAAAAGGCTCTGTCCTGTCCTCCTGTGGCATTGGGACAGGGGGCCCACAGAAGTTTCCAGGTTCTGTTCTGATCTGCTGTCTCCGTGTGCCAGCCTCTGGGAAGGGTCTCAGGGCAGGTCGGGGTGGTTTCTGCAGGTTGACAGACACATCCAGGTGCACTTCCCAGATGCTGCCTTTAGCCCCTCATTCCTGAGAGCACGTGGGTCTGGGGTGGGTTTTTGGACAGGGATGTGTCACTGTGGTAGTAGCAGCTACTACCACTACAATACCCTCACAGTGACTCATGCCCCCACAAAATCCTCCCAGTGCTGGCGTGTTCCTGTGCCCATGCTTGCTGGCTCAGTGCAGCGTGAGCTGGAGATTCTGCCCATCCAGTGAGTTTCGGTGTGAAACTCAGGGTGAGTCTGGACCACTGTGACCTCCACCTCTGCAGGGGGTCCTCACCTGTTCCTGGGAGCACCCAGGGCACGTCCTTGTTCTAGGAGAGTGGCTGGCTTTGAAAGACATGCCCAGCCCCTTCCCCAGACTAGCCAAGCACCCATCCTTACGCTGAGCAAGGAATGCGAACATCATGGGGCATCCTTGGTGCGGAGGGTTAGTGGTCGGCACTGTGCTGGGAGGTGCTGGGGCTCTCTCTCTGGCTGGACCTCTGGCATGGCCACGGGGACAGCCTGCAGAAGGTCACAGGTGCTGTTCTGATCTGCTGTGATCAGCAGGGTCCTCTTGTCATTGGTCTCTGCACAACGGCCCCTGGGAGGGGTCTCAGGGCAGGACCAGGTGGGTTCTGCAGGTTGAGGGGAACAGCCAGGCCCACGTCCCAGATGCTGCTTAGAGCCCCTCAACCCTCAGAGTGTGTGGGTCTGGGGTGGGGTTTATGGACAGGGCTGTGTCACTGTGGTAGTAGCTATTACTATAATATCCCCACAGTGACTCACGCCCCCACAAAATCCTGCCAGCGTTGGCGTGTCCCTGTGCCCACCCTTGCCGGCTCAGTGAGGCCCTGAGCTGGAGATTCTGCCCGTTCACTGGGTTGTGGTCTGCAAGTCAGGGTGAGTTTGGGTCCCTCTGACCTCAGCCTCTGCAGGGAGTTCTCACCTGTTCCTGGGAGCACCCAGGGCACTTCCTTGTTCTAGGGGCTGGCTGTGAAGGACACGCCCAGGCCCTTCCCCAGACCAGCTCAGCACCCACATCCCTGTCCTCACCCAGGAATAAGGACACTGTGGGGCGTCCTTGTTGTTGAGGGTTACTGGAGGGCACTGGGCTGTGGTGGTGCTGAGGGCTCCCCTCTCTTGTTGGGCCACTGTGATGGCCACAGGGATGAGGATGCCAGGGTTGTCCTGGATGTGGCAGTGGAGGTGGGGTAGAGAGAGCACCAGCCAGGCTCCCTGTCCTCCTGGACGTGAGGCGAGGCCCAGGCTGACTCCCCTGGGAGGCTCCGGGGCTTGTTCCCCTGCAGGAAGGACGGAAGCGTTGTGCTGCTGGGAGGGAGAAAGGAACGTGTTGCTGGTGGGAAACCCAACAGAAGGAGCTGCAGGGAAGCGTGTGCTGGGCGACTGCAGGTGCAGGTTGAACTGCCCTGAGCACCATTCTATCTTTGTATAATGGGGGGGAGGGACAGGAGGTCTGTGGCCAGGGCAGGAAGGGGTGGCAGGAAGGGGGCTGGGTGGGCTCTGAGACCCTGAGCTGGCTGAAGCTTATCTGCTTCCTGTGAGCTGAGGGGCCCTGGAGCTTGGCAGTGCCCCTGGGTCTGCCCTGGACCTGTGGCCTTGCTGAGCCCCAGGCCTTCAGGACAGCACAGCGCTGGGACCCCAGGATCTGAGGGGTGAGGTCTGAGTGGCTCTGGGTCCCATTCCAGTGCCCCCACTGAGAACAGCACTGGCCGTAGGGAGCTGAGCAGGAGGCACCTTTCCCTAGGAAGGCGGGTGGGTGAGTGATGGCCTGAGTCTCTCGCCGCAAGTGAGGGCTGCAGACCCTCCTTGGGACAGGCTCTGGGCAGGGTGTTTGGTGGGTGGTGCCGGTAGGTGAGCACGTGTGGGGGTTGGGCCAAGCCCAGGCCCACCCTGCTCTGCTTAAGATTCCCACAGGTCCCACTGTGGGCTGGGGCACTGGGGTAGGCTGGGACCTGACACCTGGTGTGGCTGGGGCTGTGGCATCCACAGAGCTGTGGTGTGGCCCCAGTGGGAACCAGAGGGCACAGGGTGATGTGGGGAGTATCATGGGGGCTCCGTGGAGGACCCAGCTTTGAAGAACTCCCCATCCGGGGAGGGCAGTGGACTTGGCTGCAGGTGTAGAAAGGGGCAGGTGTCCCCCGGGTCCTCTTGCTTCCCTCTCACCCAGGGGCTCAGATCCCAGTGCCCTGTCAGATTCTGCGTTTCTGGCCAGCACTGTCTGAGCTGCCACCAGGGCCTGGCCTTCTGAGGGGATCTGTGACCAGGTGGACCTGTGGTCCCAAGTCATGCCCACATCCCTGCATCTGCTCTCATGAGTCCCCAGCCATGAGCCAGGGACAGTGCCTGGGTTGGGTCTGTGGTCCTGTCAGACTCATGGGGCTGATTTCCAGTGTGGGGTCCCCCAGGGGCTGTAGGGTTTCTGTGCTCCTGGAGTTGGCTCTGGATGTCATGGGGGGTCAAGACCATGCCCCCTGCCAGGGTGATGGTGGTGGGGCTGCTTCTATCTCCCTGACGGATGGTCCCTGTAGGGTTTGTTGGGGCCAGGGGTGCCAGGACTGAGGCAGAAGGACCACGACACGGCCCAGTCCCCTCTCCAGACTGGCCAAGTGTCCCCATCCCTGTTCTAACCCAGGAATGAGGACACTGAGAGGCGTCCTTGCTGTTAGGGTTCCCGATGGGCACCAGGCTGGGAAGGTGCTAGTGCCTCCACCCTCTGGCTGGACCTCTGTGGTGGCCATAGGAGCAGTTTTTGATGCAGCCTTTCTGACAGTGGTAGCTGCAGCCACACACGCTGTGATGCAGGGCTGCTCAGAATCCTTCAGGTGTCCTCGTTCTTGGGGACTTCTGTGGGTGGGGTGGGCTGCTGGGTGGGTGGTGTCTCTCATGTCTGAGTCTGCTGGGCTGTGCACTGTCTCTGGTCGATTTTATGCATGGTGTGTGTCACCGTGAGTCCCAGTTATAGTAATAAGCACCGTGTCTGAGGCCTGTACAAAATCCCCCTCCGCCTGCAGGGGTCATGCCCAGGTACCCTCCTGCCAAAGTCTCCTGGGTCGGGCTGGGGTCCTCAGCCCCCAGGCTCTCTGGGCAGGACTTCCTGCAAGCCTGGTCCCCACTGTTCTCCCTGTCTGCTGGTATTTGTTCTGCATTCTGCCACCGTGGGCTGACAGTGGTGGAGCCATCCATCTGTGCCTTCACTGGAACAGAGTTCAATTAGTGTCACCATGACAGAGACTGGGAACAAGTTGTCTGACTGCCCATCCTCCCATCTGTTTCTTCCTGGTTGGTTTCCTGGGGTTTCCCTGGAGGAGAGGACATGGAGAGAAGAGAGGGCGGGGAGGGGTCAGGGCTGGTCCCCGGGGAAGGTGGTGTTCAGGGTGCAGTCCCCAGAGAAAACCACTGGGCTCCTCATGTCCTCCCAGGGACAGTTCTGCCTGTCCACACCCTGAGGACCCCTACAGGAGTCAGCGTGTGGGGCCCTAAAGACAGTGCTCTGTCCTGCCCTATGGCCTGGGGACAAGGGGGCCTGCAGAAGGTCTCAGGTGCTGTTCTGATCTGCTGTGATCAGCAGGGTCCTCTTGTCATTGGTCTCTGTGCACCAACCCCTGGGAGGGGGTCTCAGGGCAGGACCAGGTGGGTTCTGCAGGTTGATTGACACAGCCAGACCCACTTCCCAGAGGCTGCTTACAGCCCCTCATCCCTCAGAGGATGTGGGTCTGGGGTGGGGTTTTTGGACAGGGCTGTGTCACTATGGTAGTAGCTATCACTATAATATCCTCACAGTGACTCATGCCCCGACAAAATCCTCCTGCTGCTGATAGTCCCTGTGCCCACCCTTGCTGGCACAGGGTCAGCTGTCCTGGAGATTCTGCCCATCCAGTGTGTTTTGGTCTGAAACTCAGGTGAGTCTGGGTCCCTCAGACCTCCACATCTGCAGGGGGTCCTCATCTGTTCCTGGGGAGACCCCAGCTACTTCCTTGTCCTAGGAGAGGGGCTGGCTGTGAAAGACACGTTCAGCGCCATCCCCAGCCCGGCTGAGCACCCATCGTGATGCTGACCAAAGAATGGGAGCATCAGGGGCATCCTTGGTGCTGGGGGTCACTAGTGGGGGTTGTGCTGGGAGGTGCTGGGGGCTCGCATCACTGGTGGACCCCTGTGAGTGGGGTCTCCGAGCCTCTCAGTTGTGGCAGGGGCCACAACTACACCTCGACCAGCCTGGGGGGAGGGGTGTCGTGAATTGCTGGTGTCACCATGTCCTGCCCCACCCTCCTGCCCGGATTGGTGTTGGGAGGGTCGGCAGGGGTGCAGTCCCCTTGGAGCCCGGTGTCGCTGACATTGAGGGTGACTGTGGTGCATGAGTTTCATCATCCACTCTGGCTCATGGGCAGGAGCCCCTTGGTGGGCACCCTGCTGTGTCTGGGGGAAGCCGTGGGGAGGGAGTTCTCTGTGGCTGTGCCCTGTGGGTTTGGGCCTCAGCCGAGTGCCGTGGGAGCCACTGTACCCATGGTGCTGTGGCACCTTGCAGAATCCCTCCATAGTGTTCAGTGCTAGCAGTGGGGAGAGCTGTGGCTCGGGAGTCCCAGGGACAGGGCTTCTGACGGACGCTGAGATGCTGTGGCTGTAGCAGCCTGAAGTGGTACAATAACATGACAGCAACACAGCCCCAGCCCCAATCCCACTGCAGGGGACCAGTGGCCGAGGCCGAGCCTGGGGCAACCTGGATGTCCAGAACCCACCTGGAGAGGGAGACAAGGGCCCGAGGGGTGACTGTGGGGACGCAGCAGTCTCAGCCTCCTGCTGGGAGCTTGGGCAGCCCCTCCTGCAGGAGGACGGTGACTGTGCCCTGCCCTGTCCTGCACTCGACACAGGCAGAACTGGGAGAGGGGGCCCGAGGGAACAGGAGGGGTCTTTGTCCCTGAGTGTGGGAGCCGGGTCCTCAGTCGGATTTCCCTGGTGGGGTCAAGGAATGAGGACACTCACAGGACTGCCGGCTGCTTGGGATGGACCATCCAGAAGGCAGCGCGGGCACAGGAGGAACGTTTAGAGAGCGGAGCATAAGAAGACCCCCGCCTCGTCCCCTGTGTGCACCCCCGCCTCCCCCAGCCCACTCCCCGAGGATCTCAGGTGACAGTTTGAGGTGGGTCCTCCTGGAACTCTCTTCCCAGCACAAGCGCAGCAGCAACAGGCTCCGGTCAGCCCTGCTCCCACCCCAGCCTTGCCCAGCTTGCTCCAGGGCCCGCAGAAGGTCCCAGGTTCTGTCCCAGTCTGCTGTGGGCAGTGGGATGCTCTTGTCCTTTGTCTCTGCACGGTGGCCACAGGGAGGGGTCTCAGGGCAGGTCGGGGTGGGTTCTGCAGGCTGATGGACACGGCCAGACCCACATCCCAGATGCTGCCTGCAGCCCCTCAGCCCCAACAGTACGTGGGTCTGTGATGGGGCTTTTGCACGGGGCTGTGTCACTGTGCTAGTAGCAGCTACTACTAGTACAATAGTCTCACGGTGACTCACGCACCTACAAAATTCTGCCAGCACTGGCATGTCCCTGTGCCCACGCTCGCTTTTTCAGTGAGGCTCTGAGCTGGAGATTCTGCCCTTCTAGTGGGTTTTCTTCTGAAAGTCAGGGTGAGTTGGAGTGACTGACCCAAGTCACTTCAGGGCGTCCTCATCTGTTCCTGGGGAGACTCCAGGGCACTTCCTTGTAGGAGAGGGGCTGGGCATGAAGGACACGCCCAGCCGCTTCCCCAGACCAGCCGAGCATCGCCATCCTTATGCTCACCAAGGAACTGGAATGTCACAGGGTGTCCTTGCTGTTGAGGGTCACCAGTGGACGTTGTGCTGGGGAGGTGCTGGGGCTCTCTCTCTGGCTGGACCTCTGTGGGGGCCACGGGGACAGTTTTAGACTCAGCCTTTCTCACTGTGGTAGTTCCCACTGTGCCCACTGTGATGCGGGGCTGCTCAGAATCCTCCGGGGGGCCCGGGCATATTGGTCTCCTCGCGGGGGTGCTGGGGGTGCTGGGCAGGGGTCTCCAGCAGCCCAGGGACTTGTTGTGGAAGCCTGTCCGGGCTCTGGGAGGCCACAAGGCAAGTTTTGCACTTGGTGTGTCTCGCTGTGGGCACCAGCTACAGGAATGACCATCCTGTTTGAGGCCCCCACACATTCTGTGTGGGACTTCTGGGGCCATTCCCAGGCTTTCTCTGGCGAGGCTCGCTGGGTCGGACTTGGGTCCTCAGCCCTCAGGCTCTCTGAGCAGTTCGGCCTCAGATGGGGAGGCTGCTGGGGGTCCCTTCTGGATGGGGTGGGTGTGGGGGCTGCCCCCACGGGAAGTCAAAACGGGGCAGGGAGTCCTCCTGGAGTGGTGTTCACGGGCCGGGAGGGCGGGTGCTGTGTGTGAACGCCACAGGCCAGCTCTCAGGACCCAGCCCTGGGGCTGACTTAGGGGGGACAGTTTCTGGCCTGGCAAGTGTCACTGTGGTACCAGCCGCTACCATCCCACTGTGACACAGACACCTTCAGAAAACACGTGGGCTGTGGAGTCCTCCCTGTCCCTGGACCCAGGGTCTCCCTTGGTCTTGCTTGACCTTGGTTGGGGGGTCTGTCAATCATGTTCTTTCTTCTCCTGAGTTCATCAAGCTCCTAGTCCTGGTGCTTGTGGACCCAGGGGAGCTTTTGGTACTGCCTGGTGACTGGACGTGCCCCACTGGTGGCAGGCCGCTTGTCACTCAGGCTGCTTGGCTGTCACTCAGAGCTCCTTCTGTCTCAGGGCCTGCTGGGGTGTAGGGTCTGTGTGGTCTTTGGGGTGCCTGTTGCCTAGACGTGTTCGCTACAGTCAGGGGCTCTTTGAGGCGTAGTGGGTCTGGCTGGAGCCACCGTGGGGTATTCCACTGTGAAAGGGCCCCGTGCAGAATCTGTCTCCTGCCTGTCCCTTCCAGAGCCCTGGGGGAGGGGCGTCTGCAGGTCCCAGCATGAGGATTCCTACCAGGGCCCATGGGGCAGAGACGGGGTTCCTGAGCCGGGCTGTCATTTCCTTCCCTCCCTGTCACTGCTCTGCCACTCCCCTGCCCTCGCATCTATGTCTACTCCTGCCCTGCTGGCTCCAGGGTAGACAGAGCTCGGGAGACAGATGTGGACAGTCGGAGGTAGGAGGGGGAGGTGGGCTGGTTCAAGGTCCTGGGGGTCAGCTCACGAGGACAGAGGACAGCAGACGCCCGTGGGGCCCTGAGCGTCCCATCCCCCATGTGTTCGCTGGTGACAGTGGTGTAGTGACTATCACCCCACTGGAGCTAGCTCTCATCCCAGGGTCACCGTGACAGAGCCTGGGACCAAATCGTCCAGCTGCCAGCCTCCCGCCCGTCCCTCCCAGGGTGGCTTTCCTGGGCTTCCCTGCAGGGAGGACGAGGAGGGAGCAGAGGGTGGGAGCACTGCGGGCGTCCTGGTGTTGAGGTGACCAGCGGGCCCTGGGCTGGGGCCTCCTGTTTGGTCCTCCCTGGAGTTCACGGGTCAGTTTTAGAGGCAGACACTCTCACAGGGGTGGCTCCCACCGTGCCGCTGTGACGCGGGGCTGTGCAAATCCTCCAGGTGTCCAGTGCCTCGGATCCTCTTCCAGGAGTGCTGGGCTGCTGGGCAGGGCTCTCTGGCATCCAAGGCTGCCTGGGCAGATGTGGGGCAAGTTTTGGGTGTGGCTTGTATCACTGTGTGTACTGTATCCACTATCATAATAACCACCGTGTCTGAGGCCTGCACAAAATCCCCATTGACATGCAAGGTCCAGGCAATGTCCTCGGGGTTGGGCTGGGGTTGAGCCCACAGGCTCCCTGGACAGGACCTAAGACCTTAGACAGCTCTGGGCCCACCCTTTTTCCTGTTTGCTGGTCTCTGTTCACTAGCCTGGCACTGTGGGGCCAACAGTGCAGTAGCTCAGCAGTTCATAATCTTATTTAGTAACCTCTTCTGTTAGGGTCACCGTGATAGATCCTGGGACCAAATTATCCAGCTGCCCAGCCTCCCGCCTGTCCCTCCCTGGATGGTATTCGGTGGTTTCTCTGCAGGATGAGGACAGAGCAGAGCGTGGGGACAGGGTCAAGCCTGGGCCATGGGAAAGGGGGCTCTCAGGGTGGGGTTCCCAGAGTAAAGCAGTGGGCCGCTGAGGGCCACCCAGGGACCGAATTCCCTGTTCTTCCTCTGAGGTCCCTGCAGGAGCCAGTGTGGGGGGCCATGAGGAGAGGGCTCTGTCCTGTCCTCCCCTGGCCTTGAGATAGTGCGGGGGCCATGGTGGGGGCCTCCCCAGGGCAGAGCAGGGCTGGGCAGCTCCTCTGGATGAGGGTCAGGCATGGGAGGGCTGGGTTGTGGGGCAGCAGGGGGTGGACACGGGGAGTCGGGACCCATCATCCCGGGAGCTCACATCCTTTCCTGCCCAGGCACTGGACACTGGCCAGCACGTGGGCACCCCCAGGCTGCTCTGGGATCTGCTCTGGCCCTGGAGCTGGGAAATTCAGCCATCCATGAGGTCAGCATACTGCCAGTGTGGCTGGGGGACGGTGTGTGGGGACCCAGCCAGGCTCTGGTGTGCGCCGTGAGTTTGGAACACAGGGCCAGTCACTGTGGAGCTACTGCTCCAGTAGGCACAGTGACAGAGGCCCCGACAATAGGGCCTGTGACCAGGGCCTGGGCTGCCCCCTGGCTCCTCTGGGGTCCCATCTCCTCTGCTTTCCTGGGAGGGACAAATCATGGGATGCTGAGCTGTAGGAGGGGCTGGGAGAAGGACGTGTCCTGGGTGAGGGGCTGGGCTTAACTGAGACCCTCAGAGACCCTGAGCTCTTCTGACCTGGGGTCACTGCAGAGTGGTGACTCGGCAGCAGCCGTCTCTGGGGCACTGCCTGTGGCCTGGTGCAGGCATCATGCCTGGGTCAATGCAGGGCCCTGGACGTGCCACCTGGGCTCCCAGTCTCTTCCCTACCTGGCTGTGTGGGCCTGCTCCATGCCTCAGTTTCCCCATGATGTAAGGGTGCTGATGCAGCCCCTGTGGGGAAGGCTGAGAGGAGGCTGAGGGGCTTCTGTGCTCATTGCCCTAGAGACCATGCTGAGAGACTGGGCACCTCCCCCATGAGGCTGGGCTGGGCAAAGTGCTCAGTGACCACAGATGCCCACCCAGGACCCAGGGCTCCGAACTGCCGGCCCCACCTCTGGTCTCCACCTTTGCCTGCACCTCCCAGGCTGTTGCTCTTGGGTCTTCTCCAGCCCAGCTGTGCCCCTCCAGCAGTGCTTGGGCAATGACCAGCCCCAGAAGCCTTTGATTTCAGTCTCTGTCATCCTTAGTCCTGAGCACAGACCTCCAGTAAAGGGGCCATCCCACCAGAGGACGAGAGGCCAGACTTGGCCTCACTGTCCCCAGACACAGTGGGTGAGGAACAGTATCACAGGCTGGGGCATGTCCAGGTGGCCACGGCGGCTACGCCCTGCAGTTGTGGCTGTGCAGGCAGCACGTAGTCCTTGTCTCCTGGGGGCTGTCCTGACACAGACTCGGTTTCCCCACTAGGATCCAGTAGTGGACCGTCCTTGGGAGGGGATGTCCCATGAACAGGGTGTGAGGATTTCTAGAAGGGTCTTTGTCTCTGAGTGTTGGAGCTGGGTCCTGGGGCTGCTCTCCCTGGTGACAGTGAGGAACGGGCAGGACTCACAGGACCACCGTGGGCTCTGGATGGTCCATGAGCATCTTCTCTCTTAGGACTGTCCCCAGGAAGGGCCGGTGCCCACACAGGGGCGGCCTCCAGCAAACTCTGTGGGGCCTGCACCCGACTCTCCCCCTTGAGAGAAATATTTCTAAGGCCAAATTCAACCAGATGCTCCCGATTATAGGAGACCCCACCTCAGTTTCCTCATAAGTCCCAGGGGGGCCACATAGCCCAGGTGCCTCCCCCACCTGATCGGGGTCAGGCGTCAGGTGCAGGGTGGTGTAGGGCGTGTGGGTGGCTGGGGTAGCCTGTGGCCCACACCCGGGGCTCACAGTGTCCTCAAGGAGTGGGTTCTCTGAGCCTCTCAGTTGTGGCCCATGCACATCCACCAGCCTGGAGGGAGGGGCTTCCTGATTGCTGGTGTCACCATGTCCTGCCTGGTCCTCCTGTTGGGACTGGTGTTGGGAGGGTCGGCAGGGGTGCAGTCCCTTTGGAGCTGGGTTTGGCTGACATTGGGGGTGACTGTGGTTCATGAGTCTTATCATCCACTCTGGCTCAGTGGGCAGGAGCCCCTGGGTGGGGACCCTGGCGTGTGTGGGCGAAGCTGTGGGAAGGGAGTTCTCTGTGCCTGCTGCCCTGTGGGTTGGGTCATGGCTGAGTGCTTAGGGAGTCACTGTACCCACGGTGCTGTGGCCTGATTCAGAATCCCAGCATGGTGCTCGGGGGTTCTGATGGACACTGTGATGCTGTGGTTATAGATGCTCCAACAGTACAGTCACACCACCATGACACCTCAGAACCCAATCCCACTGTCAGAGACTGGGGGCCGTAGGCTGAGCCTGGGGGAACCTGGATGTTCAGAGCCAACCTGGGGAGGGAGGCAAGGCCCTGAGGGGTGGCTTTGGGGGCCCAGCTGTCTTGGTCTCCTGCTGAGAACTTGGGTGGCCCCTCGTGCAGGTGGGCAGTGACTGTTCCCAGCCCTGACCTGGGCTCCAGCCAGACAGGGGTCTGTTCCCACTGCGGTTTGCTCCACTGCAATGTCCCTTCAGATCATAATTGCTCCCATACCATACAGGGATCACACTGGGGCTTTGTGTTCTACTGGGGACAGCAGGTGGCTCTATGTGGGAAGGTTAGAGGGATAGAGATCAGGAGACATTCCTGTGGCTGTGACTTCAATAAAGGGTCTAAACCGTCCTCTTCATCCTATGAGAGAACCCAGAAGGAGAGCACAGCCGTCCTCTAGGAACACGGCCTTGTGCGCTGCCTGCGGCCGAGCTGGGCTCTCCCTGGGCTCTCCCTGAGACCTCAGCCTTCGAGTGTGGTCATTGCTGAGATCCACCTGCAATCAGCCACCAGGAGACTGGAGATGTCAGAGAATCTTGGTTCCCAGAGGGAATTTACCACTCCTGACGATGACCCTGTAGTCTTAGTTCTAATGTGGTTCCAGTAGAACCTAGAGCACATGCAGGGGAGCTCGTTTCTGCACATGGCTCTGTGTGTTCATCCTCGCAGTGTCTTTAGAAGTATCCTGCTGTTTCCAGGCAATACGGTTCCTGCTGTTGATCTCAGACCTTCCATCCTCGTGTGACCCTCTGCTCACCATCTCATCCTCCCAGTGGAGAAACCACTCCCGTGACTTGTGTGACAACTGTTGTCTGGATTTTCTGTGTAGTTTTCCAGCTGGAAAATGTGTCCTCAACAAGGTAGTTTAGTTTTTCCTGTCTGAGGTGTACTGAGAGGAAGTCACATAAAAAGTCTTTTTTACTCGGACTTGCTGTTTTACATCTATCGCTCTGCACAGAAACTGGGGAGGCCTAGTGGCTCCTGTAGCCCGACTTGTTCATTCTCGGTGCTGCCTGTGCGTCCACTGCGTGAACGTGTGGGAATCCGCTGACCTGTCCTCCTGCGGACGGCTGTGTGGCTTGTTTCCTGTTTAGGGATCGGGCTCGTGCGCTGTTTGTGCGTGTTTGCACATGAGGGTCTGCGGGGAGCTCCTGGGCCCACCCTGCTGCAGAAGCTCAGCTCTGCGCATCAATGTGCGGGGAGGGTGTGCACAGTTCCTGCCACAGCCTCGCCTGCCAGGCTGCCTGAGGCCTCGCCCGGCCCCTGCCTCAGACGCTCTCTGTCTGCTTGCTTCTCTGCTCCACATTCTGGATAATTCCTGCAGATCTGCCCTCCAGATCCATCTGCCTGATTCTCCCTTTAGCTGTGTCTAGTCCAGGTGATCAAGTCCCGATGAGAGTTCAGGGGGGTGCAGGTGGAATGTGAAGAGAGGAGAGATTCCTGGCACCCCCCGGGCCCACTCCCTGAGGATCTTAGGTGCCAGTTTAGGGTGGGTCCTCCTCGAATTCTCTTCCCAACACAAGTGTAGCAGCTACAGGCTCTAGTCAGCCCTGCTCCCACCCCATGCCAGCCTCACACAGCTTGTTTTGGGGCCCATTGAAGATCCCAGGTGCTCTCCTGGTCTGCTGTGATCAGCTTTGTCCTTCATTTCAGCAAAATGTCCCCTGGGAGGGGTCTCAGGCTATGACCGGATGGGTTCTGCAGGTGGTGGACACGGCCAGGACCACCTCCCATCCACTGCCTGAAGCTGCTCTGCCCCAAGAGCACATGGGTGTGGGGTGGGGCTTTTGGACAGGGCTGTGTCACTGTGGTAGTAGCAGGTACCACCACTACAATACCCTCACGGTGACTCATGCCTCAGCAAAATCCTCCGTTCCTGGCATGTGCCTGGGCCCACCCTTGCTGGCTCATGTTTGACTGTGAGCTGGAGTTTCTGCCCTTCTAGTGGGGTTTGATCTGAAACTGAGGGTGAGTTGGGGTGACTGACCCAAACCTCTGCAGGGGGTCCTCATGTGCTCCTGGGCAGACCCTGGGCCATGTCCTTGGTGTAAGAGATGGGCTGGTGGTGAAGGACTCGCACCTCGTTATCTGGCAGGAGGCCCCTCCTGTTCCCACCACCCCTGGTGCCCCTCGGGGTTGGTGGGTGGGTGGGATGTTTCCTGTCTATGTCTGTCGTGGTCCAGGAGAAGCTCTGGGTCTCGCGCTGTTTCTTTCTCTTCTGTGTGGCTGTCACTTTGTGTTCCTGTTCCTGGGGTGACCAGCGAATGTCTGCCTCCCCCCATCGCCCCCCAATCTGAGATCTGCTCCTGAATTTGCTGAGGGTGGCTTGTGTGCAAATCTGCATTTCCCACAGCCTGGGCTCAAGGTGATCAGTCCTGGGTACAGGAAACAAAGTCCTGGGACAACATCCTTTGTTTCTCTTTTCCCGTCAAGGCATCTGTGGGCCAGACAGACATGCGGCCCCCTCCTCAGTCCTGGTGGGGGGTTTTGAGCATGACTACTCCTTCCTCTACCTCGGTGGACCCAGGCCTGGAGCCACACAGTGCTTGAATGTCCTGGGGTCCCTGGACATACTGTCATTTCTGGCTCCAGGTGAGAGCCATGATGTCCTCCTTATGAGGATACAGGGAGAGAGGTGGGACCTGAGGTCATGGGGTTGGGTGCAGAGGATGGCCAGGGGTCCTGGGTGCTGAGAGTGTCAGCTGTGGGAGTGAGCTGGGGGCAGAGGTGGACACAGGGAGGGTGTGGAGGCAGAAGAGAGGGAGATGACCCATCCAGGGCTGGCCTGTGGTGCTGCGGGGAGGTAAGAGGCCAGCATGGGGCCTAAGGGACAGGGACCCAGGGTTGTCCTGGATGTGGCAGTGGAGGTGGGGTAGAGAGAGCACCAGCCAGGCTCCCTGTCCTCCTGGATGTGAGGCGAGGCCCAGGCTGACTCCCCTGGGAGACTCCGGGACTTCTTCCCCTGCAGGAAGGACGGAAGCGTTGTGCTGCTGGGAGGGAGAAAGGAACGTGTTGCTGGTGGGAAACCCAACAGAAGGAGCTGCAGGAAAGCGTGTGCTGGGCGACTGCAGGTGCAGGTTGAACTGCCCTGAGCACCATTCTATCTTTGTATAATAGGGGGGGAAGGACAGGAGGTCTGTGGCCAGGGCAGGAAGGGGTGGCAGGAAGGGGGCTGGCTGGGCTCTGAGACCCTAAGCTGGCTGCAGCTTATCTGCTTCCTGTGAGCTGTGGGGCCCTGGAGCTTGGCAGTGCCCCTGGGTCTGCCCTGGACCTGTGGCCTTGCTGAGCCCCAGGCCTTCAGGACAGCACAGCGCTGGGACCCCAGGATCTGAGGGGTGAGGTCTGGGTGGCTCTGGGTCCCATTCCAGTGCCCCCACTGAGAACAGCACTGGCCGTAGGGAGCTGAGCAGGAGGCACCTTTCCCTAGGAAGGCGGGTGGGTGAGTGATGGCCTGAGTCTCTCGCCGCAAGTGAGGGCTGCAGACCCTCCTTGGGACAGGCTCTGGGCAGGGTGTTTGGTGGGTGGTGCCGGTAGGTGAGCACGTGTGGGGGTTGGGCCAAGCCCAGGCCCACCCTGCTCTGCTTAAGATTCCCACAGGTCCCACTGTGGGCTGGGGCACTGGGGTAGGCTGGGACCTGACACCTGGTGTGGCTGGGGCTGTGGCATCCACAGAACTGTGGTGTGGCCCCAGTGGGAACCAGAGGGCACAGGGTGGTGTGGGGAGTATCATGGGGGCTCCGTGGTGGACCCAGCTTTGAAGAACTCCCCATCCGGGGAGGGCAGTGGACTTGGCTGCAGGTGTAGAAAGGGGCAGGTGTCCCCCGGGTCCTCTTGCTTCCCTCTCACCCAGGGGCTCAGATCCCAGTGCCCTGTCAGATTCTGCGTTTCTGGCCAGCACTGTCTGAGCTGCCACCAGGGCCTGGCCTTCTGAGGGGATCTGTGACCAGGTGGACCTGTGGTCCCAAGTCATGCCCACATCCCTGCATCTGCTCTCATGAGTCCCCAGCCATGAGCCAGGGACAGTGCCTGGGTTGGGTCTGTGGTCCTGTCAGACTCATGGGGCTGATTTCCAGTGTGGGGTCCCCCAGGGGCTGTAGGGTTTCTGTGCTCCTGGAGTTGGCTCTGGATGTCATGGGGGGTCAAGACCATGCCCCCTGCCAGGGTGATGGTGGTGGGGCTGCTTCTATCTCCCTGACGGATGGTCCCTGTAGGGTTTGTTGGGGCCAGGGGTGCCAGGACTGAGGCAGAAGGACCACGACACGGCCCAGTCCCCTCTCCAGACTGGCCAAGTGTCCCCATCCCTGTTCTAACCCAGGAATGAGGACACTGAGAGGCGTCCTTGCTGTCAGGGTTCCCGATGGGCACCAGGCTGGGAAGGTGCTAGTGCCTCCACCCTCTGGCTGGACCTCTGTGGTGGCCATAGGAGCAGTTTTTGATGCAGCCTTTCTCACAGCGGTAGCTGCAGCCACACACGCTGTGATGCAGGGCTGCTCAGAATCCTTCAGGTGTCCTCGATCTTGGGGCCTTCTGTGGGTGGGGTGGGCTGCTGGGTGGGTGGTGTCTCTCATGTCTGAGTCTGCTGGGCTGTGCACTGTCTCTGGTCGATTTTATGCATGGTGTGTGTCACCGTGAGTCCCAGTTATCGTAATAAGCACCGTGTCTGAGGCCTGTACAAAATCCCCCTCCGCCTGCAGGGGTCATGCCCAGGTACCCTCCTGCCAAAGTCTCCTGGGTCAGGCTGGGGTCCTCAGCCCCCAGGCTCTCTGGGCAGGACTTCCTGCAAGCCTGGTCCCCACTGTTCTCCCTGTCTGCTGGTATTTGTTCTGCATTCTGCCACCGTGGGCTGACAGTGGTGGAGCCATACATCTGTGCCTTCACTGGAACAGAGTTCAATTAGTGTCACCATGACAGAGACTGGGAACAAATTGTCTGACTGCCCATCCTCCCATCTGTTTCTTCCTGGTTGGTTTCCTGGGGTTTCCCTGGAGGAGAGGACATGGAGAGAAGAGAGGGCGGGGAGGGGTCAGGGCTGGTCCCTGGGGAAGGTGGTGTTCAGGGTGCAGTCCCCAGAGAAAACCACTGGGCTCCTCATGTCCTCCCAGGGACAGTTCTGCCTGTCCACACCCTGAGGACCCCTACAGGAGTCAGCGTGTGGGGCCCTAAAGACAGTGCTGTGTCCTGCCCTATGGCCTGGGGACAAGGGGGCCTGCAGAAGGTCTCAGGTGCTGTTCTGATCTGCTGTGATCAGCAGGGTCTTCTTGTCATTGGTCTCTGTGCACCAACCCCTGGGAGGGGGGTCTCAGGGCAGGACCAGGTGGGTTCTGCAGGTTGATTGACACAGCCAGACCCACTTCCCAGAGGCTGCTTACAGCCCCTCATCCCTCAGAGGATGTGGGTCTGGGGTGGGGTTTTTGGACAGGGCTGTGTCACTATGGTAGTAGCTACCACTATAATATCCTCACAGTGACTCATGCCCCGACAAAATCCTCCTGCTGCTGATAGTCCCTGTGCCCACCCTTGCTGGCACAGGGTCAGCTGTCCTGGAGATTCTGCCCATCCAGTGTGTTTTGGTCTGAAACTCAGGTGAGTCTGGGTCCCTCAGACCTCCACATCTGCAGGGGGTCCTCATCTGTTCCTGGGGAGACCCCAGCTACTTCCTTGTCCTAGGAGAGGGGCTGGCTGTGAAAGACATGTTCAGCGCCATCCCCAGCCCGGCTGAGCACCCATCGTGATGCTGACCAAAGAATGGGAGCATCAGGGGCATCCTTGGTGCTGGGGGTTACTGGTGGGGGTTGTGCTGGGAGGTGCTGGAGGGTCGCATCACTGGTGGACCCCTGTGAGTGGGGTCTCCGAGCCTCTCAGTTGTGGCAGGGGCCACAACTACACCTCGACCAGCCTGGGGGGAGGGGTGTCGTGAATTGCTGGTGTCACCATGTCCTGCCCAACCCTCCTGCCCGGACTGGTGTTGGGAGGGTCGGCAGGGGTGCAGTCCCCTTGGAGCCCGGTGTCGCTGACATTGAGGGTGACTGTGGTTCATGAGTTTCATCATCCACTCTGGCTCATGGGCAGGAGCCCCTTGGTGGGCACCCTGCTGTGTCTGGGGGAAGCCGTGGGGAGGGAGTTCTCTGTGCCTGTGCCCCGTGGGTTTGGGCCTCAGCCGAGTGCCGTGGGAGCCACTGTACCCATGGTGCTGTGGCACCTTGCAGAATCCCTCCATAGTGTTCAGTGCTAGCAGTGGGGAGAGCTGTGGCTCGGGAGTCCCAGGGACAGGGCTTCTGATGGACGCTGAGATGCTGTGGCTGTAGCAGCCTGAAGTGGTACAATAACATGACAGCAACACAGCCCCAGCCCCAATCCCACTGCAGGGGACCAGTGGCCGAGGCCGAGCCTGGGGCAACCTGGATGTCCAGAACCCACCTGGAGAGGGAGACAAGGGTCCGAGGGGTGACTGTGGGGACCCAGCAGTCTCAGCCTCCTGCTGGGAGCTTGGACAGCCCCTCCTGCAGGAGGACGGTGACTGTGCCCTGCCCTGTCCTGCACTCGACACACGCAGAACTGGGAGAGGGGGCCCGAGGGAACAGGAGGGGTCTTTGTCCCTGAGTGTGGGAGCCGGGTCCTCAGTCGGATTTCCCTGGTGGGGTCAAGGAATGAGGACACTCACAGGACCGCCGGCTGCTCGGGATGGACCGTCCAGAAGGCAGCGCGGGCACAGGAGGAACATTTAGAGAGCGGAGCGTGAGAAGACCCCCGCCTCGTCCCCTGTGTGCACCCCCGCCTCCCCCAGCCCACTCCCCGAGGATCTCAGGTGACAGTTTGAGGTGGGTCCTCCTGGAACTCTCTTCCCAGCACAAGCGCAGCAGCAACAGGCTCCGGTCAGCCCTGCTCCCACCCCAGCCTCGCCCAGCTTGTTCCAGGGCCCGCGGAAGGTGCCAGGTGCTGTCCCGGTCCGCTGTGGGCAGTGGGATGCTCTTGTCCTTTGTCTCTGCACGGTGGCCACAGGGAGGGGTCTCAGGGCAGGTCGGGGTGGGTTCTGCAGGCTGACGGACACGGCCAGACCCACATCCCAGATGCTGCCTGCAGCCCCTCAGCCCCAACAGTACGTGGGTCTGTGATGGGGCTTTTGCACAGGGCTGTGTCACTGTGGTCGTAGCAGCTACTACTAGTACAATAGTCTCACGGTGGCTCACGCCCTCACAAAATCCTCCTGGCACTGGTGTGTCCCTGTGCCCATGCTTGCTGGCTCATTGCAGTTCTGAGCTGGAGATTCTGCTCTTCCAGTGTGTTTTAGTCTGAAAGTCAGGGTAAGTCTGGGTCCCTCTGACCTCCGCCTCTGCAGGGCGTCCTTGTCTGTTTGTGGGGAGACCCGGGGCACTTCCTTGTTCTAGGAGAGGTGCTGGCTGTGAAGGACATGCCCAAGCCCTTCCCCAGACAGCTCAGCACCCACATCCCTGTCCTCACCCAGGAATAAGGACACTGTGGGGCGTCCTTGTTGTTGAGGGTTACTGGAGGGCACTGGGCTGTGGTGGTGCTGAGGGCTCCCCTCTCTTGTTGGGCCACTGTGATGGCCACAGGGATGAGGATGCCAGGGTTGTCCTGGATGTGGCAGTGGAGGTGGGGAGGAGAGAGCACCAGCCAGGCTCCCTGTCCTCCTGGACGTGAGGCGAGGCCCAGGCTGACTCCCCTGGGAGGCTCCGGGGCTTGTTCCCCTGCAGGAAGGACGGAAGCGTTGTGCTGCTGGGAGGGAGAAAGGAACATGTTGCTGGTGGGAAACCCAACAGAAGGAGCTGCAGGGAAGCGTGTGCTGGGCGACTGCAGGTGCAGGTTGAACTGCCCTGAGCACGACCCTGTCTCTGCATAATGGTGGGGAGGGGAGAGACAGGAGGTCTGTGGTCAGGGCAGGAAGGGGTGGCAGGAAGGGGGCTGGGTGGGCTCTGAGACCCTGAGCTGGCTGCAGCTTATCTGCTTCCTGTGAGCTGTGGGGCCCTGGAGCTTGGCAGTGCCCCTGGGGCTGTCCTAGACCTGTGGTCTGGCGGAGGCCCAGGCCTCCAGGTCAGCAGGGCGCTGGGGCCCCAGGATCTGAGGGCTGAGGACAGGGTGGCCCTGGGTCCCATCCCACTGCCCCCACCCGAGACCAGCTCTGGCCATAGGTACATGAGCAGGAGGTGCTTTCCCCTAGGAAGGGTGCTGGGTGAGTGACACGCGGTGTCCTGGGCTTCTTAGCGCATCTGTGACTGGGTGGAGCTCCAGTCCCTAGTGTTGCCCACAGCTCAGTGTCTGCTCCTATGAGCTCCCAGCCCTGAGCTGGGGACAGAGCCCAGGTGGGATCTGTGAACCTGGTGGACCTATGGGGCTAATTTCCAGTGTGGGGTCCCACAGGGGCTGTGGGGTGTCTGTGTCCCTAGAGTTGGCTCTGGATATCGCGGGGGGTCAAGAATGTGTCTCGTGCCATGGGTGATGGTGGTGGGGCTGCTTTCATCTTCCTGAGGGATGCTCCCTGAAGTCTCAGGTGGGGACAAGAGTGCCAGGGCCGAGGCAGGAGGACCGGGACAGAGCCCAGCCCCTCTCCAGACCGGCTGAGCATCCCCATCCCTGTCCTCACCCAGGAATGAGGACACTGAGAGGCGTCCTCGGCGTTGAAGGTTCCCGATGGGCGCCAGGCTGGGGAGGTGCGGGGGCTCCACCCTCAGGCTGGACCTCTGTGGTGGCCACAGGGACAGTTTTAGACACGGCCTTTCTCACAGTGGTAGCTCCAAGCATACACACCGTGACGGGGGGCTGTGCAGAATCCTCCAGGTGTCCTGTTCCTCGGGGCCTCCTGAAGGGGGGCTGGGCTGCTAGGCGGGGGTCTCTAGTGTCCGAGTCTGCCCGGGCTTTGGGTGGCCATGGGTCGAGTTTATGCATGGTGTGTGTCACTGTGAGCCCCTGTTATAGGAATAACCACTGCATCTGAGGCCTGCACAAAATCCCCATCAGCCTGCAGGGGTCATGCCCAGGCACCCTCCTTCCAAGTCCCCTGGGTCGGGCTGGGGTCCTCAGCCCCAGTCTCTCTGGGCAGGACTTCCTGCAACCCTGGTCCCCACCGCTCTCCCTGTCTGCTGGTATTTGCTCCACAGTCTGCCACTGTGGGCTGACAGTAGTATAGTCATGCCATCTTCATCTTCATAGTCATCTGTTTCTGCTAGTGGCACCGTGACAGAGCCTGTGACCTAATAGTCCAGCTGCCATCCTCCTGCCCGTTCCTCCCCAGATGGCTTCCTGGGGCTTCCCTGGAGGGAGCGTGGGGAGAGAAGAGAGGGCGGGGAGTGCTCAGGGCTGGTCCCCAGGTAAAGGGCTCCTCAGGGTGGGGTCCCAGAGAAAAGCACCGGGCACCTCATGGCCTCCCAAGGACAGTTCTGCCTGTCCCCACCCTGAGAGCCCCTTCAGGAGCCAGCGTGTGCAGCCGTGACAGGAGATGGCTGTGCCCTGTCCTCCTGTGTCCTTGGGACAGGGGCCGTGTAAGGTCCCAGGTGCTGTCCTGGTCTCCTGTGATCAGCAGGATGCTGTTGTCCATCGTCTCTGCACACAGGCCCCTGGGAGGGGTCTCAGGGCAGGTCCAGGTGGATTCTCAGGGTGACATGAGCTGACTGACCCACACCTCTGCAGGGGTCCTCCTCCTGTGTTCCTGAGCAGACCCTGGGCCATGTGCTTGGTCTAGCAGAGGGGTTGGCTGTGAAGAACTCGCACCTCCTTTTGTGCCAGGAGCCACTTCTGCATCCTCCACCCTGGTGTCCCTGGAGGTTGGTGGGTGGGGGGATTTCTGGCCATGTCTGCCCTGGTCTAGGACAAGATTTGGGCCTCGTGCTGTTTCTGTCTCCTCCATGTGGCTGTCTCCATGTGTCCCTGTCACTGGAGTGGCCAGCAAGGATTTGTCTCCTACCATCGCCCCCTGATCTGGGATCTGCTCCTGAATTTGCCAAGGGTGGCTTGTGTGCAAACCCACGACGTTTCCCAAAGTCTGGCCTCAAGGTGACCAGTCTTGGGGAGGGGTACCAAGTCATGGGACAACGTCCCTTGTTTCTCTTCTCCAATCACAGCATCTGTGGGACAGAAAGACATACAGCCACCCCTCCCCAGTCCTGGTGGGAGGGTGTGGGCAGAAGTGCCTCCTCCTGTGCCTTGGAAGGACCCACACCAGGATCTACATGGTGTTTGCATGTCCTGGGGTCCCTGGAGATACTGTCATCCCTGGAGATACCACTGTCCCTAGAGATACTGTCATCCCTGGAGATGCTGTTGTCCCTGGAGATACTGTCATCCCTGGAGATACTGTTGTTCCTTGAGATACTGTTGTCCCTGGAGATACTGTCATCCCAGGAGATACTGTCGTCCCTGGAGATACTGTTGTCCCTGGAGATACTGTTGTCCCTGGAGATACTTTTGTCCCTGGAGATACTGTCATTCCTGGGGATACTGTTGTCACAGGAGATACTGTTGTCCCAGGAGATACTGTTGTTCCTGGGGATACTGTTGTCACAGGAGATACTGTCATCCATACAGATACTGGTGATTCTTTCCCTGATACTGAGTAGTTTCTTTTCATGGGTGCAGGGGTCTGTTCTCAGCCAAGGAGGTGAGGGGACCCTACCAAATCCAGCCGTCCCCCTCCCGTCCGCTGTGCCGTGGCCTCCTCTCAGGCATTCCTGCCACACTCTGTAGTTTCTGGGCCTCCTGGACCTCTGTGCTCTGCTCCTCAGCTCGCCAAGCTGGTGTCCTCTGTCTTTTCCTTTGTCCTGGTAACTGTCTCCAGGTAATAGAGGATTCGTCTGGTTTGTTTCTTCTTTCCTCAGGAGACACAATCCTGCGATGCTTGTTTTCAAAGGTCTGAAAACTGCTGTTTCATTTTCTCCCAGTTTCCATTTGTTTTAGGAAGAGGGCATGTCCTTTCCTCCCCACAATAGCTTGAAGTGATATTTGGACATTTCACATTAGAACATGTTAACCAGACGGTTTGCTCTGACATGAGCTTAACATGCAGAGCAGTTCCAGCAGGCCTCTTCTCACAGGTATGAAAACACCATGTGCTGCGTCCGCAGAGCAGGTAGGAGCAGCCTGGCCTGTGCTGTCGCAGCCTGAGGTCACTGGGTTGCGGGTGTTGCAGTAACATTTCCCTTGTTGCTGACCAACTGTTTTGTCAATTGCCTCCTTGACACTGCAGTTTCCAGGAGTAGTGGCCAAAGAAAGAGTGAAAGACTCCATATTCACACTGGCCAGGCAAGGACAGTAAGCGGCTCCCTCTACGGGGTGGGGTTAAAGGAAAGCACATGGAGGTGACAGGGTCAGTGAGTCCTTGTGAGAGGCCATTTACTCAGGAAAACCAGGACCACTGGCCAGACTCACCGAGGACACATCTGCCCTGCCACCTGCTTCTGGGGTGTGCCTGTGCCCTGTTGTCCTGAGTGTCACCTGGTGGGACCCCATGTACCCCAGTGTGCTGAGCATCTCCTAGTGTGTCCTGAGTGCCCCCTGGTGGTTCCGTAACCCCCTGCAGGGAGGTCTTTTTCTGGGCTCATGCTGACTTCCCCTCACTGTGTCTTGCACAGTGACACATGGCCATGTCCTCACTGGTCACAGAGCTCAGCTGCAGGGGCTCTGGAAGAATGGGCTGAATTGTGTGATACCAGTGAAACTGAGGTCCCCATTTACTCCAACCCCTTCTGTGGCTCCCGGTGTCAAGCCCAGAAGTACTGCTGGTGATGGGGACTCCAGATACATCTCAGGTGAGGTATAGTGTCTGCAAGACCATCCTTAGTCCAGCCCTGACTTCTGCAGCTGCTGGTGGGGCAGGACGTCTGGGGCCAGAGGGAGCCACACTGGGTCAACACCAGACACCACAGCCCAGGGTCTTGGTTCTTATTTATTTATTTATATTATTAATTGTTTACACTCTAAGATGTTGCCGAGCAGTTGGGGGCTAGGAGGAGAAGAAAAGAGGGATTGAAATAGGGTGGGAGTAGCAGGAAGGGGGGGCATGTTGAGGTCTGGGTTACCCCCCTCATTTTGGTAGGGGAAACCAGGGGCTTCCAGTGGCAGCTTAGTCATTACTGGGCTGGATACAGATGTCAGGGGTGTGTGGCTGAAGCCATCAGCCCCCACATTACCAGCTCAGGAGGCCATGCTGTTTCTGGTAGTGTCTTGGTGGTCATTGCTGGGATGGTTGCAGATGTCAGGGGGACACAGCTGAAGCTCTCAGCCCCCCACCATCGTGGCTTGAAGCCCAGGGCACTTCCAGCAGCAGGTCAGTGGTCACTGTTGGGCTGGTTGTGGATTTTGTGGGTGTGTGGCTGAGGCCCTTAGCCCCATAACACCCTGGCTAAGGAACCCAAGCAATTCTGGGTCTTGGTTCTGGCATCTTTCATTCTCACAGGGTGTAGCCACCAAGTGAAGGACAAAGTACAGAGATCTCATGTATTCTCCACAATGGGCATGAGTTTTCCAGAGGCTGCCCTAGGTCAGAGAGAAACAACTGACTCTTTGAAACCTGGAGCTGACTTGCACCAGGTCACTGGAAGGGAAATTTGCATTTGGTCCACACTGGTGTCTTCAAGCATCTGTGGGGTAGCCACTGCTGTGTCCAGGTAGAAACTGCTCTCTGTCATGCTCTGCCCCCTCAGTAGCCTTGCCACAGTGGAAACATATGGGACTCCACTTTGGGGAGCAGGTGAGGATGGGGCGTGGTGACAGAGAGCCAGTTACCAATGACTGGAGTGGAGCCTCAGGGAACCCTTGGTGTTGTTTTCTTCTAATTGTGGAGTTTATTAAGGAGCTGAGAGTCCAGGTGAGGTCACAGACATCCCAACCCTAGTTTAACACACAGGGGAACAATCTTGACAACCCAAAGAAGGGGCAGTTCCTTGTGCCTGCACAGAGAAGCTGCCGCGACTTCAATAGCCTTTTCCCTGCCCAGCAGGTGGTGCTGCCTCACTGTGCCCTGCCTGGGACAGACCTGAGGGTGCAGCCGGGGTCCTTGGAGAGCTGCTTCCTGGTCCTTCCTTAACATCGAGTAAAGCCAGGGCACTCTCGATGCACATCCCAACTCAGCACTGGAAAGGCCAAGATACTTTTTTCTTTATTAAGAATATTCATGAGATACAAAGCTAAATGTCACTCCTCCTGCCTATGATGTGAGGGCCAGACTCATACTCGGGGCATAGCCATTACCAGAGGGATACAAAGTGGAGTGGGGGGGAGGGGGGTGGGAGGTTGGGGGATAATTGGGTCAGGACACAGAGTACAAAAGATATTTTTTTCTGACACAACATAGACACCTAGGCTGAGATAGGTACATTATATGGCTACATTTTAACTTAAGAAGAAACCCACCCCAAACCAAGAAATTTTAAAAGTGTAAATTGTGCTGAATTATGAGTAAAATAGTAACACAAACAAAAAATAGTAATTTCAGCCAGCTTATACATGTTAAAAGAATAGTCAGGGGAGCAATTGTGTTAAGTAAAGTGGGACACTTAGCTCACCTCGTGCAGTGACTGTTATTGAACATGGTCGTGCTCCTGCTGGAGCAGTCTCAGCCTGCCCACAGGTGGACTTTCTGCAGCAGCCACCCGTGTCTCATACCCCTGACCACAGCACACAAGGGAGGTGCAGTTCACATGGGGACCCGAGCCACCCTGCCTGACGGATGTGTGGGCTTCCATCTAATCAGAGGGAGACAGAAAGCTCACCACCTGCAGGAGGAGACAGAACTCCCTGCTCTGGAAATCTGAGCACCTCCACGGACGGTGGAGATGTAGCCTCGTTACTACATCAGCATCAACAGGTTAATGCCCACAGGGACTTGTGGGAGCAGCCCACCGCCACTGCCTGAGTTAGGCTGCACAGGTGCAGGCTGCAGGGTGGGGAGCCTGATTGTGGGGAACATTCACTGCTGCCCCATGCTTGGTCCATCTCCCCAAGTGCTCCACACAGGGGTCAGATGTGGTGATGCCTCCATGATGTGAAAGCAGACCCCTGAGCCCTGAAATCAACAGAAGGGTTTCCCAATTCATCCACCCAACCATCCAACCCCACATGTGTGCCTGCGTCCATCTACCTGTGTACCCTTCCATCCACTCACATGGCCACCCATCCATTTGTGCACACACCCACCCATCTACCTGTCCATCCATCCATACACTCGTCCTTTCATCTATGACCCCTGTCCCCCATGTATGCATTCACACATTTATCCACACACACATCCATCCACTCATCCTCATTCCTATGCCCCAGTCACCCATGCATGCGTTCATCCATCTCTCCAGCCACACATTTATCCATCCATCCACCCACTCACACGTGCGTGCACCCATCTGTCTGTATTGCAATCATTCAGGGATAAGAATACGTCTGAACTCGGTGCTGAAATCATGGCAGAGAGCAAGGTTGAACATGTTAGTTTCCTCACCAGCCTTAACAGGTCAGAAGGCAAATTGCAAATCCAATTACTTCTTGTTTCCTAAAAAAACAAAAACAAAAACAAGAAAAACAGGGTGTCATGGTGGACAGTCATGGAGGCTCCCGTTGTGAGCCCAGAGGTAAGGAAGGCCTCTGTGATGAGCTGAGACCTGCAGGAAGAGAAGCAGCAGCCACGTGAGGGAAGGGCAGGAAGAAAGGCCCGTGTCAGCAGAGCAGCTGGGGACGTCCCTGCAGCTCAGCAAAGCTGTTACGTTGTAAGGAACCGAGAATAGTCTGAGGAAGAGTCCCTGCCGGCATCTCTCATCGTCCCCTCAGTGTACTCTGTGTGTCCCACGGTGACTGTGCCAGCTCTGAGCACACGTGGATTCACCATCACCCTCACCTTAGAATAAACAAAAGAGAAAACAAACGGTAGATGAGCCCGACAAGGCGCACCAGGCTGACACCCATGAGCGGCTGTGTCCTTTCTCAGTCTCCTCTTCACAGGGGATGTGAATCTCCTCCCCGTCTCTGTCCCTTTCAACTCTGCCCCCAGGTCCGTCTCTCTCTGTCGTCTATTCTGTCTCTCTAGGTATCTTCACATCAGCTTTTTACTTCAGCAGACTCTGAGGTTTCATCTGCTGTGATGGGGACTTCTCTTCACCCGCCGTGCAACTCAAGTTGGAGGAAGTTTCCTCCACCTCATTGCACAGTGTTGTCGCTCATTCTCTTACTGCAGAGTATTCTTCAGGATGAATGTACTGTTTCTGGATTGAACATCATTATCAATTACTATTTTTCCACAATAACAATTAATATTTAATGAACTAATTCTGTAGCAGGGCAGGGTACTGATGAATTGAATTACTCTGTTATATAAATGAGAACTTTAATTTTATAGACCCTCTTAGGTAGTGACTAATAATGACTGCATCAGAATACATGTGGTTATCCATATGGAAGTAGCTTTCCTCCTGCAAACTTAACAATATTTCAAATAATCTGTCTAATACTTTGGATTGCGTGGAATTATGATTATTTTACATTGTTCCCCCAGAGTTACTATAAAGATCAAATAGCTTTTCATATGTGAACCAGGAATTTGTTCTCATACTCTAGGGGACACTGTATCGCTAGAACTTGCCATTTTTCTATCTTTTTTTGTGTGTGTGCTTTTTTTTCCCTCTTTCT
Organism: Cynocephalus volans; assembly: GCF_027409185.1. Taxonomy (NCBI): domain Eukaryota; kingdom Metazoa; phylum Chordata; class Mammalia; order Dermoptera; family Cynocephalidae; genus Cynocephalus; species Cynocephalus volans. Next base: position 184,928,615 of record NC_084462.1, read on the forward strand.
AAATGTTGTGTTTCTTGATTCTTTCCCAAAGCGATGGGTCTTCCTAGTGGAGAATCTTTTTTCCTTTAGTTCACAAACAAGAATGTTGGGTTAAATATTATATATATTTTAAATAATAAATGAGCCTGAAGAAAAGAGGTGGCTGCTGCCAGATGCCAGATATAGACTAAATTAACAGGAGCATTTGAATTTCAAGTGAAACCTGAGTGTCCCCTGCACTTCCAAAGTGGGCTTAACACACAGGGGACCAGCCAGGCTGCTGTGGGACTGGAGCTGAGAACTCCACTGAGTAGGAAGCTCTTTGCAAAAAATATTACTTTATTTTTAAGTTAACAATTAAATAATTTTTGTATTTATTGTGTACACCATGAAGTTTAAATACGTTTACACAGTTGCGCTAATCAGCTTGTGCTTTATCTCACATTCTTATCACAGCAGAGAAGTTCTAAACCTACTTCAGCCACGAAGCCAGGTGCGAAATGCTCCCTCACAAAGAACATTCCTGGAGACAGAAGAGAACCAGACCCTGAGCCTAATATCTCCTGTTTCATGTCTAATTTTGTTTATTGAGTCTTCTCTCTTTTTTTTCTTAGACTAGTTAAAGGGTTATCCACTCTCTTTATCTTTCCCAAACACCACGTATTAGTTCCATTGTTCTTTTCTACTATTTTTTCTAGTTTCTATTTAGTTTATTTCTGTGATCTTTATTATTTTCTTCATTCTGTGAACTTTAAACTTCATCTATTTTTCTTTTTCTAGTTCCTTTTTGTTTATTTGCATTGACTGTACCTATCCGCGGGCATCAAGCTGACCATCGGCACCTGTGCGCAGGACGGGATGATCAAACCAGTGCTCTCCGCAGGCCTCCAGCGTCACACGGCAACTGTCCCCTGTGTTCCCCGCTCAGCCTCTCTCCAGCCCCTGCCGCCCTCCCGCACACCCCAGCAGCCCTAGGTCTGCTCTCTCCCTCTGCAGGTCCAGTGCAACACTGTGGACTCTCTCTCCTTCCTTCTTTCTCCCTCAGCTCCCACTTACGAGTGAGGACTTGAGGTGATTTTCCCTCTGGGCCTGGCTTATTTCACTCAAGATATAATTTTCTGCAAGCTCATCCCTGTTGCTGTGAATGGCAAAATTTCATTCTTTTTTATGGCTGAGTAGTATTCCGTAGTGTATATTTACCAAAGATATTTATATATTCCTAGATATATGAAGCAAACACTATTAGACCTAAATAAAGGGATAGACCCCAATGTGCTAATAGTGAGGGACCTGGACACCCCTGTCTCAGCACTGGACAGGTCATCTAGGCAACAAATCAACAGAGAAACACGGGATTTAAGTTATACTCTAGACCTGTTGGACCTGGGGGATATCTACAGAACATTTCACTCAACAACTACAGAATATATGTTCTTTTCATCAGCACATGGGATATTGTCCAGGATAGACTAGGTGTGAAGCCACGTGTCAGGTCTCAAATACTTTAAAAATCAAAATCATCTCAGGTGTCTTTTCAGTCCCAAATGGATTACAACTAGAAATCAATAGCAATGAAACTCGGGACACTTATACAAAATACATGAAAATTAAACAACAGGCTCCTGAATGACTAAGAAGAAATAAAACAGGAAATGCAAAAATTTCTGAATACCAATGGAACTAAAGAGACATCATACCAAAACCCGTGGGATATTGTAAATGCAGTCCTAAGAGGGAATTTTATTACAATAAATGCTTTCATTAAAGAAAGAGAAAGATTTCAAGTGAACAATGTAATGCCACACCTCACTTTAACTTCTCCGCCTCCTGCATTTTGTTATTGTAAATCGTAACATTTACATCTTTATATATTGTGTGCGTTCATCAACATATTATTGTTTATAGTTATTTTTAATACTTTTATCTTCTAACTTTAACCTAGAGTTAAAAGTTGTCTATGTACCATCATTACAGTGTTATTCAGAATTTGGTCGTATTCTTACCTTTACAGTGAGTTTTATAGTTTTGCACGTTTTTACGTTGTCAGCATCCTTTTGTTTCAACGTAAGTAGCTCCCTGTAACGTTTCTTGTAAGGCAGGTCTAGTGGTGATGACTTGTTGGAGACCAGTTCCCGAGGGAAGACGGCAGAGAATTATGAGGTAAAAAACGACTTTCAGGTTGCTGACCTGTGAAGCATCTCAGTTTATCTCAAGTTCTTTTTATAAGCTGATAGAAATAACATATTACACTGATTAATCCAGTTATGTCTGGCACAGAGCTGTTTACAGAAGACTTTCTGTCCATGGCACTTTGACGGTCCAGGGCTAACTACTTATCAGCAAAGTAAAAGCATAAATTCCTCCTTTACAAAGTTCTCAGGGTCCCAGTTTTGCTGCGAGTTCAGATCTCAGGCAGACGGGCAGACGGCTCTTGCTGGCACAGTTCCCAGACAGCAAGGACCTTGTCACCTTGCTGCCTAGTGCCTTACACCTCCCCCTTCTGAGTTTTTTTTTTTTTTAAATTTTATTTTGTCGATATACATTGTGGCTGATTATTGCTCCCCATCACCAAAACCTCCCTCCCTACTCCCTCCCCCCCTCCCCCCCAACAATGTCCTTTCTGTTTGCTTGTCGTATCAACTTCAAATAATTGTGGTTGTTATATCTTCTTCCCCCCCCCCCCCCGGTTTGTGTGCGTGTGTGTGTGTGTCTGTGTGTGTGTGTGTGTGTGTGTGAATTTATATATTAATTTTTAGCTCCCACCAATAAGTGAGAACATGTGGTATTTCTCTTTCTGTCCCCTTCTGAGTTTTGATTGATGAAGACCCCGGGACCTCCCAATTGAAGCCCTAATGGGTGGGTAAAGGTCTGGAGTCGTCACAACTGGTGGTTGCTACAGCAGAGGCAGGCTGAAAAACACAAAAGGGCAAATACAGAGACAATTATAAAAGCTACTAGCAGGTATAACATTTGTTCCACCTTATTCAAAGGATTCAGGTGAGACAATTCATCCAACAATATCTTTGCAAGTTCCTCAGGAGCCATAATATTTAACTGACTGTTTTGAAAGTTTAAAATGTCTTGATGTAAAACATCCAAGTCTACACTAAAATTGTTTGAATGCCAGACACCCAGCAGGTGGCGACTTATCCTCTCCCGATCCCATTTTGATTCATTATACGACTTTGTGGTTACACAAATGTATTTACAGGCGGCATGGCATCACAATGACATGCATGTGTTTAAAATCTGTACCTCTTTTCCTAAATAGTCTACTGCTACTTCAAGAGCATTGAGCTCGGCATTAATGTTTCTATCTATCTCCTCTTGTACCATTAAAGCTCATTAAGCATTTTGAGCCAATTGATTTACATAATGGGCAGTATGGATACTTTGAGACAGAGCAAGCGTAGAAGTCACTGTGCTAGCGTCAGCAGGAGTAAGTGCAAGGACTCCAACAATAAGCAATCCTAAAAAGTGCTTTTTTTGAGACAACAGTGCAGAAACATGGGATAAGATCTCAGCACCTATATCCTCATACCAAGAGCCATTTCCATGCCAGAAAGGACTACAAAAGGGGGTTGTGCTAAAACCATTAATCTCCTTTCATTGTGTTCATTCCCAATACTGGAAGAAATACAGGATGTTAAAATATACTGGTTATAAGAGATACTATAACCATTACCACGGGGCATTATTTCAAAATTTCCCACAAGTAACACATTGGGAGGAGCCACACAGAAAGGTAGGCCGTAGGAAACCAGAAGATATTGATCTGGGTCTATGATACTTGCAGTAACAGCACTCAGTGAAGCAAGCAATCGCCACAAATCTGGATGGGCGATACCCTGAGTTGTACACCATATACTAGTCACCCAACCCGCGGGTACCACCCATTCACATGGCAACCCGGATTCTACGTGACGATAAGACCAGTCCCATAACGCCTTCTCATCATCTGAAGAAAACCCAGCAGGGTGGTGCAGTACAGGAGTGGGATGAAAACACTCCAGCCAGCGGGGGTGTTTGACCAAAGACTGTCCATGTTGATTCACACAGGAAGACAGCTCCGGGGGTGGGGTGGGGAGGGGACTCATGGAACACCAGTTTTTTAAAATCTTTTTTCCTGTCCAATCCATACATGATTACAGTCTGCATATGAACTCCTGGATGGGGTTGGAGTCCTTTTGAAGGTGCTTTTATTCCATACACCAGTTTGTCAATGATGCGGGTATGAAAGCAACCAGACCTAGGCTTAGTGGTGAAACAAACAGGTAGAGCAGAAGAGGGAGCAGAGTCATTAACAGACCTGTTTACTTCAGGAATTACAGACCCATCCTCCCCAGCCATCGATAAGGTATCATTAGTGAAAACACAAAAACTCAGGTCAGCCCAAGTCCTAGGCCTTAACATAGGAGGATTAGGATAAGAGGCCCAAAATGTCTCTCCCCATACTACACTAACCTGACAAGATAGAAGTGCCATCACTGCTAAAAACAGCGCCTCTGGAGTCAACGGCCCTCCTGCCCTCTTTACCAGGTTTCGAAGATCTGACGTGGGTCATGTGATTTGGCCCCATGTGACTAGGGATGCTCTCCTAGTCCTGCGCCTTTTCTGCTCATCAGAGTCAGAGGAGTCAGCCTTAGGTGTTTCATTCGCTCCGTCACATTTATGGTTTGGTTTTGTTTTCTCTATGTCGGACCAGCCTCTCCGGGATCCAGCAGGGGGCATCTGCATCTCTAGGAGAAACACACACATGCCCTCTACCCCATGTCAATACCAGATCGGGCCCATGCCAGTCACTGGTCTGCGGGTCTCTCCAGAGAACCTCAGGCCACGCCTGTCGTTCTTGAGGATGCAAACGTTCAGCAGCAGACAGACCATCTACACTTACATTAAGAAAATTAACAACAAACAAGGCATGGTTTAAAATATTATGTGGTGACCAGGGGTATGATTCTGCCTTCTGTATTTTAAGTATTTGACTTTTCAGCATGCTATGAGCATGTTCAACAATGCCTTGTCCTTGTAGATTGTAAGGAATACTTGTGTGTAAATCGATATTAAATGAAGAACAAAATGTAGCAAAAGCTTTAGAGCATTATCTGTCTTGATGCATTTAGGCTCTCCCCAAATAGTGAAAGCAAATAAACAATGAGCAATAACGTGCTTAGTAGCTTCTCCAGTTCTTGCTGAGGCCACAAGAAAGTTCAAAGATGTATCAATACTGACATGAACAAAAGAAAGAACCAAAAGAAGAAATATGAGCAACGTCCATCTGCCAATATTGTGCAGGCAACAGACCACGAGGGTTAACTCCACAATGGGGAACTGGGTGATGTGAAGGGCAAGATTGACAAGACCAGATGATGTGACGAGTGGCCTCTCTGCTGAGGTTAAAATGACGACGTAGCACTTGAGAATTTTGATGATGAAGAGCATGTGAATGTTGAGCAGATTCAAAAGCTGCATAAATCTTATGTGTAATTGAATCTGCAAGGGCGTTTCCAGATGAAAGAGGACCTGGAAAAGCTGGATGTGTGTGAATATGAGCAGCGAAAAAAGGGCTGGTGTGGTTATGAACTAAAGTCTGTAAAAGGAAACAAACAAAGGACATAATTCAGGGCCAGAAGTGAAACTTATATGAGTTGTTTTAATATCCTGTAAAACTAAAATCAAATGTTGACTGTCTGAATATAAATTAAAAGGGCTGTTCTGTAATAAATAAAAAGCATAAATAACAGCATGAAGCTCAACACGCTGTGCAGAGGAGGCTTGAACATACCTAGAAAAAGGTTGGCCATCGATAATTCCTGCTGCTAGCCCAGTGCTGGGACCATCGGTAAACACGAGAGAAGCTTTAGATAAAGGAATCAAAGAAGCATTCCTAGGAAGAATGAAGGAAGTATGCTGAAAAAATTGTACCAGTTTATCCTGAGGGTCATGAACAGAGATTAGATGAGTGAACTCTGTAAAGCCTTCTTGCCAAGCAGCGACAGAGCGCATTAACCATTGAAACCCCTGCAATGAGAAAGGAATAGCAATAGAGTGAGGGTCCATTCCAAGCAGCTGTTGCAATCGATGCCGCCCTTTAATGATTAAACTGTGAGAAACAGATAATAAGGAGTTAAAGTACGAGTCTGATGAGATGGTTCAAAAAAAGCCACTCCAATGGGCCGCGTTTTGCCAAATTAACACAGTGGGAATAATAGGTGTGGGAAATAGAATAAGAAATATGGGTGAAGATGGGTCTACGTGAAAAACCTGTGATTTGTGACTGTCTTGTTCTACTTTCTGTAAGTAGATAAAAAGTTGTTTTAAAAAGTAGACATAAATTGTTGCAGGAGTTAAACTTTTGGGAGAATTAGGTGATGAGTCAACCTTTAAAATGTCAAATAAAGGCTGAAGATCCACAGTTGTAAGTCGGAGGGAAGGGCGAAGCCAGTTAATGTCTCCCAGTAATTTTTGGAAGTCATTACGTGTTTTCAGGGAATCACGCCTGATTTGAATTTTTTGTGGGTGGATGGTCTTGTTGTCTATGATATGACCCAGATAGGAAAAGGGGCGCTGCATTTGAATTTTTTCTGGCGATAGAACCAAAACATAGGTAACTAATACTTTGGAAAGGGAATCAAATGTAGAATGTAAACACTGATGATCTTCACGAGCAATTAGAATATCGTCCCTATAATGGATGATATATGCCTGAGGATATTGGTGTTGTAAAGGCTCAAGAACATTAGAAATATATTTTTGACATAAGGTAGGACTGTTAGCCATACCTTGTGGCAATACCTTTCATTGATATCTTTTCATGGGGGCTTGAAAATTAAAAGAGAGTGTGCTAAAAGTGAACGATTCACAACCCGAAGGAGACAAGGGGATGGAAAAGAAACAGTCCTGCTGGTGCAGGACTATTATATAAAATGAAGCTGGGATGGCTGGAGGGGATGGAAGGCCAGGTTGTAAAATGCCTGTGGGTTTCATAACTGCATTAATAGCTTGGAGGTCTTGCAAAAGTCTCCATGAGCCAGATTTTTTCTTAATAACAAAAATAGGGGTATTCCAGGGACTATTACAGGGCCCAATATGGTCTTTTTGAAGTTGATCTTGAACCAAGTTTTGACAAGCAAGCAATTTCTCCTGAGTAAGGGGCCACTGATCCACCCACACAGGTTTATCTGGGATCCAAGAAATTGGGTCAGCGGTGGCAGGAGATATAGCAGCCCCCATTATAAAGGGGGAGAGGAACGGTGCAGGACTTCATTGGGACTCAATAGTAAAGCTCCCATTTGCTGCAAACATCACATCCCCACATATTAATAGGTATAGAAGAAAGCACACGTGGACGAAATGTCCTGGAATGGCCTTCATTTTCAGTCCAAGTGAGGAAAGAGCTACTCTGCCAAGGTGCACTTGACTGGCCGATCCCTTGGAGCTCAGTCATGGCTGGCTGCAAAGGCCAAGAAGCAGGCCAATATGCTCGGGATATGACAGAAATGTCAGCTCCCGTATCTAATAGCCCCTTAAGGAGTTTTCCCTGAATAGATAAAATTAATTCTGGGCGTCCCTTTTTTGTTTGTTGTACCCAATAGGCTTTATCAGATGATCCAAATCCCTGCTCTCCCCGTGGGGTATTTTGAAGAACTTTACCTGTAATTAAAAGAGGGACCAATACTAGTTGAGCTGTTCTCATGTCAGGAGGGACAGTGATGATTCCTTGCCCTGCAGCAGCCATAACTCATATCTCTCCAGTATAATCAGAGCCAATGACTCCATGAAACACCTGAAGACCTTTTAAAGTGAGGCTGCTTCATCCCAAAATAATCCCTACACTGCCTGAAGGTAAAGGGCCAAATATACCAGTAGGGCTAGCTTGTGGTCCCATAGTAGGGGTTAAAACAAATCGAGCCATTGTCCTGAGATCCAATCCTCCACTTCCTCTGGTTGCTCAGGGGAGGTTGGCAATGGTTTTTCTAAGGCTGACTCCAGGATTTGGAGAGGATACATGGACATGGCTGCCATTCTTTGACAGGGCTGGGCCAGCCTCTGCTTCCTGTTTCCCCACTGGGAAGGGGCCAACCCTCTACTGTGGTCTTGGAATGACATTCATTAGCCCAGGGATGTCCTCTTTGACATTGCAGGCAGATATTAGGGGCAGGAGCAGAATGTGAATTGCTAGAATCAGAGTCCTGGTTAGGACTTTGCTTTGTGAAATGACCTCCCCTTCCACATTTAATACATGTTTTGGGTCTGTGTTGAGGGTTTTTCTTTTCTTGTTCTCTAAAATATTGAGAGGGTGTCATATTTTGCAAAGCAGCTTCAAAAGCCACTCCCTGCCTATAGGAAGGTCCAATACCCATGCAGAGAAGGACAAAATCAGAGAATGTTCCCTTTTTTCTATAAGGGCAGATAGCAGCCTGGCAAGCTGTGCTGGCATTTTCATAAGCCAGCTGTTTAGCTAGTAACATTCCAGCTTCCCCATCTACCACTAGGCATCCCATAGCCTGCAGCAAATGGGACAAAATATCTTGGTATGACTCATCGGGATCCTGAAGGATCTTACTAAGCTCTTCCATCTTAGTGCTGTCTGTGGGAAGCCTCTTCTAAGCTTGTTGAGCAAGAGTATTAATCTGCTGATACACACCTATAGCAAATCCAAGCTGTCATGCTACTGTAGCCAATTCACCTTCTCTTACTAACATATCAAAAGTAACCTCAAGTCCTTCCCAGTGGTTGTGCTCAGCTTGTTCATGAGCATGTTCAGAAAACTCTGATTTCCACAAAAGGAATTTACCTCCACTAAGACAGGCTTTTGTTATATTTTTTCAAACCACTGGGGTGAGTGCTTCGACCGCCACTGTCTCAAGTAAGCTTAAGGTAAAGGGAGCCATGGCCCCATAATGTTCCACTGCAGTTTTTAACTCTTTCAGAGTTTTAAAAGGGAGCAGTTGATACTCTCGTACTGCCTATCCCTGACATTTAAAGACTCAGTAACAGGATAACATCTGGATCTCTGCAAACCTTCTTCCCCTCTCTCCCATGCCATTAGGAGAGCCTTCTGTAAAGGAGACATTTGAGGGGCATGGCATAGGACAGGGTATGTTTGAGGCATCACGGGGTAATGGGTAGACAGAGAGGATGCCTTTGATGACCATTTACAATTTTGATGACAGGACTTCATCACACGGTCAAAAGCCAACAAAAAATCAGGGGACTCAACAACCAAAGGTGGGGGTGGAGGCAAGGGCTCAGCAGGAGGTGATTCCACCTCATTATCTACTTCCTCTTTATCCTCTATTTCTTCAGTGCATTTCCTGACCAAAGGTCTTTCAGTAACATCAGTGGGGGAAGAAAGCATATCAGAAACTTCAATAGGTTTAGAGACAGTTGAGACCACAGGGGCTTTAGAAGTCTCATGGCTGGGATGTAAACAGTCTCTGATTAAATTCCATAAAGAAAAAGTATCAACAGGGACCTTAGAAGGACCCACAACACAATAATGGTCTCGGAGCCATCTCCCAACATGTTCCCAAGTTTCAATATTGACTGTCCCTTCTTCAGGAAACCAGGGGCAGACTTCTTGAATGTGCTGTAAAAATTTTTCTAACTGAACAATAGAGACCTTACAGCCCTGGGCTTTAAGCATCAATTTGAAGAATTGAAGAAAGAGATCCTGCTCCTTGCTCCTGCCTTGTCCATTATTTTTACTCCTGACTATTAACTATATGCTTTCTTTCCTAAACAGAATAGGTGTGAACCCTAAAACATGAAGGTTCTCTTACCTGTTTCCAAGAAATTTCTCCACACTCTTGTCCCTGGTCAGGCACCACTTGTTGGAGACAGGCTCCTGAGGGGAGATGGTAGGGAATTATGAGGTAAAAAATGACTTTCAGACTGCTGACCTGTGAAACATCTCAGTTTATTCTAGGTTCTTTTTATAAGCCAATATAAACAACATATTATACTGATTAAGGCAGTTATGTCTGACACAGAGCTGTTTATAGAAAACTTTCCATTGCCATGGCTCTTTGAAGGTTCAGGGTTAACTACTTATCAGCAAAGCAAGAGCATAAATTCCTCCTTTACAAAGTTCTCAGGGTCCCAGTTTTGTTCAGAGTTCAGATCTCAAGAAGAAGGAGGAGAGGGACACAAGCAGATGGACAGCCAGCTTTTGCTGGCATAGTTCCCAGACAGCAAGGACCTTGTCACCTTGCTGCCTAGTGCCTTACAATGACTTCCTCAGCTTTTGTTCTTCCAAGGAAGTCTTTCTTTTTTATTTCTTGTGGATACATTTGCTGGTTACAGTATTCTTTGTTGAGAGTTTTATTTTCTTTCAGCACTTTGAATACATTATCCCATTGTCTCCTTTCCAACATTTTCTGCTGAGAAATCCACAGATAGTCTTATGGGGGGACCCCTGTATGTTACAATTCACTTTTCCCTTTTTGCTTTCAAAGTTCTCTCTTTATCTTTGACTTTGAGAATTTGATTATAAAGTATCTTGGAAAAGATTTCTTCCTGTTTAATCAATTGGTGGTTCTTCATGTTTCATGGATGTGGGTGCTCATTTTTCTCTCTGGATTTGGGCAGTGTTCTGTCATTTGTTTAAATCAGTGTTTTTTTCACTTTCTCCTCTGCTTCTTCTGCAATAGCTATAATGTGTAGATTGGTTTGTTAGATTTTGTCACATAACTCATTTTTTTTCTTTCTCTTTTTCATTCACTTTTTTCTGTCCTTTCTTCTCATTAGGTAATTTCAAATGACTTGTCTCTGATCTCAGTGAATTTTTCTTCTGTTAGATCAAGTCTGCTGTTGAAATTTCCCTTGGAAATGTTCATTTCAGTTATTGTGGTTTGTCTTCAAAATTTCTGTTTGTTTATTTTTATCATGGTTTTTACCTCTACATTAAACTTTTGATTTTGTTGGTTTATTGTTTTCCTGATATTGTTTCATTGCCCACCTGTCATTCTCTTGTACTCACTGAACTTATTTAATGATATTTTGAATTATATGTCAGACATTTTTTATTCCTGCATTTCTTTGTGTCAGTACTGGTGCTTAATTATGTTCCTTTGGTAGTATCATGTTTATCTGATGGCTTATTGTTCTTGTGGCCTTGGAATATTGTCTACACGCTGAAGAAGTGGACTCCTCCTTCAATCTTCACAGACTATATTTAGCAGAGATATCCTTTCACCTGAAAGCCCATCGAGAAATTCTGGGCAGGTGGGTTGGTGGGTCCACAGGTGAACTTGCTGCTGGAGTCCTCAGGCAGGAGCCAGCCTGGCACTGGGGTTGGTCTGACTCTGAGTTTGTGGACCTGGGTTACGGGTCCTGGCATGAAGTGTGGGTGTGTGAAAGGGTCCCAGATTCCTGGGGTCACAGAAGGCATCCTGGCAGGTGGAGTGAGCCTGGAGCTTGGGGATTTAGGGGTTGCCCTGCCACTGGGGCTCACCAGGGAATGGATGAGTGTGTGTAGGAGCAGGTTGTTAAAAAGGGTGTGGCTTCCTCTGTTTCTCTGTCCGGCTTCCTCACACCATGTGATCTATGCACACTGGCTTCTTCTTCCATTTGCTGTCATGAGAGGAAACATACTGTGGCCATCATCAGGTGCAGCTGCCCCAGAATCATGAGCCAAAGAAACCTCTTTTCTGTATGAATCTGCCAGTCTCAGGTATTCTGATATAGCAACACAAAAATGAGCTAATACACAAAAAAGTCAGTCTGAAAATTGACAGAGTATACAATTCCAATTGCATTACATCCCAACAAGTAGAGATATAAGGACAGATAAAAGATAATCAGTTTCCAGGAGTTTTCAGGCTGGGTAAGGAGATTTGAATAGATGAAACACAGGAGATTTCTAGCACAGTGAAACTCTTTGTGGGATACAGCAACGGGGAACATATGACATTATGCATTTACTGAATTCCATGTAATTTTGCGGTCCAAAGAGCAACCTGAATGTATGCAAACTGGAAATAGTGTTTTAGGAGGTTGAGGATCCCAGGAAAGAATGCAGATGATCTGAACATATGGAACAAATTCCATGGAGAAGGGTGGGAAGGTGTTGTCCTCATGTGTTGTCTTTGGAAACGAGTGGTGTCTGGAACAGTAAAGGCAAATGGAACCATGTAAAGAACTGCTTTACAGTTGATACGGGCAATCATCACTGACGGTGACATACACCTATGCTGTAATTGAACACCTGCGTGGATTGAGGGCAGGTGGTAGAAGACAGGTTTACCATGTTGGAGTGTGGGGTCACAGAGAAGCAAGAGGTGGATGCTGAAAGGATCCATGTGCCCATAGGTTAGAGTCGGAGACCTCAGCATCAGCTCCTCCTTAGCTTCATGTAGATACAGATGGTTACATCTGTAAATACTCATGCACATGTGCACATACACTGTTCTGTACACGCACACATGCTTCCTAGTTCTGTGAACTGAGAAGCCAAGAAGCAAAAGTACCATCACCGTGTGCACAACTCATGGTGAGATCTGGATTTCAAACTCCCTCTCCAATAAGAGGAACTGTGGTTAATTCAAGCAATGCTGAATATACTGCTGTGAAGGAAATACATGAGGTGGGTCTGCAGCGTCATCTCGCGCAGATGGTCATGCCCAATCCCCTCCACCCAAAAAAACCATCCAACAAAAATGGGGGCATGCCAGAGGGGACAGGAGTCACTGAAAGAGCACACAATGGCCAACAATGGAACAACATGCAAAAAAACATGGGTAAAGAAACATCAGATTATTACCAAGGTTGAAATAATATATAGGAGTTCATTCTGATGAATATGAAAGAAATTTAAATTTAAAGATGGGGTTAAATCAGAAATATCCCCAATCATTTTGAGAGGTCCTCTGCCCTCAAGCAGGTCGAAGATAACTTCCCTTCCTTTAGGCATGGGCGGCACATGGTGACTTTATTACAAAGAGTACATTATGGAAAGGGCGAGAGTGACATTACAGCCCAGAAACCTGACAAACACTACCTAGGCAGGTGAGCAAGACCAACCTCTGCAGTGATGTCATGTTGATAGTACGTGATGTGACAAGTATGGCATTTACGTCTCTGATCTCCCTTCTGAAAACACATAACCTCAGTCCAGTCATGGGACCAGCATCAGACAGATCCCAATTAAGGATCATTCTACAAAAGGTGTCAGCAGTACACTTGAAAGCTGTTAAGGTCACCTAAGCAAGGGGGTCTGAGAAATTGTGAGGACAGAGAGGAGCCTAAGGGCACATTTTATCCAAAGGTACTGTGGAATCCTAGATGGGCTCCACACAGAAGCAGACAAGGGACATGAGGTGAACAGTAGGGAACCACGAATGAGGTACGATGTTAGCTGCTAACAATGTGTCAGTGCTGGCTCATTAATTGTAAGAAATGTACCACAATAATGTGAGACATTAATAATAGAAAAAAACTGGGTCCAGGGTACATGGGGGCTCTTTTCACATAATTTTCTTAATATTTCTGTGAATCTCCAGCTGTTTGTAAAAATAAAATCTATCTAAAAAGAAAAGAAGTGGGATGACAATCCTCAGTTTCCCCCTAATATTGGTTTAGTTTTTAAGAAACACAGGCTTTAAATAACTCTGCAGTCTCACTGGGGACTGAAATACAGGAGAAGCAGGCACAGCAGAATGGCGTGTCTGGTCTGGAGGGAAATAGGCTGCAGGGGAGGAAGCTGCAGACCTGACAGGAAGCCCCTCGCCCGCAGCCCCCTTCTCTGCACCTGCTCCTGGGGCTGCTCCCGGAGGTCGGTGGTCCCGAGCGCCCCCTGGTGGTCTGTGAGCCCTGCAGGGAGGTTCGTGTCTGGGCTCACGCTGACTTCCCCTCACTGTGTCTCTTGCACAGTAATACACGGCTGTGTCGTCGGCGGTCACAGAGCTCAGCTGCAGGGAGAACTGGTTGTTGGATGCGTCGGCGGTGATGGAGATGCGGCCCTCGAAAGCCGAGTTGTAGCTCGTGCTCCCTGTCCAGTACCCCATCCACTCCAGCGCTTTCCCAGGACGCTGGCGGATCCAATTCCAGTAGTAACTGCTGGTGACAGAGCCCCCAGAGACAGTGCAGGTGAGGGTGAGGGTCTGCGAGGGCTTCACCAGTCCTGGGCCAGACTCCTGCAGTGTCAGCTCAGACAGGACACCTGGAGACAAGGAGAGTCATGGTGAGTCTGTTTGTTCCATCCCACACTCAGGCCCTCATAATCACCTGCAGCCCCCCAAGACCCTCACCCAGGGGAGCTGCCATCAGACATAAAAGGAGCCGCAGTGTCTGCATGGTGCCTGCAGGGTGAAGACCGCCACACTGGCCCAGGCTGTGGAGGGTTTTTGTTTTGCCAGCACCCAGGGTCATTTGCATGTGTGTCCTGGGGTATGAGAACCTGAGGCTGGGTTCCTGCCACCAGTTCCTGGTGACCCACTGCTGGGTGGTGTGGTGAGCTGCGGAGCCTGCCCTCCTGATTGAGAATCAGCCCTGGCAGAGGTGTCCTCGGCTCCTGTGGCTCTGGATGGGTTAACTGCAGAGCTCAAGCATGCAAGGAAATGGTCAGGCTCCCCCGTGTTTCACTGTCAGACTGTCAGTCAGTGGGCTGTGGTGTCATCCATGAGAGACTGTTCTTGGATGTGGAGTGGAGGGACGTGTGCAGAGTCAGGGCCTCGGCTGCCTCTCTGACTTGGGTCCTGCTGTACCTCTAAGCAGATGTGGGGTCCTGAAGGAGGCTCTGATGGGTCCACCACCCAGTTCTCCATCTGTGAAAGTGGGAAATGTGAGAAGTCATGCCCCAGCAGTGATATAAGAGAGGGATCTCATCCCTGGCAGCGTCCTCTCAGGATCTGGGTTGGGTCACATCATACCTGAGAAGGGGCTGCATCCCCGTTCAGTCTGGTGACAGTACTGAGAACAGGAGAGAGGGATTTGGTGATGTTGTGTTTGTGGTAGAGTCATGGAATTTGTCTAGGGTGGAGAGGAGACACCAGTGGAAATAAAGGCTAGGAGATGTGTGTGTGCTGCACAGTGGCCTTCCACTCTGTTTATCTTTGGATGGCCCAGGGAGCTGCAGGCAGGACATCACTTGGTGTGAAATGGTAAAATAGATTTCTATTGAAACTGACCAACGTCAGATTTAAATAATATGTTAGTGCCAGAAACATAGGTTTTTCATGAGAAAGACATCTTCCTTAAGACCTTTCCATAAATGAAGGTCTTCACATGAAGATTCTATTACTTGGTTTCTTGTGATTTGCTCTTCATTACGGACACACTTTTAATGTCATGAATATCTCAGGAAATCCCCCAAACATACGAGGGAGACCAAAAGAAGAATGAGGAAACAGCAAAACTCTGAATCCAAATGTGCAGGTTGCAGAGAAGACTTGAAATAAACCATCTCTATAATTACTACCCTGAGATGGGAAAACAATAAATAAAACAAGAGGTATTTCTTCCATTAATAGTAACAGAAGAAGACAGAAATAGGAGAGAAACCCACCTGGGGATTCGTAGTAAAGTTGCAGATTTGAATAAAACCTTTAAAAGATTAATTAGTAATAATTCCCAAGAATGTAGAGTAAAAAGATATAGATACTTAATTTTTTTCAAAAGAAGCAATCACAAATTGATCCATTGCTTGGTTTTATCACAGCTTGTTCATCTGTTCGAGTGTTGAAGGACATCGAGGTTGTTTGTGGTTTTTGTCAATTGTGAATGAGGCTGCTGGAAACATCTGAGTGCAGGGTTTTCCATGTCAGTTCAGTAAATACCTCAGGGTGCACATGGTGGGCGTGTTGAAAGCTGGGATCTGCTCTGCCGCTGACTGCACTGTCTCCACCGTGGTTATCCATGGATTTCCAGCACTAGGAATCTGGTGTTTCATCTGGATCCTCAATAGCAGTGAATGAGCGTTCCTCATGCTGTGTCCCCTCATCACAATAGATATGTCAGTTTTTAAAATGTATTTCATCAGCTTTATAATCGTAGAGCCGTATATCTTTGCTGACGTGGTTGATAATCCCATACTGAGAAATGATATTGAACAACTTTTTTTGTTTGTTCTTTGCCGTCTGTGTATCTTCTTTGGTAAGGTGTTTGTACAGATTTTTGTCCATTTTTTGTGGCTAAGTATACATAATGCAGCACGTGCCATTTTAACCATGTTTAGTGTCCTGTTCTGTGGCATTAAGGACATTACCATTGCTGTGGAACCGTGTCCACCGTCCATCTCCAGAACATTTGCATGTGAAACTGACACTCTCTACCCACTGAAAAATAACTCCCTGCTCTCCGCTTCCCCCAGCCCTTGGTCGCCATCATCCACTTTCTGTGTGCACAGATTTGGGTCTTCTCAGTGCCTGATTTGAGGGGAATCACACCTCGTCTGTCCTTGTGCATGTAGCTCACTCCACTTAGCGCAATGCTTTCAAAGTTCACGCATGTTGTAGCATGTGTCAGAATTTCACTAATTTAAGAAATCTGATAATATACACATCACATAAAGTTTACCATTAAATCATTTCCAGGGGAACAGTTCAGTGGCACTGGGTCCATTCACATTGCTGGGCAGCCATCCATCTCCAAAACTTTTATCTTTAATGTTTACTTTTTTGAGGAAGGCCTGTTCCAAATTTACAGGGTTTTCTCCATTTGCTGTGGTCATTCCCACCAGCAAACGACAGGGTTTCCTTTTCTCCAATCTAGCCAACAATTGTTATTTTCTGCTTCATAAAAAAAATATTACATCCATTCTAATGGGTGTTCAGCAATACCTTACAGTGGTATTAATGTGCATTTCACTCATGAT
Organism: Cynocephalus volans; assembly: GCF_027409185.1. Taxonomy (NCBI): domain Eukaryota; kingdom Metazoa; phylum Chordata; class Mammalia; order Dermoptera; family Cynocephalidae; genus Cynocephalus; species Cynocephalus volans. The sequence goes on from NC_084462.1 coordinate 184,945,410, forward strand.
TATTGAGCATATTCTCATGTGTTCATTGTCTATTTGTATATTTTCCTTGAGAAATGCCTATTTAAGTCCTTTGCCCATTCTAAAATGCGTTGTTTGTTGTTCAATTGTAAGAGTTCTATATTTTATGTATTAACTCATATATATTGATAAATATGCATACACACACACACATACCATATGGTACGTGTGGATTATGATTGTATTCTCTGTCTCTCCCTCTCTCTCCACCTGTCTACTATCCGTTGATTTATAATGTTTGTTTTACGCCAGCAGCACAATGTTTTGATTACTGCAGCTTTGCGAGTAAGTCTTAAAATCATGTTGCGTGAGTCCTCCAGCTTGGATTTTTTAATTCAAGACTGTTTTGACTTTTGAGGTCCCTGGAGATTCCATAAGAATTTTAATTTTTTTTCTTTTCTGCAATATATAGTGTTGGGTTTTTCGTGGAGATTGCATTGAATCTGCCTGTTACTTTAGGTTGTATTGACACAGGAAGACCAAGACTTCCAATCCATGAATTCTGGTGTCTTTGCATGTATTTATGTCCCCTTTGGTTCTTTTCAGCAATGTTTTATAGTTTTTAAAGTAACTGTCTTTCATCTCCTTGGTTAAACTTACTGTTTAAATATTTTATAGCTTTCATTGATATTGTGAATAGAATGTTTTTTTCTTAATTACCTTGTCAGATGAATTGTTAGTGTACAGAAATGAAACTGATATTTGTTTGTTGTTTTTGTATCCTGCTACGTTACGGAGTTCATTGATTCATTGTAGCTGTGTGTATGGAATATTTAATTTTCCGTGTTTACTGCATACAAAATCATGTCATTTGAGAAAAGAAATAACCTTACTAGTAGCTTTTCATTTGGACCCATTCTTATTTGATTTGGTTGCCTAATTGCTCTGGGTAAAACTTCCAGCGCTAGGTTGAGTGACGTGGTGCAGAAGGACGCCCTCATCTCACTCCTGATCATGGTGCTTTGCTTTGTCTTTAACCACTGAGTGTGATGTTCGCTGTCAAACGTTCATATGCGTTGAGGACATTTCCTTCTATCCCTAGTGTGTTCAGCATTTTTATCATGAAATGATTCACAATTTTGTGAGGTGAGTCTTATGTAGGTATTGCCATGGTAATGTGATTTTCGTTCTTTGTTCTGCTAATGCTCTACATCACATCGGTGGAATTTTGTAAGTTGAAACTTCTTTGCATCCCAGGGGTAAATCCCACAAGGCTGATGGAGCTTGAAAGGTGTTTTTCTAAGTCCCACAAGGGAACAGCATGGCTCTGAGGAACAGTTCTGCTTAAAGGTGAATGAGTAAAAATAGAAGTGATTTAAAAAAAAACTAACATTTTTGATATGCCGTTATGTGCTATGCTGGAAGTGCATGTTTCAGACTTATTTTTTCATGGATCACTGAGATTTAACCTTGTAATGAATTGCCCATGAGATGCATGAAAACCTTCACAACTGTTGACTTTTAAAAAACACTATTTCCTTTCAATGGGAAGATTTTAGCAAGAAAAACATGGCATGAATATGACCCCAACCAACATAAGCCCCTCTGGGTTTCATTCAGCGCGTAGATTAAGTACTTTTGGCTCTTTGCTCTGTATAACTGTTTTGAAAACTTCAAACTGGGAGTGTCTGCCTTGTAGAGGGAGCACCGGGTTTCAGGTTCAGGCCGGGAGAAATCACTTCCCTGAAATGACTTAAGGAATTTGCAGAAAACGCGATCAGGTGCCTCCAAAAGCCCGGGAGGTTTCTCTGGGATAAGCTAAGAAAGCCATCTAAAAAAGTCAGTTTCTCTGCCTTGCCTTAATAAAATAGGGCAGAGAAACAACAAACGAGGTTCTTCTCGGAACTTTAAAAAAAACGTAGTTTTTAGAATGGTTTCAGATTTACAGAAACTTGGGAGGTAAAAAAGTGAATTTCCGTGTATTCTACACTCACTTTTCCCTGTGGTCAATATTTTATACTTGTATAACACATTCGTCAGCAGTAACACACCAGTATTAATACAGAAAAATTTACCCAAGCCTATATTAGATTCAGATGTCCCTAGTTTCCCTAATATCCTATCTATGTCCCAGATTCCCATCCAGGTCGCCATCTGACAAAACTGGTTGTGACTACTTGGGCTCCTCTGGGCTGCGAGAGTTTACAGCACTTTCCTCGTTTCTCATCACAGTTTGGGACATATGGCTCAGGTATTGTGCAGGACGTCCCACCGTGTGTGTTTGTCAGGTGTTTGTCTTATGCTCAGGTGGGGTGCTGTGTTTTGAGAGGAGGTGCCATCTTCCCACGTCCTGTCGAGGGTACGTACTGTCATAGGACTTACCTCTGTAGATACCGACCTTGATGGCCTGAGTGAGCTAGTGCTTGTCAGGGCCTCCTAGGCAAGGTCAGTCTTCTCCCTTTTCTGTAATGTACTCTTTGAAAAGACAACCAGAGGTTACTTTTCTTCATTAGAGAAATAAGTGAACAGGTATGATGTTGATGGGGGTGGGGAGGGCGGAAACGGTAAGGGGACCTGAAAATCAACTACACTGTATATTGATAAAATAAAAAAAAAAAATAGGAGGCATGAAGGCAGGAAAGAGAAGTGAGTCCCAGGGGAATCATCCATTATAGAGGAAAAAAACAAAGATCAGATGGGGAAAAACGAGTCCTCTTCCTCTCCTCAGGAACACTTGCCCTCTGTCTGTGGGGCAGGTCCCTCTACTTGGAGTGTCCTGTGCGCCCCTGCAGGGAGGTTTGTATCTGGGCTCACACCGACTTCCCTTCATTGTGGCTCTTGCACAGTAGTACATGGCCGTGTCCTCGGTGTCCAGGGAGCTCGGCTGCAGGGAGAACTGGTTCTTGCACATGTCTCTGGAGGTGGTGACTCAACTTCTTTTTGATGGGTTGCAGTTTGTGTTCCATTCCTAATAGATGGATCCCTTCTATTCCAGGCCCCTGACTGATAACTGGTGCATCCAGCTCCAGAAGTGACCACTGAATGTGATGGAGACTCCAGAGACAGCACAGGTGAGGGACAGGGTCTGCGAGGGCTTCACCAGTCCTGGGCCTGACTCCTGCCACTGCACCTAGGACAGGACACATGGGGACATATGGAGCTCAGCGACCCACAGTGAGTCATGTGCTCAGGTGCAGCATCCCATGTGTTCACGTCTGGATTTCTGAGGCACTCTTATCTCGCAGCCACCACCAGGGTGAGGAAAGAACCACACAGGTGTTTCATGTTGCTGCAGATGAAGTAAATAACTTCCTTGAAGTATTTCCCAGGGCGAGAAGTTGCATAAATTCAGGCAGATATGTCCTGTGTGTTTGTCTGGCTGCCTAAGTGGGGGGTTGCCTGTTGAGGCAACTTCACATGTACAGGAGTAAAGGGCGCAGGGAGATTCCTGTCTCTGGGGCTCACCGTGGGAGGAGGATGCTGGCCGTGCCTCACAGACAGCTAGGTCCTCCTGCTGGGGTCCCCCTCACCAAGCCTGGTGTCCTTCTCTTCCAGTCCAGGAAGTGTGTTGAAGGAGATTGTTAGGGAGCTGGGTTTGGCCGAGGACCGAGGATGGCTGTGTGGGGAGCATCAATGTGCCACTGCTACCAGGAATGTGTACCCTCTTATCAAATACCTGCCGCACGTCCAGGATCCGGTAAACTGTTGGACACCATTTCCAGTCCGTTTCTACTCTCCATTAGCTCATGGTCAAACGGTAGGATATCTGAAAACGTTAAGGCATTAACTAGGTGTAATAGTCGCAAAGAATTCAGACAAAACTGGGTACAGTCCAATGTTTACCATAATTCAGAACAGCTTTACAGGCTCACTCAACTTGGGATAACGTTTCTTTATGTGAAATAGATTCATTACTGCGTGTGTTAATATCTTGCTATGGATTTGGACTTACGCGTATCAACCAATTGTATTTAGTTTTCAGAATGAGGTAGACATTTCTGCCCAGATGGCAATATTTCCTACCTCTGTTGCCCTAGCTGGCAGCCTTCTGACCCTGCTGCTTACCTGTACACACCTAAGTGTTTGCTAAACACCCTGGAGCTAGGATTTCCTCCTTGAGTAAGAACTTTGAGGAATGAAAACTCCACTTAATGCTACAACAGATTCAGCTAGTGGAAGCTCCTTGGCTTGCTGACGTGTTGGTCCAGTGACCTGGTCTTCATGTGCAGACTCACCTGTCCTGGAAGTGTTCATCGCTTGCTTTCTAGGTCACCTACTGATATAACATGGATATATTGTCGCCCCAGCCCAAAGCTCATGGTGAATTCTGATCTCCAGTGTGGTATTGTTGGCAGGTGTTTGGATCATGGGTGCAGATGCCTCATGCACAGATATAGGCCCTCCCTGGGGGTGGGTAGTAGGTGAGTTCTCGCTTTATTAGTTCCCATGAAGGCTGGTTCTTTGAAGGAGGCTGGCACCTCCTCTCTCTCTCTCACTTTATCTCGCCATGTGATCTGCTTGTACCCACCGGCTGCCTGCCACTTTCCACCATGAGTAGAAGCAGCCTGAGGCCTGCACCAGATGCAGCTGTCCCAGAATCGTGAGCCAAATAAACCTGTTTTCTTTACAAATTACCTCGTTTCAGGTATTCTGTAATAGCATCACAAAAACAAACTAAACACAGAACATTGGCACCAGGAGTGGGGCGTTCTACACAGATTCCTGAAAATGTGAAATCAGCTTTGGAACTGGGGAATGGTCTAAGGTTGGAGGAGTTTGGAGGACTCGGAAGAAGAAAAAAGGACAAGGGAATGTTTGGAAATCTTAGAGATTTTTTAAATAGTTGTGATGTGAATGCTGCTAGAAATGTGGACAATAAAGGCCATGGTGATGAGGTTTCGAGCAGAAATGAGGAACTTACTGGGAACTGGACAAAAGATCACCTTTGCTACACCACAGCAAGGAACTTGGCTGCATAGTGTCCGTGCCCTAGGACTTTGTGGAAGGTGTGACTTAAGTGTTGTGAACCAGAATATTTGGCAGATTTCTAAGCAGCAAAGCATTCAGACAGCTGCATGGCTACTTGTAACAGCCTATGCTCAGTTATGGTAGCAAAGGTATGACATGAATCTGGAATTGATCATTAAAAGAGAAGCAGACCATAAAGATTTTCCAAATCTTGTAGCCTGGCCATGTGGTAAAGAATGAGAGAGCCCTTTCAGGAGAAAAACACAAGGGTGCATCAGATAGACTGGTTGCTGAAGACATTAGCTTGGTGATGAGGCAGCCAGATGCCAATAGCCAAGACAATGGGAGAAAGGCCATGAAGGCATTTCAGAAGTGTCTGGGTCCACCCCTCACATCACAGGCCTAGGAGGACTGAGTAGTTCCAGGGGACAGATTGCGGGTACTGTTCCCCGACACCAGTCCCTGCATCCCAGCTGCTCTGGCTGGAGCAGCCCTGCCTCAGGTGACCTCAGGTGTGGTTCATGCTGAAGCTCTGGAGAGCACAAGCCAGAAACCTTGGTGGCATCCTCATCGTGTTAAGTCTGCAGACCTGCAGAACACAAGATTTCAGAGGATGTATGGAAAACCTGGGGCTCAGGCAGAGACCTGCCACAGGGGTGGAGCTACTGCAGAGGCATCTACTAGAGCAATGCTGAGCAGAAATGTGGTGTTGTAGTACCCATAGGGAGCCCCCACTAGGACAATGTCTAGCAGAGCTATGGGACTTGTGCCCCTTTCAGGACCCCAGAACAGTATGGCCATTGGCAAGAGCCACCTGGAAGAGCTGCAGGCACAGAGCAGCCTAGCGGTCTATTCCTGGCACAGTGATGGTGGTGGGCTTTGGGGGCCCAAAACCCCTGCTATGCCCAGGATACAGGACTTGAAGGCAAAGGGGATTATTTTGGAGCTTTAAGATTTCATGTCTGGGGCTGGCCTGTGGTTCACTTGGGACAGTGCGGTGCTGATAACATCTAGGCCACCGGTTCGGATCCCTATATAGGGATGGCTGGTTAGCTCACTTGGGAGATCGTGGTGCTGACAACACCAAGTCAAGGGTTAAAATCCCCTTATTGGTCATCTTAAAAAAAAAATTCATGTCTTCCCTGGTGGGTTTTGGACTTGTTTGGGGCCTGTTCCTCCTTTCTTCTGGACAAATTTTCCCTTTGGAATGGGAATGTGTACCCAATGTCTGTCCCACCATCACATCTGGGAAGTAGATCAATCTATTACAGGTTTACAGCTGGAAGGAGTTTTGCCTTTAGTCTCAGACGAAACTTTAGACTTGTAATTTGGCGCTGAAACAAGCTAAGACTTTTGATACCATTGGCATGAAATGATTTTATGTTGTATGTGAGAGGGACATGAGTTTACTGGGGGTGGAGATGTCAGGGGCAGAATGATATAGTCTGGTATGTTCCTGCCCCCAAGCTCATGTTGTTATCTGATCCCCGATGTGGCAGTGTTGGGAGATGTTTGGGTCATGGGGGAAGATCCTTCAGGAATAAATTAATGCTCTTTCTGGAGAGGGTAGTGAGTTCTTGCTTTGTTAGTTCTCGTGAGAGTTGGTTGTTTAAAGGATCCTGGAACCTCCTCTGTCTCTCGCTTCTTCTTGCCATGTGATCTCCTTGCACTAGCTGGCTGACCTGCCGTTTTCCGCCATGAGTAGAAGCAGCCTGAGGCTTGCACCAGATGCAGCTGTCCCAGAATCATGAGCCAGATAAACCCCTTTTCTTTATAAATTACCCACTCGTGCATTCTGTCATAGCAACACAAAAATGGACTAGTGCAGCTGCAATGAATTTTAGATCTTAGAAAAATGGTTTCTACTACTTTGGTGGAGAGAAGTACATGATTCTTAGAAATTGAACTGCATGGTGACTAGTTTGCAGAGGGGAAGACTTCGACATGGATAGAGGCAAGCTCTGCTCCAGAAGGTAAGCCCTTCAAATAATCCACCAGTTGTCCCCCTGCCGAGTCCGAGTCACTGATCCCTGGCACTGTTGCTGATACAGTATGAGTAAGCGGTGGTGGAGAGCACAGCACAGCTGCACCCTTCCTCACTGTGCAGCCCTAAGGATGGACCTCACTAAGAAATATTACTCTGCATCCTGTCCTGAGACAGACAGGGAAAGTCAGGCAAGCCTGAGTCCCAAAGAAAAAACAAACAAAGAAAAAAACATGTGATGATGTTCAAAGATAGGAAACATACCTAGATTTACTATGTTTGGAGTCTTTGGGGAGGCATCTTCTGGTGGGAAACCACAGCCTCTGAGAGAAACCCCTCCAAGCCTTCCACTGCTCCTGTCCCCAACTCAACCTGTTATGTGTGTCCAAAGTGCCCCCTGGTGGTGCTGAGGGCCACTGGTCACCCAGCTCCTTTTGTCTCCCTTTGGGGAGATTTGTGTCTGGGCTCACACTGACATCCCCTCACTGTGTCTCTCACACAGTAATATGTGGCCTTGTCCACGGCTCTCATAGTTTCATTTGCGGATGCAGCAAGTTTTTGCTATTTTCTCCCGAGATGGTAACTCAGAATCATAAATGGATTATACAGTGTATCCAAGTACTCATGTATGGTAAGAGGGAGCTCCAGGGTCTGGGGTGAACCAACCTCAGGAAAGAGTTGGACCTGCCTAGTCAGTTTTGCCTAGAGACGTTCTCCTTCCTGTAAAGAGAGCGCTTCGTCATTTTGCTGAGTTCTATTTTTTGTTTACATCACACATAGAGAACCAGAGTTCATGCAGATGCACTTTAATGAGTCGCTGTAAAGCTGCTCAACCACACCAGTTGTCAATCTCTTCTACCTGCTGGTCATCCTGCACCGACTGGACCAATTGTTGATAGGACTGGGTCTGGAGCTCACAGACCCCTCAAGCCCATTCACAGACTGGGTCACAAACCTTTCACACGCCAGGCTGGGTCCCCAGACCCTCCACACGTAGGTCTGTGAGCTAGGAAACCAGCCAAAAGGTCCCTCGAGCCATAGGTTGGAAAGCATGGCTGTGCTGGGCGGACACCCAAGACTGACACCCCCCACCTGCTTCACTAAAACTACTCTCTCTCTCTCTCTCTCAAGAACACAAGAATAGCAACAAAACTAAAAAGATACATTGGCGCACATGTGCACTAACTACACACACACACACACACACACACACACACACACACACAATTTGCTTACAATGGATGTGCTAAAACCACACCCAACGGGACTCGAGGTGAGGGCCCTGACCAAACTATTCTATTTTCCCAACAGTCTCCCACATTATAAGCTTCAGTATGTCTCTCTATCTCGCCTTCTCTATTGATGCACACTCTTACTTGTAACTGTCTTATTGAGCTGTAATAGATGTAATGATCTGCATATACTAAGTGTGCATTTGATGAATGCTGACATGCATTCACACCTGCACAGTCATCACCACCATGGTCGGGAAAATAGAATAGTTTGGTCAGGGCCCTCACCTGGGGTCCAGTTGGGTGTGGTTTTAGCACATCCATTGTAAGCAAATTGTGTGTGTGTGGAGTTAGTGCGCATGTGTGCCAATGTGTCTTTTTAGTTTTGTTGCTATTCGTGTGTTCTTTAGAGATAGAGAGATAGAGAGAGAGAGAAAGAGTAGTTTTGGTGAAGCAGGCAGGAGAGTGTCGGTCTTGGGTGTCCTCCCAGTGCAGCCATGCTTTCCAACCTATGGCTCCAGGGACCTTTTGGCCAGTTACCTAGCTCGTAGATCTGCATGAAGGGGTCTGGGGACCCAGCCTGGCACGTGAAGATTTGTGACCCTGTCTGTGAATGAGCTCGAGGGGTCTGAGAGCTCCAGATTCGATCCTAGCTCAACAATCAGCCCAGTCGGTGCAGGATTACTGGCAAGTAAAAGAGCCCTACAACTGGCGCAGGCGTGGTCATGCAGCTAGACAATTGGTGCTGTGAGGGTTCCAGGCCTTAGCCTAGCCAGACAACATTGACATAGCGAACAAGTATTTCACCCCTAAGTGTTTCCTCTTGTTCCTCTGTGATTTCTTCCCACTCCCTCCTTCCTGTCGCCTCATGTCCAGGCAACTTGTGACCTTCTTTATGTTACTTCACAGTAGTTTTTCTCTTCTAGACTTTAAGTAAATGGAATAGGCAGTATGTACTTTTAATTGTTCATCATATGTCTGAGTGTATCATTATTATTATTGTCATTACTATTATTATTATCATCGATGGATGGCTACTTACAGGGACTGGGCAGAGTATATAGATCCATCCTGGTGTTGTGTAGCTCTTTCTCTGCTCCCCAGGGGTGATGGAGAGTTGAAGCTTACAAGGACTGAAAGACAAAAGTGGAGCTGTGCTAAGGAGACAAAGGCTGTGGAAGTGCAGGATTCCCAGGTGCTCTGCAGCTTCCTGTTGCTTGTTTTGGGGTGGCAGGTGTCACTCCCCTTATCTTACAAGCAAAGTGTTCTGTTACTGCTCCTCCATTAGTTTCCAAGTGACTTGCAAAGGAAAAAAAAGTTGAAACTATTGAAGCCAGAGCTATGAAGGCCACTAGGATGGAGTGAGTTCTGACCTGAATTTCATCAGTACACCCTTGACACCTCCGTGGCCCCCACAATCTTATCCTCCAATCTTCCATGAGTGCCCTAGGGCCTGCTATGGGGAGGTGATTTGCATTGCTCAGCCACAGCAACAGTGTAAGCGGAAGAAAGAGCATTGGATCGGAGGAGGCTAAGAACAATCTTCCCGAGCTTCTAAGGAAAAGCCAGCTATTGTGTAAAAATAATGAAGAAAATCTAAGAGACATAGCAGACAAGCTCTAGCACTCTAACATCTGAATGGTGTGTATTCCAGAAGGAGAGGAGGAAGGAAAAGGTATTAAAAACCTACACAAGGAAATAATAACAGAAAACTTCCCAGGTTTAGGGAGAGATGCAGACCTTCAGATCCAGGAAGCTCAAAGGTCCCCAAACAGATTCAGTCCAAAAAGATCCTCCCAATACACATTATAATTAAACTTGCAAGGCACAAAGACAAAGAACTCTAGAAGCAACAAGAGAAAAGCATCAAGTCACCTACAGGGGAACCCCCCTCAGACTAACATCAGACTTCCCTACTGAGATCTTATAGGCCAGAAGAAAGTGGAATGACAGATCAAAACACTAAAACAAACAAACAAACAAACAAACAAACAAACAAACAAACAAACAAACAAACAAGCAAAAAAACACCAGCCAAGAATTCTTTAGCCAATAAGGCTCACCCCCAGAAATGAGGGAGAAATATTGTATTTTACAGACTAAAAAAAATTGTGGGAGTTCACCACCGCACGAGCAGCCCTGCAAGGAATTCTCAACAGAGTCCTGCATCTGAAATCTGAATAATGAGGATCACTATCACAGATACACAAGAAAGAATAAAACCTGCCATCAAAACAAGAATGCCGTAAAAAAGAGTAAGAAGCTAAATCATCCCACCACAAATTTCAAACTAACACTGAAGAAGAGAATTAAAAGCAGAAGGAATGATCAAATGATATTTAAAACATCTAATCAAAAAGCAGGTAGATGACAGGAATTAAACAATACATGTCAATTACTAACCAAAATGTGATTGGATTAAACTCTCCCTTCAAAAGGTACAGATTGACAGACTGGATCAAAAAGCTAGACTCAAGTATATGTTGTCTTCATGAGACCCATCTCACCTGTGGGGACACACAGAGACTAAAAGTGAAGGGATGGAAAAAGTAACACCCCACAAATGGAAACCCAAAAAGAGCAGGAGCAGCTATTCTTATATCAGATAAGATAGACTTCAAACCAAGAAACACAAAAAGAGACAATGAAGGCCACTATGTAATGATAAAAGGATCTATCCAGCTAGAAGACATAACAGTCATAAATATGTATGCACCCATACTTGAGCACCAAATATATGAAGGAAACACTCTTGGACCTAAAGAAAGAAATAGGCCCTAATACGTTAATAGTGGTTCATCCCAACAGCCCTTTCTCCATAGGGAAAGTTTTTTTCCAGTCAACAAATCAGCAAAAAGGCACAGTTTTTAAACTACACATTAGACTTTCTGGACCTGGCAGATATATACAGAACATTTCACCCAACAACTAAAGAATAAACTTTCTTCTCAACAGCACATGAAACATTCTGCAGGGTAGACCACATATTAGGTCACAAATCTAGTCCCAGCAAATTTTTTAAAAATGTAATTATTCCAAGTATCTTTTCAGACTACAATGGACTAAAACAGGAAATCAATAACCAGCAAAACCCTCGAAACTATACAAATACATGGAAACTAAGCAACAGGTTCCTGAATGACCTATGGACCCAAGAAGAAATTAAACAGGAAATCAAAAAAATTCTTGAAACTAAAAAAAAAAAAAAAATAAGGATACATCACACTAAAACCTGTGAGACACTGCAAAAGCAGTGCTAAGAGGCAAATTTATTGCAATAAACGTTTACATCAAAAGAATGGAAAGACTTCAAATAAATGACCTAACACTATGCCTTAAAGAACATGAAAAACAAAAACAATCCAATTCTAAAGATAGTAGACAGAAAGGGATCATTAAGATCAGAGCAGAGCTTTAAATAGAGACCCAAAATGAAAGAAAAGAACAGTGAAACAAAAAGTTGGTCCTTAGACAAGATAAATAAAATAGACAATCCATTAGCAAGGCTCACAAAAAAAGAAGAGAAAAGACCCAAATAACAAAAATTGGAAAAGAAACAGGAGACATTACAATTGATACCACAGAAATATGAGAATCATTAGAGACTTTTATAAACAAGTGTATGACAACAAATATGAAAACCTGGAAGATATGAATATGTTTCTGGACACATACAAACTATCCAGACTAAACCAAGAAGAGATAGAAAATCTGAACAGACCAGTAACAAAAAATGAGATTGAAGTGTTAATCACTATTCTTCAACCAAAGAAAAACCCAGGTCTGTAAGGCTTTAGAGCTGAATTCTACCAAACTTCTAAGAGGAAATAAAACCAATTCTCCTCAAACTATTCCAAAAATTGAAACAGAAACAATTCTCCCAGACTCATTCTATGAGGATAACATAACTCTGATACCAAAAACACATAAAGACACAACAAAAAAAAGAAAATTACAGGCTAATATCCTTGATGAACAAAGATGCAAAAATCCTCAACAAAATATCAGCAATCAGAACACAGCAACACATCAAAAAAATTATACACCATGATGAAGTAGGATTCATCCCAGGGATGGAAGGATGGTTCAACATATGAAAGTCAATAAATGTGATACACCACATCAACAAAACCAAGGACAAAGATCATATGACTACTGCAATAGATGCTGAAAAAGCATTTGACAAAATTCAACATCTCTTCATAATAAATACTCTCAACAAATTAGAGGAAAGTATCTCAACACAATAAAATTCATCTATTCTGACTGGGTAACACCTGAAGGCTTTTCCCTTAAGAACAGGAACAAGACAAGGATGCCCACTCTCACCACTTCTATTTAACACAGTACTGAAGGTACTAGCCAGAGCAATCAGGCAAGAGAAAGAAATAAAGGACATCCAGATTGGAAAAGATGAAGTCAAACGGTCTGTGTTTGCAGATGACATGATACTATGTATAGAAAAACTTAGAGACTCTATCAAAAAACTCCTAGAGCTGTATAATAATTTCAGTAATGTTGCAGGACACAAAACAAATGTCCGCAAATCAGTTGCATTTATATTCTTCAATAATGAGCTAACAGAAAGAGATATCAAGAAATAAGCCAACTTACAACAGTCATCAAAAATAAATAAATAAATAAAATGCCTAAGAATCAATTTATCCAGGGAGGTGAACAATCTCTACAATGAGAACAACAAAGCACTGGGGAAAGAAATTAAAGAAGACACAAAAAGATGGAAAGACATTCCACGCTCCTGGATTGGAAGAATTAACCTTGTGAAAATGTCTATACTACCCAAAGCAATCTACGGATTCAATGCAATCCACATCAAAATACCAATGACATTCTTCACAGATATGTGGGAACTCCCCCCCAAATAGTGTTATCATTCATATGGAAAAACAAAAGACCCCGAATAGCAAAAAGCAATCCTATGCAAAAAAAAAAATAAATAAAAAAAATAAAGTTAGAGGCATAACACTACCTGACCTCAAATTATACTACAAAGCTATAGTAACAATAAAAGCATGGTACTAGCATAAAAACAGACACTCAGACCAGCAGAGCAGAATAGAGAAACCAGAAATCACCCCTCAGGCTTATAGCCATCTGATATTTGATGAAGGCAACAAAAACATACACTAGGGAAAAGACTGCTTCTTCAATAAGTTGTGCTGGGAAATTGGATATCCATATGCAGAATGAGACTAGATATGCACCTGTCACCATATACTAAAATCAACTCAAAATGGATTAAAAACTTAAGTATAAGATATGAAACTGTAAAATTACTAAAGGAAAATATAGGTGAAACACTTCAGCAACTAAGCCTTGGCACAGACTTTATGAACATGAGATCAAATGCACAAGCAACAAAAGAAAAAATAAACAAGTGGGACTATATCAAATTAAAGATCTTCTGCACAGCAAAGGAAACAATCAACAGAGTGAAATGACAACCAAGAGAGTATGAGAACATTTTTGGTAACTATGCATCCAACAGCAGATTAATATCCATAATATACAAGGAACTCAAACAATTACACAGTAAAAATAAATAAATATAATAACAATTAAAAAATAGGCAAAGGAACTGACCAGACATTTTTCAAAGGAAGATGTACAAATCACCACAGGTACATGAAAAAATGCTCAACAACACTAGTCATCACGGAAATGCAAATTAAAATCCCACTGAGATATCATCTCACCCTAGTTAGAATGGCTATAATCAAAAAGACAAATGCTGGTGAGGGTGTAGAGAAGGGAATGCTCCTGCACTGTTGGTGGGACTGTTAATTAGTAAAATCACTATGGAAAACTGTATGGAGGTTTCTCAAACAACTACAGGTAGATCTTCCATATAATCCAGCAATCCCACTTCTGGGTATATACCCAAAGGAATGCAAATCATCACGTTGAAGGGACACCTGTGCTCCCATATTCACTGTAGCTCTTTTCACGATAGCCAAGATATGGAACCAACCTAAATGTCTATCAATAGACAACTGGAGAAGGAAATTGTGGTATGTATACACCATGGAATACTATTCTGCCATTAAAAAAAAGAGTGAAATTCTCACATTTGCAACAACATGGATGAGCTTGGAGAAGCTTATGTTGGGTGAAATAAGCAAAACATGGAGGGATAAATATTGTATGTAATCACTCATACATGGAAGCTAACAGAGAAAGAAGGAAGGAAAGAAAGACCACAACGGTTTGTTGGACTTGCAGTTGGAGAGAACATACCTAGGGATACGAAGTGGAGTAGGGAAAGGGGGACTGGGGTGGGGGTTGAGGATAACTGGGGGGATAATTGGGTATGGGACATGTGGTCAAATCACAATTTCTGGTAATTGGCATGCTGCTAGTATGGATCTGGCCATCACATCTTATGCATGAGTGGTGGCAATTTTCTTTATACCCCAAGAATATTCATAGCATGTTAAAAAAATTAAAAAAGAAGAATTTCTGAACTTCAAGAAAGGCTTTTGAAATAACTTGGTCAGGAGAGAGAGAGAGAGAGAGAGAGAGAGAGAGAGAGACACCTCTACTACATCCTATTCCTCAGAAACAAGTCACTAAGGCAAGAGAGCCCCCCACACATATTGACAAGATGGCCCCCACCCCTTCCCCCATTTGAAAAATACACATTGGACTAGAAATATTACTGTGGAAATTTCTACAAAACTCATCTTCCTCAATCTCATTTAGAAATCCTCTGTTCACACTCCTGCCCCAACACTTCCAACATCAGCCTTGACTGTCACATCAGATTCAGTTTTTAGGTTCATGATCTCGTCCCTTGCTTCAGGTCAGAGGTGACTCCTCGGTGGTGTTTTCTCAAGCGCAGCTGCTCCTGCATCTGCAGACCTGTGAGAGGGACACTCTCTGTGTCCTGCCTCCCCTTAACCCAATGTACTGTGATGAGTCAGATCCAGGAGGAAAACTAGACAACCCTGTTCAAAGAGTAATTCCAGGCACCTGGGAGTCACTGGATCACAGCAACTCTAACTCTGAGCATTAGTTGGGCACGTGGTGCCACTGTCTGGTGCTTGTCCATTTCTACTGTCTGGTGATGACACTGCATGACTCATGTCTTCTCTCTTTGGGATTGTTGTCCATCCTGTTAGAAAGATTTCCTTTCTCAATTTGAAATTGTTGGTGTTTGCAGTTGATTACTTTTTTAGTCTTCTTTATTTAAAATGAGCTGGGAGAAGTTACAGATTGTGAAATCGTATTAAAATATACATACAAACTGTTCCCTTGTGACAGTCCAGGGCATATATCAGATAATCCTACCTAATCACATCAGAATCAATTACTTTGAAATGGAGAAGAGGTAAAAATAAAAAACAGTAACTATGCATCAGTGTAAAACAGCCAATTCCAAATAAGGAAATGCTGAAGACATTGGAGAATCTGACCTGTTTTCTTAGAGTCTGGGGATAAGGAAAATTTATACTCAAAAAAAGGACAGTGGAGTAGTTCTACAGGAGTAGATTTGCTCATAAAAGAAAATGCAGACCCCTACCAAAAAAAAAAAAAAATCTTCACTCCCAGCCTTGCTCTGCACCTGCCCCTGTAGGTGGACCCTGTGAGCTGAGGATCCTATGTGCCCCTCTTGATGAGTCCTGTGTCACCCCCCCAGGGCTCTTGCTGCTTTCCCCAGGCCAATGTTGTAGAGATTTTGCTCCATAACTTTCTCTAGTAGTTTCATAGTTTTGTGACTCGAATATAATTTATTTCCATTTTCAGGTGATTTTTGTATAAGCATGCAATTTCATTCTTTTGCATGTGGATAACCAGTATAACTTTTAAAGAAACTGTGCTCTTCTCCATCATGTGTTCTTGGCACCTTTAACAAAGTCATGTGAACACAAATGTTTGGTTTTATTTCTCAGCTTTCTGTTCTGTTTGTCTGTGTGTCTGTTTATATGCCATCACCATGCTGTTTTTGATTACTTTAGCTCTATAATGTATTTCAAACCAAGATTAAGTAAGACTTATCCCCAGGATGCAAAGATGGATATCAAAATATCAAGTAAATAAATGTGATAAACTACATTATGGAATTAAGGAGAAAAAACATATGATCATCTCAACAGACGCAGAAAAAGCAGTTGACATACTTCAACTCCTTTGTAATAACAAAAATTTCAACAAATGAGAAAGAGAAAAAATATACCTCATTACATTAAGGGTCACATATGACAATCTCATAGCTAGTAACATTCTTAACATTGAAAGTTGAACACTTGTTATATGTGATCAGAACAAGACAACAATGTGCTGTCTCTCCACTTCTCTTTAACATAAAACTGGAAGTTCTATACAGAGCAGTTAGGTAATGAAAATTTTAAAAATGACCTACACATAGGAAAGGATAATATTTCTTTTCTTTTTGCTGATAGCATAGTCAGATATAAAACCCTAAAATCTCCACCTATGAACTGCCAGAACTAATGAACAAATTTGGTGATATAGCATGATGAAAGATCAACACAGATAAATCAGTAGTGTTCCCATACACTAACAATGAATTATCTAGAAAGTAATTGATAAAATAATTAATATAGTATTGAGCAAAGCAAGCATTTAACACAAACTTTTCAAAACCCCAATGCAATTTTTTTTTCACAGAAGTAAAAAAACAAATATCTGAAATTTGTTTTAAACAACAGAAGACATCAAATAGCCAAAGCAATTTTGAAATAAATAACAAAGTTGATGGCCATCAGTGATTCTAATTTGTATTGACCGTTTTGGGGATTATGTTAGAAGACAGTATATCTTGTTAAACTTTCTTGTGAATATTAAAAATGATAAAAATTAAACGCTAAAAACAAAGCACTGTAAGAGAACCTCAGGATTCCACTTTGGAGTTCATCTGTAGAATGGACACGGCCAAAGAAAGAATCAGAGAGTTTCATGATATGCCAAGAGATGATTTCAAAGTGAAATCAAGAGTTAAAAGAAAGAAAGAAAGAAAGAACAAAAAAAAAAAGTAAATTAAAAATAAGACAGAGAGTCAATGACCTGTGAGAGAATTTCATAACATGTAACGTATGTATAATTGGATCACCAGTGAGCAGAAGGAGAATAAAACAGAATCAATTTAAATATTCACAGATCAGAATTTATCAAAATTGATGGTAGATAAAAAAACAGAGATCAAGAGAGAGGCACTGATGACAGTCCTAAGGCCTCTTGTCTTGGAGATTGGGTGGATGGCGTTAAATGAAATAGACCATCATGTGGAGCGCAGGCCTGGTAGAGCTGCATGGTGGGTGTGCCAGATGGCGGCGGCTGCGGCAGCTGGCGCAGAGTAGCTGAAGTGGAAAAGGTGGCCACTGGGCCTCAGGCAGCCGGGAAACTTGTGGACCTTCCTCTCGCCATCTCTTAAGGGAGGACTGCTGCTGCTGACCGGTCGTGGGGGGTGACCGCCACTTTGCCCCTGGCAGGAGAGGCTGCCTCAGTTACAGGCAACGGCTTTGAAGTGTGGAGCAGGAAAAGAACTGTTTCTTAGCTGCAAAAGCGAGTCTCGAAACAGGGAACACGGCGGCAGGGCCGCTGTGGATGCAGACAGGATCCTGGAGGCCGGGGCCGCGCTGAAGTCAGCCAGATGCCCTATTCAGGATTCGAGGTTTCAGGCCGGCATTAAAGAAGATTCCTGGGAGCGCCTGAGTGGCGCCGCGACTGAACAGCCCGAGGCGGCAGCACCGAGAACACGGAAGGCAACAAACCAGAGACAGAGAGCGAACACCCGACCTGGCACAGCACTGTGAGTGACCCCTGGCACAGCTCTGTTTGGGGGGGTGGATGCCCACACGGCTCCCACCTGCATCACCAGGCCACTCACCGCCCGGTGCTGCCTCCATTTTCCCAGGTGCGGGCAGCCCCGCCCAGCTCGGCCATCACTGAGCCCTCCCACTTGCTTGGCCTGGCCCTGGGCTTGCCGGAGCCTGCGGACCGGCCTCTGCTCCCACTCCCTCCATGGTTCTCTGGCGGGGCTGGTGGCGGGGGGCGTCCCCAGCCAGTTTCGGGAGGGCAAGGAAGTACGGGCGGGCTGACTGCCCCAGGTAAACTCCCTGTTACTCGGAGGCAGATACCATCTCTGCGGCCACCAGTTTGGAAAAAAGCCTAACGAATTTCTGGTTGGGAATAGTGTGATAGGAGAGTTCCCAGGTCCGCTTGAACCTGCTGGAGACCAGGCTGCAGGTGGGCGCTAGACTCGGTTTATACTGGGGGGATACAAAGGTGAACAAGACCCAAGAAAGATCTACATAGTGCTACAAAGGCACCCAGAGAGACCGGTCATCTGTGCCTAGCAGAAACCTGGTAGACTTCCTGGGAGAGGCGGTGCCGAGCAGGGTCTTGAAGGCCCAGCTGATAGACGAGGGGTGCAGAAGACACGCCCCAGCCCAGCACAGTGCGCACAGAGTGGGGAGACGTGCGGCCAGGGAGGTGGAGACTCGACAGAAACCACACACCCGGTGGGGTCACCACTGCACAATCTAACAGCCTGGGCCAGAGCACACGGAACAGGGAGAAGTCCTGCACAGGAAGTGAAAGCTCAACAGAGATCACACACCCTGTGGTACGTGATCCACCAGCCCAGCAGAGTCCAAGCTGACCAGAAAGGTGGCTCCCCGGAGAAGCCCAAGACCCGAGCCAACCACACACACAAGGCACTAGAGGCCAACCGAGCAGTCACGGAGGGAGCCATACGAAATTGGCAACCACAGCAACATCCTAGTTATTCATTAGTCTCAAACCGGTGGACTGTGAAACCCCCTGCCACAATGAATAAACACCAAAAAAAAGATACCAGAAATACAAAAAATCAAGAAAGTACACCACCAAAAGTTAATAAATCTCAAACTCTAGATCCTATAGAACAAGAAGCCCTTGAAATGACTGACAAGGAATTTCGAGTGATAATTCTAAGGAAACTGAATGAGATACAAGAAAACTCAGCTAGACATCATGATGAAATGAGGAAAAGTATACAGGATCTGAAAGAGGAAATGTACAAGGAAATCAATGTCCTGAAAAAAAATGTAGCAGAACTTGCTGAACTGAAGAAGTTATTCAACGAAATAAAAAACACAACGGAGAGTTTAACCAGCAGGCTTGTCGAAGTTGAAGAGAGAACCTCTGAACTTGAAGATGGGCTGTTTGAAATAACACAAGCAGACAAAAAGAAAGAAAAAAGAATCAAGGACATTGATGAAAATCTGAGAGAGATATCAGACAACCATAAGCGCTCAAATATCCGAGTCACGGGTATTCCAGAAGGGGAGGAAAATGGAGATTCCATTGAAAACATATTCAAAAAAATAGTGGCAGAAAACTTCCCAGGCATAGGAAAAATCACAGATCTTCAGATCCAGGAAGCTCAAAGATCTCCAAATGTATTCAACCCAAAAAGGCCTTCTCCAAGACATGTCATAGTCAAATTGGCAAAACTCAGAGACAAAGAGAGAATCTTAAAAGCTGCAAGAGAGAAGCGTCAAATCACCTACAAGGGAGCCCCAATCAGGTTAACATCAGACTTTTCATCACAAACCCTAAAAGCTAGAAAGGAATGGGATGATATTTTCAAAATACTAAAAGACAAAGATTGGCAGCCAAGAATACTCTACCCTGCAAGGCTATCCTTCCGAAATGAGGGGCAAATAGTATATTTCCCAGACAAACAAAAACTGCGGGAGTTCACTACCACCCTTACAAGATATGCTCAAGGGAGTACTGGGTTTGGTTCCTGAAAAATAACTACCACTGCCATAAAAACCCAAGAAAAATCTAAACCCGCTAGTATAATAAAAATGGCATTCATGAAGAGAAAACAAGCTAACAAAAACACTATCTACATCCTAAGGAACCAACAAACACAGAAAACAAACAGTAATTCAGAAAGCAAGGAACAAAAGACACCTAAGACAACCAAACAACCAATAAAATGCTAGGAATAAATCAACACCTTTCAATAACAACTCTTAATGTAAAAGGCTTAAATTCCCCAATTAAAAGACATAGACTGGCTGACTGGATCAAAAAGCAGGACCCAACTATATGCTGCCTACAAGAGACCCACCTCACCCATAAAGATTCACACAGACTAAGAGTGAAAGGATGGAAAAAGATTTACCATGCAAACAGAAAAGAAAAACGAGCTGGAGTAGCTATTCTTATATTTGACAAAATAGACTTTAAACTAAAAACCATAAAAAGAGACAATGAGGGACACTACTTAATGATAAAAGGACTGATCCATCAAGAAGACATAACAATCATAAATATGTACGCACCCAATGTTGGAGCAGCCAGATTTATAAAACAAACTCTATTAGACCTAAAGAAGGAAATAGACACTAATACCATAATAGCAGGGGACCTGAACACCCCACTGTCAATATTAGACAGATCATCTAGGCAAAGAATCAGTAGAGAAACACAAGATCTAAACAAGACTCTAGACCAATTGGAATTGGCAGATATCTACAGAACATTCCACCCAACAACCTCAGAATATTCATTTTTCTCATCAGCACATGGATCATTCTCCAGGATAGATCACATATTAGGTCACAAATCAAGACTCAATAAATTCAAAAAAATTGGAATTATCCCATGTATCTTCTCAGACCACAATGGATTAAAACTAGAAATTAATAACAAACGAAACTCTGGAAACTATACAAACACATGGAAATTGAACAGCATTCTACTTAATGACATATGGGTCCAAGAAGAAATCAAGCAGGAAATCAAAAAATTTATTGAAACTAATGAAAACAATGATACATCATACCAAAACCTGTGGGATACTGCAAGAGCAGTACTGAGGAGAAAATTTATTGCATTAAACGCTCACTTCAGAAGAATCGAATGATGGCAAGTGAACAACCTAACTTTTCACCTTAAAGAACTAGAAAAACAAGAACAATTCAAACCTAAAGTTAGCAGACGGAAAGAAATCATTAAGATCAGTGCAGAACTGAATGAAATTGAAAACCAAAAAACAATTCAAAAGATCAACGAATCAAAAAGTTGGTTTTTTGAAAAGATAAATAAAATTGACAAACCATTAGCATGGCTAACAAAAAAAAAGAAGAGAGAAGACTCAAATAACCAAAATTAGAAATGAAAAAGGCGATATTACAACTGATTCATCTGAAATACAAGGAATCATTCGAGACTACTATAAACAACTATACGCCAACAAATTTGAAAATCTGGAGGAAATGGATAAATTTCTGGACACACACAAGCTCCCACAACTGAACCGTGAAGACGTAGAAAATTTGAACAGACCAATAACAATAAAGGAGATTGAAGCTCTTATCAGAAGGCTCCCAACAAAGAAAAGCCCAGGACCAGATGGATTCACAGCAGAATTTTACCAAACATTCAAAGAGGAATTGACACCGATTCTTTACAAACTATTCCAAAAGATTGAAATGGACGCAACTCTCCCAAACTCATTCTATGAAGCAAACATCATCCTGATACCAAAACCAGGTAAAGATATAACCAAAAAAGAAAACTACAGGCCAATATCCTTGATAAATATAGATGCAAAAATCCTCACTAAAATACTAGCAAACAGAATACAGCAACACATACGTAAAATTATTCATCACGATCAAGTGGGATTCATCCCAGGGATGCAAGGTTGGTTCAACATACACAAATCAATAAATGTGATACACCATATTAATAAACTCAAACACAAGGACCATATGATCATCTCTATAGATGCTGAAAAAGCATTTGATAAAGTTCAGCACTCATTCATGACAAAGACCCTCTATAAGTTAGGTATAGAGGGAAAGTATCTCAACATAATTAAAGCCATATATGCCAAACCCACAGCCAATATCATCCTGAATGGGGAAAAGCTGAAAGCTTTTCCTTTAAGAACAGGAACTAGACAAGGATGCCCACTCTCACCACTCCTATTCAAGATAGTGTTGGAAGTACTAGCCAGAGCAATCAGAGAAGAGAAGGAAATAAAGGGCATTCAGATTGGAAAAGATGAAGTCAAACTGTCCCTGTTTGCAGATGACATGTTCCTATATATTGAACAGCCTAAAACCTCTACAAAAAAACTGTTGGAATTGATAAATGATTTCAGCACAGTAGCAGGATACAAAATCAACACACAAAAATCAGTAGCATTTCTTTTCTCCAATAGTGAACATGCAGAAAGAGAAATCAAGAAAGCCTGCCCATTTACAATAGCCACCAAAAAAATAAAATACTTAGGAATTGAGTTAACCAAGGAGGTGAAAAATCTCTATAATGAGAACTACAAACCACTGCTGGGAGAAATTAGAGAGGATACAAGAAGATGGAAAGATATCCCATGCTCTTGGATTGGAAGAATCAACATAGTGAAAATGTCCATACTACCCAAAGTGATATACAAATTCAATGCAATCCCCATCAAAATTCCAAAGACATTTTTCTCAGAAATGGAAAAAACTATCCAGACATTTATATGGAACAATAAAAGACCACGCATAGCCAAAGCAATGCTGAGCAAAAAAAATAAAGCTGGAGGCATAACACTACCTGACTTTAAGCTATACTACAAAGCTATAATAACCAAAACAGTATGGTACTGGCATAAAAACAGACACACTGACCAATGGAATAGAATAGAGAACCCAGAAATCAACCCACACACTTACTGCCATCTGATCTTTGACAAAGGCACCAAGCCTATTCACTGGCGAAGGGACTGCCTCTTCAGCAAATGGTGCTGGGATAACTGGATATCCATATAAAGGAGAATGAAACTAGATCCATACCTCTCGCCGTATACTAAAATCAACTCAAAATGGATTAAGGATTTAAATATACACCCTGAAACAATAAAACTTCTTAAAGAAAACATAGGAGAAACACTTCAGGAAATAGGGCTGGGCACAGACTTCATGAATACGACCCCAAACGCACGGGCAACCAAAGGAAAAATAAACAAATGGGATTATATCAAACTAAAAAGCTTCTGCACAGCAAAAGAAACAATTAACAGAGTTAAAAGACAACCAACAGAGTGGGAGAAAATATTTGCAAAATATATATCTGACAAAGGATTAATATCCAGAATATATAAGGAACTCAGACAACTGTACAAGAAGAAAACAAGCAACCCAATTAAAAAATGGGCAAAAGAGCTAAGTAGGCATTTCTCTAAGGAAGATTATCCAAATGGCCAACAGACATATGAAAAAATGCTCAACATCACTCAGCATCCAGGAAATGCAAATCAAAACCACATTGAGATACCATCTAACCCCAGTTAGGATGGCTAAAATCCAAAAGACTCTGAACGATAAATGCTGGCGAGGCTGCGGAGAAAAAGGAACTCTCATACATTGTTGGTGGGACTGCAAAATGGTGCAGCCTCTATGGAAAATGGTATGGAGGTTCCTCAAACAATTGCAGATAGATCTACCATACGACCCAGCTATCCCACTGTTGGGAATATACCCAGAGGAATGGAAATCATTAAGTCGAAGGTATACCTGTTCCCCAATGTTTATCGCAGCACTCTTTACAATAGCCAAGAGTTGGAACCAGCCCAAATGCCCATCATCAGATGAGTGGATACGGAAAATGTGGTACATCTACACAATGGAATCCTACTCAGCTATAAAATCGAATGAAATACTGCCATTTGCAACAACATGGATGGACCTTGAGAGAATTATATTAAGTGAAACAAGTCAGGCACAGAAAGAGAAATACCACATGTTCTCACTTATTGGTGGGAGCTAAAAATTAATATATAAATTCACACACACACACAAAAACTGGGGGGGGGGGAAGAAGATATAACAACCACAATTATTTGAAGTTGATACGACAAGCAAACAGAAAGGACATTGTTGGGGGGGAGGGGGGAGGGAGAAGGGAGGGAGGTTTTGGTGATGGGGAGCAATAATCAGCCACAATGTATATCGACAAAATAAAATTAAAAAAATAAATTAAAAAAAAATAATAATAAAAAATAGAGATCAAGGAAGCTCACAGAGCACCAACCAGGGTAAATAAAACAACAGCAGTGAAGCACATACACATGCATGCACAGACACACACATGCACACACAATACACACATACACATACACACAGCATGCACATGCACACAACATGCACACACACATATACACACACATGCACGCATACACACAAACATGCAGAGACATGCACACAGATGCACACACACATACACACAGCATGCACACACACATACATACACACACTGCATGCACACACTCATGCACACACACGCACAGCATGCACACACATGCACACAATATACACACACGTGCACACAAAAATCACATACATGCACACACACAAAACATGCACACACATGCACATACACACATAAACACATGTACACATACATACCAACACACTTGTACACACACAAACATACACATGCAAACACATATACACCTACACAACCATGACCAAAATATTAAACGTTATCATATTAAAATGACAGAACATACATAAATTGTTTAGGTTTAAAGATGCTTCCATATAAAAGAAGAATGATAGGGATTACAGAGGACTTCTTGTCAGAATCCACACAAACAAAAATGGAGAGGTTTGAAATATTTTAAGTGTTGGAGGCAACAAGCACCATCACCCGGATTCTACCTTCAGCTAAATGATCCTTCAAAACTGAAGGAGACCAGGGTCTCCTTATATCCTCCTTCTACCCAAGAAGGAGTGAACATTTGATATTTGTTGAATTTCACTGGAACTATTGTCAATAAAAATAGATCATTTATTTTAAAACAGCAAAGAGAGTAAATTTCAAAAGTCTAACCACAAAACTTATAAGGGAAAGTGATAGATCTGTTGATCCGTTTGACCTAATTATTCCACATTATACACATTTATCAAAAAATCACGCTGTTCCCCATAAATGAATACAATTATGATGTGTCAATTAAGAAAACATTAACGAAAAATGTGAAGGAGAAATAGCCTCTCTCAGACCACACAGTGGTGAAGGATCAAGGCGTCCCTCAGAATCATGAACGAGGTGAGCACGGCGGCCAGCACAGCTTCTACTCGACACCTTCAATGTGACAAGTGGACGTAAACAAGCAGCAATCATGAGAACACACACAGTCCTTGATCTCCACGTGTGACACGAGGAGTTCTGGTCTCAGGTCTTGCACATATGAAGCTTGGACGTCATCACTGCCGACCAGACAACATGAAAAACCCTGAACAGACTGAAAATCAGTAACTCTTCTTCTATTTGTAAAAGAAGTGAAGTCACAGGGTGAACTGCTGTCCCCAAATTGAAGATGCAGTCAGGAAGGAACAGAGGGTCACAGCTTGCCTGATCAGAAACTCACGAGCAGAAACCTCCATGGGATCCAGGACGGGGTAGAAAAACATGAACTGTAAATGAAAAATTGCTGAAGACTCAGTGTGTGCCAATCAGAGTTGGGTGCACCCTAGGAGGACAGCCTTAGGGATCCCCAAAACTATTAAACTCTACCTCAAGGACCCAACTAGGTTCCCAAGGAAAATATCATAGAAGAATCCTCCTGCTCCCAGCAGAGAAAGGGGGAAAGGAGCCAGTCTGAGACACACCAGAGCAGGACGTTCTTTCTGAGAAGGCTGACATCAGGAGGAACTAATTTAGCTGATCCTAATAGGTTGGGGTTTTATCAGAGCATCATCGACCTGAGAGAAGAGATGCGCTCAACTCCATCCCTCTGTCCCTGAGAGCTTTCTAGTCTCCACTAAGGGAGGGTGAAGGCAGAAGCACTTGGAAGGTCCCACCCAGGACACGGCTCACTAAAGGACAGAAGTCATCATAGGACTGTGCAGTGCTTCCCCTACCCCACACCTTACCCACATGGACGGGGCTTCTGTGTAATATCAGAGAAAAACTAAAGCACCACATTTAAGCAGTGTCTGTGAAAACATAATCCACAGACGAGAAAATAACGAGGACATCAGGGGACATTGTACCGAGTCGGTGACTTGTCATGTCATCCTCTTTACAGTGTCTTTTGCAGGGGCAAAGTTTTGATTAATGACTCCAGCCTGTCCATGGTTTTTCCCTGGATCTTGTTGTTGTCTCACCTCCTCTACATGTGGAATTTCCTCAATTCCTGAAATATACAAGCCGTAGGTTCCCTGCTCTGTACCACGTGAGGTCTCTGCCTTCACAGCTCATCCTCATCACTGAGCCTCGGATCTGTACCTGCACTGGGGAGGGTTGATGGGAACCGAGCAGGGCTCTGGACCTGTGGAGCTGAGCGTCTGGGGACAGAGCAAGTGAGAATTTACACAATAGAAGACAGAAGGTGACACTAGGGTGAGTGTTTGTGGGATACATGGGGGCAGCAGAGTGGGGAGTGGGCGGGTCTCAGGGCTCTGTCCATCTGGTCTCATTAGCCACATGGATTATCTTCTCCCCATGGAAGCTGAGAGACAAGTCTTAGAACACAGTTCCCAAGGGTACATAGATCCCAGCCCAAAATTCAGCCCAGCGGGCCTCTGATTGATTATCTCAGTGCTTGTCATCCTGAATCCTCCATATGGAAGTATCAGAGCTGTGTGTGGCCCTCAGGCAGCTGCTTCTCCGTCCAGGACACTGAGGAACGGACAGAGAGTGAGACCAACCCTGAACATCAGTGTCCCCAGTGTGGATGAGGATCCAGAGGCTAAAATTCCTCAATGAGGATAGAGACGCCATGGGCAGGGGTCCTGTAGGATGAGCATAACCATGTGGGGACATGTGTGCTTGACTGAGGGAAAGGCCAATAAGGGACAATGATTTATTTGTCAGGAAAGAGGACAGCTCATGTTATCACCTAACAAAAGAAAGGTACCAGTGAATGGAAAAATCTTATCTACAGATGAGAAAAGTTACTTCACTCTGTGTTGCCTGCAGTGAGAACATGGGAATTAGAGTCACAAAGAACAAAGCAAGAAATGACCCTGGGGGACATCTGAGAGTCAGCAGAGCAGAGGAAATGTCAGATCCCAAGAGGAACCCCCATCCCCTCTCTGCACCTGCTCCATGGGGCACAGGAGCTGGGTGGGCCTTGAGCGCCCCCTGCAGCCCAGACCCCTCCTGTATCCTGCAGGGAGGTTTGTGTCTGGGCTCACGCTGACTTCCTGTCACTGTGTCTCTCGCACAGTAATACACGCCTGTGTCCTCGTCGGTCACAGAGCTCAGCTGCAGGGAGAACTGGTTCTTGGACGTGTCTCTGGTGATGGAGGTGCGGCTCTCGAGGGACGGGTTATAATATGTGCTTCCACCATAATTAATGTATCCCATCCACTCAAGGCTCTTCCCCGTGGGCTG
Source organism: Cynocephalus volans (assembly GCF_027409185.1). Taxonomy (NCBI): domain Eukaryota; kingdom Metazoa; phylum Chordata; class Mammalia; order Dermoptera; family Cynocephalidae; genus Cynocephalus; species Cynocephalus volans. The sequence continues at coordinate 184,972,932 of NC_084462.1, forward strand.
GCGGATCCAGTGCCAGTAGTAACCACTGGTGATGGAGTAACCAGAGACATCGCAGGTGAGGGAGAGGGTCTGCGAGGGCTTCACCAGTCCTGGGCCCGACTCCTGCAGCTGCACCTCGGACAGGACACCTGGAGACAAGGAGAATCAGAACCTGTCAGTCACATGCAGTCACAACCATCCCACTGACCCATGTCTGTCATCTGAGACACTCACCTTGAGGAGCTGTCACCAGGCAAAGGAGAAGACCCCACAATCTCATCTTCTGTTAGATCTCGACTCTGCCTTCCCCAGAGACCTGAGCCCTGTCTGAGGACAGACCTGTGAGCTTCCACCACCCATGAGTCCACATTTACCCTGGAGCTTGAAGGAAAATTTGCATGTGGGAGAGCTCTGTCCTTATAAGTGCTGAGGAACTGAGGTGAGATTATCTGTTTTTTTTTGTTTTCTTTTAATTAACTGCGAGCTTTTTTTTTTTCTTTAAAATTATTTCACATGTAATTTTGAGATGGGTGAGAAGTTGCTGAGTTTCAAACATGGAAAAATGTGACCCTAGCTGTCTGAGGCCAGATCTACCTTCCTTCAACTCCTGTCTTCCCCTGCGCTCTCTTGGACTCAGCCCAACTCTCTCTCATTATCTCAGGCTCTGGGTCTTGCTACCACAGTACTGGTCCCAGCACCCCCTGCTTTCTTTCCCTGCACCCTCTCCCGTGATGTGGTTCTCGTCACCCCGAGAGCTCCTTTCATCATTCCACTGTTGCTGCTCCATGAGCCCCAGGCCTGCCTTGTGCTCTCCGTCCTGCCATATAAGACACAGCCCTTCAGAATCCACACAGACCTGCCAAAGACGATGCCCTGTGCATTACCCTGGAGAACGGAAAAGGATTCTCAATGTTTTGGAAAGAGACCAAGACTCTTGTCAATTCCGGCTTCCCTCAGTCATTCCTGTTCATCTAAAGTGTAAAAATGTTCAACCTAAATTCAGTTTTCATTCACATTTTACGGATGTTAATCTTTCATTTAAGCTCCCAATCTCATTAGATATTCCAGCTGTAAATACACAGACACACACACACACACACACACACACACACACAATTAATTGCAATGGTTAACATGCAAGCAGTAATAACATCCTTAATATAAAAATTTTAAAAACATATTTCCCTTTGAGGTCTGTGTGTTGGGGCCCACGACAGCTGCTCCGAGACTGTGGGCACCACCCTCTGTACCACTGCCCATCACAGAGAAAGAGGCCAGGAGCTGGGGTGGACGCTGTGCTGTGTCTGACCCTGTGAGCCCCCTCTCAGTCCCAAGAGCAGGTTCATGTCATGGAGGGACAGCCCTTCAAGGGCCCTGAATGAATTTCAAGACAGGAGCTGCTGTTGGACAATTTGGGGCCAATTCTTCACTTCCTGTTAACTCATACATTTTGTTGGAGTTTTCCAAAATGTTAAAAGACCTGGTAAAAGGCAAAGAAAAACAAATGCTCTGAAAACACAAATCAATATCAGAACCAGACTAAGATATGACACAGATTTTCTAATTATCAGGGAGTAGATTTAAAGCAACCATGTTTAGTTTGCAATTACGTTTCACTTTTTTTCCAACCCTTCAGCTGACTCTAAAGAGTTCTTGTTGCCCACGTCTATTTGTCCAGGATAATTTATCAGGACGCTCTGCCTAGTGGAGCAAACAGCCCAGCATCTCATCAGGAGTAAGGGATAAGGATAGAGATCTGCATCTTGCTTGTTTCTATTTTAATGTGCTCAGGAGGGAAGTTGTGGTGAGAAGAGTTGTCTGATTCATAACTTCACTCAGCCCAGACTCCCACTGGTTTGAGACCCAGAGTCTACAACTTGTGGACTGACATATAACAGTGAACAGAGGAGATGGAAACACATTTCAGGTGGGATATTTTTTAACTGTTGCAAAGACACTCAAAATGAGATCTCCCTATTAACCATTTTAAGTGCACAATACGGTTTTGTTAAGTACGGGCACAGTGTTGTATAGCAGATTCTAGAACTTATTCATCTTGCGTAGCTAAAACTCTGTACCTGTTGAAATGAAGTAGCCAGGCTGTGAGTGTATGTGTTATAACTGTGTACATGGCATAATTAATCATGTGGCCCTGACTTACATCAAAAGATCAACACGTGTGGTATCTGTGATCTCAGAATGAAGGGGAAAAATAAGGTTTTGATTGGACTGGAGTCTAATACACTAAACAGGTGTCATCTCTCTCTATCTCCGTCTGTCTTTCTCTAGCTTTATCTCTTTCCACCAATGTACACACACACACACACACACACAAACACACACACACACACACACACACAGACACACACACGCTATTGGTCTTTTTTTGAAATCTACCTGTAATGATGCTTTTGATTGATGCTGAGCAATTTGTTGTAACACATAAAAAACCCATTCATCTTCACAGTCCTGTTTTGAACTGTCACAGTGTATAGGAAAAGTCCCTCGAGATACAAAGTGAGCAGGAGGACACTATGTGTCCTGGAGAGTTAATTGCACACTGTTTCTTTGTATCATAATTGTCCTGCTAGCCTCATACGCATCCTGGATATTAACTTGGAATAGAAGTGTTTGTGTTTTCTGGGTGGATCTACTGTTAAAAAATAAAACTAAGGGCCGAGCCCGTGGCGCACTCGGTAGGGTGCTGCGCTGGGAGCGCGGCGACGCTCCCGCCGCGGGTTCGGATCCTATATAAGGATGACCAGTGCACTCACTGGCTGAGTGCCGGTCACGAAAAAAAAAAAAATAAAAAAAAAAAAAAAATAAAAATAAAATAGGTGACCTAAGCTTGGGAGGTTGGTGGCAGTGGTGGCGTGGATTTTCTGGGGCAGACTTGCTGTGCTGACTCTCAGGCTTGGGGTGTGCACCTGCTCACTGTGGGTCAGTCATGTCAGCAGCTGGCTCATTGCAGATGGGGCTGATGGCCTGATTTTCAGACTGGGTATGGGTGTGTGTCATGGCAGGCATTTGGGGACTGGATCACCAGTGCCTGAATGTGGTGGGCCAGCCTGGGACTTGTAAGTCTAGCTATTTCTTACTCAGATGCATGTGTGTGCAGTTGTTCAAAGACTCAGGGGAGGATCTACCAGGGCATGGCAGCTTGATTATTTCTCTGGATCTCGGTGTGGACACTGTGTTAGTCTGTTTCTGTTGCTTATAACAACACACATGGAAGTGGGTGATTTGTAAGAAAATAAAATTTATTGCTTACAGTTTTGCAGGCTGTAAAATTCAGAGTACAGGGAACACATCTGGTGAATCCCTTCTTTGGTGGATTTTCAGCAATGGGGACCTCATGTGGCAGAAAACGGCAAAACAGAGAGAGAGAGAGAGAGAGAGAGAGAGAGAGACTCTCACATGCTCTCCTTTTAAAGCCCTCAGAACCACGTCCCTGACAACCATTATTAAACCATTCACTATGGCATGGTCCTAAAATTTAACCACCTCTTCAAGGCTCCATTTCAGTTACCATGAGAGGACTTTCCACCCTCAACAGTTACAGTTGGAATTAAGCTTCTAGTATATGAGCTTTGTGGGACACAGTTCAATCAATCCACAGCATTGTACCACCAAAGTTCATGTTCTTCCCACAAGCAAGTATATTCATTCCATTCCCCAAAACTTAACTTGTTTCCACTCAAAAGCCCAAGGTTAAAGTCCCGTCTGTGAAATCAGAACAAGTTATCTACTGACGATGTACAATGGTGGGACAAGCATAGGATACATTTTCCTATTTCAATAGGGAGGAATCACCCAAAAGAAAGGGGCGACAGGTCCGAAACAAGTTTAAAAAGCCCACCAGGGCAGGTACTAAATCTCAAAGCTGAAAATCATATATCTTGACTCCATGGTCAGTGTCCTCTGTCTGCTGGTGCAGTGGTTGGGTCCCCAAGTCCTCAGACATGTCTGCTTCTATGGATGTCCTGGTCTGAGGCCATGTTTCAGGTCACTAGGCTGGCATTGCACACTGGTAGCCACATAAGTTGGGGTCTCCATGGCTAAGCCACTCTCATGGTTCCACTAGGCATGATGTTGATGGGGTTTCTCTGCTGAAACTCCAACCTATGATTCTGCTTGGCATTGTGTCAGGTTAGGGCTCAAACCCTTCAAACCCATTGTCCAGACTTGGTCACAGACCCCTCACTTCCCAGGCTGTGTCACAGTTTGGATGACAGACCCTTCATGTGCATGTCATGAGTTAGGTAAATGGGAAAGATCCCAGGAGTTATTGGAAGATTAGACACATTCATTCCAATGTGAGCTCAGTCCTCAGCTTCCTCAGCAGCTGCAGCAACTGCTCATGGCAACAGTAGCAGCCTCGCTACGGCCCCCTTGTGGGCATGTCGGGGGCAGAGGGCCCTGCACATCAGAGCTACTCATCCTTTATACTTAAGTCTGATAATCCAGGAGCACCTGGGTACAAGTCAGACATGCCAGGAACACCTGGGCACTAATTCACAGTTACATTTACATCCAATTCACGGAAAGATTCTGAACATCTGAGGGGCCCTGACCATTTTCCTTCAATTTTCCTTACACATTGCTTTAGCAAAAGCTGTCTGTATTGACTCAGCACCTGAGAACGATCTCTTCCTGGGTGTGCAGCCTTTTTCAGACCTCCTTTTAGAATGTGGTGGAGGCTCCCAAGACACCATAGCTCTGGCTTTCTGTCATCCTACAGACTTATCAACACTTGGATACTGCCAAGGCTTCAGTCTTGTGTTTTCCAAAGCTGTGGATCCAGGCAACCTGGGGCCAAATTAGTCACAGCTGCAGCAACCAGGGTGATGGAGTGGGGAGCAGCTCCTGAGGAGGCCCTGGTCAGCGAGCCTGTGGAGGAAGCCTTGGGCCTGTTCCCTGAGACCATTCTGTCTCCCTAGGCCTCTGGACCTGTGATGAAAAGCACAGCCTACATGAGCTTCTGAAACGCCTTCAAGGCCTTTTTTCTGTCCTCATAATCCCTTTCTCCTTTGCTCTTCTCCTCTGCAAATGATCCCTGTTCTACACTCTTGCTTTTGTGACCAGGTTGAAAGTTTTCTAATTTTTTGCCCTCTTATCTCTTTTGTATTGTAAATTCTGGCTTTACTATCTACATCCTCTGTCGTAACATCACATAGACTGTTGTAACTAGCAATGCAGCTTCTTTAATGCTCTGCTCTTAGAAATTTCTTCCACGAAATATCCTGAGTCAGCACCTTGATGTCCCACATTCCACAAAATATTTGGGCATGAACAGAATGCAGCCAAGTTTCTTGCCGGTTCATAGCAAGAGTGACCTTCCCCTCGGTTTCCAATAAACTCCTTCTTACTCCTTAAACCTCCTTAGATTGGTCTTTACGGTCCATATTTCCATAAGCATTCCTGCCAACACCACTTAACCATTGTCTAAAATATTCCAAATTGTTCCTGGTTTCCTTTTCTTCTAAATTCCCACCAGCAGGTAGGTTTTCTCTAGTCTGCTCCTTCGAATTCTTCCAGCCTTCGCCCATTATCCAGTTCCAAAGCCACTTTCACATTTTCAAGCATTAGTTATAAGCAACACCTCACTTTTAGTGCCAATTTTGTGTATTAGTCCATGTGTGTTGCTTATAGAAATACACCTGGAAACGGGTGATTTGTAAGAAAAGAAAATTAATTGCTTACGTTCAGAAGCTTTGAAATCCGAAGTCTAGGGAACACATATGACAAGGGCATTCTTTGGTGCTGGCTTTACAACAATGCAGGAGTCTCACATGTCAGAAAACGGTGAATCAGAGACAGAGAGACTCCCATGTGCTCCCCTTTAAAAGCCCTCAAACCCCACCCTGGACAACCATTATTAGTCATTCACTACAGCACAGTCCTATAGTCCAATCACCTCTTCAAGATCCCACATTTCAATTACCATAATAGGATTTTTGACACTCAGCAGTTACAGTGGGAATTAAGTTTGTAGTAAATGAGTTTGGGGGACACAATTCAATCAGTTCACAGCAGACATGCTTTGGCTCAGTTGGCTGTGTGCGGGTCTTCTGGCAGCCAATCTACTGCACATATCTGGGCCAGGCGGGAGATCGTGCTTCTGGTGGCACTTCAGGAGCAGGTGTTCCAAGGGAGAGGCTGCAGAGCTGCTTCTCAGGTGGTGTTTGAGGACACTAGGGAGGCCCGAATGTAGGGGATGTGGCCAGCACTTCTCAGGTGGTGAGCAAACCTGCAGGGGTGGCCTCAGAGGTGGGGCCCAGACAACTGCTTCTTGGATGGTGGGTGAGGCTGTGAAGAAGGCCTAGCAAAGAGGGGGTCCTTCCAGTCACCTTGTAGGCAGTGGGTAATGCTGCAATTGGAGATTTCAGGGCAATATCCCCTGGCCGATACTCAGAGACAGAGTGATAAGCTTTGTTTTTACCATCCCACGGGTGTGTTTGTGAGGGTTTGGACTTGTGAGCTGTCTTCTGGATCTGGAGCTCGGGCACACAGAACTCAGCCCTCTGATGGGGTGGGTGGGTGGTTTTCCACCTGTTTGATCTCTGGCCAGGGATGTGAAGTTGCTTCAGATCAGCAGGCCTGGGATGGGCTTCCGAGATTTGCAGGACTGCAGTCACATTCTCTCCTGGGCTCAGCAGTTAAAGTGCTGGGATCAGGGATTTGTACCCTCTCCTGTGAGTGTGTTGAAATAAAAACAAAGCCTTAAGCCAGGGGAAGTGCAGCGGCTTCTGTCCCTGGGCAGTGCATCCTACCGCAAGATCACTCCATACTGCATTAGCTCGTCATGGGGCAGGGGTTTGGAGGTGCATAGTGTGAGCTCCTGAAGTGCAGTGTGTGCATCCTAGGCAGCTCCCCGTGCTTGGCTGCGGGCTTGCATGAAATCCTCCTGCAGTATGGACCACAGGCCTCTAAGGTAAGGATAAGCACTGGTGTTGGCCCTCTTCCTAGCTTTTCTCCCCAAGGGAAAGTTTTTCCTGCACTGATCAAGGTGGCAAAGTCTTGGCAGATGAGGCTGTGTGCTTCTCTGTCTCTCCGTGATGCCACCAAAGGCTGTTGTGCTCCACAGGATCTTGCCAATCTCCTCCACACACCCAGATATGATCCTGTCAATATTTGGGTGTATATTAGTTATTCTTGTCCTTTTCTGTGGGAGGAACATGCTCCAGGCACCTCTAGTCAGCTGTCTTGCCCAGCTTCCATCCAGAAAAATGTCAGGAGCAGGTTTAACCAAGAACGTTCAAGATGTATAGACTAGAAACTACACAACACTGATGAAAGAAATTGAATAGGATATGGAACTGAAATAAACCATGTGTTTATGCATTGCAAAAATTAATATTGTTAATATATACATACCACTAATGAAATTTACAGGTTTAATGCAATCATTCCCTATCAAAATTTCAATATTGTTTTGCAGAAATGATAAAATAACTATTCTAAAATTTGTACAACATTAGAAAAGGACCTAAGAGGCAAAACAATTTTGAGCACAAAGAGCAACTCTTGAGGCATCACATCCATTGATTTCAATACATATTATAAAATGTTTGTAATCAGAACGACATGTCCCTGGTGTAAAAACAGATGTGTTGACCAATAAAACAGGACAAAAAGCCCCAAGGTTAACCCACACATTTGCAGTCAATGGATTTCTGACAAGGGTATCAAGACTAGTAGGAGGAAAGGACAATCTCCTCAATAAAATTTTTGGAAAAAACTGTATATCCACATGAAGAATAATAAAATGGGATGATTATTTCACATCACATAGGAAAATCACTCACAATGGATTAAAGACTCAGATGTGACACCCAAAATGATAAAACTACTAGAAGCAGACTTAGAGGAATATTTCCATAACGTTGGTCCAGGCAATGATTTCTAGTTACTACCTTGAAAGCACAGGAAGCTAAAATAAAAATAGACAAATGGGATTACATCAAAGTAAAAAGCTCTGCACAGCAAGATAAACTATTATCAGAGGGAAGAGACAATATTTGCAAATTGTCTGGTTCTGGAGAAAATATTTGCAAATCATACATCTGGAAAGTGGCTAATATCCAAATAATATAAGAAATTAACAAAATTGAATAGCAAGGAAAGTATAGCCCAATTAAAAAAGGGGTAACATATATGCATAGACATCACTTTTTAAAAGACGTATTAATGCCCAAGAGATATATGCCGAAATGTTAAACATCTCTAATCATCAGCGAGATGCAAGTTAAAACCATAATGAAATGTCACCTAAAACCTCTCCCCCTACCTGATCTAAGTGGGAGGGCAGGATTGGGACAAATGGCTGTGGTCAGTCCAATGCATGTTAGGGGATTGAGCTGGTGTGTGGCCTGTGCGGTGTGGGGTAGGGGCCAGTGACAGTTCTAATGGGTTGATATCCTTGTTGCATGGTCATGTGTAGTCTTATGGTCTCTACACAAGAAAAGAAAAATTTGGTTAAGAGGTTTAGTCAACAGGGCCCCAAAAGCAGGGCCAGAATTAGCATCATCAGAGGTCCTAATAGGGGCTACAGCCGTGGGAACTAATGCCAGATTTTTCCACAGGCACCCCAGAACTCAGGTGATTATAATCATAATCATGATGGCGTAACTGCTAATTTCTTTGCAGCATCCTTCACTAGGCCTGACTGGTTAACAGTGAAGCAACATTCTTCCCCAAATAAGCAATAGATGCCTTTTTCAGGCATTAGGATGTCTAACCCTCTGCTGTTTTGCAGTACCACCCCCAGCACTGAATCTCTCTGATCCTGGAGCCGGTGGCCCACATTTGAACATGAACAGTGACAGCTGAATATCAGGCAGATGATGAAGACAGACAAAGCCATCAACCTTTAGATTCCTTCTGTGGATGGATCTTCTGTAACTGTGAGGTTAATCACACATAAACCGAGATATAAACGGGGCACTACAAGGTTTTCCGTACTGACTAATACTGATCTTTAGTAGTAGACCAGGTGAGGGTAGAGGCATCCTTTGCTGGTGGAGAGGATCATGTCATCGCAGTGGCACGGGTGTAACAGTGATCCAGGAAAGAAGATGGAGGTCCGGAGGCAGAGGAGGATAATGCATGTCATAAGGCCTGGTGGTAGAACCCTCTATCTCCTTTTATAAAGCACCTCGAGGTCTTCTAAAGGCTCACAGGAGTAGGCTGCCTCCTTCAGGGGTGGGTCACAGTTATTGCTCTCCTGTAATGAAAGGGGGGCAGGCTGCACCCTGGAGAGATGAACCCCACTATCCATTTCAGCTGTCTTTATTGCAGAGGGGGTTGCTAGAATTACTGTAAAAGGGTCCTTCCATTTAGGGTTTAGTTGTTTGTTAGCAGGTCCTTCCTTCCAGGTCTTAATTAGGACCTGGTCTCCTGGCTTTGTCTGTGGCCCCTGAGCATTACTGCCGGGGGACGGTAAAACATGAGCTACATTTTTCTTCTGGGCTGCTTGGAATTGGCTCAAGTTGGTAATGTCTTGTATAAGGCCTGCAGTCTCAGGATCTGTGAGCATGTCTGTTGAAAGAAAAGGTCTGCCACACAGCAGTTCATAGGGGCTGAAATCAAGCTTAGCCTCTGGGGCATTGCACAGTCATAAGGGCAATGAGGAGCACAGAGACCCAGTGTGTAGAGGTTTCCTGGCATAATTTGGCAAGAGTGCATTTTAGGATTTAATTGGCCCTTTCTACTTTTCCAGAGGACTGTGGCCTCCAGGCAGAATATAGAAGATATTGTATTCCCAAGGCCTTTGCTAACTCCTGGGTTATATGGGATGTGAAGGATGGTCGATAATTGATTTGAAGACTGCAGGGAGGCCAAACCTGGGAATCACTTCCTTGGGAAGAGCTTCAACCACCTCAGTGGACTTTTCTGTTCTAGTAGGATGAGTCTCTCGTCATCCAGAAAAAGTGTCCATGAAAACCAGCAGACATTTTCATCCCCGGCATGGAGGCGTATAGGTGAAGCCAACTTGCCGGTCTTCCCCTGGACATGAACCCCCCTGCTGGACTGGTTCCAACCTTGGAGGCACACTTGGCCCCGAGCTGTTGTAGGCACACAGAGAACAGGCCCTGCAAACCTATTAACTGTTTGTGCCTATCCCCAGCCTGTAAAAAGATGTGTGACCGTGGCCAAGGTTGAATGGATGTGAACAAGGCAACATTTTGGGCCAGCTGCCACCATGACACCTTGCTCGATGGATTCCCATGTGCATAGAAACAGCACAGCTGTTATGACCACATACAGTCAATAACACAAAATAATGTGATTGCATTTATTTATCATGAGAAAGGATGACCCCACAGTATGCCCAAGTGGAAGAGAAGACTGAAATTGTAGGGGTCCATTAGTGAATTGCATACGCCTAATATTCTAAGAGAATAGATCACAATGTTTCCTCCCCCAAATGTGGTCACTATGGGAGATGTTGGATGTATTATTAAGCCATGTTATGTCAATGATTTCACAATGTATTCATCTATTAACCCATCATATTATACACCTTAAATACATAAACTTTTTATTTGTCAGTTATCCCTCAGTAGAACTAGACAAAATAAAATGTGTTTTTACTCTGTAGAAATTCTGAAGAGAATCAACTTTAAAAAAATCTAACCAAACAAAAAGCTTTGAAGGAGCAGTGGTAGATTTTAGTAGGCCCTGTAGAGGTTGCCGCTTGTCTTACACAAGCCGTCATACACCGTGCAGCAGCGTCACCCTTGCGTTCCTGTTCTGACGCCGTCACCTCAGCAGAGCTCATCGTGTAGGAGCATCTCACACAGTTAATCCAGGGTTGTTGCTGAATTTAAATGAGGACAGGTGTGTGTCTCCAAATAGACACAGCAGTTACGTGAGAATGGAGACCTGCCCATGAGGTGAGCGAGTTCTTTCAGTTTACACGTGAATCCCTCATGATGAAACACTCAAATTTTTGGAAGAATTATTGTGTAAAGCATACATACTTTGAAGACATCGATCTTCGTTCAAGACGTAAAGGTATTCCTTGCTAATAATAATATGATTGAGGGAAATGGGAATCGTTTTCACACAAAAAGTAAATACCTGTGAGAGAGAAGTCATGGGAGCACTGGGAGGAAGGACCAGTGAGCTCCTGGACACACGGTCATCTGGGGCAGGCCCTTCATGCAATGGTGATTCAGCCCTGAAGGTTTGGTTGGCGATGACAGTATTCAGCAAAATGTGATTTCCTATTATTAGCTTGTGCTATTTAAACTAGTAGCACCCATTGTGTATTTATTTCATGTATATTTTAAAAATAGATTTATTGAGGTATACTAAATCTACAAAATCTGCAATATTTTGCAAATATTTAGCACCAATCATCTAATTTCATTTTTCTACATGCCGAAAAAACAGGGTATGTAGTATTTATATTATTTCCACTTCACTGATACGCAGTTAAAAACAGAAGCTCACGTAAGTTGTGCAATGTGTCCAGCATCACATATCTGGTAAAACTGAGCCCCGGTACCTTGGTCTGTGCTTCTCACCACACTACCCCTAGTCTTCGGTGAACCAACTCCAGGACACTGTGGGAAATGACAGTGAGGTCTGCAGAACAAGTTTCTGTGGTAAGAGCATGGCATGCCTTTTTTTTAAAATTTTTTTTTTGGCATTTTCTGTTTCCTAAATGCAGGTCATTCTTTTTCTTTCTTGAATTCTGTGTTTACAAAAACGCAGGTTTGATGCAGATGTATTTGAAGAAGTCTCATACATTTCAAGATTATCGTTTTACCACTTCTTTTCAACCAAATTATTAGCTTATTTTAGCAGCTTTAATGACATAGAATTGACATATAGCAAATACCACATACACAGTTGAAGTGTACGATGGGATACATATTGACGCATATGTACACCTGCACATCCGTCATAACAATCAGCAAAATAAACAAATTACCTTTAAATGTATTTTCATGTTCTCTATTCAGTCATTCTCTTTTTCCACCCATGTTCCCAATGTCTCATCTTTAATATACTTTAGATTACCTTTAATATTTTAGAATTAATAGAAGTAAAATCATCAATATGTGTTTTACTTGTTTGTCTTCTTTACTCAGCAAACTTACTTGTGAATGTGCCATGCTTCCGTGTATCAGATATTTTAGTGATAGAAGGTATTTCAATACATGTATACACACTGTTTGTATATAGGAAGCTGCTTGATATTCAGATTGATTCCGGTTTCTGAATATTACAAATAAAACTGCTATTCAGCTTGGAGATATAGATGTCCAATTAAAAGTTTGTTCTAATTCTTATAACAAAAATAACTAATTTGTATTTGCTTAAATTTAGCAAATTTTCTTCAGTACGTCAGATAACTAGCACTATAAGACAACCAACAGATCTGAAATCTAGAGAAAGGTAAGTATTTGCAGGGAGAAAGATGACCAAAATATTAGCTTATTAGAGGACGCCTGATGGCATATAGGCTGGTATATGCTTCAAATAGAAATATTTACTGGATTGCTTGAAGTTGAATGTGGTAAAGGATTTGTAGTGGAAAATTCTCCGAAGGCATATATTTGTGGGTTCCAATTCTCCTTGAAGCCTTTTGCTTCTGGATGAAGACACGTTATTGAAACCTCCATGCTCCAACCCTTGTGGTGCTTCTGACTGAGAAAAAACACAGTGACTTCTGCTGAAATGCATCCAGACCCACCTTCCCTACCATCTCTATGGTACTAAAAATTAATTTGCATCAGTAAAAACTCGAAAACCAGTATTCTACAGGTACTAGTGGAATTTCATAGTGACTAGGAGGCGACAGAAGAAAACACAAAGCTCTGTCCAGAAACACCTCCCCTGTCTTCCTAAAACATTAAAATCATTATTTGTCAAGGAAGCACAGAGCAGCGGAAACGGGACAAGGATGGAAAACAACATCAGCTGTGGGAAAGAGCCTCTGGACAAACAACAGATGTTCTTCAGCAGAAGTGGAGAAAGAACACGAGGGCCAGCACTACCTCTGGAAGTGGGACAAGGCACTAGGAAGGACAGGGGCCATGATCTTCACCTGAAAGTGCAGCTCAGCCAGAAGGTCAGAGAATGACTGTCTAGTGCAACCTATTGTGCGGATTGACATCGGTCAGGTGAGTGCGACACTGAGATGCACCTGAGAGAGTTCAAGGGACAGATTCTCTCTGGAGAGCACAGGGTGAGGACCCAATGTCAATCTTTAAACAAAATAAGGTATCACTGGAGGCACCAGAACTCTGGTGGCTGGAGCAGTAACACACTTCTATTCTGATAGCCACAGCAATGATGAATTTAAGTGTAGCCACTGCTGAGTTCACACAAATTTCCACAATAAAATCATAGAAAGTATAGGGTGTGATTATCTACAGAAGAAAAGTAATAATAAGCCAATATAACAATTCCAATGAAACCATTTTTGTAAACATGAACTTTTGAATCACTTGTGCACATTCCTTGGGAAATGGCAGTTTAATCACATCTGAAAATATTATGGTTCAAAATCCTAGTAATCGTCACTGTGCAGCATTCACAGCAATTTGGCATAAGTTCTCATTACATAGTGGAATTTTCAGCTATTTCTAAAATCGTATTTCAGTGTAGACCAAAAGTGCCCAAAGGCATAGGCTGAGTCACCACTTTTTGCAATTCCGGCACAGACCACTGATGTTCAGTCCTCCACTTAAATATAGTTTCCCATAAGTAATTTTATTGTTAGAACGTAACATGCTCCCACATCTAAAAAAGTTGTCCTCTGTTGTGTATACAGACCAAGTATACATTATAGCTAATGTTGTCCAGGGGTAGGTGACAATGATGGTTTATGTTTGGCAGTCTGTGTAGAATGTCATAGGTGGCTCCTGTCTGTAATATTCCTAAGATTCTGCATCGCTTGGCCTGTTTACACACCCCAAACCCTGACAATCCCTAATGTTTTATAAAAAAAATATCTTCATAGTTTTACTTCTCCTGTAATGTCATGTAGTTGGAATAAAAATAATCTATTCCACTACATTGGTATCTCTCACCTAGTAATATATATTTAATGTTTCTCCATCTCTTTTCATGACTTGATAGCTCATGTTCCTTCAATGGTGAGTGACAGTCCATTGTGTGGATGTTTATCTATCTATTTACGTATGAAGGACCAGTTTTGACAACTATAATTAAAGCAGCTATAAACATAAATGTACGTTTTTTGGATGGACATAATTTTTTCTTCCTGCCTTCCAGTCCCTCACTAGGATCTGGGCTTTTTCTAGTCTGCTGCTCCAAACTCTTCCAGCCTCCTCCCATTACTCAGTTCCAAAGCCTCTTCCACATTTTCAGGTATTTGTTATGATCAATAAACAACTCCTGGTAACAATTTACTTATTGGTGTAGAGCTAGAGCTGGGTCTGGAGCTCACAGACCCCTCGAGCCCATTGACACACCTTTCACATGCAGGTCTATAAGCTAGATAACCAGCCAAAAGGTCCTTGGGGCCTTGGTTGGAGAACGAATGGTCTTTATTCATCACACAAAGGTCAAGGAGCTGGCAGTGCAAAGAGAAACTATGAAATTCAACTGCTACAAGCAAAGTCCAAATGCCTGAATGTTGATAGCAGCTCTATTCACAGTAGCCAGAAAGTGAACAATCCCAAATGTTCACTGACAGATGAATTGATAAACAAACATTGTAATTTGATACAAGTGAAAAACTATTCACCTATACAAACAAATGAAGTACTGACACCTGCTACAAAATAAATGAACCTTGAAAACATTATACCATGTAAAAGAAGCAGACGCAAAGGCCACATCTTGTATAATCTGATGCATATTAAATACCCAGAATAGGCAAATCCATAGGGACAGAAAACATAGTAGTGGTTTCCAGAAGCAGGGAGAGAAAGGAACGGGAAGTGGCTGAGTTTAGGGTATGGCGTTTCCTTTTGAGGTGACGAGGATGTTGTGTAACCAAACAATGGTGACAATTAATAAACCATGTGAAAACATTAAATGCCACTAAACTGTACAGTTTAAAATGTAATGCTATACCAGTATACAAAAAAATACTTAAAATTTTATTTTTGGTTTACATTAATCATTTTAAAATAAGAGAAACAACAGTTTAAGGGAATCCACCAAAGAAATGAATAAAATATAACCGTTCCTGAGTAAGAATTTTGCTGAACAGAGACAGGAAACTCCAAGGTCTGAAAGGAAACCCTGGGTATTGTGTGCACCTGCACCTAGTGGAAATTTTCTGCGTAGTGTGCTCTGGGTTCACTCAATCACCAAGTCCCCTCCGGTCTTCCCACAAAGAGGTTTGTGTCTGGGCTCACGCTGACTTCCCTTAACATATGTGTCTCTCACACAGTAAGACAGAGCTTTGTTCTCAACTATTAGGTTGCTCAGTGTTAAATAAGCTTGGTTCGTGGAGGTGTGTCTGGTGATGCTGACTTGAGATTTAAGATCTGTATTATAGTGGTGCGATCACCACTCCACATCACAATGACCCGCTCCAGCCTTTTCCTTGGTTCCTGGAGGATTCAGCTCACAGCACAGCTGGTTAAAGAGAATCCAGATATAGAGCAGGTTATAGACAAAGTCTGCGAGGGCTTCACCAGGCCAGGTCCTGACTCTTGCAGGTATATCTGGGACAGGACACCAGGGGCAAGGAGAATCATCATCAAACACACCTGAAATCACCACATGTCCATGTCCCTTCCCTAAAATCCCTGAGATATTCACAGCAGGGAAAGGCCACCAAGACACCCATGCTCTGATGAAGGGCTCCTGGTGGAAGGGGACTGGGGCTGCTCAGCCCAGGGCTGGACTTTCAGCCTGACACTGGGGTCTGCTTTGCATGAAGAGGCCCCTGAGGATATAAGTGTGTGAGCAGAGGGAACGGTCTCTGTCTGTCCTTGTCTGGGCAGAGCATTTTCCTTTGTGCTGCTGAGAGGATCTGGGGAGACAGAACCTCAGAGACTCTTCTCTGCATCACTGCCTGGTCTTCCTGTTTACAGACAAATATGAAGAGAAGCGGGGATTGAGCATGCAGGGTTTGACAGTGCAGACCATGAAGAAACATTTGAATTAAAGAGATTCGAGGTTCAAGGAGAGGTCCATGACCTTCTGATCCTCAAATGCTCCATGCACAATATCTGTATTGATATTGATGCTGGCTGCCAGCTGTTGGCTTCAGTCTCTCTGGACAAAAACCATTATATGTCACTTCAGTGATACAGTTGGAATTGTTTAGAATCTTGTTGTTGGCTCCGCCAGAACAAAGAGACATTTATAGGGGAATCAGGAATAAGTCTTTGTGGTGCGTGTATATATATACACATACATACATACACATACATACACACACATATACTTATGTACGCATGTGTTTATCGAGGGAGAGAGAGAGAGAGAGACAGAGAGAGAGAGAGAGAGAGAGAGACCTCTACCACATCTTGTTCCTCACAGACAAGTCACTAAGGCAAACACATAGATAAGATGCCCCCTACCCACTCTGTGACAAAATCACATGGGACTACAAATATTATGTTGGAAATTTCTAGAAAGCTCGATCTTCTTCAGTCTCATTTGGAAATCATCTGTTCACACTCCTGCCCCAACACCTACAATGTCAGCCTTGACTGTCACATCAGACTCAGTCTTGAGGTTCGTGATCTCGTCACTTGCTTCAGGTCACAGGTGACTCCTCGGTGGTGTTCTCTCAAGCGCAGCTCCTCCTGCATCTGCAGACCTGTGAGATGGACACTCTGTGCCCTGCCTCCCCTTACCCAATGTACTGTGATGAGTCACTTCTAGGATGAAAACTGTAGACAACCGTGTTCAAAGAGTAATTCCAGGCACCTGGGAGTCACTGGATCACAGCAACTTTGAACACTGGTTGGGCACGTGGTGCTACTGTCTGGTGCTGGTTTATTTCTACTGTCTGGTGATGACACTGCGAGACTCACAGCTTCCCTCTTTGGCATTCTAGTCCCACCCTGTTAGGACACTTCCTTTTTCAATTTTAAATTGTTCTTGTTTGCAGTGGATTACATCTTTTAGTCTTTTTTGTTTAAAATGAGCTAGAAGAAGTTACAGGTTGTGAAAAATATTACAACATAAGTAAAAAGTGTCCCTTTATGACAGTTCAGGGCATACAGCAGATAATCTCAGTGAATCACATTGAAAACACTGACTTTGAAATGGATCAGAGGTACAAATAAAAAAACAGGGACTATGCATCTGTGTAAAGCAGCCAATTATAAATAAGGAAATGGTGAAGTGACTGGAGTCACTGACTTGTTTTCTCAGAGTCTGGTATTTAGGAAAGTTTAGACTTAAATATGGGAAGATATAGTAGGTCTACAGGCATTGAGTTTCTCATAGAAGTGGAAGATGCAGACCCCTACAACAAACAAACAAACAAGTGCTTACTCTCAGCCTTGCTCTGCATGTGGTAACGGAGCTGGGCCTTTTGAGCTGAGGGTCCTGAGTTCCCTCTCAACCAGTCCTGTGTCACCGTCCAGGGCTCTTGCTGCTTTCCATAGGACAATTTTGTACAGATTTTCCTCTATGTTTTATTCTAAGTGTTTCATAGTTTCAGGATTCAAAAGTAATTTTTAATCCATTTTGAGTGAATTTTTCTAAGAGGTTCTAATTTCATTCTTTTGCATATGGATATCCAATTTTCCCAGCATAAGTTTTCTGATGAAATTGTACCCTTCTCATTATGTGTTCTTGTACCTTGGTAAAAGTCATGTGAACACAAATGTTTGGTTTTATTTCTTGACTCTCTGTTCTGTTTGTCTCTAAGTCTGATTGTATGTCTTTAGCATGCTGTTTTGATTACTTTAGCTTTATAATATATTTAGAACCAAGGTTAAGTAGGCGTTATCTATGGGATGCAAGGACGATCCAAAATAAGCAAGCAAATGTATGTGATAAACTGCATTACTGAATGAAGGAGAAAAAAACATATGATCATCTTAACAAAGGCAGAAAAAACATTCACCATAGTTTAATACCTTTTTTATAACAAAAATTTGAAGAAATCAGTTACAGAAAAAAATATACCTCATTATATTAAAGGTCATATATGACAATCCCACAGCTAACAATATGCTTCACAGTGAAAGTTGCAAGTTTGTTATATGTGATCAGAACAAGACAACACCACCCTCTTTCACCACATCTCTTCAACATAGAACTGGAAGTTCTAGTCCGAGCAGTTAGGTAATAAAAATAAACAAATGTCATCCACAGGGGAAAGGAGAATGAAAATTGCTTCTGTTTGCTGATAATTTGATCTTACATATAAAACCCTAAAAACTCCACCTATAAATTTTGAGAACTAATGAAAAAAGTTGGCAATACAGCATGATAAAAATCAACACTCAGAAATCAGTAGTGTTCCTAAACAATAACAATGTACTTCCTAAAAAATAGTCCCAATTACAGTAGAATTAGAAAGACAAATTAAATTCTTGGGAATGAATTTAACCAAGTAGTTTTAATATGTGTATCCTGTAAACACTAAACCATTGATAAAAAATGGAAATGACATAAAAAATGGAAAGATATCTTGTTTTCATGAATTTGAAGATTTGATATAGAATCAAACACAGGCAAGCCTTTCACACAATATGTATCAAAACCCCAATGTAATTGTTTCACAGAAATTAAAAAAAAAATCTAAAATTTGTTTTAAACCACAAAGGACCTCAAAGAATCAAAGCAATTCTGAACTAAACAGCAAAGTTGAAGGCCATCAGTGATTTTAATTTGTACTGAAACCTTTTGAGATTATGTTACAAGACTCCATAACTTGTTCAACTTCCTTAGGACACTAGAAAGGATGAAAACAAAAGGTTAATAGAAAAGCGCTGCAAGAGAAGCGCAGAATGTTGGGGGGGGTGTCATTAGTAGAATAGACACCGCCAAGGAAAGAGTCAGAGGGTTTCATCACGTGTCAAATAGACGATTTCAAACTGAAATGAAAATTAAGAAAAACAATTAAAAATAGACAGAACATAGATGATCTGTGGGAGAACGTCAAAACATGTAACATGTGAATAGTTGGATCTCCATTGATGCAGACGGTGAGCAGAACAGAATCACTTCAAATGTAAATGGATGAGAATTTTTCAACATTGATGTTAGACACAAAAGTACAGATCAAGGAAGCCCAGAGAAGACAAAACAGGATAAATAAAACAACAGCAATGAAGTACATGCACATGCACACACACACACGCACACACACACACATACAGATACTCATGCATACATACACATACCCCCCACACACATACACCCACACAAACGCATACAGATACACACATGCACATGCCTAAACACAAACACACACACATGCACCAATACACACAGACACACATAACCATGACCAAAACCTTAGGCCTTATCATAATAAAATGGCAGAACATATTCAAAGAGGTTAGGTATAAACATGCTTAAATACAAGAGAAGAATGACACAGGTTACAGGGGACTTCATGTCAGAATCAGTGCAAACAACAATGCAGAGG
Organism: Cynocephalus volans; assembly: GCF_027409185.1. NCBI lineage: Eukaryota > Metazoa > Chordata > Mammalia > Dermoptera > Cynocephalidae > Cynocephalus > Cynocephalus volans. The sequence goes on from NC_084462.1 coordinate 184,992,472, forward strand.
TTTGAAATACTTAAAGTGTTGGAAGCTGCACCCACCATGCACCAGGAATCTATATTCAGCTAAATGATCCTGCAAAAGTGGAGACCAGCATCTCCTCACATGTTCCCTCCCTCCAAGAAGGAATGACTATTTGATATATGTCGAATAGCATGGAAATTATAGTCAATAATAATAGATTGTAAATTTCAAAATAGTGAAAAGAGTAAATTTAAAACATCTCACCACAAAAATGGTACGGTGAGGGGATGCATGTGTTCATCAGTTTGACCTGATTTTTCCACATTATCCACATTTATCAAAACATCATGTTCCCCAGAAATGAATACAATTATGATTTATCAATTAAGATAACATTAATGAAAAATTGAAGGAGAAATAAAGCCTCTCTCAGACCACAGAGTGGTGAAGGATCAAAGCGTCCCTCAGAATCATGAACGAGGTGAGCACGGCTGCCAGCACAGCTTCTGCTCGACACCTTCTATGTGACAAGTAGATGTAAACAAGCAGCAATCAGGACACACACACACAGTCCTTGACTTTCCGGTGTGACACGAGGAGTTATGGTTTCAGGACTTGCACATAAGGAGCTTGGACGTCATCACTCCCATCCAGACAACAAGAAAACCCTGAACAGACTGAAAATCACTAACTCTTCTTAGACATCAGGGACATTTCATACAGTCTATAGCACGTCTTATCCTATTTACAGTGTGCTTTGCAGGGGCAAAGTTTTTAATTAACGACTCTAGCCTGTCCATGTATCTACCGTGGATCATGCTGTTCTATCACCTCCTATGTACTTGGCATTTCCTCATTTCCTGACATATGTGGAAGCTATAGGATCCCTGCTCCGCACCACGTGAGGTCTCTGCCTTCACAGCTCATCCCAATCACTGAGCCTCGGATCTGCACCTGCACTGGGGAGGGTTGATGGGAACCGAGCTGGGCTCTGGACCTGTGGAGCTGAGCATCTGGGGACAGAGCAAGTGAGAATTTACACAATAGAAGACAGATGGTGACACTAGGGTGAGTGTCTGTGGGATACATTGGGGGCAGCAGAGTGGGGAGTGGGCGGGTCTCAGGGCTATGTCCATCTGGTCTCATTATCCGCGTGGATTATCTTCTCCCCATGGAAGCTGAGAGACAAGTCTTAGAACACAGTTCCCAGGGGTAGATAGATCCCAGCCCAAAATTCAGCCCAGCAGGGCTCTGATTGATTATCTCAGTGCTTGTCATCCTGAATCCTCCACATGGAAGTATCAGAGCTGTGTGTGGCCCTCAGGCAGCTACTTCTCCGTCCAGGACACTGAGGAACGGACAGAGAGTGAGACCAACCCTGAACATCAGTGTCCCCAGTGTGGATGAGGATTCAGAGGCTAAAATTCCTCAATGAGGATAGAAACGCCATGGGCAGAGGTCCTGTAGGATGAGCAAAACCATGTGGGTACATGTGTGCTTGACTGAGGGAAAGGCCAATAAGGGACAATGATTTATTTGTCAGGAAAGAGGACAGCTCATGTTATCACCTAACAAAAGAAAGGTCCCAGTGAATGGAAAAATCTTATCTACGGATGAGAAAAGTTACTTCACTCTGTGTTGCCTGCAGTGAGAACATGGGAATTAGAGTCACAAAGAACAAAGCAGGAAATGACCCTGGGGGACATCTGGGAGTCAGCAGAGCAGAGGAAACCTCAGATCCCAAGAGGAACCCTCATCCCCTCTCTGCACCTGCTCCATGGGGCACAGGAGCTGGGTGGGCCTTGAGCGCCCCCTGCAGCCCAGACCCCTCCTGTATCCTGCAGGGAGGTTTGTGTCTGGGCTCACGCTGACTTCCTGTCACTGTGTCTCTCGCACAGTAATACACGCCTGTGTCCTCGTCGGTCACAGAGCTCAGCTGCAGGGAAAACTGGTTGTTGGACGTGTCTCTGGTGATGGAGGTGCGGCTCTCGAGGGACGGGTTATAATATGTGCTTCCACTATAATAGATGTATCCCATCCATTCAAGGCTCTTCCCTGTGGGCTGGCGGATCCAGCTCCAGTAGTAATAACTGGTTGTGATGGAGAATCCAGAGACTGTGCACGTGAGGGTGAGGGTCTGCGAGGGCTTCACCAGTCCTGGGCCTGACTCCTGCAGCTGCACCTCAGACAGGACACCTGGAGACAAGGAGAATCAGAACCTGTCAGCCACATGCAGTCACAACCATCCCACTGACCCACTTCTGTCATCTGAGACACTCACCTTGAGGAGCTGTCACCAGGCAAAGGAGAAGACCCCACAATCTCATCTTCTGTTAGATCTCAACTCTGCCTTCCCCAGAGACCTGAGCCCTGTCTGAGGACAGACCTGTGAGCTTCCACCACCCATGAGTCCACATTTACCCTGGAGCTTGACGGAAAATTTGCATGTGGGAGAGCTGTGTCCTTATAAGTGCTGAGGAACTGAGGTGAGATTATCTGTTTTTTTTTGTTTTCTTTTAATTAACTGCGAGCTTTTTTTTTCTTTAAAATTATTTGACATGTAATTGTGAGATGGGTGAGAAGTTACTGAGTTTCAAACATGGAAAAATGTGACCCTAGCTGTCTGAGGCCAGATCTACCTTCCTTGAAATCCTGTCTTCTCCTGCGCTCTCTTGGACTCAGCCCAACTCTCTCTCATAATCTCAGGCTCTGGGTCTTGCTTCCACAGTTCTGGTCCCAGCACCGCCTGCTTTCTTTCCCTGCACCCTCTCCCGTGATGTGGTTCTCGTCACCCCAAGAGCTCGTTCCATCGTTCCACTGTTGCTGCTCCACAAGCTCCAGGCCTGCCTTGTGCTCTCCGTCCTGCCATATAAGACACAGCCCTTCAGAATCCACAGAGACCTGCCAAAGACGATGCCCTGTGCATTACTCTGGAGAACGGAAAAGGATTCTAAATGTTTTGGAAAGAGATCAAGACTCTTGTCAATTCCGGCTTCCCTCAGTCATTCCTGTTCATCTAGTGTGTAAAAATGTTCAACCTAAACTCAGTTTTCATTCACATTTTACAGATGTTAATCTTTCATTTAATCTCCCAATCTCATCAGATATTCCAGCTGTAAATATATATATACAATCAATTGCAATGGTTAACATGCAAGCAGTAATAACATCCTTAATATAAAAATTTTAAAAACATATTTCCCTTTGAAGTCTGTGTGTTGGGGCCCAAGACAGCTGCTCTGAGACTGTGGGCACCACCCTCTGTACCACTGCCCATCACAGAGAAAGAGGCCAGGAGCTGGGGTGGACGCTGTGCTGTGTCTGACCCTGTGAGCCCCCTCTCAGTCCCAAGAGCAGGTCCATGTCATGGAGGGACAGCCCTTCAAGGGCCCTGAATGAATTTCAAGACAGGAGCTGCTGTTGGACAATTTGGGGCCGATTCTTCACTTCCTGTTAACTCATACAATTTGTTGGAGTTTTACAAATTGTTAAAAGACCTGGTAAAAGGCAAAGAAAAACAAATACTCTGAAATAACAAATCAATATCAGAACCAGACTAAGATATGACACAGATTTTCTAATTATCAGGGAGTAGATTTAAAGCCACCATGTTTAGTTTGCAATTACGTTTCACTTTTTTTCCAACCCTTCAGCTGACTCTAAAGAGTTCTTCTTGCCCACATCTATTTGTCCAGGATAATTTATCAGGACACTCTGCCTAGTGGAGCAAACAGCCCAGCATCTCATCAGGAGTAAGGGACAAGGACAGATATCTGCATCTTGCTTGTTTCTATTCTAATGTACTCAGGAGGGAAGTTGTGGTGAGAAGATGTGTCTGATTCATAACGTCACTCAGCCCAGACTCCCACTGGTTTGAGACCCAGAGTCTACAACTTGTGGACTGACATATAACAGTGAACAGAGGAGATGGAAACACATTTCAGGTGGGATATTTTTTAACTGTTGCAAAGACACTCAAAATGAGATCTCCCTAGTAACTGTTTTAAGTGCACAATACGGTATTGTTAAGTACGGGCACAGTGCTGTATAGCAGATTCTAGAACTTATTCATCTTGCGTAGCTAAAACTCTGTACCTGTTGAAATGAAGTAGCCAGGCTGTGAGTGTATGTGTTATAACTGTGTACATGGCATAATTTACCATGTGGCCCTGACTTACATCAAAAGATCAACACGTGTGTTATCTGTGATCTCAGGATGAAGCGGAAAAATAAGGTTTTGATTGGACTGGAGTCTAATACACTAAACAGGTGTCATCTCTCTCTATCTCTGTCTGTCTTTCTCTAGCTTTATCTCTTTCCACACATGTACACACACACACACACACACACACACACACACACACACACACACGCGCCATTGGTCTTTTTTTGAAATCTACCTGTAATGCTGCTTTTGATTGATGCTGAGCAATTTGTTGTAACACACAAAAAACCCATTCATCTTCACAGTCCTGTTTTGAACTGTCACAGTGTATAGGAAAAATCCCTTGAGATACAAAGTGAGCAGGAGGACACTATGTGTCCTGGAGATTTAATTGCACACTGTTTCCTTGTATCATAATTGTACTGCTAGCCTCATACGCATCCTGGATATTAACTTGTAATAGAAGTGTTAGTGTTTTCTGGGTGGATCTATTGTTAAAAAATAAAAATAAAATAGGTGACCTAAGCTTGGGAGGTTGGTGGCAGTGGTTGCGTGGATTTTCTGGGGCAGACTTGCTGTGCTGACTCTCAGGCTTGGGGTGTGCACATGCTCACTGTGGGTCAGTCATGTCAGCAGCTGGCTCATTGCAGATGGGGTTGATGGCCTGATTTTCCGACTGGGTATGGGTGTGTGGCATGCCAGGCATTTGGGGACTGGATCACCAGTGCCTGAATGTGGTGGGCCAGCCTGGGACGTGTAAGTCTAGCTATTTCTTACTCAGATGCATGTGTGTGCAGTTGTTCAAAGACTCAGGGGAGGATCTACCAGGGCATGGCAGCTTGATTATTTCTCTGGATCTCGGGTGTGGACACTGTGTTAGTCTGTTTCTGTTGCTTATAACAACACACATGGAAGTGGGTGATTTGTAAGAAAATAAAATTTATTGCTTACAGTTTTGCAGGCTGTAAAATTCAGAGTACAGGGAACACATCTGGTGAATCCCTTCCTTGGTGGTTTTTCAGCAACGGGGACCTCATGTGGCAGAAAACGGCAAAACAGAGAGAGAGAGAGAGAGACTCTCACATGGTCTCCTTTTAAAGCCCTCAGAACCACGTCCCTGACAACCATTATTAAACCATTCACTATGGCATGGTCCTAAAATTTAACCACCTCTTCAAGGCTCCATTTCAGTTACCAAGATAGGACTTCCCACCCTCAACAGTTACAGTGGGAATTAAGCTTCTAGTATATGAGCTTTGTGGGACACAGTTCAATCAATCCACAGCATTGTACCCCCAAAGTTCATGTTCTTCCCACAAGCAAGTATACTCATTCCATTCCCCAAAACTTAACTTGTTTCCACTCAAAAGCCCAAGGTTCAAAGTCCCATCTATGAAATCAGAACAAATTATCTACTGACGATGTACAATGGTGGGACAAGCATAGGATACATTTTCCTATTTCAATAGGGAGAAATCACCCAAAAGAAAGGGGCGACAGGTCCGAAACAAGTTTAAAAAGCCCACCAGGGCAGGTACTAAATCTCAAAGCTGAAAATCATATATCTTGACTGCATGGTCAGTGTCCCCTGTATGCTGGTGCAGTGGTTGGGTCCCCAAGTCCTCAGACATCTCTGCCTCTATGGATTTCCTGGTCTGAGGCCATGTTTCAGCTCACTAGGCTGGCATTGCACAGTGGTAGCCAAATAAGTTGAGGTCTCCATGGCTAAGCCACTCTCATGGTTCCACTAGGCATGATGTTGATGGGGTTTCTCTGCTGAAACTCCAACCTATGTTTCTGCTTGGCATTGTGTCAGGGTAGGGCTCAATCCCTTCAAACCCATTGTCCATACTTGGTCACAGACCCCTCACTTCCCAGGCTGTGTCACAGTTTGGATGACAGACCCTTCATGTGCATGTCATGAGCTAGGTAAATGGGAAAGATCCCAGGAGTTATTGGAAGATTAGACACATTCATTCCAATGTGAGTTCAGCTTCCTCAGCAGCAGCAGCAACTGCTTACGGCAACAGTAGCAGCCTCGCTACGGCCCCCCTGTGGGCATGTCGGGGGTAGAGGGCCCTGCAGATCAGAGCTACTCATCCTTTATACTTAAGTCTGATAATCCAGGAACACCTGGGTACAAGTCACACATGACAGGAACACCTGGGCACAAATTCACAGTTACATTTACATCAAAGTCATGGAAAGATTCTGAACATCTGAGGGGCCCTGACCATTTTCCTTCAATTTTCCTTACACATTGCTTTAGCAAAAGCTGTCTGTATTGACTCAGCACCTGAGAACGATCTCTTCCTGGGTGTGCAGCCTTTTCCATACCTCCTTTTAGAATGTGGTGGAGGCTCCCAAGCCACCATAGCTCTGGCATTCTCACTTCCTATAGACGTATCAACACTTGGATACTGCCAAGGCTTCACTCTTGTGTTTTCCAAAGCTGTGGATCCAGCCAACCAGGGGCCAAATTAGTCACAGCTGCAGCAACCAGGGTGATGGAGTGGGGAGCAGCTCCTGAGGAGGCCCTGGTCAGCGAGCCTGTGGAGGAAGCCTTGGGCCTGTTCCCTGAGACCATTCTGTCTCCCTAGGCCTCTGGACCTGTGATGAAGAGCACCGCCTACATGAGCTTCTGAAACGCCTTCAAGGCCTTTTTTCTGTCCTCATAATCCCTTTCTCCTTTGCTCTTCTCCTTTGCAAATGATCCCTGTTCTACACTCTTGCTCTTGTAACCAGGTTGAAAGTTTTCTAATTTTTTGCCCTCTTATCTCTTTTGTATTGTAAATTCTGGCTTTACTATCTACATCCTCTGTCGTACCATCACATAGACTGTTGTAACTAGCAATGCAGCTTCTTTAATGCTCTGCTCTTAGAAAGTTCTTCCACGAAATATCCTGAGTCAGCACCTTGATGTCCCACATTCCACAAAATATTTGTGCATGAACAGAATGCAGCCAAGTTTCTTGCCGGTTCATAGCAAGAGTGACCTTCCCCTCAGTTTCCAATAAACTCCTTCTTACTCCTCAAACCTCCTTAGAATGGTCTTTACGGTCCGTATTCCCATAAGCATTCCTACCAACACCACTTAACCATTGTCTAAAATATTCCAAATTGTTCCTGGTTTCCTTTTCTTCTAAATTCCCACCAGCAGGTAGGTTTTTTCTAGTCTGCTCCTTCGAATTCTTCCAGCCTTCGCCCATTATCCAGTTCCAAAGCCACTTTCATATTTTCAAGCATTAGTTGTAAGCAACACCTCACTTTTTGTGCCAATTTTGTGTATTAGTCCATGTGTGTTGCTTATAGAAATACACCTGGAACCGGGTGATTCGTAAGAAAAGAAAATTAATTGCTTACGTTCAGAAGCTGTGAAATCCGAAGTCTAGGGAACACATCTGAGAAGGGCATTCTTTGGTGCTGGCTTTACAACAATGCAGGAGTCTCACATGTCAGAAAACGGTGAATCAGAGACAGAGAGACTCTCATGTGCTCCCCTTTAAAAGCCCTCCAACCACCCCCCGACAACCATTATTAGTCCATTCACTACAGCACAGTCCTATAGTCCAATCACCCCTTCAAGATCCCACATTTCAATTACCATAATAGGATTTTTGACACTCAGCAGTTACAGTGGGAATTAAGTTTTTAGTAAATGAGTTTGGGGGACACAATTCAATCAGTTCACAGCAGACATGCTTTGGCTCAGTTGGCTGTGTGCGGGTCTTCTGGCAGCCAATCTACTGCACTTATCTGGGCCAGGCGGGAGATCATGCTTCTGGTGGCACTTCAGGAGCAGGTCTTCCAAGGGAGAGGCTGCAGAGCTGCTTCTCAGGTGTTGCTTGAGGACACTAGGGAGGCCTGAATGTAGGGGATGTGGCCAGCACTTCTCAGGTGGTGAGCAAACCTGCAGGGCTGGCCTGCAGAGGTGGGGCCCAGAAAACTGCTTCTTGGATGGTGGGTGAGGCTGTGAAGCAGGCCAGCAGAGAGCGGGTCCTTCCAGTCACCTTGTAGGCAGTGGGTAATGCTGCAATTGGAGATTTCAGGGCAATATCCCCTGGCCGCTTCTCAGAGACAGAGTGATAAGCTTTGTTTTTACCATCCCACGGGTGTGTTTGTGAAGGTTTGGACTTGTGAGCTGTCTTCTGGATCTGGAGCTCGGGCACACAGAACTCAGCCCTCTGATGGGGTGGGTGGGTGGTTTTCCACCTGTTTGATCTCTGGCCAGGGATGTGAAGGTGCTTCAGTTCAGCAGGCCTGGGATGGGCTTCCGAGATTTGCAGGACTGTAGTCACATTCTCTCCTGGGCTCAGAAGTTAAAGTGCTGGGATCAGGGATTTGTAGCCTCTCCTGTGAGTGTGTTGAAATAAAAACAAAGCCATAAGCCAGGGGAAGTGCAGCGGCTTCTGTCCCTGGGCAGTGCATCCTACCGCAAGATCACTCCATACTGCACTAGTTCGTCATGGGGCAGGGGTTTGGAGGTGCATAGTGTGAGCTCCTGAAGTGCAGTGTGTGCATCAAAGGCAGCTCCCCGTGCTTGGCTGTGGGCTTGCACGGAATCCTCCTGCAGTATGGACTGCAGGCCTCTAAGGTAAGGATAAGCACTGGTGTTGGCCCTCTTCCTAGCTTTTCTCCACAAGGTAAAACTTTTCCTGCACTGATCATGGTAGCAAAGACTTGGCAGATGAGGCCGTGTGCTTCTGTGTCTCTCCGTGATGCCCCCAAAGGCTGTTGTGCTCCACAGGATCTTGCCAATCTCCTCCACACACCCAGATATGATCCTGTCAATATTTGGGTGTATATTAGTTATTCTTGTCCTTTTCTGTGGGAGGAACATGCTCCAGGCACCTCTAGTCAGCTGTCTTGCCCAGCTTCCATCCAGAAAAACGTCAGGAGCAGGTTTAACCAAGAAAGTTCAAGATGTATAGACTAGAAACTACAAAACACTGATGAAAGAAATTGAATAGGATATGGAACTGAAATAAACCAAATTTTTATGCATTGCAAAAATTAATATTGTTAATATATACATACTACTAATGAAATTTAGAGGTTTAATGCAATCATTCCCTATCAAAATTTCAAGATTGTTTTGCAGAAATGATAAAATAACTATTCTAAAATTTGTACAACATTAGAAAAGGACCTAAGAGGCCAAACAATTTTGAGCACAAAGAGCAACTGTTGAGGCATCACATCCATTGATTTCAATACATATTATAAAATGTTTGTAATCAGAACGACATGGCCCTGGTGTAAAAACAGATGTGTTGACCAATAAAACAGGACAAAAAGCCCCAAGGTTAACCCACACATTTGCAGTCAATGGATTTCTGACAAGGGTATCAAGACTACTAGGAGGAAAGGACAATCTCCTCGATAAAATTTTTGGAAAAACTGTATATCCACATGAAGAATAATAAAATGGGATGATTATTTCACATCACATAGAAAAATCACTCACAATGGATTAAAGACTCAGATGTGACACCCAAAATGATAAAACTACTAGAAGCAGACTTAGAGGAATATTTCCATAACGTTGGTCCAGGCAATGATTTCTAGTTTCTACCTTGAAAGCACAGGAAGCTAAAATAAAAATAGACAAATGGGATTACATCAAACTAAAAAGCTCTGCACAGCAAGATAAAGTATTATCAGAGTGAAGAGACAATATTTGCAAATTGTCTGGTTCTGGAGAAAATATTTGCAAATCATACATCTGGAAAGTGGCTAATATCCAAATAATATAAGAAATTCACACAATTGAATAGCAAGGAAAGTATAGGCCAATTAAAAAATGGGTAACATATATGCATAGACATCACTTTTTAAAAGACGTATTAATGCCCAAGAGATATATGCCGAAATGTTAAACATCTCTAATCATCAGCGAGATGCAAGCTAAAACCATAATGAAATGTCACCTAAAACCTCTCCCCCTACCTGATCTAAGTGGGAGGGCAGGATTGGGACAAATGGCTGTGGTCAGTCCAATGCATGTTAGGGGATTGAGCTGGTGTGTGGCCTGTGCGGTGTGGGGTAGGGGCCAGTGGCAGTTCTAATGGGTTGATATCCTTGCTGCATGGTCATGTGTAGTCTTATGGTCTCTACACAAGAAAAGATAAATTTGCTTAAGAGGTTTAGTCAACAGGGCCCAAAAAGCAGGGCCAGAATTAGCATCATCAGAGGTCCTAAAAGGGGCAACAGCCATGGGAACTAATGCCAGATTTTTCCGCAGGCACCCCAGAACTCAGGTGCTTATAATCATAATCATGAGGCTGTAACTGCTAATTTCTTTGCAGCATCCTTCACTAGGCCTGACTGGTTAACAGTGAAGCAACATTCTTCCCCAATTAAGCAATAGATGCCTTTTTCAGGCATTAGGATGTCTAACCCTCTACTGTTTTGCAGTACCACCCCCAGCACTGAATCTCTCTAATCCTGGAGCCGTTGGCCCACATTTGAACATGAACAGTGACAGCTGAATATCAGGCAGATGATGAAGACAGACAAAGCCATCAACCTTTAGATTCCTTCTGTGGATGGATCTTCTGTAACTGTGAGGTTAATCACACATAAACCGAGATATAAACGGGGCACTACAAGGTTTTCCGTACTGACTAATACTGATCTTTAGTAGTAGACCAGGTGAGGGTAGAGGCATCCTATTCTGGTGGAGGGGATCATGTCATCGCAGTGGCACGGGTGTTACAGGGATCCAGCAAAGAAGATGGAGGTCCGGAGGCAGAGGAGTATAATGCACGTCATAAGGCCTGGTGGTAGAACCCTCTATCTCCTTTTATAAAGTACCTCGAGGTCTTCTAAAGGCTCACAGGAGTAGGCTGCCTCCTTCAGGGGTGGGTCACAGTTATTGCTCTCCTGTAATGAAAGGGGGGCAGGCTGCTTCCTGGAGAGATGAACCCCACTCTCCATTTCAGCTGTCTTTATTGCAGAGGGGGTTGCTAGAATTATTGTAAAAGGGTCCTTCCATTTAGGGTTTAGTTGTTTGTGAGCAGGTCCTTCCTTCCAGGTCTTAATTAGGACCTGGTCTCCTAGCTTTGTCTGTGCCCCCAGAGCGTTACTGCCAGGGGACGGTAAAACATGAGCTACATTTTTCTTCTGGGCTGCTTGGAATTGGCTCAAGTTGGTAATGTCTTGTATAAGGCCTGCAGTCTCAGGATCTGTGAGCATGTCTGTTGAAAGAAAAGGTCTGCCACACAGCAGTTCATAGGGGCTGAAATCAAGCTTAGCCTTTGGGGCATTGCACACTCATAAGGGCAATGAGGAGCACAGAGACCCAGTGTGTAGAGGTGTCCTGGCATAATTTGGCAAGAGTGCATTTTAGGATTTAATTGGCCCTTTCTACTTTTCCAGAGGACTGTGGCCTCCAGGCAGAATGTAGAAGATATTGTATTCCCAAGGCCTTTGCTAACTCCTGGGTTATATGGGATGTGAAGGATGGTCCATAATTGATTTGAAGACTGCAGGGAGGCCAAACCTGGGAATCACTTCCTTGGGAAGAGCTTCAACCACCTCAGTGGACTTTTCTGTTCTAGTAGGATGAGTCTCTCCTCATCCAGAAAAAGTGTCCATGAAAACCAGCAGATATTTTCATCCCCGGCATGGAGGCGTATAGGTGAAGCCAACTTGCCAATCTGATCCTGGGTATGAACCCCCCTGCTGGACTGGTTCCAACCGTGGAGGCACACTTGGCCCCGAGCTGTTGTAGGCACACAGAGAACAGGCCCTAAAAACCTATTAACTGTTTGTGCCAAACCCCAGCCTGTAAAAAGATGTGTGATCGTGGCCAAGGTTTAATGGATGTGAACAAGGCAACATTTTGGGCCAGCTGCCACCATGACACCTTGCTGGATGGATTCCCATGTGCACAGAAACAGCACAGCTGTTATGACCACATACAGTCAATAACACAAAGTAATGTGATTGCATTTATTTATCATGAGAAAGGATGACCCCACAGTATGCCCAAGTGGAAGAGAAGACTGAAATTGTAGGGGGCCATTAGTGAACTGCATGCACCTAATATTCTAAGAGAATAGATCACAATGTTTCCTCCCCCAAATGTGGTCACTATGGGAGATGTTGGATGTATTATTAAGCCATGTTATGTCAATGATTTCACAATGTATTCATCTATTAACCCATCATATTATACACCTTAAATACATAAACTTTTTATTTGTCAGTTATACCTCAGTAGAACTAGACAAAATAAAATGTGTTTTTACTCTGTAGAAATTCTGAAGAGAATCAACTTTAAAAAAATCTAACCAAACAAAAAGCTTTGAAGGAGCAGTGGTAGATTTTAGTAGGCCCTGGAGAGGTTGCCGCTTGTCTTACACAAGCCCTCATACACCACGCAGCAGCGTCACTCTTGCGTTCCTGTTCTGAAGCCGTCACCTCAGCAGAGCTCATCTTGTAGGTGCTTCTCACACAGTTAATCCAGGGTTGTTGCTGAATTTAAATGAGGACATGTGTGTGTCTCCAAATAGACACAGCAGTTACGTGAGAATGGAGACCTGCCTGTGAGGTGAGCGAGTTCTTTCAGTTTACACGTGAATCCCTCATGATGAAACACAAATATTTTTGGAAGAAATATTGTGTAAAGCATACATACTTTGAAGACCCCGATCTTCGTTCAAGACGTAAAGGTATTCCTTGCTAATAATAATATGGTTAGGGAAATGGGAATCGTTTTCACACAAAAAGTAAAGACCTGTGAGAGAGAAGTCATGGGAGCACTGGGAGGAAGGACCAGTGAGCTCCAGGACACACGGTCATCTGGGGCAGGCCCTTCATGCAATGGTGATTCAGCCCTGAAGATTTTGTGGGCGATGACAGTATTCAGCACAATGTGATTTCCTATTATTTGATTGTACTATTTAAACTAGTAGCACCCATTCTGTATTTATGTATATTTTAAAAATAGATTTATTGAGGTATACTAAATCTATAAAATCTGCAATATTTTGTAAATACTTAGCACCAATCATCTAATTTCATTTTTCTACATGCAGGAAAAACAGGGTATGTAGTATTAATGTTATTTCCATTGCACAGATATGCAGTTAAAAACAGAAGCTTAAGTAAGTTGTGCAATGTGTCCAGCATCACATATCTGGTAAAATTGAGCCCTGGTACCTGGGCCTTTGCTTCTCACCACACTACTCCTAGTCTTTGCTGAAGCAACTCCAGGACACGGTGGGAAATGAGATGTGAGGTCTGCAGAACAAGTTTCTGTGGTAAGAGCATGGCATGCAGGTTTTTTTTTTTTTTTTTTGGCATTTTGTGTTTCCTAAATGCAGGTCTTACTTTTCTTTCTTTCTTGAATTCTGTGTTTACAAAAATGCAGGGTTGATGCAGATGTATTTGCAGAAGTCTCAGACATTTCAAGGTTATCATTTTACCAAGTCTCCTCAACCAAATTATATTCTTATTTTAGCAGCTTTGATGACATAGAATTGACATATAGCAAATACCACATACACAGTTGAAGTGTACAATGGGATACATATTGACGCATATGTACACCTGCACATCCATCATAACAATCAGCAAAATAAACAAATTACCTTTAAATGTATTTTCATGTTCTCTTTTCAGTCATTCTCTTTTTCCACCCATGTTCCCAATGTCTGATCTTTAATATACTTTAGAATTCTTTTAACATTTTAGAATTTATAAGAATAAAATCATCAATATGTGTTTTATTTGTTTGTCTTCTTTGCTCAGCAAACTTACTTGTGAATGTGCCATGTTTCTGTGTATCAGATATTTTAGTGATAGAAGGTATTTCAATACATGTATACACACTGTTTGTATATAGGAAGCTGCTTGATATTCAGATTGTTTCCGGTTTCTGAATTTTACAAATAAACTGCTACTCAGCTTGGAGATATAGATGTCCAATTAAAAGTTTGTTCTAATTCTTATAACAAAAATAACTAATTTGTATTTGCTTAAATTTAGCAAATTTTCTTCAGTACGTCAGATAACTAGCACTATAAGACAACCAACAGATCTGAAATCTAGAGAAAGGTAAGTATTTGCAGGGAGAAAGATGACCAAAATATTAGCTTATTAGAGGACACCTAATGTCATATAGGCTGGTATATGCTTCAAATAGAAATATTTACTGGATTGCTTGAAGTTGAATGTGGTAAAGGATTTGTAGTGTAAAATTCTCCGAAGGCATATATTTGTGGGTTCCAATTCTCCTTGAAGCTTTTTGCTTCTGGATGAAGACACGTTATTGAAACCTCCATGTTCCAACCCTTGTGGTGCTTCTGACTGGGAAAATACACAGTGACTTCTGCGGAAATGCATCCAGAACTCTGTCCAGAACCACCTCCCCTGTCTTCCTAAAACATTAAAATCATTGTTCGTCAAGGAAGCACAGAGCAGCGGAAATGGGACAAGGATGGAAAACAACATCAGCTGTGGGAAAGAGCCTCTGGACAAACAACAGATGCCCTTCAGCAGAAGTGGCGAAAGAACACGAGGGCCAGCACTAGCTCTGGAGGTGGGACAGGGCACTAGGAAGGACAGGGGCCATGATCTTCACCTGAAAGCGCAGCTCAGTCAGTAGGTCAGAGAATGACTGTCTAGTGCAACCTCTTGTGCGGATTGACTTCGGTCAGGTGAGTGCGACACTGAGATGCACCTGGGAGAGGTGGAGGGACAGATTCTCTCTGGAGAGCACAGGGTGAGGACACAATGTCAATCTTTAAACAAAATAAGGTTTCACTGGAGGCACCAGAACTCTGGTGGCTGGAGCAGTAACACACTTCTATTCTGATAGCCACGGCAATGATGAATTTAGGTGTAGCCACTGCACACAAATTTCCACAATAAAATCATAGAAAATATAGGGTGTTATTATCTACAGAAGGAAAGTAATAATAAGCCAATGTAACAATTCCAATGAAGCCATTTTTGTAAACATGAACTTTTGAATTACTTGTGCACATTCCTTGGGAAATGGCAGTTTAATCACATCTGAAAATATTATGGTTCAAAATCCCAGTAAATGTCACTGTTCAGCATTCACAGCAATTTGGCATAAGTTCTCATTACATAGTGGAATTTTCAGCTATTTCTAAAATCATATTTGAGTGTAGATCAAAAGTGCCCAAAGGCATAGGCTGAGTCACCACTTTTTGCAATTCAGGCACAGACCACTGATGTTCAGTCCTCCACTTAAGTATAGTTTCTCATAAGTAATTTTATTGTTAGAAGGTAACATGCTCCCACATCTAAAAAAGTTGTCCTCTGTAGTGTGTACAGACCAAGTATTCATTATAGCTAATATTGTCCAGGAGTAGTTGACAATGATGGTTTATGTTTGGCTGTCTGCGTAGAATGTCATAGGTGGCTCCTGTCTGTAATATTCCTAAGATTCTGCATCGCTTGGCCTGTTTACACACCCCAAACCCTGACAATCCCTAATGTTTTACAAAAAAAATCTTCATAGTTTTACTTCTCCTGTAATGTCATGTAGTTGGAATAAGAAATAATCTATTTCACTACATTGGTATCCCTCACCTAGTAATATATTTTTAATGTTTCTCCATCTCTTTTCATGACTTGATAGCTCATGTTCTTTCAATGGTGAGTGACATTCCATTGTGTGGATGTTTATCTATCTATTTACTTATGAAGGACCAGTTTTGACAACTATAATTAAAGCAGCTATAAACAAAAATGTACTTTTTTTGGATGGACATAATTTTCTCCTCCTGCCTTCCAGTCCCTCACTAGGATCTAGGCTTTTTCTAGTCTGCTGCTCCAAACTCTTCCAGCCTCTTCCCATTACTCAGTTCCAAAGCCTCTTCCACATTTTCAGGTATTTGTTATGATCAATAAACAACTCCTGGTAACAATTTATTTATTGGTGTAGAGCTAGAGCTGGGTCTGGAGCTCACAGACTCCTCGAGCCCATTGACACACCCTTCACATGCAGGTCTATAAGCTAGATAACCAGCAAAAAGGTCCTTGGGGCCTTGGTTGGAGAATGAATGGTCTTTATTCATCACACAAAGGTCAAGGAGCTGGCAGTACAAAGAGAAAGTATGAAACTCAACTGCTACAAGCAAAGTCCAAATGCCTGAATGTTGATAGCAGCTCTATTCACAGTAGCCAGAAAGTGAACAATCCCGAATGTTCACTGACAGATGAATTGATAAACAAACATTGTAATTTGATACAAGTGAACAACTAGTCACCTATACAAACAAATGAAGTACCGACACATGCTAGAAAATAAATGAACCTTGAAAACATTATACCATGTAAAAGAAGCACACACAAAGGCCACATCTTGTATAATCTGATTCATATTAAATACCCAGAATAGGCAAATCCATAGTTACAGAAAGCATATTAGTGGTTTCCAGAAGCACGGAGAGAAAGGAACGGGAAGTGGCTGATTTTAGGGTATGGCGTTTCCTTTTGAGGTGACGAGGATGTTGTGTAACTAAACAATGGTGACAGTTAATAAACCATGTGAAAACATTAGATGCCACTAAACTGTACAGTTTAAAATGTAATGCTATACCAGTATACGAAAAAAATACTTAAAATTTTATTTTTGGTTTACATTAATCATTTTATTTATTTATTTATTTATTTATTTTAAAAATTTTATTTTGTCGATATACATTGTGGCTGATTATTGCTCCCCATCACCAAAACCTCCCTCCCTTCTCCCTCCCCTCCTCCCCCCCAACAATGTCCTTTCTGTTTGCTTGTCGTATCAACTTCAAGTAATTGTGGTTGTTATATCTTCTTCCCCCCGCCCCCGGTTTGTGTGTGTGTGTGTGTGTGTGTGTGTGAGTGTGTGTGTGTAAATTTATATATTAATTTTTAGCTCCCACCCATCAGTGAGAACATGTGGTATTTCTCTTTCGGTGCCTGACTTGTTTCACTTAATATAATTCTCTTGAGGTCCATCCATGTTGTTGCAAATGGCAGTATTTCATTCGTTTTTATAGCTGAGTAGTATTCCATTGTGTAGATGTACCACATTTTCCGTATCCACTCATCTGATGATGGACATTTGGGCTGGTTCCAACTCTTGGCTATTGTAAAGAGTGCTGCGATGAACATTGGGGAACAGGTATACCTTCGACTTGATGATTTCCATTCCTCTGGCTATATTCCCAACAGTGGGATAGCTGTGTCGAATGGCAGATCTATCTGCAGTTGTTTGAGGAATCTCCATAGCATTTTCCATAGAGGCTGCACCATTTTGCAGTCCCACCAACAATGTATGAGAGTTCCTTTTTCTCCGCAACCTCGCCAGCATTTATCGTTCAGAGTCTTTTGGATTTTAGACATCCTAACTGGGGTTAGGTGTTATCTCAGTTTGGTTTTGATTTGCCTTTCCCGGA
The DNA here is from genome assembly GCF_027409185.1 of Cynocephalus volans. Lineage (NCBI taxonomy): Eukaryota > Metazoa > Chordata > Mammalia > Dermoptera > Cynocephalidae > Cynocephalus > Cynocephalus volans. The sequence continues at coordinate 185,010,013 of NC_084462.1, forward strand.
TGCTGAGTGATGTTGAGCATTTTTCCATATGTCTGTTGGCCATTTGGATATCTTCCTTAGAGAAATGCCTACTTAGCTCTTTTGCCCATTTTTTAATTGGGTTGCTTGTTTTCTTCTTGTAAAGTTGTTTGAGTTCCTTGTATATTCTGGATATTAATCCTTTGTCAGATGTATATTTTGCAAATATTTTCTCCCACTCTGTTGGTTGTCTTTTAACTCTGTTAATTGTTTCTTTTGCTGTGCAGAAGCTTTTAGTTTGATATAATCCCATTTGTTTATTTTTCCTTTGGTTGCCGGTGCTCTTGGGGTTGTGTTCATGAAGTCTGTGTCCAGTCCTATTTCCTGAGGTGTTTCTCCTATGTTTTCTTTAAGAAATTTTTTTTTTCAGGGTGTATATTTAAATCCTTAATCCATTTTGAGTTGATTTCAGTATACGGTGAGAGGTATGGATCTAGTTTCATTCTCCTGCATATGGATATCCAGTTATCCCAGCACCATTTGCTGAAGAGGCAGTCCCTTCCCCAGTGAATAGGCTTGGTGCCTTTGTCAAAGATCAGATGGCAGGTAGTGTGTGGGTTGATTTCTTGATTCTGTATTCTATTCCATTGGTAAGTGTGCCTGTTTATATGCCAGTACCATACGGTTTTGGTTATTATAGCATTGTAGTATAGCTTAAAGTCCGGTAGTGTTATGCCTCCAGCTTTATTTTTTTTGCTCAGCATTGCTTTGGCTATGCGTGGTCTTTTATTGTTCCATATAAATGACTGGATAGTTTTTTCCATTTCTGAGAAAAATGTCTTTGGAATTTTGATGGGGATTGCATTGAATTTGTATATCACTTTGGGTAGTATGGACATTTTCACTATGTTGATTCTTCCAATCCAAGAGCATGGGATATCTTTCCATCTTCTTGTATCCTCTCTAATTTCTCTCAGCAGTGGCTTGTAATTCTCATTATAGAGATTTTTCACCTCTTTGGTTAACTCAATTCCTAAGTATTTTATTTTTTTGGTGGCTATTGTAAATGGGCAGGCTTTCTTGATTTCTCGTTCTGCATGTTCACTATTGGAGAAAAGAAATGCTACTGATTTTTGTGTGTTGATTTTGTATCCTGCTACTGTGCTGAAATCATTTATCAATTCCAGCAGTTTTTTTGTAGAGGTTTTAGGCTGTTCGATATATAGGATCATGTCATCTGCAAACAGGGACTGTTTGAATTCCTCTTTTCCAATCTGGATGACCTTTATTTCCTTCTCTTCTCTGATTGCTCTGGCTAGTACTTCCAACACTATGTTGAATAGGAGTGGTGAGAGTGGGCATCCTTGTCTAGTTCCTGTTCTTAAAGGGAAAGCTTTCAGCTTTTCCCCATTCAGGATGATATTGGCAGTGGGTTTGGTATATATGACTTTAATTATGTTGAGATACTTTCCCTCTATACCTAACTTATAGAGGGTCTTTGTCAAGAATGGGTGCTGAACTTTATCAAATGCTTTTTCAGCATCTATAGAGATGATCATATGGTCCTTGTGTTTGAGTTTATTAATATGGTGTATCACATTTATTGATTTGCATATGTTGAACCAACCTTGCCTCCCTGGAATGAATCCCACTTGATCGTGATGAATAATTTTTCGTATGTGTTGCTGTATTCTCTTTGCTAGTATTTTAGTGAGGATTTTTGCATCTATATTCATCAAGGATATCGGCCTGTAGTTTTCTTTCTTGGTTATATCTTTACCTGGTTTTGGTATCAGGATGATGTTTGCTTCATAGAATGAGTTTGGGAGATTTGCGTCCGTTTCAATCTTTTGGAATAGTTTGTAAAGAATGGGTGTCAATTCCTGTTTGAATGTTTGGTAAAATTCTGCTGTGAATCCATCTGGTCCTGGGCTTTTCTTTGTTGGGAGCCTTCTGATAACAGCTTCAATCTCCTTTATTGTTGTTGGTCAGTTCAAAATTTCTACGTCTTCACGGTTCAGTTTTGGGAGCATGTGTGTGTCCAGAAATTTATCCATTTCCTCCAGATTTTCAAATTTGTTGGTGTATAGTTGTTTATAGTAGTCTCGAATGATTCCTTGTATTTCAGATGAATCAGTTGTAATATCGCCTTTTTCATTTCTAATTTTTGTTATTTGAGTCTTCTCTCTTCTTTCTTTTGTTAGCCATGCTAATTGTTTGTAGGTTTTATTTATCTTTTCAAAAAACCAACTTTTTGATTCATTGATCTTTTGAATTGTTTTTTGGTTTTCAATTTCATTAAGTTCTGCTCTGATCTTAATGATTTCTTCCTTCTTCTAACTTTAGGTTTGGATTGTTCTTGTTTTTGTATTTCTTTAAGGTGAGGTGTTAGGTTGTTCACTTGCCATCTTTCCATTCTTCTGAAGTGAGCGTTTAATGCACTAAATTTCCCCCTCAATACTGCTTTTTCAGTATCCCACAGGTTTTGGTATGATGTATCATTGTTTTCATTAGTTTCAATAAATTTTTTGATTTCCTGCTTGATTTCTTCTTGGACCCATATGTCATTGAGTAGAATGCTGTTTAATTTCCATGTGTTTGTATAGTTTCCAGAGTTTCGTTTGTTATTAATTTCTAGTGTTAATCCATTGTGGTCTAAGAAGATACATGGGATAATTCCAATGTTTTTGAATTCATTGAGACTTGATTTGTGACCTAATATGTGAACTATCCTGGAGAATGATCCATGTGCTGATGAGAAGAATGAATATTCTGAGGTTGTTGGGGGGAATGTTCTGTAGATATCTGCCAATTCCAATTGGTCGAGAGTATTGTTTAGATCTTCTGTTTCTCTGCTGTTTCTTTGCCTAGATGATCTGTCCAATATTGACAGTGGGGTGTTCAGGTCCCCTGCTATTATGGTATTAGTGTCTATTTCCTTCTTTAGGTCTAATAGAGTTTGTTTTATAAATCTGGCTGCTCCAACATTGGGTGCGTACATATTTATGATTGTTATGTCTTCTTGATGGATCAGTCCTTTTATCATTAAGTAGTGTCCCTCATTGTCTCTTTTTATGGTTTTTAGTTTAAAGTCTATTTTGTCAGATATAAGAATAGCTACTCCAGCTCGTTTTTCTTTTCTGTTTGCATGGTAAATCTTTTTCCATCCTTTCACTCTTAGTCTGTGTGAATCTTTATGGGTGAGGTGGGTCTCTTGTAGGCAGCATATAGTTGGGTCCTCCTTTTTGATCCAGTCAGCCAGTCTGTGTCTTTTGATTGGGGAATTTAAGCCTTTTACATTCAGAGTTGTTATTGAAAGGTGTTGATTTATTCCTAGCATTTTATTGGTTGTTTGGTTGTCTTAGGTGTCTTTTGTTCCTTGCTTTCTGATTTACTGATTGGTTTCTGTGTTTGTTGGTTCCTTAGGTTGTAGATAGCGTTTGTGTTTGCTTGTTTTCTCTTCATGAATGCCATTTTTATTATACTAGTGGGTTTTGATTTTTCTTGGGTTTTTAGTGCAGTGGTATTTATTTTTCAGGAACCAAACCCATTACTCCCTTGAGGATTTCTTGTAAGGGTGGTCGTGTGGTAGTGAACTCCTACAGTTTTTGTTTGTCTGAGAAATATACTATTTGCCCTTCATTTTGGAAGGATAGCCTTGTAGGATAGAGTATTCTTGGCTGGCAATCTTTGTCTTTTAGTATTTTGAATATATCATCCCCTTCCTTTCTAGTTTTTAGGGTTTGTGATGAAAAGTCTGATGTTAGCCTGATTGGTGCTCCCTTATAGGTGATTTGACGCTTCTCTCTTTCAGCTTTTAAGATTCTCTCTTTGTCTCTGAGTTTTGCCAATTTGACTATGACATGTCTTGGAGAAGGCATTTTTGGGTTGAATACGTTTGGAGATCATTGAGCTTCCTGGATCTGAAGATCTGTGATTTTTCCTATACCTGGGAAGTTCTCTGCCACTATTTTGTTGAATATGTTTTCAATGGAATCTCCATTTTCCTCCCCTTCTGGAATACCCATGACTCGGATATTTGAGCGCTTAAGGTCGTCTGATATCTCTCTCAGATTTTCTTCAATGTCCTTGATTCTCTTTTCTTCCTTTTTGTCTGCTTGTGTTATTTCAAACAGCCCATCTTCAAATTCAGAGGTTCTCTCTTCAACTTCGACAAGCCTGCTGGTTAAACTCTCCGTTGTGTTTTTTATTTCGCTGAATAACTTCTTCAGTTCAGCAAGTTCTGCTACATTTTTTTTCAGGACATTGATTTCCTTGTACATTTCCTCTTTCAGATCCTGTATACTTTTCCTCATTTCGTCATGATGTCTAGCTGTGTGTTCTTGTATCTCATACAGTTTCCTTAGAATTATCACTCGAAATTCCTTGTCAGTCATTTCAAGGGCTTCTTGTTCTACAGGATCTAGAGTTTGAGATTTATTAACTTTTGGTGGTGTACTTTCTCGATTTTTGTATTTCTGGTATCTTTTTTTTGGTGTTTATTCATTGTGGCAGGGGGTTTCACAGTCCACCGGTTTGAGACTAATGAATAACTAGGATGTTGCTGTGGTTGCCAATTTCGTATGGCTCCCTCCGTGGCTGCTCAGTTGGCCTCTAGTGCCTTGTGTGTGTTGTTGGCTCCGGTCTTGGGCTTCTCCCGGGAGCCGCCTTTCTGGTCAGGTTGGACTCTGCTGGGCTGGTGGATCACGTACCACAGGTTGTGTGATCGCTTTTGAGCTTTCACTTCCTGTGCAGGTCTTCTCCCTGTTCCGTGTGCTCTGGCCCAGGCTGTTGGATCGTGCAGTGGCGACCCCACAGGGTGTGTGGTTTCTGTCGAATCTCCGCCTCCCTGGCCGCATGTCTCCCCACTATGTGCACACTGTGCTGGGCTGGTGCGCGTCTTCTGCAACCCTCGTCTATCAGCTGGGCCTTCAAGACCCTGCTCAGCACCGCCTCTCCCAGGAAGTCTACCAGGTTTCTGCTAGGCACGGACGACCGGTCTCTCTGGGTGCCTTTGTAGAACTGTGTAGATCTTTCTTGGGTCTTGTTCACCTTTGTATCCCCCCGGTATAAACCGAGTCTAGCGCCCACCTGCAGCCAGCTTTCCGGCAGGTTCAATCGGACCTGGGAACTCTCCTAGCACACGATTCCCAACCAGAAATTCGTTAGGCTTTTTTCTGAACTTGTGGCCGCAGAGTTGGTATCTGCCTCCCAGTAACAGGAAGTTTTCCCCGGGGGCCAGATTCCAGGGTGTGGTGGAGTGACAGTCGGCCCGCCCGTACTTCCTTGCCCTCCCGACACTGGCCAGGGATGCCCCACGCCACCAACCCGCCAGAGAACCGCAGAGGGTGTGGGAGGGGAGGCCGGCCCACAGGCTCCGGAAAGCCCCGCTCCGGGCCAAGCAATTGGGAAGGCTCAGTGACGGCCGAGCCGTGTGGAGTTGCCAGCACCTGGGTAAATGGAGGCAGCCCTGGGGCGGTGAGTGGCCTGGTGATGCAAGCTGGAGCTGGGTGGGCATCAGCCCCCCAAACAGGGCTGGTCCAGGGGTCACTCACAGGGTTCTGCCAGGTCGGGCACTCACTCTCTGCCTCTGGTTTGCTGCCTTCCCCGTTCTCGGACGCTGCCACCTCGGGCTGTTCCATCTTGCTCATTTCTACTCTAATGTGCTCATGAGGGAAGTTGCAGTGAGAAGATGTGTCTGATTCATAACGTTACTCAGGAACCCAGACTCCCACTGGTTTTAAACCCAGAATCTACAGCTTGTGGACTGATGCTTAATAGAAGACAGAAGGTGAGGGAATGATGAATTTCAGGTGGAATATTTTTTAACTGTTGCAAAGACACGCAAAATGAGATCTCCCTACTAACCATTTTAAGTGCACAATACGTTACTGTTAAGTACGGGCACAGTGTTGTATAGCAGATTCTAGAATTTATTTATCTTGTGTAGCTAAAACTTTGTACCTGTTGAAATGAAGTAGCCAGGCTGTGAATGTATGTGTTATAACTGTGTACATGGCATAATTAATCATGTGGCCCTGACTTACATCAAAAGATCAACACGTGTGTTATCTGTGATCTCAGGATGAAGGGGAAAAATAAGGTTTTGATTGGACTGGAGTCTAATACACTAAACAGGTGTCATCTCTCTCTATCTCTGTCTGTCTTTCTCTAGCTTTATCTCTTTCCACACATGTACACACACACACACACACAGACACAGACACACACACAGACACACACACGCCATTGGTCTTTTTTTGAAATCTACCTGTAATGATACTTTTGATTGATGCTGAGCAATTTGTTGTAACACACAAAAAACCCATTCATCTTCACAGGCCTGTTTTGAACTGTCACAGTGTATAGGAAAAATCCCTCGAGATACAAAGTGAGCAGGAGGACACTATGAGTCCTGGAGAGTTAATTGCACACTGTTTCTTTGTATCATAATTGTCCTGCTAGCCTCATACGCATCCTGGATATTAACTTGTAATAGAAGTGTTAGTGTTTTCTGGGTGGATCTATTGTTAAAAAATAAAAATAAAATAGGTGACCTAAGCTTGGGAGGTTGGTGGCAGTGGTGGCGTGGAATTTCTGGGGCAGACTTGCTGTGCTGACTCTCAGGCTTGGGGTGTGCACATGCTCACTGTGGGTCAGTCATGTCAGCTGCTGGCTCATTGCAGATGGGGTTGATGGTTTGATTTTCCGACTGGGTATGGGTGTGTGGCATGCCAGGCATTTGGGGACTGGATCACCAGTGCCTGAATGTGGTGGGTCAGCCTGGCACACGTAAGTCTAGCTATTTCTTACTCAGATGCATGTGTGTGCAGTAGTTCAAAGACTCAGGGGAGGATCTACCAGGGCATGGCAGCTTGATTATTTCTCTGGATCTCGGGTGTGGACACTGTGTTAGTCTGTTTCTGTTGCTTATAACAACACACATGGAAGTGGGTGATTTGTAAGAAAATAAAATTTATTGCTTACAGTTCTGCAGGCTGTAAAATTCAGAGTACAGGGAACACATCTCGTGAATCCCTTCTTTGGTGGTTTTTCAGCAACGGGGACCTCATGTGCCAGAAAACGGCAAAGCAGAGAGAGAGAGAGACTCTCACATGCTCTCCTTTTAAAGTCCTCAGAACCACATCCCTGGCAACCATTATTAAACCATTCACTATGGCATGGTCCTAAAATTTAACCACATCTTCAAGGCTCCATTTCAGTTACCATGAAAGGATTTCCCACCCTCAACAGTTACAGTGGGAATTAAGCTTCTAGTATATGAGCTTTGTGGGACACAGTTCAATCAATCCACAGCATTGTACCCCCAAAGATCATGTTCTTCCCACAAGCAAGTATATTCATTCCATCCCCCAAAACTTAACTTGTTTCCACTCAAAAGCCCAAGGTTCAAAGTCCCGTCTGTGAAATCAGAATAAGTTATCTACTGACGATGTACAATGGTGGGACAAGCATAGGATACATTTTCCTATTTCAATAGGGAGTAAATACCCAAAAGAAAGGGCGACAGGTCCAAAAGAAGTTTACAAAGCCCACCAGGGCAGGTACTAAATCTCAAAGCTGAAAATCATGTATCTTGACTCCATGGTCAGTGTCCTCTGTATGCTGGTGTAGTGGTTGGGTCCCCAAGTCCTCAGAAATCTCTGCTTCTATGGATTTCCTGGTCTGAAGCCATGTTTCAGCTCTCTAGGCTGGCATTGCACACTGGTAGCCACATAAGTTGGGGTCTCCATGGCTAAGCCACTCTCATGGTTCCACTAGGCATGATGTTGATGGGGTTTCTCTGCTGAAACTCCAACCTATGTTTCTGCTTGGCATTGTGTCAGGGTAGGGCTCAAACCCTTCCAACCCATTGTCCAGACTTGGTCATAGACCCCTCACTTACAAGGCTGTGTCACAGTTTGTATGACAGACCCTTCATGTGCATGTCATGAGCTAGGTAAATGGGAAAGATCCCAGGAGTTATTGGCAGATTTGACACATTCATTCCAGTGTGAGCTCAGTCCTCAGCTTCCTCAGCAGCAGCAGCAACTGCTTACGGCAACAGTAGCAGCCTCCCTATGGGCCCCCTGGGGGCATGTCGGGGGCATAGGGCCCTGCAGATTAGAGCTACTCATCCTTTGTACTTAAGTCTGATAATCCAGGAACACCTGGGTGCAAGTCAGACAAGCTAGGAACACTTGGGCACAAATTCACAGTTACATTTACATCAAATTCACGGAAAAATTCTGAACATCTGAGGGGCCCTGACCATTTTCCTTCAATTTTCCTTACACATTGCTTTAGAAAAAGCTGTCTGTATTGACTCAGCACCTGAGAACAATCTCTTCCTGGGTGTGAGGCCTTTTCCATACCTCCTTTTAGAGTGTGGTGGAGGCTCCCAAGCCACCATAGCTCTGGCTTTCTGTCATCCTACAGACTTATCAACACTTGGATACTGCCAAGGCTTCACTCTTGTGTTTTCCAAAGCTGTGGATCCAGCCAAACTGGAGCCAAATTAGTCACAGCTGCAGCAACCAGGGTGATGGAGTGGGGAGCAGCTCCTGAGGAGGCCCTGGTCAGCGAGCCTGTGGAGGAAGCCTTGGGCATGTTCCCAGAGACCATTCTGTCTCCCTAGGCCTCTGGACCTGTGATGAAAAGCACAGCCTACATGAGCTTCTGATACGCCTTCAAGGCCTTTTTTCTGTCCTCATAATCCCTTTCTCCTTTGCTCTTCTCCTTTGCAAATGATCCCTGTTCTACACTCTTGCTTTTGTGACCAGGTTGAAAGTTTTCTAATTATTTACCTTCATCTCTCTTTTGTATTGTAAACTCTTGGTTTACTTTCGGCATCCTCTGTCGTAACATCACATAGACTGTTGTAACTAGCAATGCAGCTTCTTTAATGCTCTGCTCTTAGAAATTTCTTCCATGAAATATCCTGAGTCAGCACCTTGATGTCCCACATTCCAGACTGGTTAACAGTGAAACAACATTCTTCCCCAAATAAGCAAAATATGCCTTTTTCAGGCATTAGGATGTCTAACCCTCTGCTGTTTTGCAGTACCACACCTAGCACTGAATCTCTCTGATCCTGGAGCCGGTGGCCCACATTTGAACATGAACAGTGACAGCTGAATATCAGGCAGATGATGAAGACAGACAAAGCCAGCAACCTTTAGATTCCTTCTGTGGATGGATCTTCTGTAACTGTGAGGTTAATCACACATTAACCGAGATATAAAAGGGACACTACAAGTTTTTCCGTACTGACTAATACTTATCTTTTGACGTAGGCCACGTGAGGGTAGAGGCATCCTTTGCTGGTGGAGGGGATCATGTCATCGCAGTGGCACGGGTGTAACAGGGATCCAGCAAAGAAGAAGGAGGTCCGGAGGGAGAGGAGTATAATGCACGTCGTATAGCCTGGTGGTAGAACCCTGTATCTCCTTTTATAAAGCACCTTGAGGTCTTCTAAAGGTTCACAGGAGTAGGCTGCCTCCTTCAGGGGTGGGTCAAAGTTATTGCTCTCCTGTAATGAAAGGGGGGCAGGCTGCACCCTGTAGAGATGAACCCCACTATCCATTTCAGCTATCTTTATTGCAGAGTGGGTTGCCAGAATTACTGTAAAAGGGTCCTTCCATTTATTGTTTAGTTGTTTGTTAGCAGGTCCTTCCTTCGAGGTCTTAATTAGGACCTGGTCTCCTGGCTTGGCTGTGCCCCCTGAGCGTTACTGCTAGGGGACGGTAAAATATTAGCTACATTTTCCTTCTGGGCTGCTTGGAATTGGCTCATGTTGGTAATGTCTTCTATAAGGCCGGCAGTCTCAGGATCTGTGAGCATGTCGGTTGAAAGAAAAGGTCTGCCACACAGCAGTTCATAGGGGCTGAAGTCAAGCTTTGCCTTTGGGGCATTGCACACTCATAAGGGCAATGAGGAGCACAGAGACCCAGTGTGTAGAGGTTTCCTGGCATAATTTGGAAAGAGAGCATTTTAGGATTTTTTTGGCCCTTTGTACTTTTCCAGAGGACTGTGGCCTCCAGGCAGAATGTAGAAGATATTGTATTCCCAAGGCCTTTGCTATCTCTTGGGTTATATGGGAGGTGAAGGATGGTCCTTATCGGATTTGAAGACTGCAGGGAGGCCAAACCGGGGAATCACTTCCTTGGGAAGAGCTTCAACCACCTTAGTGGACTTTTCTATTCTAGTAGGATAAGTCTCTCTTCATCCAAAAAAAGTGTCCATGAAAACCAGCAGATATTTTCATCCCCGGCATGGAGGCATATGGGTGAAGCCAACTTGCCGGTCTTCCCCTGGACATGAACCCCCCTGCTGGACTGGTTCCAACCGTGGAGGCACACTTGGCCCCGAGCTGTTGTAGGCACACAGAGAACAGGCCCTGCAAACCTATTAACTCTTTGTGCCAAACCCCAGCCTGTAAAAAGATGAGTGACCGTGGCCAAGGTTGCCCCTCTACCCAAAGTGAAGGCATCATGTAGAGCCTTGATAAACTTCCAATGGATTGTCTTTGGGAGCAACAGTCTGCCTTCTACCATCCACCATGACCCTTGCTAAAGGCCCCCTACAATTTCAGTCTTCTCTTCCACTTGGGCATACTGTGGGGTCATCCTTTCTCATGATAAAAGAATGCAATCACATTACTTTGTGTTATTGACTGTATGTGGTCATGACAGCTGTGCTGTTTCTATGCACATGGGAATCCATCCAGCAAGGTGTCATGGTGGCAGCTGCCGCACAATGTTGCCTTGTTCACAGCCATTCCTTCCCCACTTTACCAATCTCTAAGAAGTTTCACACTCTTTCTGGTCTTTATTTCTCTTGCTCTGATCCCTCACTAAAATCACCCTTAATTCTGTACCTACTGCAATACAGCCTTTCGCTACTCTGCTCCTCCAAAGCCTTTCAGCGCCTTTCCATTAGTCACTTTCAAAGCTGCTTCTCTGTTTTCAGGTGTGTGTATTGCTGCACCCGACTCCTCAGTAACAACTTTCTGTCTTTGTTTGTTTTGTGTTGCTATAAAAAAATACCTGAGAATGGGTAATTTATAAGGAAAAGGAGGTGTATTTGTCTCATGAGTCTGGGACAGCTGCATCTTGTGCAGGCTTCAGGCTGCATCTGCTTATGGTGGGATGTGGAAGAGGAGTGTACGTGTGCGATGAGACCACATGCCAAGAGAAGAACCACCACGAGAGTGTGGATGTGCCAGGCTCCTTTGAACTTACAACTCTGTAGGAAACTAACAGAGCAAGAGGTAACTCACGCCAAGCCCAGGGAGCATTAATCTACTCATGAAGGATCCACTCCAATGGCCCACAGACCAACCACTAGGCTATAACTCTCAAAAATACAACATTGGGGTTAAGCTTTCAACAGGAGTTTTTCAAACCACAGTGAACTGCATACGTCTAATATTCTAAGAGAATAGATCACAAGTGTTTCCTCCCCCAAATGTGGTCACTATGGGAGATGTTGGATGTGTTATTAAGCCATGATATGTCAATGATTTCATAATGTATTCATCTATTAACCCATCATATTATACACCCTAAATACATAAACTTTTTATTAGTCAGTTATACCTCAGTAGAACTAGACAAAATAAAATGTGATTTTACTCTGTAGAAATTCTGAAGAGAATCAACTATAAAAATCTAACCAAACAAAAAGCTTTGAAGGAGCAGTGGTAAATTTTAATAGGCCCTGGAGAGGTTGCCGCTTGTCTTACACAAGCCGTCATACACCGCGCAGCAGCGTCACTCTTGCGTTCCTGTTCTGAAGCCGTCACCTCAGCAGAGCTCATCTTGTAGGAGCATCTCACACAGTTAATCCAGGGTTGTTGCTGAATTTAAATGAGGACACGTGTGTGTCTCCAAATAGACACAGCAGTTACATGAGAATGGAGACCTGCCCGTGAGGTGAGCGAGTTCTTTCAGTTTACATATGAATCCCTCATGATGAAACACTCATATTTTTGGAAGAAATATTGTGTAAAGCATACATACTTTGAAGACACCAATCTGGACGTAAAGGTTCAAGACGTAAAGGTATTCTTTGCTAATAATAATATGATTGAGGGAAATGGGAATCATTTTCACACAAAAAGTAAAGACCTGTGAGAGAGAAGTCATGGGAGCACTGGGAGGAAGGACCAGTGAGCTCCTGGACACACGGTCATCTGGGGCAGGCCCTTCATGCAATGGTGATTCAGCCCTGAAGGTTTTGTTGGCGATGACAGTATTCAGCAAAATGTGATTTCCTATTATTAGATTGTGCTATTTAAAGTACTAGCACCCATTGTGTATTTATTTTATGTATATTTTAAAAATAGATTTATTGAGGTATACTAAATCTACAAAATCTGCAATATTTAGTAAATACTTAGTGTCATAACAATCAGCAAAATAAACAAATTACCTTTAAATGTATTTTCATGTTCTCTTTTCAGTCATTCTCTTTTTTCACCCATGTTCCCAATGTCTCATCTTTAATATACTTTAGATTACTTTTAATATTTTAGAATTTATAAAAGTAAAATCATCAATATGTGTTTTATTTGTTTGTCTTCTTTACTCAGGAAACTTACTTGTGAATGTGCCATGATTCCGTGTATCAGATATTTTAGTGATAGAAGGTATTTCAATACATGTATACGCACTGTTTGTATATAGGAAGCTGCTTGATATTCGGATTGTTTCCGGTTTCTGAATATTACAAATAAAACTGCTATTCAGCTTGGAGATATAGATGTCCAATTAAAGTTTGTTCTAATTCTTATAACAAAAATAACTAATGTGTATTTGCTTAAATTTAGCAAATTTTCTTCAGTACGTCAGATAACTAGCAGTATAAGACAACCACCAGATCTTAAATCTAGAGAAAGGTAAGTATTTGCAGGGAGAAAGATGACCAAAATATTAGCTTATTAGAGGATGCCTGATGGCATATAGGCTGTTATATGCTTCAAATAGAAATATATACTGGATTGCTTGAAGTTGAATGTGGTAAAGGAATTGTAGTGTAACATTCTCTGAAGGCATATATTTGTGGGTTCCAATTCTCCTTGAAGCCTTTTGCTTCTGGATGAAGACACGTTATTGAAACCTCCATGCTCCAACCCTTGTGGTGCTTCTGACTGGGAAAAAACACAGTGACTTCTGCTGAAATGCATCCAGACCCACCTTCCCTACCATCTCTATGGTACTAAAACTTAATTTGCATCAGTAAAAACTCCAAAACCAGTATTCGACAGGTACTAGTGGAATTTCATAGTGACCGGGAGGCGACAGTATAAAACACAAAGCTCTGTCCAGAACCACCGCCCCTGTCTTACTAAAACATTAAAATCATTATTCGTCAAGGAAGCACAGAGCAGCGGAAATGGGACAAGGATGGAAAACAACGTCAGCTGTGGGAAAGAGCCTCTGGACAAACAACAGATGCCCTTCAGCAGAAGTGGATAAAGAACACGAGGGCCAGCACTAGCTCTGGAGGTGGGACAGGGCACTAGGAAGGACAGGGGCCATGATCTTCACCTGAAAGTGCAGTTCAGGCAGAAGGTCAGAGAATGATTGTCTAGTGCAACCCCTTGTGCGGATTGACATCGGTCAGGTGAGTGCGACACTGAGATGCACCTGGGAGAGGTGGAGGGACAGATTCTCTCTGGAGAGCACAGGGTGAGGACACAATGTCAATCTTTAAACAAAATAAGGTTTCACTGGAGGCACCAGAACTCTGGTGGCTGGAGCAGTAACACACTTCTATTCTGATAGCCACGGCAATGATGAATTTAAGTGTAGCCACTGCTGAGTTCACACAAATTTCCACAATAAAATCATAGAAAATATAGGGTGTGATTATCTACAGAACAAAAGTAATAATAAGCCAATATAACAATTCCAATGAAGCCATTTTTGTAAACATGAACTTTTGAATTACTTGTGCACATTCCTTGAGAAATGGCAGTTTAATCACATCTGAAAATATTATGGTTCAAAATCCTAGTAATTGTCACTGTGCAGCATTCACAGCAATTTGGCATAAGTTCTCATTACATAGTGGAATTTTCAGCTATTTCTAAAATTATATTTGAGTGTAGATCAAAAGTGCCCAAAGGCATAGACTGAGTCATCACTTTTTGCAATTCAGGCACAGACCACTGATGTTCAGTCCTCCACTTAAATATAGTTTCTCATAAGTAATTTTATTGTTAGAAGGTAACATGCTCCCAATCTAAAAAAGTTGTCCTCTGTCGTGTGTACAGACCAAGTATACATTATAGCTAATATTGTCCAGGGGTAGGTGACAATGATGGTTTATGGTTGGCTGTCTGTGTAGAATGTCATAGGTGGCTCCTGTCTGTAATATTCCTAAGATTCTGCATCGCTTGGCCTGTTTACACACCCCAAACCCTGACAATCTCTAATGTTTTACAAAAAAAATATCTTCATTGTTTTACTTCTCCTGTAATGTCATGTAGTTGGAATAAGAAATAATCTATTTCACTACATTGGTATCCCTCACCTAGTAATATATTTTTAATGTTTCTCCATCTCTTTTCATGACTTGATAGCTCATGTTCTTTCAATGGTGAGTGACATTCCATTGTGTGGATGTTTATCTATCTATTTACTTATGAAGGACCAGTTGTGACAACTACAATTAAAGCAGCTATAAACATAAATGTACGTTTTTTGTGTGGACATAATTTTCTCTTCCTGCCTTCCAGTCCCTCACTAGGATCTAGGCTTTTTCTAGTCTGCTGCTCCAAACTCTTCCAGCCTACTCCCATTACTCAGTTCCAAAGCCTCTTCCACATTTTCAGGTATTTGTTATGATCAATAAACAACTCCTGGTAACAATTTATTTATTGGTGTAGAGCTAGAGCTGGGTCTGGAGCTCACAAACCCCTCGAGCCCATTGACAAACCCTTCACATGCAGGTCTATAAGCTAGATAACCAGCAAAAAGGTCCGTGGGGCCTTGGTTGGAGAATGAATGGTCTTTATTCATCACACAAAGGTCTAGGAGCTGGCAGTGCAAAGAGAAACTATGAAACTCAACTGCTACAAGCAAAGTCCAAATGCCTGAATGTTGATAGCAGCTCTATTCACAGTAGCCAGAAAGGGAACAATCCCGAATGTTCACGGACAGATGAATTGATAAACAAACATTGTAATTTGATACAAGTGAAAAACTAGTCACCTATACAAACAATTGAAGTACTGACACATGCTACAAAATAAATGAACCTTGAAAACATTATACCATGTAAAAGAAGCACACACAAAGGCCACATCTTGTATAATCTGATTCATATTAAATACCCAGAATAGGCAAATCCATAGGGACAGAAAACATGTTAGTGGTTTTCAGAAGCACGGAGAGAAAGGAACGGGAAGTGGCTGATTTTAGGGTATGGCATTTCCTTTTGAGGTGACGAGGATGTTGTGTAACCAAACAATGGTGACAGTTAATAAACCATGTGAAAACATTAAATGCCACTAAACTGTACAGTTTAAAATGTAATGCTATACCAGTATTAAAAAAAAATACTTAAAATTTTATTTTTGGTTTACATTAATCATTTTAAAATAAGAGAAACAACATTTTAAGGGAATCCACAAAACAAATGAAGAAAATATGTGTTCCTGAGTAAGAATTTTCCTAAACAGAGACAGGAAACACCAAGGTCTGAAGGGAAACCCTGGGTATTGTGTGCACCTGCTCCTCGTGGAAATTTTCTGCGTAGTGTGCTCTGGGTTCACTCAACCACCAAGTCCCCTCCTGTCTTCCCACAAAGAGGTTTGTGTCTGGGCTCACGCTGACTTCCCCTCACGTATGTGTCTCTCGCACAGTAAGACACAGCTTTGTCCTCAACTATTAGGTTGCTCAGTGTTAAATAAGCTTGGTTCGTGGAGGTGTGTCTGGTGATGCTGACTTGAGATTTAAGATCTGTATTATAGTGGTGCGATCACCACTCCACATCACAACGACCCGCTCCAGCCTTTTCCTTGTTCCTGGAGGATTCAGCTCACAGCACAGCTGGTTAAAGAGAATCCAGAGATAGAGCAGGTTATAGACAAAGTCTGCAAGGGCTTCACCAGGCTAGGTCATGACTTCTGCAGGTATATCTGGGACAGGACCCCAGGGGACAAGGAGAATCATCATCAAGCACACCTGAAATCACCACATGTCCATGTCCCTTCCCTAAAATCCCTGAGATATTCACAGCAGGGAGAGGCCACCAGGACACCCATGCTCTGATGAAGGGCTCCTGGTGGAAGGAGACTGGGGCTGCTCAGCCCAGGGCTGGCCTTTAAGCCTGACACTGGGGTCTGCTTTGCATGAAGAGGCCCCTGAGGATATAAGTGTGGGAGCAGAGGGGACGGTCTCTGTCTGTCCTTGTCTGGGCAGAGAGTTTTACCTTGTGCTGCTGAGAGGAACCCGGGGAGACAGAACCTCAGAGACTCTTCTCTGCATCACTGCCTGGTCTTCCTGTGTCCAGACAAATATGAAGAGAAGCGGGGATTGAGCATGGAGGGTTTGACAGTACAGACCATGAAGACACATTTGAATTAAAGAGATTCGAGGTTCAAGGAGAGGTCCATGACCTTCTGATCTTCAAATGCTCCATGCACAATATCTGTATTGATATTGATGCTGGCTGCCAGCTGTTGGCTTCAGTCTCTCTGGACAAAAACCCATTATATGTCACTTCACTGATACAGTTGGAATTGTTTAGAATCTTGTTGTTGGCTCCCGCCAGAACAAAGAGACATTTATAGGAGAATCAGGTATAAGTCTTTGTGGTGCGTGTATATATATACACATACATACATGCACATACATACACACACATATACTTATGTACGCATGTGTTTATCGAGAGAGAGAGAGAGAGAGAGAGAGAGAGAGAGAGAGAGAGAGACCTCTACCACATCTTGTTCCTCAGAGACAAGTCACTAAGGCAAACACATAGACAAGATGCCCCCTACCCACTGTGTGACAAAATCACATGGGACTACAAATAGTATGTTGGAAATTTCTAGAAAGCTCGATCTTCTTCAGTCTCATTTAGAAATCCTCTGTTCACACTCCTGCCCCAACACCTACAATGTCAGCCTTGACTGTCACATCAGACTCAGTCTTGAGGTTCATGATCTCGTCACTTGCTTCAGGTGACAAGTGACTCCTTGGTGGTGTTCTCTCAAGCGCAGCTCCTCCTGCATCTGCAGACCTGTGAGATGGACACTCTGTGCCCTGCCTCCCCTTAACCCAATGTACTGTGATGAGTCACTTCTAGGATGAAAACTGTAGACAACCGTGTTCAAAGAGTAATTCCAGGCCCCTGGGAGTCACTGGATCACAGCAACTTTGAACACTGGTTGGGCACGTGGTGCCACTGTCTGGTGCTGGTTTATTTCTACTGTCTGGTGATGACACTGCAAGACTCACAGCTTCCCCTTTGGCATTCTAGTCCCACCCTGTTAGGACACATCCTTTCTCAATTTTAAATTGTTCTTGTTTGCAGTGGATTACATCTTTTAGTCTTTTTTATTTAAAATGAGCTAGAAGAAGTTACAGGTTGTGAAAAATATTAAAACATAAGTAAAAACTACCCCTTTATGATGGTTCAGGACATACAGCAGATAATCTCAGCTAATCACAGTGAAAACATGGACTTTGATATGGATCAGAGGTACAAATAAAAAACAGGGACTATGCATCTATGTAAAACAAAGACTTAAATATGGGAAGGTATAGTAGGTCTACAGGCATAGATTTTCTCATAGAAATGGAAGATGCAGACCCCTTCAACAAACAAACAAACAAGTGCTTACTCTCAGCCTTGCTCTGCATGTGCTAATGGATCTGGGTCTTTTGAGCTGAGGGTCCTGAGTTCCCTCTCAACAAGTCCTGTGTCACCGTCCAGGGCTCTTGCTGCTTTCCATAGGCCAATATTGTACAGATTTTCCTCTATGTTTTATTCTAAGTGTATCATAGTTTCAGGATTCAAAAGTAATGTATAATCCATTTTGAGTGAATTTTTCTAAGAGGGTCTAATTTCATTCTTTTGCATATGGATATCCAATTTTCCCAGCATAAGTTTTCTGATGAAATTGTACCCTTCTCATTATGTGTTCTTGTACATTGTTC
Organism: Cynocephalus volans; assembly: GCF_027409185.1. Classification (NCBI taxonomy): domain Eukaryota; kingdom Metazoa; phylum Chordata; class Mammalia; order Dermoptera; family Cynocephalidae; genus Cynocephalus; species Cynocephalus volans. The sequence goes on from NC_084462.1 coordinate 185,028,147, forward strand.
AAAGTAATGTGAACACAAATGTTTGGTTTTATTTCTTAACTCTCTGTTCTGTTTGTCTCTAAGTCTGATTGTATGTCTTTATCATGCTGTTTTGATTACTTTACCTTTACAATATATTTAGAACCAAGGTTAAGTAGGCGTTATCTATGGGATGCAAGGACGATCCAAAATAAGCAAGCAAATGTATGTGATAAACTGCATTACTGAATGAAGGAGAACAAACATATGATCATCTTAACACAGGCAGAAAAAACATTCACCATACTTTAATACCTTTTTTATAACAAAAATTTGAAGAAATCAGTTACAGAAAAAAATATACCTCATTATATTAAAGGTCATATCTGACAATCGCACAGCTAACGATATGCTTCACAGTGAAAGTTGCAAGTTTGTTATATGTGATCAGAACAAGACAACACCACCCTCTTTCACCACATCTCTTCAACATAGAACTGGAAGTTCTAGTCCGAGCAGTTAGGTAAAAAAATAAACAAATGTCATCCACAGGGGAAAGGAGAATGAAAATTGCTTCTGTTTGTTGATAATATGATCTTACATATAAAACCCTAAAAACTCCACCTATAAATTTTGAGAACTAATAAAAAAAGTTGGAATATAGCATGATAAAAATCAACACTCAGAAATCAGTAGTGTTCCTATACAATAACAATGTACTTCCTAAAAAATAGTCCCAATTACAGTAGAATTAGTAAGACAAATTAAATTTATGGGAATGAATTTAACCAAGTGGTTTTAAAATGTGTATTCTGTAAACACTAAACCATTGATAAAAAATGGAAATGACATAAAAATGGGAAAGATATCTTGTTTTCATGAATTTGAAGAATTGATATAGAATCAAACACAAGCAAGCATGTAACACAATATGTATCAAAATCCCAGTGTAATTGTTTCACAGAAATTTAAAAAAAAATCGAAAATTTGTTTTAAACCACGAAGGACCTCAAAGAATCAAAGCAATTCTGAACTAAACAGCAAAGTTGAAGGCCGTCAGTGATTTTAATTTGTACTGAAACCTTTTGAGATTATGTTACAAGACTCCATAACTTGTTCAACTTCCTTAGGATACTAGAAAGGATGAAAACAATAGGTTAATAGAAAAGCGCTGCAAGAGAAGTGCAGAATGTTGGGGGGGGGGTCATAAGTAGAATAGACACCGCCAAGGAAAGAGTCAGAGGGTTTCATCACGTGTCAAATAGACGATTTCAAACTGAAATGAAAATTAAGAAAAACAAATAAAAATACACAGAACATAGATGATCTGTGGGAGAACGTCAAAACATGTAACATGTGAATAGTTGGATCTCCATTGATGCAGACGGCGAGCAGAACAGAATCACTTCAAATGTAAATAGATGAGAATTTTTCAACAATGATGGCAGACACAAAAATAAAGATCAAGGAAGCCCAGAGAAGACAAAACAGGATAAATAAAACAACAGCAATGATGTACATGCACATGCACACACACACACACGCACACCCACACATACAGATACACTACATACGTACACATCCTCCCCCCACACACATACACCCACACAAACACATACAGATACACACATGCACACGCCTAAACACAAACACACACAGATGCACAAATACACACAGACACACAGAACCATGACCCAAACCTTAGGCCTTATCATAATAAAATGGCAGAACATATTCAAAGAGGTTAGGTATAAACATGCTTAAATACAAGAGAAGAATGACACAGGTTACAGGGGACTTCATGTCAGAATCAGTGCAAACAAAAATGCAGAGGTTTGAAATACTCAAAGTGTTGGAAGCTGCACTCACCACGCCCCAGGAATCTATATTCAGCTAAATGATCCTGCAAAAGTGGAGACCAGCATCTCCTCATATGTTCCCTCCCTCCGAGAAGGAATGACTATTTGATATATGTCGAATAGCATGGAAATTATAGTCAATAATAATAGATTGTAATTTCAAAATAGTGAAAAGAGTAAATTTAAAACATCACACCACAAAAATGGTACGGTGAGGGGATGCCTGTGTTCATCAGTTTAACCTGATTTTTCCACATTATATACATTTATCAAAATATCATGTTCCCCATAAATGAATACAATTATGATTTATCAATTAAGATAACATTAATGAAAAAGTGAAGGAGAAATAAAGCGTCTCTCAGACCACACAGTGGTGAAGGATCAAGGCGTCCCTCAGAATCATGAACGAGGTGAGCACGGCTGCCAGCACAGCTTCTGCTCAACACCTTCAATGTGACAAGTAGATGCAAAGAAACAGCAATCATGAGGACACACACACACAGTCCTTGACTTTCCGGTGTGACACGAGGAGTTCTGTTTTCAGGAATTGCAGATAAGGAGCTTGGATGTCATCACTCCCATCCAGACAACAAGAAAAACCCTGAACAGAGTGAAAATCAGTAACTCTTCTTAGACATCAAGGGACATTTCATCCAGTCTATAGCATGTCTTATCTTACTTACAGTGAGCTTTGCAGGGGCAAAGTTTTTAATTAACAACTCTAGCCTTTCCATGTTTCTACCGTGGATCATGCTGTTCTATCACCTCCTATGTACTTGGCATTTCCTCATTTCCTGACATATGTGGAAGCCATAGGATCCCTGCTCTGCACCACGTGAGGTCTCTGCCTTCACAGCTCATCCCAATCACTGAGCCTCGGATCTGCACCTGCACTGGGGAGGGTTGATGGGAACTGAGCAGGGCTCTGGACCTGTGGAGCTGAGCATCTGGGGACAGAGCAAGTGAGAATTTGCACAATAGAAGACAGAAGGTGACACTAGGGTGAGTGTCTGTGGGATACATGGGGGCAGCAGAGTGGGGAGTGGGCGGGTCTCAGGGCTCTGTCCATCTGGTTCTCATTATTCGCATGGATTCTCCCCATGGAAGCTGAGAGACAAGAGGTAGGACGCAGTTCCCAGGGCTACTTTGAGAGACACAGCCCAAAAGTCAGCCAAGAGGGGCCCTAATTGGGTTTTATTTCTGCACTTGTCATCGTGAATCCTCCACATGAAGTATCAGAGCTGTGTCTGGCCCTCAGGCAGCTGCTTCTCTGTCCAGGACACTGAGGAACGGACAGAGAGTGAGACCAACCCTGAACATCAGTGTCCACAGTGTGGATGAGGATCCAGAGGCTAAAATTCCTCAGTGAGGAGAGAGACGCCATGGGCAGAGGTCCTGTAGGATGAGCATAAAAATGTGGGGATATGTGTGCTTGACTGAGGGGAAGGCCAATAAGGGACAATGACTTATGTGTCAGAAAGAGGACAGCTCATGTTATCACCTAACAAAAGAAAGGTCCCAGTGAATGGAAAAATCTTATCTACAGATGAGAAAAGTTAATTCACTCTGTGTTGCCTGCAGTGAGTACATGGGAATTAGAGTAACAAAGAACAAAGCAAGAAACGACCCTGGGGGACATCTGAGAGTCAGCAGAGCAGAGGAAACCTCAGATCCCAAGAGGAACCCCCATCCCCTCTCTGCACCTGCTCCATGGGGCACAGGAGCTGGGTGGGCCTTGAGCGCCCCCTGCAGCCCAGACCCCTCCTGTATCCTGCAGGGAGGTTTGTGTCTGGGCTCACGCTGACTTCCTGTCACTGTGTCTCTCGCACAGTAATACACGCCTGTGTCCTCGTCGGTCACAGAGCTCAGCTGCAGGGAGAACTGGTTGTTGGACGTGTCTCTGGTGATGGAGGTGCGGCTCTTGAGGGACGGGTTATAATATGTGCTTCCACCATAACTAATGCTTCCAATCCACTCAAGGCTCTTCCCCGTGGGCTGGCGGATCCAGCTCCAGTAGTAACCACTGGTTGTGATGGAGTCACCAGAGACGGTGCAGGTGAGGGAGAGGGTCTGCGAGGGCTTCACCAGTCCTGGGCCCGACTCCTGCAGCTGCACCTCGGACAGGACACCTGGAGACAAGGAGAATCAGAACCTGTCAGTCACATGCAGGCACAACCATCCCACTGACCCACTTCTGTCATCTGAGACACTCACCTTGAGGAGCAGTCACCAGGCAAAGGAGAAGACCCCACAGTCTCATCTTCTGTTAGATCTCAACTCTGCCTTCCCCAGAGACCTGAGCCCTGCCTGAGGACAGACCTGTGAGCTTCCACCACCCATGAGTCCACATTTACCCTGGAGCTTGAAGGAAAATTTGCATGTGGGAGAGCTCAGTCCTTATAAGTGTTGAGGAACTGAGGTGAGACTATCTGTGTTTTTTGTTTTCTTTTAATTAACTGCGAGGTTTTTTTTTCCCTAAAATTATTTGACATGTAATTGTGAGATGGATGAGAAGTTACTGAGTTTCAAACATGGAAAGATGTGACCCTAGCTGTCTGAGGCCAGATCTACCTTCCTTCAACCCCTGTCTTCTCCTGCGCTCTCTTGGACTCAGCTCAACTCTCTCTCATAAACTCAGGCTCTGGGTCTTGCTTCCACAGTTCTGGTCCAAGCACCCCCTGCTTTCTTTCCCTGCACCCTCTCCCGTGATGTGGTTCTCGTCACCCCAAGAGCTCGTTCCATCGTTCCACTGTTGCTGCTCCACGAGTTCCAGTCCTGCCTTGTGCTCTCCGTCCTGCCATATAAGACACAGCCCTTCAGAATCCACAGAGACCTGCCAAAGATGATGCCCTGTGCATTACTCTGGAGAATGGAAAAGGATTCTCAATGTTTTGGAAAGAGATCAAGACTCTTGTAAATTCCGGCTTCCTTCAGTCATTCCTGTTCATCTAGAGTGTAATAATATTTGACCTAAATTCAGTTTTCATTCACATTTTACGGATGTTAATCTTTCATTTAATTTCCCAATCTCATCAGATATTCCAGCTGTAAATAGACACACACACACACACACACACACACACACACACAGACACACACACACACACAATCAATTGCAATGGTTAACATGAAAGCAGTAATAACATCCTTAATATAAAAATTTTAAAAACTTATTTCCCTTTGAGGTCTGTGTGTTCGGGCCCACGACAACTGCTCCGGGACTGTGGGCACCACCCTCTGTACCACTGCCCACCACAGAGAAAGAGGCCAGGAGCTGGGGTGGATGCTGTGCTGTGTCTGACCCTATGAGCCCCCTCTCACTCCCAAGAGCAGGTACATGTTATGGAGGGACAGCCCTTCAAGGGCCCTGAATGACTTTCAAGACAGGAGCTGCTGTTGGACAATTTGGGGCCAATTCTTCAGTTCCTGTTAACTCACACATTTTCTTGGAGTTTTCCAAAATGTTAAAAGTCCTGGTAAAAGGCAAAGAGAAACAAATGCTCTGAAATAACAAATCAATATCAGAACCAGACTAAGATATGACACAGATTTTCTAATTATCAGGGAGTAGACTTAAAGCAACCATGTTTAGTTTGCAATTACGTTTCAGTTTTTTCCCAGCCCTTCAGCTGACTCTAAAGAGTTCTTGTTGCCCACGTCTATTTGTCCAGGATAATTTATCAGGACACTCTGCCTAGTGGAGCAAACAGCCCAGCATCTCATCTGGAGTAAGGGACAAGGACAGAGATCTGCATCTTGCTTGTTTCTATTCTAATGTGCTCATGAGGGAAGTTGTGGTGAGAAGATGTGTCTGATTCATAGCGTCACTCAGGAACCCAGACTCCCACTGGTTTTAAACCCAGAGTCTACAGCTTGTGGACAGACATATAACAGTAAACAGAGGAGATGGAAACACATTTCAGGTGGGATATTTTTTAACTGTTGCAAAGACACTCAAAATGAGATCTCCCTATTAACCGTTTTAAGGGCACAATACGGTATTGTTAAGTACGGGCACAGTGTTGTATAGCAGATTCTAGAACTTATTCATCTTACGTAGCTAAAACTTTGTACCTGTTGAAATTAAGTAGCCAGGCTGTGAGTGTATGTGTTATAACTGTGTACATGGCATAATTAATCATGTGGCCCTGACTTACATCAAAAGATCAACACGTGTGTTATCTGTGATCTCAGGATGAAGGGGAAAAATAAGGTTTTGATTGGACTGGAGTCTAATAAACTAAACAGGTGTCATCTCTCTATCTCTGTCTGTCTTTCTCTAGCTTTATCTCTTTCCACACATGTACACACACACACACACAGACACACACACACACACACAGTCACACACATGCGTGCGCGCGCGCTCGCCATTGGTCTTTTTTTGAAATCTACGTGAAATGATGCTTTTGATTGATGCTGAGCAATTTGTTGTAACACACAAAAAACCCATTCGTCTTCACAGTTCTGTTTTGAACTGTCACAGTGTATAGGAAAAATCCCTCGAGATACAAAGTGAGCAGGAGGACACTATGTGTCCTGGAGAGTTAATTGCACACTGTTTCTTTGTATCATAATTGTCCTGCTAGCCTCATACGCATCCTGGATATTAACTTGGAATAGAAGTGTTTGTGTTTTCTGGGTGGATCTATTGTTAAAAAATAAAAATAAAATAGGTGACCTAAGCTTGGGAGGTTGGTGGCAGTGGTGGCGTGGATTTTCTGGGGCAGACTTGCAATGCTGACTCTCAGGCTTGGGGTGTGCACATGCTCACTGTGGGTCAGTCATGTCAGCAGCTGGCTCATTGCAGATGGGGTTGATGGACTGATTTTCTGACTGGGTATGGGTGTGTGGCATGCCAGGCATTTGGGGACTGGATCACCAGTGCCTGAATGTGGTGGGCCAGCCTGGGACGTGTAAGTCTAGTTATTTCTTACTCAGATGCATGTGTGTGCAGTTGTTCAAAGACTCAGGGAAGGATCTACCAGGGCATGGCAGCTTGATTATTTCTCTGGATCTCGGGTGTGGACACTGTGTTAGTCTGTTTCTGTTGCTTATAACAACACACATGGAAGTGGGTGATTTGTAAGAAAATAAAATTTATTGCTTACACTTTTGCAGGCTGTAAAATTCAGAGTACAGGGAACACATCTGGAGAATCCCTTCCTTGGTGGTTTTTCAGCAACGGGGACCTCATGTGGCAGAAAACGGCAAAAGAGAGAGAGAGAGAGAGAGAGAGAGAGAGAGAGGCTGTCACATGCTCTCCTTTTAAAGCCTTCAGAATCACGTCCCTGACAACCATTATTAAACCATTCACTATGGCATGGTCCTAAAATTTAACCACCTCTTCAAGGCTCCATTTCAGTTACCAAGATAGGACTTCCCACCCTCAACAGTTACAGTGGGAATTAAGCTTCTAGTATATGAGCTTTGTGGGACACAGTTCAATCAATCCACAGCATTGTACCCCCAAAGTTCATGTTCTTCCCACAAGCAAGTATATTCATTCCACCCCCCAAAACTTAACTTGTTTCCACTCAAAAGCCCAAGGTTCAAAGTCCCATGTGTGAAATAGAACAAGTTATCTACTGACAATGTACAATGGTGGGACAAGCATAGGATACATTTTCCTATTTCAATAGGGAGAAATCACCCAAAAGAAAGGGGCGACAGGTCCGAAACAAGTTTAAAAAGCCCACCAGGGCAGGTACTAAATCTCAAAGCTGAAAATCATATATCTTGACTCCATGGTCAGTGTCCTCTGTATGCTGGTGCAATGGTTGGGTCCCCAAGTCCTCAGACGTCTCTGCTTCTATGGATTTCCTGGGCTGAGGCCATGTTTCAGCTCACTAGGCTGGCATTGCACACTGGTAGCCACATAAGTTGAGGTCTTCATGGCTAAGCCACTCTCATGGTTCCACTAGGCATGATGTTGATGGGGTTTCTCTGCTGAAACTCCAACCTATGTTTCTGCTTGGCATTGTGTCAGGGTAGGGCTCAAACCATTCAAACCCATTGTCCAGGCTTGGTCACAGACCCCTCACTTACCAGGCTGTGTCACAGTTTGGGTGACAGACCCTTCATGTGCATGTCATGAGCTAGGTAAATGGGAAAGATCCCAGGAGTTATTGGAAGATTAGACACATTCATTCCAATGTGAGCTCAGTCCTCAGCTTCCTCAGCAGCAGCAGCAACTGCTTACGGCAACAGTAGCAGCCTCGCTACGGCCCCCTTGTGGGCATGTCGGGGCAAGAGGGCCCTGCAGATCAGAGCTACTCATCCTTTATACTTAAGTCTGATAATCCAGGAACACCTGGGTACAAGTCACACATGACAGGAACACCTGGGCACAAATTCACACTTACATTTACATCCAATTCACGGAAAGATTCTGAACATCTGAGGGGCCCTGACCATTTTCCTTCAATTTTCCTTACACATTGCTTTAGCAAAAGCTGTCTGTATTGACTCAGCACCTGAGAATGATCTCTTCCTGGGTGTGCAGCCTTTTCCATACCTCCTTTAGAGTGTGGTGGAGGCTCCCAAGCCACCATAGCTCTGCCTTTCTGTCATCCTACAGACTTATCAACACTTGGATACTGCCAAGGCTTCACTCTTGTGTTTTCCAAAGCTGTGGATCCAGCCAAACTGGGGCCAAATTAGTCACAGCTGCAGCAACCAGGGTGATGGAGTGGGGAGCAGCTCCTAAGGAGGCCCTGGTCAGCGAGCCTGTGGAGGAAGCCTTGGGCCTGTTCCCAGAGACCATTCTGTCTCCCTAGGCCTCTGGACCTGTGATGAAAAGCACAGCCTACATGAGCTTCTGAAACGCCTTCAAGGCCTTTTTTCTGTCCTCATAATCCCTTTCTCCTTTGCTCTTCTCCTTTGCAAATGATCCCTGTTCTACACTCTTGCTCTTGTAACCAGGTTGAATGTTTTCTAATTTTTTGCCCTCTTATCTCTTTTGTATTGTAAATTCTGGCTTTACTATCTACATCCTCTGTCGTACCATCACATAGACTGTTGTAACTAGCAATGCAGCTTCTTTAATGCTCTGCTCTTAGAAAGTTCTTCCACGAAATATCCTGAGTCAGCACCTTGATGTCCCACATTCCACAAAATATTTGTGCATGAACAGAATGCAGCCAAGTTTCTTGCCGGTTCATAGCAAGAGTGACCTTCCCCTCAGTTTCCAGTAAACTCCTTCTTACTCCTCAAACCTCCTTAGAATGGTCTTTACGATCCGTATTTCCAAAAGCATTCCTACCAACACCACTTAACCATTGTCTAAAATATTCCAAATTTTTCCTGGATTCCTTTTCTTCTAAATTCCCACCAGCAGGTAGGTTTTTTCTAGTCTGCTCCCTCGAATTCTTCCAGCCTTCACCCATTATCCAGTTCCAAAGCCACTTTCACGTTTTCAAGCATTAGTTATAAGCAACACCTCACTTTTAGTGCCAATTTTGTGTATTAGTCCATGTGTGTTGCTTATAGAAATACACCTGGAAACGGGTGATTTGTAAGAAAAGAAAATTAATTGCTTACGTTCAGAAGCTGTGAAATCCGAAGTCTAGGGAACACATCTGACAAGGGCATTCTATGGTGCTGGGTTTACCATAATGCAGGAGTCTCACATGTCAGAAAAACGGTGAATCAGAGACAGAGAGACTCTCATGTGCTCCCCTTTAAAAGCCCTCAAACCCCACCCCGGACAACCATTATTATTCCATTCACTACAGCACAGTCCTATAGTCCAATCACCTCTTCAAGGTCCCACATTTCAATTGCCGTAATAGGATATTTGACCCTCAGCAGTTACAGTGGGAATTAAGTTTTTAGTAAATGAGTTTGGGGGACACAATTCAATCAGTTCACAGCAGACATGCTTTGGCTCAGTTGGCTGTGTGCGGGTCTTCTGGCAGCCAATCTACTGCACTTATCTGGGCCAGGTGGGAGATCGTGCTTCTGGTGGCACTTCAGGAGCAGGTCTTCCAAGGGAGAGGCTGCAGAGCTGCTGCTCAGGTGGTGCTTGAGGACACTAGGGAGGCCTGAATGTAGGGGATCTGGCCAGCACTTCTCAGGTGGTGAGCAAACCTGCAGGGCTGGCCTACAGAGGTGGGGCCCAGACAACTGCTTCTTGGATGGTGGGTGAGGCTGTGAAGCAGGCCAGCAGAGAGCGGGTCCTTCCAGTCACCTTGTAGGCAGTGGGTAATGCTGCAATTGGAGATTTCAGGGCAATATCCCCTGGCCGCTTCTCAGAGCCAGAGTGATAAGCTTTATGTTTACCATCCCACGGGTGTGTTTGTGAGGGTTGGGACTTGTGAGCTGTCTTCTGGATCTGGAGCTCGGGCACACAGAACTCAGCCCTCTGATGGGGTGGGTGGGTGGTTTTCCACCTGTTTGATCTCTGGCCAGGGATGTGAAGGTGCTTCAGTTCAGCAGGCCTGGGATGGGCTTCCGAGATTTGCAGGACTGTAGTCACATTCTCTCCTGGGCTCAGAAGTTAAAGTGCTGGGATCAGGGATTCGTAGCCTCTCCTGTGAGTGTGTTGAAATAAAAACAAAGCCTTAAGCCAGGGGAAGTGCAGCGGCTTCTGTCCCTGGGCAGTGCATCCTACCGCAAGATCACTCCATACTGCACTAGTTCGTCATGGGGCAGGGGTTTGGAGGTGCATAGTGTGAGCTCCTGAAGTGCAGTGTGTGCATCAAAGGCAGCTCCCCGTGCTTGGCTGTGGGCTTGCACGGAATCCTCCTGCAGTATGGACTGCAGGCCTCTAAGGTAAGGATAAGCACTGGTGTTGGCCCTCTTCCTAGCTTTTCTCCACAAGGTAAAACTTTTCCTGCACTGATCATGGTAGCAAAGTCTTGGCAGATGAGGCCGTGTGCTTCTCTGTCTCTCCGTGATGCCACCAAAGGCTGTTGTGCTCCACAGGATCTTGCCAATCTCCTCCACACACCCAGATATGATCCTGTCAGTATTTGGGTGTATATTAGTTATTCTTGTACTTTTTTGTGGGTGGAACATGCTCCAGGCACCTCTAGTCAGCGGTCTGGCCCACCTTCTATCCAGAAAAATGTGAGGAGCAGGTTTAACGAAGAAAGTTCAAGATGTATAGACTAGAAACTACACAACACTGATGAAAGAAATTGAATAGGATATGGAACTGAAATAAACCATGAGTTTATGCATTGCAAAAATTAATATTGTTAATATATACATACCACTAATGAAATTTACAGGTTTAATGCAATCATTCCCTATCAAAATTTCAATATTGTTTTGCAGAAATGATAAAATAACAATTCTAAAATTTGTACAACATTAGAAAAGGACCTACGAGGCAAAACAATTTTGAGCACAAAGAGCAACCCTTGAGGCATCACATCCTCTGATTTCAATACATATTATAAAATGTTTGTAATCAGAACAACATGGCCCTGGTGCAGAAACAGATGTGTTGACCAATAAAACAGGACAAAAAGCCCCAAGGTTAACGCACACATTTGCAGTCAATGGATTTCTGACAAAGGTATCAAGACTACTAGGAGGAAAGGACAATCTCTTCAATAAAATTTTTGGAAAAAACTGTATATCCACATGAAGAATAATAAAATGGGATGATTATTTCACATCACATAGAAAAATCAACTCACAATGGATTAAAGACTCAGATGTGACACCCAAAATGGTAAAACTACTAGAGGCAGATTTAGAGGAATATTTCCATAACGTTGGTCCAGGCAATGATTTCTAGTTACTACCTTGAAAGCACAGGAAGCTAAAATAAAAATAGACAAATGGGATTACATCAAAGTTAAAAGCTCTGCACAGCAAGATAAAGTATTATCAGAGTGAAGAGACAATATTTGCAAATTGTCTGGTTCTGGAGAAAATATTTGCAAATCATACATCTGATAAGTGGCTAATATCCAAATAATATAAGAAATTAACAAAATTGAATAGCAAGGAAAGTATAGCCCAATTAAAAAATGGGTAACATACATGCATAGACATCACTTTTTAAAAGACGTATTAATGGCCAAGACATATATGACGAAATGTTAAACATCTCTAATCATCAGCGAGATGCAAGTTAAAACCATAATGAAATGTCACCTAAAACCTCTCGCCCTACCTGATCTAAGTGGGAGGGCAGGATTGGGAGAAATGGCTGTGGTCAGTCCAAAGAATGTTAGGGGTGAGCTGGTGTGTGGCCTGTGCGGTGTGGGGTAGGGGTCAGTGGCAGTTCTAATGGGTTGATATCCTTGCTGCATGGTCATGTGTAGTCTTATGGTCTCTACACAAGAAAAGAAAAATTTGCTTAAGAGGTTTAGTCAACAGGGTCCCAAAAGCAGGGCCAGAATTAGCATCATCAGAGGTCCTAATAGGGGCAACAGCTGTGGGAACTAATGCCAGATTTTTCCACAGGCACCGCAGAACTCAAGTGCTTATAATCATAATCATGATGGCGTAACTGCTAATTTCTTTGCAGCATCCTTCACTAGGCCTGACTGGTTAACAGAGAAGCAACTTTCTTCCCCAAATAAGCAAAATATGCCTTTTTCAGGCATTAGTATGTCTAACCCTCTGCTGTTTTGCAGTACCACCCCTAGCACTGAATCTCTCTGATCCTGGAGCCGGTGGCCCACATTTGAACATGAACAGTGACAGCTGAATATCAGGCAGATGATGAAGACAGACAAAGCCATCAACCTTTAGATTCCTTCTGTGGATGGATCTTCTGTAACTGTGAGGTTAATCACACATAAACCGAGATATAAATGGGGCACTACAAGGTTTTCCGTACTAATACTCATCTTTAGTAGTAGACCACATGAGAGTAGAGGCATCCTTTGCTGGTGGAGGGGATCATGTCATCGCAGTGTCATGGGTGTAACAGGGATCCAGCAAAGAAGATGGAGGTCCGGAGGCAGAGGAGGATAATGCACGTCATAAGGCCTGGTGGTAGAACCCTCTATCTCCTTTTATAAAGCACCTCGAGGTCTTCTAAAGGCTCACAGGAGTAGGCTGACTCCTTCGGGTTGGGTCACAGTTATTGCTCTCCTGTAATGAAAGGGGGGCAGGCTGCACCCTGGAGAGATGAACACAACTATCCATTTCAGCTGTCTTTATTGCAGAGGGGTTTGCTAGAAGTACTTTAAAAGGGTCCTTCCATTTAGGGTTTAGTTGTTTGTTAGCAGGTCCTTCCTTCCAGGTCTTAATTAGGACCTGGTCTCCTGGCTTTGTCTGTGCCCCCTGAGCGTTACTGCCAGGGGACGGTAAAACATGAGCTACATTTTTCTTCTGGGCTGCTTGGAACTGGCTCAAGTTGGTAATGTCTTGTATAAGGGCTGCAGTCTCAGGATCTGTGAGCATGTCTGTTGAAAGAAAAGGTCTGCCACACAGCAGTTCATAGGGGCTGAAATCAAGCTTTGCCTTTGGGGCATTGCACACTCCTAAGGGTGAAGGATGGTCCCTAATGGATTTGAAGACTGCAGGGAGGCCAAACCTGGGAATCACTTCCTTGGGAAGAGCTTCAACCACCTTAGCGGACTTTTCTGTTCTAGTAGGATAAGTCTCTCCTCATCCAGAAAAAGTGTCCATGAAAACCAGCAGACATTTTCATCCCCGGCATGGAGGCGTATACGTGAAGCCAACTTGCCGGTCTTCCCCTGGACATGAACCCCCCTGCTGGACTGGTTCCAACCTTGGAGGCACACTTGGCCCGAGCTGTTGTAGGCACACAGAGAACAGGCCCTGCAAACCTATTAACTGTTTGTGCCAATCCCCAGCCTGTAAAAAGATGAGTGACCGTGGCCAAGGTTGCCCCTCTCCCCAAAGTGAAGGCATCATGTAGAGCCTTGGTAACCTTCCATTGGATTGTCTTTGGGAGCAACAGTCTGCCTTCTACCATCCACCATGACCCTTGCTAAAGGCCCCCTATAATTTCATTCTTCTCTTCCACTTGGGCATACTGTGGGGTCATCCTTTCTCATGAAAAATAAATCCAGTCACATTACTTTGTGTTATTGACTGTATGCGGTCATGACAGCTGTGCTGTTTCTATGCACATGGGAATTCATCCAGCAAGGTGTCATGGTGGCAGCTGCCCCACCATTTTGCCTGTACACATCCATTCTTTCCCCACTTTACCAATCTCTAAGAAGTTTCACACTTTTTTGTGTCTTTATTTCTCTTGCTCTGATCCCTCACTAAAATCACCCTTAATTCAGTACCTACTGCAATACAGCCTTTCGCTACTCTGCTCCTCCAAACCCTTTCAGCCCCTTTCCATTAGTCACTTTCAAAGCTGCTTCTCTGTTTTCAGGTGTGTGTATTGCTGCACCCGGCTCCTCAGTAACAATTTTCTGTCTTTGTCTGTTTCCTGTGTTGCTATAAAAGAATACCTGAGACTGGGTAATTTATAAGGAAAAGGAGGTGTATTTGTCTCATGAGTCTGGGACAGCTGCATCTTGTGCAGGCTTCAGGCTGCATCTGCTTATGGTGGGATGTGGAAGAGGAGTGTACGTGTGCAATGAGACCACATGCCAAGAGAAGAACCACCACGAGAGTGTGGATGTGCCAGGCTCCTTTGAACTTACAACTCTGTAGGAAAATAACAGAGCAAGAGGTAACCCACCCCGACCCCAGGGAGCATTAATCTACTCATGAAGGATTCACCCCAATGGCCCACAGACCAACCACTAGGCTATAACTCTGAAAAATACAACATTGGGGTTAAGCTTTCAACAGGAGTTTTTCAAACCACAGTGAACTGCATACGTCTAATATTCTAAGAGAATAGATCACAAGTGTTTCCTCCCCCAAATGTGGTCACTATGGGAGATGTTGGATGTGTTATTAAGCCATGTTATGTCAATGATTTCACAATGTATTCATCTATTACCCCATCATATTATACACCCTAAATACATAAACTTTTTATTTGTCAGTTAAACCTCAGTAGAACTAGACAAAATAAAATGTGTATTTACTCTGTAGAAATTCTGAAGTGAATCAACTTTAAAAAAATCTAACCAAACAAAAAGCTTTGAAGGAGCCGTGGTAAATTTTAATAGGCCCTGGAGAGGTTGCCGCTTGTCTTACACAAGCCGTAGTACACCGCACAGCAGCATCACTCTTGCGTTCCTGTTCTGACGCCGTCACCTCAGCAGAGCTCATCTTGTAGGAGCATCTCACACAGTTAATCCAGGGTTGTTGCTGAATTTAAATGAGGACATGTGTGTGTCTCCAAATAGACACAGCAGTTACGTGAGAATGGAGACCTGCCCGTGAGGTGAGCGATTTCTTTCAGTTTACGCGTGAAACCCTCATGATGAAACACTCATATTTTTGGAAGAAATATTGTGTAAAGCACACATACTTTGAAGACACCATTCTTTGTTCAAGACGTAAAGGTATTCCTTGCTAATAATAACATGATAAGGGAAATGGGAATCATTTTCACACAAAAAGTAAAGACCTATGAGAGAGAAGTCATGGGAGCACTGGGAGGAAGGACCAGTGAGCTCCTGGACACACGGTCATCTGGGGCAGGCCCTTCATGCAATGGTGATTCAGCCCTGAATGTTTTGTTGACGTTAACAGTATTCAGCAAAATGTGATTTCCTATTATTAGATTGTGCTATTTAAACTAGTAGCACCCATTTTGTATTTATTTGATGTATATTTGAAAAAAATGGATTTATTGAGGTATACTAAATCTACAAAATCTGCAATATTTAGTAAATACTAAGCACCAATCATCTAATTTCATTTTTCTACATGCAGAAAAAACAGGGTATGTAGGATTAAAGTTATTTCCATTTCACAGATATGCAGTTAAAAACAGAAGCTCAAGTAATTTGTGCAATGTGTCCAGGATCACATATCTGGTAAAATTGAGCCCCGGTACCTGGGCCTTTGCTTCTCACCACACTACTCCTTGTCTTTGCTGAACCAACTCCAGGACACGGTGGAAAATGAATAGTGAGGTCTGCAGAACAATTTTTTGTGGTAAGAGCATGGCCTGCTCTTTTTCTTTTTCTTTTTTTTTTTGGCATTTTGTGTTTCCTAAATGCAGGTGTTTTTTTTTTTTTTTTCTTCTTGAATTCTGTGTTTACAAAAATGCAGGGTTGATGCAGATGTATTTGCAGAAGTCTCAGACATTTCAAGATTATCATTTTACCACGTCTTTTCAACCAAATTATTTTCTTATTTTAGCAGCTTTGATGACAAAGAATTGACATATAGCAAATACGACATACACATTTGAAGTGTACAATGGGATACATATTGACGCATATGTACACCTGCACATCCGTCATAACAGTCAGCAAAATAAACAAATTACCGTTAACTGTATGTTCATGTTCTGTTTTCAGTCATTCTCTTTTCCCACCCATGTTCCCAATGTCTCATCTTTAATATACTTTAGAATTCTTTTAATATTTTAGAATTTATAAGAATAAAATCATCAATATGTGTTTTATTTGTTTGTCTTCTTTGCTCAGCATACTTGTGAATGTGCCATGTTTCCGTGTATCAGATATTTTAGTGATAGAAGGTATTTCAATACATGTATACACACTGTTTGTACATAGGAAGCTGCTTGATATTCGGATTGTTTCCGGTTTCTGAATATTACAAATAAAACTGCTATTCAGCTTGGAGATTTAGGTGTCCAATTAAAAGTTTGTTCTAATTCTTATAACAAAAATAACTAATTTGTATTTGCTTAAATTTAGCAAAGTTTCTTCAGCACGTCAGATAACTAGCACTATAAGACAACCAACAGATCTGAAATCTAGAGAAAGGTAAGTATTTGCAGGGAGAAAGATGACCAAAATATTAGCTTATTAGAGGACGCCTAATGGCATAGAGGCTGGTATATGCTTCAAATAGAAATATATACTGGATTGCTTGAAGTTGAATGTGGTAAAGGATTTGTAGTGGAAAATTCTCCGAAGGCATATATTTGTGGGTTCCAATTCTCCTTGAAGCCTTTTGCTTCTGGATGAAGACACGTTATTGAAATCTGCATACTCCAACCCTTGTGGTGCTTCTGACTGGGAAAAAACACAGTGACTTCTGCTGAAATGCATCCAGACCCACCTTCCCTACCATCTCTATGGTACTAAAAATTAATTTGCATCAGTAAAAACTCCAAAACCAGTATTCTACAGGTACTAGTGGAATTTCATAGCGACTGGGAGGCGACAGAAGAAAACACAAAGCTCTGTCCAGAACCATCTCCCCTGTCTTCCTAAAACATTAAAATCCTTATTCGTCAAGGAAGCACAGAGCAGCAGAAATGGGACAAGGATGGAAAACAACGTCAGCTGTGGGAAAGAGCGTCTGGACAAACAACAGATGCTCTTCAGCAGAAGTAGCGAAAGAAAACGAGGGCCAGCACTAGCTCTGGAGGTGGGACAGGGCACTAGGAAGGACAGGGGCCATGATCTTCACCTGAAAGTGCAGCTCAGCCAGAATTTCAGAGAATGACTGTCTAGTGCAACCTCTTGTGCGGATTGACATTGGTCAGCTGAGTGCGACACTGAGATGCACCTGGGAGAGGTGGAGGGACAGATTCTCTCTGGAGAGCACAGGGTGAGGACACAATGTCAATCTTTAAACAAAATAAGGTTTCACTGGAGGCACCAGAACTCTGGTGGCTGGAGCAGTAACACACTTCTATTCTGATAGCCATGGCAATGATGAATTTAAGTGTAGCCAGTGCTGAGTTCACACAAATTTCCACAATAAAATCATAGAAAATATAGGGTGTGATTATCTACAGAACAAAAGTAATAATAAGCCAATATAAGAATTCCAATGAAGCCGTTTTTGGAAACATGAACTTTTGAATTACTTGTGCACATTCTTTGGGAAATGGCAGTTTAATCACATTTGAAAATATTATGGTTCAAAATCCCAGTAAATGTTACTGTTCAGCATTCACAGCAATTTGGCATAAGTTCTCATTACATAGTGGAATTTTCAGCTATTTCTAAAATCATATTTGAGTGGAGATCAAAAGTGCCCAAAGGCATAGGCTGAGTCACTACTTTTTGCAATTCAGGCACAGACCACTGATGTTCAGTCCTCCACTTAAGTGTAGTTTCTCACAAGTAATTTTATTGTTAGAAGGTAACATGCTCCCACATCTAAAAAAGTTGTCCTCTGTATTGTATACAGACCAAGTATACATTATAGCTAATATTGTCCAGGGGTAGGTGACAATGATGGTTTATGGTTGGCTGTCTGTGTAGAATGTCATAGGTGGCTCCTGTCTGTAATATTCCTAAGATTCTGCATCGCTTGGCCTGTTTACACACCCCAAACCCTGACAATCCCTAATGATTTATAAAAAAAAATCTTCATAGTTTTACTTCTCCTGTAATGTCATGTAGTTGGAATAAGAAATAATCTATTTCACTACATTGATATCTCTCACCTAGTAATATATTTTTAATGTTTCTCCATCTCTTTTCATGACTTGATAGCTCATGTTCTTTCAATGGTGAGTGACATTCCATTGTGTGGATGTTTATCTATCTATTTACTTATGAAGGACCAGTTTTGACAAGTATAATTAAAGCAGCTATAAACATAAATGTACATTTTTTGGATGGACATAATTTTCTCTTCCTGCCTTCCAGTCCCTCACTAGGATCTGGGTTTTTCTAGTCTGCTGCTCCAAACTCTTCCAGCCTCCTCCCATTACTCAGTTCCAAAGCCTCTTCCACATTTTCAGGTATTTGTTATGATCAATAAACAACTCCTGGTAACAATTTACTTATTGGTGTAGAGCTAGAGCTGGGTCTGGAGCTCACAGACTCCTCGAGCCCATTGACACACCCTTCACATGCAGGTCTATAAACTAGATAACCAGCCAAAAGGTCCTTGGGGCCTTGGTTGGAGAATGAATGGTCTTTATTCATCACACAAAGGTCTAGGAGCTGGCAGTGCAAAGAGAAACTATGAAACTCAACTGCTACAAGCAAAGTCCAAATGCCTGAATGTTGATAGCAGCTCTATTCACAGTAGCCAGAAAGTGAACAATCCCGAATGTTCAAGGACAGATGAATTGATAAACAAACATTGTAATTTGATACAAGTGAAAAACTATTCCCCTATACAAACAAATGAAATACTGACACATGCTACAAAATAAATGAACCTTGAAAACATTATACCATGTAAAAGAAGCACACACAAAGGCCACATCTTATATAATCTGATTCATATTAAATACTCAGAATAGGCACATCCATAGGGACAGAAAACATATTAGTGGTTTTCAGAAGCACGGAGAGAAAGGAACGGGATGTGGCTGATTTTAGGGTATGGCATTTCCTTTTGAGGTGATGAGGATGTTGTGTAACCAAACAATGGTGACAGTTAATAAACCATGTGAAAACATTAAATGCCACTAAACTGTACAGTTTAAAATGTAATGCTATACCAGTATACGAAAAAAATACTTAAAATTTTATTTTTGGTTTACAATAATCATTTTAAAATAAGAGAAAGAACATTTTAAGGGAATCCACAAAACAAATGAATAAAATATAAGAGTTCCTGAGTAAGAATTTTGCTGAACAGAGACAGGAAACACCAAGGTCTGAAAAGTAACCCTGGGTGTTGTGTGCACCTGCTCCTCGTGGAAATTTTCTGCGTAGTGTGCTCTGGGTTCACTCAACCACCAAGTCCCCTCCTGTCTTCCCACAAAGAGGTTTGTGTCTGGACTCACGCTGACTTCCCCTCACGTATGTGTCTCTCGCACAGTAAGACAGAGCTTTGTCCTCAACTATTAGGTTGCTCAGTGTTAAATAAGCTTGGTTCGTGGAGGTGTGTCTGGTGATGCTGACTTGAGATTTACGATCTGTATTATAGTGGTGCGATCACCACTCCACATCACAACGACCCGCTCCAGCCTTTTCCTTGGTTCCTGGAGGATTCAGCTCACAGCACAGCTGGTTAAAGAGAATCCAGAGATAGAGCAGGTTATAGACAAAGTCTGCAAGGGCTTCACCAGGCCAGGTCCTGACTCCTGCAGGTATAACTGGGACAGGACCCAAGGGGACAAGGAGAATCATCATCAAACACACCTGAACTCTCCACATGTACATGTCCCTTACCTAAAATCCCTGATATATTCACAGCAGAGAGAGGCCACCAGGACACCCATGCTCTGATGAAGGGCTCCTGGTGGAAGGAGACTGGGGCTGCTCAGCCCAGGGCTGGCCTTTCAGCCTGACACTGGGGTCTGCTTTGCATGAGGAGGCCCCTGAGGATATAAGTGTGGGAGCAGAGGGGACGGTCTCTCTCTGTCCTTGTCTGGGCAGAGTGTTTTACCTTGTGCTGCTGAGAGGAACTGGGGAGACAGAACCTCAGAGACTCTTCTCTGCATCACTGCCTGGTCTTCCTGTGTCCAGACAAATATGAAGAGAAGCGGGAATTGAGCATGGAGGGTTTGACAGTGCAGACCATGAAGACACATTTGAATTACAGTGATTCTAGGTTCAAGGAGAGGTCCATGACCTTCTGATCTTCAAATGCTCCATGCACAATATCTGTATTGATATTGATGCTGGCTGCCAGCTGTTGGCTTCAGTCTCTCTGGACAAAAACCCATTATAGGTCACTTCAATGATACAGTTGGAATTGTTTAGAATCTTGTTGTTGGCTCCCGCCAGAAAAAAGAGACATTTATAGGAGAATCAGGTATAAGTCTTTGTGGTGCGTGTATATATATACACATACATACATGCACATACATACACACACATATACTTATGTACGCATGTGTTTATCGAGAGAGAGAGAGAGAGAGAGAGAGAGAGAGAGAGAGAGAGAGAGAGACAGAGAGAGACCTCTACCACATCTTGTTCCTCAGAGACAAGTCACTAAGGCAAACACATAGACAAGATGCCCCCTACCCACTGTGTGACAAAATCACATGGGACTACAAATATTATGTTGGAAATTTCTAGAAAGCTCGATCTTCTTCAGTCTCATTCGGAAATCATCTGTTCACACTCCTGCCCCAACACCTACAATGTCAGCCTTGACTGTCACATCAGACTCAGTCTTCAGGTACGTGATCTCGTCACTTGCTTCAGGTCACAGATGACTCCTCGGTGGTGTTCTCTCAAGCGCAGCTCCTCCTGCATCTGCAGACCTGTGAGATGGACACTCTCTGCCCTGACTCCCCTTAACCCAATGTACTGTGATGAGTCACTTCTAGGATGAAAACTGTAGACAACCGTGTTCAAAGAGTAATTCCAGGCACCTGGGAGTCACTGGATCACAGCAACTTTGAACACTGGTTGAGCACGTGGTGCCACTGTCTGGTGCTGGTTTATTTCTACTGTCTGGTGATGACACTGCGAGACTCATAGCTTCCCACTTTGGCCATTCTCGTCCCACCCTGTTAGGACACATCCTTTCTCAATTTTAAATTGTTCTTGTTTGCAGTTGATTACATCTTTTAGTTTTTTTTTTTATTTAAAATGAGCTAGAAGAAGTTACAGGTTGTGAAAAATATTAGAACATAAGTAAAAACTGTCCCTTTATGACAGTTCAGGGCATACAGCAGATAATCTCAGTGAATCACATTCAAAACACTGACTTTGAAATGGATCAGAGGTACAAATAAAAAACAGGGCCTATGCATCTGTGTAAAACAGCCAATTCTAAATAAGAAATGGTGAAATGACTGGAGTAACTGAGTTGTTTTCTCAGAATCTGGGATTTAGGAAAGTTTAGACTTAAATATGGGAAGTTATAGTAGGTCTACAGGCATAGATTTTCTCATAGAAATGGAAGGTGCAGTCCCCTACAACAAACAAACAAAGTGCTTACTCTCAGCCTTGCTCTGCATGTGCTATCGGAGCTGGGCCTTTTGAGCTGAGAGTCCTGAGTTCCCTCTCAACCAGTCCTGTGTCACTGTCCAGGGCTCTTGCTGCTTTCCATAGGCCAATTTTGTACAGATTTTCCTCTATGTTTTATTCTAAGTATTTCATAGTTTCAGGATTCAAAAGTAATTTTTAATCCATTTTGAGTGAATTTTTGTAAGAGGTTCTAATTTCATTCTTTTGCATATGGATATCCAATTTTCCCAGCATAAGTTTTCTGATGAAATTGTACCCTTCTCATTATGTCTTCTTGTACATTGTTAAAAGTTATGTGAACACAAATGTTTGGTTTTATTTCTTAACTCTCTGTTCTGTTTGTCTCTAAGTCTGATTGTATGTCTTTAGCATGCTGTTTTGATTACTTTAGTTTTATACTATATTTAGAACCAAGGTTAAGTAGGCGTTATCTATGGGATGCAAGGAAAATCCAAAATAAGCAAGCAAATGTATGTGATAAACTGCATTACTGAATGAAGGAAAAAAAAAAAACATGATCATCTTAACAGAAGTAGAAAAAACATTCACTATACTTTAATACCTTTTTTATAACAAAAATTTGAAGAAATCAGTTATAGAAAAAAATATACTGCATTATATTAAAGGTCATATATGACAATCCCACAGCTAACAATATGCTTCACATTAAAAGTTGCAAGTTTGTTATATGTGATCAGAACAAGACAACACCACCCTCTTTCACCACATCTCTTCAACACAGAACTGGAAGTTCTAGTCCGAGCAGTTAGGCAATAGAAATAAACAAATGTCATCCACAGGGGAAAGGAGAATGAAAATTGCTTCTGTTTGCTGATAATATGATCTTACATATAAAACCCTAAAAACTCCACCTATAAATTTTGAGAACTAATAAATATTGTTGGCAATATAGCATGATAAAAAAATCAACACTCAGAAATCAGTAGTGTTCCTATACTATAACCATGTACTTCCTAAAAAATAATCCCAATTACAGTAGCATTAGAAAAACAAATTAAATTCTTGGGAATGAATTTAACCAAGTAGTTTTAAAATGTCTATCCTGTAAACACTAAACCATTGATAAAAAATGGAAATGACATAAAAGATGGAAAGATATCTTGTTTTCATGAATTTGAAGAATTGATATAGAATCAAACACAAGCAAGCATTTAACACAATATGTATCAAAACCCCAATGTAATTTTTTCACAGAAATTAAAAAAAATCTAAAATTTGTTTTAAACCACAAAGGACCTCAAAGAATCAAAGCAATTCTGAACTAAACAGCAAAGTTGAAGCCATCAGTGATTTTAATTTGTAGTGGAACCTTTTGAGATTATGTTACAAGACTCCATAACTTGTTCAAATTCCTTAGGATACTAGAAAGGATGAAAACAAAAGGTTAACAGAAAAGTGCTGCAAGAGAAGCTCAGAATGTTGGGGGGGGTCATTAGTAGAATAGACACTGCCAAGGAAAGGGTCAGAGAGTTTCGTCACGTGTCAAATAGAAGATTTCAAGCCGAAATGAAAAAAAAAAAACAATTAAAAATAAGACAGAACATAGATGATCTGGGGGGGAACGTCAAAACATGTAACATGTGTATAATTGGATCTCCATTGATGCAGAAGGAGAGCAGAACAGAATCAGTTTAAACATAAATGAATGAGAATTTTTCAACATTGATGGTAGACACAAAAATACAGATCAAGGAAGCCCAGAGAAGACAAAACAGGATAAATAAAACAACAGCAATGAAGTACATGCACATGCACAGACACACACGCACACACACACACATACAGATATACATAAATACATACACATCCCTACACACAGAAACACACACATAAAGACACACACACATACGTACACACACAAATACCTACAGATACATACATGCACATCCCTACACACACACACACACACAAAAAAAAACACATACACATACACACATGCGCACACATAAACACACACACACACACATATACACACAGACACACAGAACCATGACCCAAACCTTAGGCCTTATCATAATAAAATGGCAGAACATATTCAAAGAGGTTAGTTATAAACATGCTTAAATACAAAAGAAGAATGACACAGGTTACAGGGGACTTCATGTCAGAATCAGTGCAAACAAAAATGCAGAGGTTTGAAATACTTAAAGTGTTGGAAGCTGCACCCACCATGCCCCAGGAATCTATATTCAGCTAAATGATCCTGCAAAAGTGGAGACCAGCATCTCCTCATATGTTCCCTCCCTCCGAGAAGGAATGACTATTTGATATATGTCGAATAGCATGGAAATTATAGTCAATAATAATAGATTGTAAATTTCAAAATAGTGAAAAGAGTAAATGTAAAACATCTCACCACAAAAATGGTACGGTGAGGGGATGCATGTGTTGATCAGTTTGACCTGATTTTTCCACATTATATTCATTTATCAAAACATCAGATTCCCCATAAATGAATAAAATTATCATTTATCAATTAGGATAACAATAATGAAAAAGTGAAGGAGAAATAAATCCTCTCTCAGACCACACAGTAGTGAAGGATTAGGGCGTCCCTCAGAATCATGAACGAGGTGAGCACGGCTGCCAGCACAGCTTCTATTTGACACCTTCAATGTGACAAGTGGATGTTAACAAGCAGCAATCACGAGGACACACACTCACAGTCCTTGATCTTCAGGTGTGACATGAGGAATTCTGGTCTCAGGACTTGCACATAAGGAGCTTGGACGTCATCACTCCCATCCAGACAAGAAAAACCCTGAACAGACTGAAAATCAGTAACTCTTCTTATATCTGTAAAAGAAGTGAAGTCACAGGGTAAACTGTTGTCCCCAAAGTTGAAGATGCAGTCAGGAAGGTACAGAGGGTCACAGCTTGTCCGATCAGAAACTCATGAGCAGAAATATCCGTGGGATCCAGGATGGGGGTAGAAAAACATGAACTGTATTGGAGAACTGCTGAAGACTCAGTGGGCAAATCTAAGTGTTGGGTGCACCCCAGGGAGATGGCCTTAGAGATCCCCAAAACTTTTCAACTCTACCTCAGGGGCCTGACTAGGTTGTTAAAGAAAATGTCATAGAAGAATCCTCATGCCCCTAGCAGAGAAAGGGGGAAACGAGCTATTCTGAATCACACCACGATCTCTTTTCACCACCAGCAGCAGCGTGATGTTATTTATGACAAGGCTTGACCCCGAGGGAAACTAAATTAGCTGATTCTAATAGGTTGGGACTCATACAGAGCATAATTGACCTGAGAGAAGAGAAACAGCCAATCCCATGCCCCAGCGCTGAGAACCTTCTAGTCTACACTAAGGGAGGAATAAAGGAGAAGCATCTGTGAAGGTCACACCCAGGACACAGCTCACTAAAGGACAGAAGTCATCATGGGACAGTGTACTGCTTCCCCTACCCCACATCCTACCCACATCAACAGGGCTTCTGTGTAATACAGAGAAAAACTAAAACAGCACATGCACCTTAGACAGTACTTATTCAGTCTCTGTGAAAACCTAGTCCACAGAGGAGACAAAAAGAAAGACATCAAGGGACAATTCATCCAGTCTATAGCACGTCTTATCCTATTTACAATGTACTGTGCCTGTCCACGTTTCCACCGTGGATCATGCTGTTCTATCACCTCCTTTGTACTTGGCATTTCCTCATATCCTGACATATGTGGAAGCCGTAGCTTCCCTGCTCTGCACCACGTGAGGTCTCTGCCTTCACAGCTCATCCCTATCACTGAGCCTCGGATCTGCACCTGCACTGGGGAGGGTTGATGGGAACCGAGCTGGGTTCTGGAACTGTGGAGCTGAGCATGTGGGGACAGAGCAAGTGAGAATTTACACGATAGAAGACAGATGGTGACACTAGGGTGAGTGTCGGCGGGATACATTGGGGGCAGCAGAGTGGGGAGTGGGCGGGTCTCAGGGCTCTGTCCATCTGGTTCTCATTATCCGCATGGATTCTCCCCATGGAAGCTGAGAGACAAGTCTTAGAACACAGTTCCCAAGGGTACATAGATCCCAGCCCAAAATTCAGCCCAGCAGGGCTCTAATTGATTATCTCAGTGCTTGTCATCCTGAATCCTCCACATGTAAGTATCAGAGCTGTGGGTGGCCCTTAGGCAGCTGCTTCTCCATCCAGGACACTGAGGGAAGGACAGAGAGTGAGACCAACACTGAACATCAGTGTCCCCAGTGTGGATGAGGATCCAGAGGCTAAAATTCCTCAATGAGGATAGAGACGCCATGGGCAGAGGTCCTGCACGATGAGCAAAACCATGTGGGGACATGTGTGCTTGACTGAGGGAAAGGCCAATAAGGGACAATGATTTAATTGTCAGGAAAGAGGACAGCTCATGTTATCACCTAACAAAAGAAAGGTCCCAGTGAATGGAAAAATCTTATCTACAGATGAGAAAAGTTACTTTACTCTGTGTTGCCTGCAGTGAGAACATGGGAATTAGAGTCACAAAGAACAAAGCAGGAAATGAACCTGGGGGACATCTGGGAGTCAGCAGAGCAGAGGAAAGCTCAGATCCCAAGAGGAACCCCCATCCCCTCTCTGCACCTGCTCCATGGGGCACAGGGGCTGGGTGGGCCTTGAGCGCCCCCTGCAGCCCAGACCCCTCCTGTATCCTGCAGGGAGGTTTGTGTCTGGGCTCACGCTGACTTCCTGTCACTGTGTCTCTCGCACAGTAATACACGCCTGTGTCCTCGTCGGTCACAGAGCTCAGCTGCAGAGAGAACTGGTTCTTGGACGTGTCTCTGGTGATGGAGGTGCGGCTCTCAAGGGACGGGTTAGAATATGTGCTTCCAGTATAACTAATGCGTCCCATCCACTCAAGGCTCTTCCCCGTGGGCTGGCGGATCCAACTCCAACTGTAACCACTGGTGATGGAGTAACCAGAGACGGTGCAGGTGAGGGAGAGGGTCTGCGAGGGCTTCACCAGTCCTGGGCCCGACTCCTGCAGCTGCACCTCGGACAGGACACCTGGAGACAAGGAGAATCAGAACCTGTCAGCCACATGCAGTCACAACCATCCCACTGACCCACTTCTGTCATCTGAGACACTCACCTTGAGGAGCTGTCACCAGGCAAAGGAGAAGACCCCACAATCTCATCTTCTGTTAGATCTCAACTCTGCTTCCCCAGAGACCTGAGCCCTGCCTGAGGACAGACCTGTGAGCTTCCACCACCCATGAGTCCACATTTACCCTGGAGCTTGAAGGAAAATTTGCATGTGGGAGAGCTCTGTCCTTATAAGTGCTGAGGAACTGAGGTGAGATTATCTGGTTTTTTTGTTTTCTTTTAATTAACTGCGAGCTTTTTTTTTCTTTAAAATTATTTGACATGTAATTGTGAGATGGGTGAGAACTTGCTGAGTTTCAAACATGGAAATATGTGACCCTAGCTGTCTGAGGCCAAATCTAACTTTCTTCAACCCCTGTCTTCCCCTGCGCTCTCTTGGACCAAGCCCAACTCTCTTTCATAATCTCAGGCTCTGGGTCTTGCTTCCACAGTTCTGGTCCCAGCACCCCCTGCTTTCTTTCCCTGCACCCTCTCCCGTGACGTGGTTCTCATCACCCCAAGAGCTCGTTTCATCGTTACATTGTTGCTGCTCCATGAGCTCCAGGCCTGCCTTGTGCTCTCCGTCCTGCCATATAAGACACAGCCCTTCAGAATCCACAGAGACCTGCCAAAGACGATGCCCTGTGCATTACTCTGGAGAACGGAAAAGGATTCTCAATGTTTTGGAAAGAGATCCAGACTCTTGTAAATTCCGGCTTCCCTCAGTCATTCCTGTTCATCTAAACTGTAAAAATGTTCAACCTAAATTCAGTTTTCATTCACATTTTACGGATGTTAATCTTTTATTTAATCATCCAATCTCATCAGATATTCCAGCTGTAAATATATATATACAATCAATTGCAATGGTTAACATGCAAGCAGTAATAACATCCTTAATATAAAAATTTTAAAAACATATTTCCCTTTGAGGTCTGTGTGTTGGGGCCCACGACAGCTGCTCCGGGACTGTGGGCACCACCCTCTGTACCACTGCCCACCACAGAGAAAGAGGCCAGGAGCTGGGGTGGACGCTGTGCTGTGTCTGACCCTGTGAGCCCCCTCTCAGTCCCAAGAGCAGGCCCATGTCATGGAGGGACAGCCCTTCAAGGGCCCTGAATGAATTTCAAGACAGGAGCTGCTGTTGGACAATTTGGGGCCAATTCTTCAGTTCCTGTTAACTCATACATTTTGTTGGAGTTAAAAATGTTAAAAGACCTGGTAAAAGGAAAAGAAAAACAAATGCTCTGAAATAACAAATCAATATCAGAACCAGACTAAGATATGACACAGATTTTCTAATTATCAGGGAGTAGATTTAAAGTAACCATGTTTAGTTTGCAATTATGTTTCAGTTTTTTTCCAACCCTTCAGCTGACTCTAAAGAGTTCTTGTTGCCCACGTCGATTTGTCCAGCCTAATTTATCAGGACACTCTGCCTAGTGGAGCAAACAGCCCAACATCTCATCTGGAGTAAGGGACAAGGACAGAGATCTGCATCTTGCTTGTTTCTATTCTAACGTGCTCAGTAGGGAAGTTGTGGTGAGAAGTGTTGTCTGATTCATAGCGTCACTCAGAAATCCAGACTCCCACTGGTTTGAGACCCAGAGTCTACAGCTTGTGGACTGACATATAACAGTAAACAGAGGAGATGGAAACACATTTCAGGTGGGATATTTTTTAACTGTTGCAAAGACACTCAAAATGAGATCTCCCTACTAACCGTTTTAAGTGCACAATACGGTATTGTTAAGTACGGGCACAGTGTTGTACAGCAGATTCAAGAACTTATTCATCTTGCGTAGCTAAAACTTTGTATCTGTTGAAATGAAGTAGCCAGGCTGTGAGTGTATGTGTTATAACTGTGTACATGGCATAATTTACCATGTGGCCCTGACTTACATCAAAAGATCAACACGTGTGTTATCTGTGATCTCAGGATGAAGGGGAAAAATAAGGTTTTGATTGGACTGGAGTCTAATACACTAAACAGGTGTCATCTCTCTCTATCTCTGTCTGTCTTTCTCTAGCTTTATCTGTTTCCACACACATACACACACACACACACACACACACACACACACACACACACACACACACACACACACACGCTATTGGTCTTTTTAAAATAATCTACCTGTAATGATGCTTTTGATTGATGCTGAGCAATTTGTTGTAACACACAAAAAAACCCATTCGTCTTCACAGTTCTGTTTTGAACTGTCACAGTGTATAGGAAAAATCCCTCAAGATACCAAGTGAGCAGGAGGACACTATGTGTCCTGGAGAGTTAATTGCACACTGTTTCTTTGTATCATAATTGTCCTGCTAGCCTCATACGCATCCTGGATATTAACTTGTAATAGAAGTGTTTGTGTTTTCTGGGTGGATCTATTGTTAAAAAATAAAAATAAAATAGGTGACCTAAGCTTGGGAGGTTGGTGGCAGTGGTGGCGTGGATTTTCTGCGGCAGACTTGCTGTGCTGACTCTCAGGCTTGGGGTGTGCACATGCTCACTGTGGGTCAGTCATGTCAGCAGCTGGCTCATTGCAGATGGGGTTGAGGGCCTGATTTTCCGACTGGGTATGGGTGTGTGGCTTGCCAGGCATTTGGGGACTGGATCACCAGTGCCTGAATGTGGTGGGCCAGCCTGGGACGTGTAAGTCTAGCTATTTCTTACTCAGATGCATGTGTGTGCAGTTGTTCAAAGACTCAGGGAAGGATCTACCAGGGCATGGCAGCTTGATTATTTCTCTGGATCTCGGGTGTGGACACTGTGTTAGTCTGTTTCTGTTGCTTATAACAACACACATGGAAGTGGGTGATTTGTAAGAAAATAAAATTTATTGCTTACAGTTTTGCAGGCTGGAAAATTCAGAGTACAGGGAACACATCTGGTGAATCCCTTCCTTGGTGGTTTTTCAGCAACGGGGACCTCATGTGGCAGAAAACGGCAAAACAGAGAGAGAGAGAGAGAGAGAGAGAGAGAGAGAGAGAGACTCTCACATGCTCTCCTTTTAAAGCCCTCAGAACCACGTCCCTGACAACCATTATTAAACCATTCACTATGGCATGGTCCTAAAATTTAACCACCTCTTCAAGGCTCCATTTCAGTTACCATGATAGGACGTCCCACCCTCAACAGTTACAGTGGGAATTAAGATTCTAGAATATGAGCTTTCTGGGACACAGTTCAATCAATCCACAGCATTGTACCCCCAAAGTTCATGTTCTTCCCACAAGCAAGTATATTCATTCCACCCCCCAAAACTTAACTTGTTTACACTCAAAAGCCCAAAGTTCAAAGTCCCATCTGTGAAATCAGAACAAGTTATCTACTGACAATGTACAATGGTGGGACAAGCATAGGATACATTTTCCTATTTCAATCGGGAGAAATCACCCAAAAGAAAGGGGCAACAGGTCTGAAACAAGTTTAAAAAGCCCACCAGGGCAGGTACTAAATTGCAAAGCTGAAAATCATGTATCTTGACTCCATGGTCAGTGTCCTCTGTATGCTGGTGCAATGGTTGGGTCCCCAAGTCCTCACACATCTCTGCTTCTATGGATTTCCTGGTCTGAGGCCATGTTTCAGATCATTAGGCTGGCATTGCACACTGGTAGCCACATAAGTTGAGGTCTCCATGGCTAAGCCACTCTCATGGTTCCACTAGGCATGATGTTGATGGGGTTTCTCTGCTGAAACTCCAACGTATGTTCCTGCTTGGCATTGTGTCAGGGTAGGGCTCAAACCCTTCAAACCCATTGTCCAGACTTGGTCAGAGACCCCTCACTTACCAGGCTGTGTCACAGTTTGGATGACAGACCCTTCATGTGCATGTCATGAGCTAGGTAACTGGGAAAGATCCCAGGAGTTATTGGAAGATTTGACACATTCATTCCAGTGTGATCTCAGTCCTCAGCTTCCTCAGCAGCAGCAGCAACTGCTTACGGCAACAGTAGCAGCCTCCCTATGGGCCCCCTGTGGGCATGTCGGGGGCAGAGGGCCCTGCAGATCAGAGCTACTCATCCTTTATACTTAAGTCTGATAATCCAGGAACACCTGGGTACAAGTCACACATGACAGGAACACCTGGGCACAAATTCACAGTTATATTTACATCCAATTCACAGAAAGATTCTGAACATCTGAGAGGCCCTGACCATTTTCCTTCAATTTTCCTTACACATTGCTTTAGCAAAAGCTGTCTGTATTGACTCAGCACCTGAGAACGATCTCTTCCTGGGTGTGCAGCCTTTTCCATACCTCCTTTTAGAGTGTGGTGGAGGCTCCCAAGCCACCATAGCTCTGGCATTCTGTCATCCTACAGACTTATCAACACTTGGATACTGCCAAGGCTTCACTCTTGTGTTTTCCAAAGCTGTGGATCCAGCCAACCTGGGGCCAAATTAGTCACAGCTGCAGCAACCAGGGTGATGGAGTGGGGAGCAGCTCCTGAGGAGGCCCTGGTCAGCGAGCCTGTGGAGGAAGCCTTGGGCCTGTTCCCTGAGACCATTCTGTCTCCCTAGGCCTCTGGACCTGTGATGAAAAGCACCGCCTACATGAGCTTCTGAAACGCCTTCAAGGCCTTTTTTCTGTCCTCATAATCCCTTTCTCCTTTGCTCTTCTCCTTTGCAAATGATCCCTGTTCTACACTCTTGCTTTTGTGACCAGGTTGAAAGTTTTCTAATTTTTTGCCCTCTTATCTCTTTTGTATTGTAAATTCTGGCTTTACTATCTACATCCTCTGTCCTAACATCACATAGACTGTTGTAACTAGCAATGCAGCTTCTTTAATGCTCTGCTCTTAGAAGTTTCTTCCACGAAATATCCTGAGTCAGCACCTTGATGTCCCACATTCCACAAAATATTTGGGCATGAACAGAATGCAGCCAAGTTTCTTGCCGGTTCATAGCAAGAGTGACCTTCCCCTCGGTTCCCAATAAACTCCTTCTTACTCCTTAAACCTCCTTAGAATGTTCTTTACGGTCCGTATTTCCATAAGCATTCCTACCACCACCACTTAACCATTGTCTCAAATATTCCAAATTTTTCCTGGTTTCCTTTTCTTCTAAATTCCCACCAGCAGGTAGGTTTTTTCTAGTCTGCTCCTTCGAATTATTCCAGCCTTCGCCCATTATCCAGTTCCAAAGCCACTTTCACATTTTCAAGCATTAGTTGTAAGCAACACCTCACTTTTAGTGCCAATTTTGTGTATTAGTCCATGTATGTTGCTTATAGAAATACACCTGGAAGTGGGTGATTTGTAAGAAAAGAAAATTAATTGCTTACGTTCAGAAGCTGTGAAATCCGAAGTCTAGGGATCACATCTGACAAGGGCATTCTTTGGTCGTGGCTTTACAACAATGCAGGAGTCTCACATGTCAGAAAACGGTGAATCAGAGACAGAGAGACTCTCATGTGCTCCCCTTTAAAAGCCCTCAAACCCCACCCCGGACAACCATTATTA
Source organism: Cynocephalus volans (assembly GCF_027409185.1). NCBI lineage: Eukaryota > Metazoa > Chordata > Mammalia > Dermoptera > Cynocephalidae > Cynocephalus > Cynocephalus volans. The sequence goes on from NC_084462.1 coordinate 185,060,432, forward strand.
GTCCATTCACTACAGCACAGTCCTATAGTCCAATCACCTCTTCAAGATCCCACGTTTCAATTGCCGTAATAGGATATTTGACCCTCAGCAGTTACAGTGGGAATTAAGTTTTTAGTAAATGAGTTTGGGGGACACAATTCAATCAGTTCACAGCAGACATGCTTTGGCTCAGTTTGCTGTGTGCGGGTCTTCTGGCAGCCAATCTACTGCACATATCTGGGCCCGGTGGGAGATCGTGCTTCTGGTGGCACTTCAGGAGCAGGTCTTCCAAGGGAGAGGCTGCAGAGCTGCTTCTCAGGTGTTGCTTGAGGACACTAGGGATGCCCGAATGTAGGGGATGTGGCCAGCACTTCTCAGGTGGTGAGCAAACCTGCAGGGCTGGCCTGCAGAGGTGGGGCCCAGACAACTGCTTCTTGGATGGTGGGTGAGGCTGTGAAGAAGGCTAGCAAAGAGGGGGTCCTTCCAGTCACCTTGTAGGCAGTGGGTAATGCTGCAATTGGAGATTTCAGGGCAATATCCCCTGGCCGCTTCTCAGAGACAGAGTGATAAGCTTTGTTTTTACCATCCCACGGGTGTGTTTGTGAGGGTTGGGACTTGTGAGCTGTCTTCTGGATCTGGAGCTCGGGCACACAGAACTCAGCCCTCTGATGGGGTGGGTGGGTGGTTTTCCACCTGTTTGATCTCTGGCCAGGGATGTGAATGTGCTTCAGTTCAGCAGGCCTGGGATGGGCTTCCGAGATTTGCAGGACTGCAGTCACATTCTCTCCTGGGCTCAGAAGTTAAAGTGCTGCGATCAGGGATTTGTAGCCTCTCCTGTGAGTGTGTTGAAATAAAAACAAAGCCTTAAGCCAGGGGAAGTGCAGCGGCTTCTGTCCCTGGGCAGTGCATCGTACCGCAAGATCACTCCATACTGCATTAGCTCGTCATGGGGCAGGGGTTTGGAGGTGCATAGTGTGAGCTCCAGAAGTGCAGTGTGTGCATCAAAGGCAGCTCCTTGTGCTTGGCTGTGGGCTTGCACGGAATCCTCCTGCAGTATGGACTGCAGGCCTCTAAGGTAAGGATAAGCACTGGTGTTGGCCCTCTTCCTAGCTTTTCTCCACAAGGTAAAATTTTTCCTGCACTGATCATGGTGGCAAAGTCTTGGCAGATGAGGCCGTGTGCTTCTCTGTCTCTCCGTGATGCCCCCAAAGGCTGTTGTGCTCCACAGGATCTTGCCAATCTCCTCCACACACCCAGATATGATCCTGTCAATATTTGGGTGTATATTCGTTATTCTTGTCCTTTTCTGTGGGAGGAACATGCTCCAGGCACCTCTAGTCAGCTGTCTTGCCCAGCTTCCATCCAGAAAAACGTCAGGAGCAGGTTTAACCAAGAAAGTTCAAGATGTATAGACTAGAAACTACAAAACACTGATGAAAGAAATTGAATAGGATATGGAACTGAAATAAACCATATTTTTATGCATTGCAAAAATTAATATTGTTAATATATACATACTACTAATGAAATTTAGAGGTTTAATGCAATCATTCCCTATCAAAATTTCAATATTGTTTTGCAGAAATGATAAAATAACTATTCTAAAATTTGTACAACATTAGAAAAGGACCTAAGAGGCAAAACAATTTTGAGCACAAAGAGCAACTGTTGAGGCATCACATCCATTGATTTCAATACATATTATAAAATGTTTGTAATCAGAACGACATGGCCCTGGTGTAAAAACAGATGTGTTGACCAATAAAACAGGACAAAAAGCCCCAAGGTTAACCCACACATTTGCAGTCAATGGATTTCTGACAAGGGTATCAAGACTACTAGGAGGAAAGGACAATCTCCTCGATAAAATTTTTGGAAAAACTGTATATCCACATGAAGAATAATAAAATGGGATGATTATTTCACATCACATAGAAAAATCACTCACAATGGATTAAAGACTCAGATGTGACACCCAAAATGATAAAACTACTAGAAGCAGACTTAGAGGAATATTTCCATAACGTTGGTCCAGGCAATGATTTCTAGTTTCTACCTTGAAAGCACAGGAAGCTAAAATAAAAATAGACAAATGGGATTACATCAAACTAAAAAGCTCTGCACAGCAAGATAAAGTATTATCAGAGTGAAGAGACAATATTTGCAAATTGTCTGGTTCTGGAGAAAATATTTGCAAATCATACATCTGGAAAGTGGCTAATATCCAAATAATATAAGAAATTCACACAATTGAATAGCAAGGAAAGTATAGGCCAATTAAAAAATGGGTAACATATATGCATAGACATCACTTTTTAAAAGACGTATTAATGCCCAAGAGATATATGACGAAATGTTAAACATCTCTAATCATCAGCGAGATGCAAGCTAAAACCATAATGAAATGTCACCTAAAACCTCTCCCCCTACCTGATCTAAGTGGGAGGGCAGGATTGGGACAAATGGCTGTGATCAGTCCAATGCATGTTAGGGGATTGAGCTGGTGTGTGGCCTGTGCGGTGTGGGGTAGGGGCCAGTGGCAGTTCTAATGGGTTGATATCCTTGCTGCATGGTCATGTGTAGTCTTATGGTCTCTACACAAGAAAAGATAAATTTGCTTAAGAGGTTTAGTCAACAGGGCCCAAAAAGCAGGGCCAGAATTAGCATCATCAGAGGTCCTAAAAGGAGCAACAGCCGTGGGAACTAATGCCAGATTTTTCCGCAGGCACCCCAGAACTCAGGTGCTTATAATCATAATCATGAGGCTGTAACTGCTAATTTCTTTGCAGCATCCTTCACTAGGCCTGACTGGTTAACAGTGAAGCAACATTCTTCCCCAATTAAGCAATAGATGCCTTTTTCAGGCATTAGGATGTCTAACCCTCTGCTGTTTTGCAGTACCACCCCCAGCACTGAATCTCTCTGATCCTGGAGCCTTTGGCCCACATTTGAACATGAACAGTGACAGCTGAATATCAGGCAGATGATGAAGACAGACAAAGCCATCAACCTTTAGATTCCTTCTGTGGATGGATCTTCTGTAACTGTGAGGTTAATCACACATAAACCGAGATATAAACGGGGCACTACAAGGTTTTCCGTACTGACTAATACTCATCTTTAGTAGTAGACCAGGTGAGGGTAGAGGCATCCTTTTCTGGTGGAGGGGATCATGTCATCGCAGTGGCACGGGTGTAACAGTGATCCAGCAAGGAAGATGGAGGTCCGGAGGCAGAGGAGGATAATGCACGTCGTAAGGCCTGGTGGTAGAACACTCTATCTCCTTTTATAAAGCACCTCGAGGTCTTCTAAAGGCTCACAGGAGTAGGCTGCCTCCTTCAGGGGTGGGTCGCAGTTATTGCTCTCCTGTAATGAAAGGGGGGCAGGCTGCTTCCTGGAGAGATGAACCCCACTATCCATTTCAGCTGTCTTTATTGCAGAGGGGGTTGCTAGAATTACTGTAAAAGGGTCCTTCCATTTAGGGTTTAGTTGTTTGTTAGCAGGTCCTTCCTTCCAGGTCTTAATTAGGACCTGGTCTCCTGGCTTTGTCTGTGCCCCCTGAGCGTTACTGCCAGGGGACGGCAAAACATGAGCTACATTTTTCTTCTGGGCTGCTTGGAATTGGCTCAAGTTGGTAATGTCTTGTATAAGGCCTGCAGTCTCAGGATCTGTGAGCATGTCTGTTGAAAGAAAAGGTCTGCCACACAGCAGTTCGTAGGGGCTGAAATCAAGCTTAGCCTCTGGGGCATTGCACACTCATAAGGGCAATGAGGAGCACAGAGACCCAGTGTGTAGAGGTTTCCTGGCATAATTTGGCAAGAGTGCATTTTAGGATTTAATTGGCCCTTTCTACTTTTCCAGAGGACTGTGGCCTCCAGGCAGAATATAGAAGATATTGTATTCCCAAGGCCTTTGCTAACTTCTGGGTTATATGGGAGGTGAAGGATGGTCCATAATTGATTTGAAGACTGCAGGGAGGCCAAACCTGGGAATCACTTCCTTGGGAAGAGCTTCAACCACGTCAGTGGACTTTTCTGTTCTAGTAGGATGAGTCTCTCCCCATACAGAAAAAGTGTCCATGAAAACCAGCAGACATTTTCATCCCCGGCATGGAGGCGTATAGGTGAAGCCAACTTGCCGGTCTTCCCCTGGACATAAACCCCCCTGCTGGACTGGTTCCAACCTTGGAGGCACACTTGGCCCCGAGCTGTTGCAGGCACACAGAGAACAGGCCCTGCAAACCTATTAACTGTTTGTGCCAATCCCCAGCCTGTAAAAAGATGTGTGACCGTGGCCAAGGTTGAATGGATGTGAACAAGGCAACATTTTGGGCCAGCTGCCACCATGACACCTTGCTGGATGGATTCTCATGTGCATAGAAACAGCACAGCTGTTATGACCACATACAGTCAATAACACAAAATAATGTGATTGCAATTATTTATCATGAGAAAGGATGACCCCACAGTATGCCCAAGTGGAAGAGAAGACTGAAATTGTAGGGGGCCATTAGTGAATTGCATACGCCTAATATTCTAAGCGAATAGATCACAATGTTTCCTCCCCCAAATGTGGTCACTATGGGAGATGTTGGATGTATTATTAAGCCATGTTATGTCAATGATTTCACAATGTATTCATCTATTAACCCATCATATTATACACCTTAAATACATAAACTTTTTATTTGTCAGTTATACCTCAGTAGAACTAGACAAAATAAAATGTGTTTTTACTCTGTAGAAATTCTGAAGAGAATCAACTTTAAAAAAATCTAACCAAACAAAAAGCTTTGAAGGAGCCGTGGTAAATTTTAATAGGCCCTGGAGAGGTTGTCGCTTGTCTTACACCAGCCGTCATACACCTCGCAGCAGCATCACTCTTGCGTTCCTGTTCTGGCGCCGTCACCTCAGCAGAGCTCATCTTGTAGGAGCGTCTCACACAGTTAATCCAGGGTTGTTGCTGAATTTAAATGAGGACACGTGTGCGTCTCCAAATAGACACAGCAGTTACGTGAGAATGGAGACCTGCCCGTGAGGTGAGCGACTTCTTTCAGTTTACACGTGAATCCCTCATGATGAAACACTCAGATTTTTGGAAGAAATATTGTGTAAAGCAAACAGACTTTGAAGAACCCGATCTTCGTTCAAGACGTAAAGGTATTCCTTGCTAATAATAATATGATTGAGGGAAATGGGAATCGTTTTCACACAAAAAGTAAAGACCTGTGAGAGAGAAGTCATGGGAGCACTGGGATGAAGGACCAGTGAGCTCCTGGACACACGGTCATCTGGGGCAGGCCCTTCATGCAATGGTGATTCAGCCCTGAAGGTTTTGTGGGCGATGACAGTATTCAGCAAAATGTGATTTCCTATTATTAGCATGTGCTATTTAAAGTAGTAGCACCCATTGTGTATTTATTTGATGTATATTTTAAAAACAGATTTATTGAGGTATACTAAATCTATAAAATCTGCAATATTTTGTAAATACTTAGCACCAATCATCTAATTTCATTTTTCTACATGCAGGAAAAACAGGGTATGTAGTATTAATGTTATTTCCATTGCACAGATATGCAGTTAAAAACAGAAACTCAAGTAAGTTGTGCAATGTGTCCAGGATCACATATCTGGTAAAATTGAGCCCTGGTACCTAGGTCTGTTCTTCTCACCACACTACTCCTAGCCTTTGCTGAACCAACTCCAGGACACGGTGGGAAATGACTAGTGAGGTCTGCAGAACAAGTTTTTTGTGGTAAGAGCATGGCATGCTGTTTTTTTGTTTGTTTGTTTTGGCATTTTGTGTTTCCTAAATGCAGGTCTTTTTTTTTTTTTTCTTTCTTGAATTCTGTGTTTACAAAAATGCATCGTTGATGCAGATGTATTTGCAGAAGTCTCAGACATTTCAAGATTATCGTTTTACCACTTCTTTTCAGCCAAATTATTTACTTATTGTAGCAGCTTTAATGACATAGAATTGACATATAGCAAATACCACATACACAGTTGAAGTGTACAATGAGATACATCTTGACGCATATGTACACCTGCACATCCGTCATAACAATCAGCAAAATAAGCAAATTACCTTTAAATGTATTTTCATGTTCTCTTTTCAGTCATTCTCCTTTTCCACCCATGTTCCCAATGTCTCATCTTTAATATACTTTAGATTACTTTTAATATTTTAGAATTTATAAAAATAAAATCATCAATATGTGTTTTACTTGTTTGTCTTCTTTACTCAGCAAACTTACTTGTGAATGTGCCATGCTTCCGTGTATCAGATATTTTAGTGATAGAAGGTATTTCAATACATGTATACACACTGTTTGTATATAGGAAGCTGCTTGATATTCGGATTGTTTCCGGTTTCTGAATATTACAAATAAAACTGCTACTCAGCTTGGAGATATAGATGTCCAATTAAAAGTTTGTTCTAATTCTTATAACAAAAATAACTAATTTGTATTTGCTTAAATTTAGCAAATTTTCTTCAGTACGTCAGATAACTAGCAGGTGGTTCTGGACAGAGCTTTGTGTTTTCTTCTGTCGCCTCCCAGTCACTATGAAATTCCACTAGTACCTGTAGAATACTGGTTTTGGAGTTTTTAATGATGCAAATTAATTTTTAGTACCATAGAGATGGTATCTAGAGAACAAAAGTAATAATAAGCCAATATAACAATTCGAATGAAACCATTTTTGTAAACATGAACTTTTGAATCACTTGTGCACATTCCTTGGGAAATGGCAGTTTAATCACATCTGAAAATATTATGGTTCAAAATCCTAGTAATCATCACTGTGCAGCATTCACAGCAATTTGGTATAAGTTCTCATTACATAGTGGAATTTTCAGCTATTTCTGAAATCATATTTGAGTGTAGATCAAAAGTGCCCAAAGGCATAGGCTGAGTCACCACTTTTTGCAATTCAGGCACAGACCACTGATGTTCAGTCCTCCACTTAAATATAGTTTCTCATAAGTAATTTTATTGTTAGAAGGTAACATGCTCCCACATCTAAAAAGTTGTCCTCTGTATTGTATACAGACCAAGTATACCTTATAGCTAATATTGTCCAGGGGTAGGGGACAATGATGGTTTATGGTTGGCTGTCTGTGTAGAATGTCATAGGTGGCTCATGTCTGTAACATTCCTAAGATTCTGCATCGCTTGGCCTGTTTACACACCCCAAACCCTGACAATCCCTAATGTTTTATAAAAAAAATATCTTCATAGTTTTACTTCTCCTGTAATGTCATGTAGTTGGAATAAAAATAATCTATTCCACTACATTGGTATCTCTCACCGAGTAATACATTTTTAATGTTTCTCCATCCCTTTTCATGACTTGATAGCTCATGTTCTTTCAATGGTGAGTGACATTCCATTGTGTGGATGTTTATCTATCTATTTACTTATGAAGGACCAGTTTTGACATCTACAATTAAAGCAGCTATAAACATAAATGTACTTTTTTTGGATGGACATAATTTTTTCTTTCTGCCTTACAGTTCCTCACTAGGATCTGGGCTTTTTCTAGTCTGCTGCTCCAAACTCTTCCAGCCTCTTCCCATTACTCAGTTCCAAAGCCTCTTCCACATTTTCAGGTATTTGTTATGATCAATAAACAACTCCTGGTAACAATTTACTTATTGGTGTAGAGCTAGAGCTGGGTCTGGAGCTCACAGACCCCTCGAGCCCATTGACACACCCTTCACATGCAGGTCTATAAACTAGATAACCAGCAAAAAGGTCCTTGGGGCCTTGGTTGGAGAATGAATGGTCTTTATTCATCACAGAAAGGTCAAGGAGCTAGCAGTACAAAGAGAAACTATGAAACTCAACTGCTACAAGCAAAGTCCAAATGCCTGAATGTTGAGATAGCAGCTCTATTCACAGCAGCCAGAAAGTGAACAATCCCGAACGTTTACTGACAGATGAATTGATAAACAAACATTGTAATTTGATACAAGTGAAAAACTATTCACCTATACAAACAAATGAAGTACTGACACATGCTACAAAATAAATGAACCTTGAAAACATTATACCATGTAAAAGAAGCACACACAAAGGCCACATCTTGTATAATCTGATTCATATTAAATACCCAGAATAGGCAAATCCATAGGGACAGAAAACATATTAGTGGTTTCCAGAAGCACGGAGAGAAAGGAACGGGAAGTGGCTGATTTTAGGGTCTGGCATTTCCTTTTGAGGTGATGAGGATGTTGTGTAACCAAACAATGGTGACAGTTAATAAACCATGTGAAAACATTAAATGGCACTAAACTGTACAGTTTAAAATGTAATGCTATACCAGTATACGAAAAAAATACTTAAAATTCTATTTTTGGTTTACATTAATCATTTTAAAATAAGAGAAACAACATTTTAAGGGAATCCACAAAACAAATGAATAAAATATAACAGTTCCTGAGTAAGAATTTTGCTGAACAGAGACAGGAAACACCAAGGTCTGAAGGGAAACCCTGGGTATTGTGTGCACCTGCTCCTCGTGGAAATTTTCTGCGTAGTGTGCTCTGGGTTCACTCAACCACCAAGTCCCCTCCTGTCTTCCCACAAAGAGGTTTGAGTCCGTACTCATGCTGTTTTCCCCTCACGTATGTGTCTCTCGCACAGTAAGACACAGCTTTGTCCTCAACTATTAGGTTGCTCAGTTTTAAATAAGCTTGGTTCGTGGAGGTGTGTCTGGTGATGCTGACTTGAGATTTACGATCTGTATTATAGTGGTGCGATCACCACTCCACATCACAACGACCCGCTCCAGCCTTTTCCTTGTTCCTGGAGGATTCAGCTCACAGCACAGCTGGTTAAAGAGAATCCAGAGATAGAGCAGGTTATACACAAAGTCTGCAAGGGCTTCACCAGGCCAGGTCCTGACTCCTGCAGGTATATCTGGGAAAGGATCCCAGGGGACAAGGAGAGTCATCATAATACACACCTGAAATCACCGCATGTTCATGTCCCTTCCCTAAAATCCCTGAGATATTCACAGCAGGGTGAGGCCACCAGGACACCCATGCTCTGATGAAGGGCTCCTGGTGGAAGGAGACTGGGGCTGCTCAGCCCAGGGCTGGCCTTTCAGCCTGACACTGGGGTCTGCTTTGCATGAAGAGGCCCCTGAAGATGTAAATGTGGGAGCAGAGGGGACGGTCTCTGTCTGTCCTTGTCTGGGCAGAGAGTTTTACCTTGTGCTGCTGAGAGGAACTGGGGAGACAGAACCTCAGAGACTCTTCTCTGCATCACTGCCTGGTCTTCCTGTGTCCAGACAAATATGAAGAGAAGCGGGGATTGAGCATGGAGGGTTTGACAGTGCAGACCATGAAGACACATTTGAATTAAAGAGATTCTAGGTTCAAGGAGAGCTCCATGACCTTTTGATCCTCAAATGCTCCATGCACAATATCTGTATTGATATTGATGCTGGCTGCCAGCTGTTGGCTTCAGTCTCTCTGGACAAAAACCCATTATATGTCACTTCAATGATACAGTTGGAATTGTTTAGAATCTTGTTGTTGGCTCCCGCCAGAACAAAGAGACATTTATAGGGGAATCAGGTATAAGTCTTTCTGGTGCGTGTATATATATACACATACAAACATGCACATACATACATGCACATATACTTATGTACGCATGTGTTTATCAAGGGGGAGAGAGAGAGAGAGAGAGAGAGAGAGAGAGAGAGAGAGAGAGAGAGACCTCTACCACACCTTGTTCCTCAGAGACAAGTCACTAAGGCAAACACATAGACAAGATGCCCCCTACCCACTGTGTGACAAAATCACATGGGACTAGAAATATTATGTTGGAAATTTCTAGAAAGCTCGATCTTCTTCAGTCTCATTTGGAAATCATCTGTTCACACTCCTGCCCCAACACCTACAATGTCAGCCTTGACTGTCACATCAGACTCAGTCTTGAGGTTCATGATCTCGTCACTTGCTTCAGGTGACAAGTGACTCCTCGGTGGTGTTCTCTCAAGCGCAGCTCCTCCTGCATCTGCAGACCTGTGAGATGGACACTCTGTGCCCTGCCTCCCCTTAACCCAATGTACTGTGATGAGTCACATCCAGGATGAAAACTGTAGACAACCGTGTTCAAAGAGTAATTCCAGGCACCTGGGAGTCACTGGATCACAGCAACTTTGAACACTGGTTGGGCACGTGGTGCCACTGTCTGGTGCTGGTTTATTTCTACTGTCTGGTGATGACAATGCAAGACTCACAGCTTCTCTCTTTGGCATTCTAGTCCCACCCTGTTAGGTCACATCCTTTTTCAATTTTAAATTGTTGTTTTTTGCAGTGGATTACATCTTTTAGTCTTTTTTATTTAAAATGAGCTAGAAGAAGTTACAGGTTGTGAGAAATATTAGAACATAAGTAAAAACTGTCCCTTTATGACTGTTCAGGGCATACAGCAGATAATCTCAGTGAATTACATTGAAAACACTGACTTTGAAATGGATCAGAGGTACAAATAAAAAACAGGGACTATGTATCTGTGTAAAACAGCCAATTCTAAATAAGGAAATGGTGAAGTGACTGGAGCAACTGACTTGTTTTCTCAGAGTCTGGGATTTAGGAAAGTTTAGACTTAAATATGGGAAGATATATTAGGTCTACAGGCATAGATTTTCTCATAGAAATGGAAGGTGCAGACCCCTACAACAAACAAACAAAGAAGTGCTTACTCTCAGCCTTGCTCTGCATGTGCTAACGGAGCTGGGCCTTTTGAGGTGAGGGTCCTGAGTTCCCTCTCAACCAGTCCTGTGTCACCGTCCAGGGCTCTTGCTGCTTTCCATAGGCCAATTTTGTACAGATTTTCCTGTATGTTTTATTCTAAGTGTTTCATAGTTTCAGGATTCAAAAGTAATTTTTAATCCATTTTGAGTGAATTTTTCTAACAGGTTCTAATTTCAATCTTTTGCATATGGATATCCAATTTTCCCAGCACAAGTTTACTGATGAAATTGTACACTTCTCATTATGTATTCTTGTACCTTGGTAAAAGTCATGTGAACACAAATGTTTGGTTTTATTTCTTGACTCTCTGTTCTGTTTGTCTCTAAGTCTGATTGTATGTCTTTAGCATGCTGTTTTGATTACTTTAGCTTTATAATATATTTAGAACCAAGGTTAAGTAGGCGTTATCTATGGGATGCAAGGACGATCCAAAATAAGCAAGCAAATGTATGTGATAAACTGCATTACTGAATGAAGGAAAAAAAAAACCAAACAAATGATCATCTTAAGAGAAGCAGAAAAAACATGCAGCATACTTTAATACCTTTTTTATAACAAAAATTTTAACAAATCAGTTATAGAAAAAAAATACCTCATTATATTAAAGTTCATATATGACAATCCCACAGCTAACAATATGCTTCACATTGAAAGTTGCAAGTTTGTTATATGTGATCAGAACAAGACAACACCACCCTCTTTCACCACATCTCTTCAACATAGAACTGGAAGTTCTAGTCCGAGCAGTTAGGTAATAAAAATAAACAAATGTCATCCCCAGGGGAAAGGAGAAAGAAAATTGCTTCTGTTTGCTGATAATATGATCTTACATATAAAACCCTAAAAACTCCTCCTATAAATTTTGAGAACTAATAAAAAAAGTTGGCAATAGAGCATGATAAAAAAATCAACACTCAGAAATCAGTAGTGTTCCTATAGTATAACCATGTACTTCCTAAAAAATAATCCCAATTACATTAGCATTAGAAAAACAAATTAAATTCTTCAGAATGAATTTAACCAAATAGTTTTAAAATGTGTATGCAGAAAACACTAAACCATTGATAAAAAATGGAAATGACATAAAAGATGGAAAGATATCTTGTTTTCATGAATTTGAAGAATTGATATAGAATCAAACACAAGCAAGCATTTCACACAATATGTATCAAAACCCCAATGTAATTCTTTCACAGAAATTAAAAAAAATCTAAAATTTGTTTTAAACCACGAAGGACCTCAAAGAATCAAAGCAGTTCTGAACTAAACAGCAAAGTTGAAGGCCACCAGTGATTTTAATTTGTACTGGAAACTTTTGAGATTATGTTACAAGACTCCATAACTTGTTCAACTTCCTTAGTATACTAGAAAGTATGAAAACAAAAGGTTAACAGAAAAGTGCTGAAAGAGAAGCTCAGAATGTTGTGGGGGGGGTCATTAGTAGAATAGAAACTGCCAAGGAAAGAGTCAGAGAGTTTCGTCACGTGTCAAATAGAAGATTTCAAGACGAAATGAAAAAAAAAAAACAATTAAAAATAAGACAGAACATAGATGATCTGTGGGGGAACGTCAAAACATGTAACATGTGTATAATTGGATCTCCATTGATGCAGAAGGAGAGCAGAACAGAATCAGTTTAAATATAAATGGATGAGAATTTTTCAACATTGATGGTAGACACAAAAATACAGAACAAGGAAGCCCAGAGAAGAAAAAACAGGATAAATAAGACAACAGGAATGAAGTACATGTACATGCACAGACACACATGCACACACACACACATACAGATATACATAAATACATACACATCCCTACACACAGAAACACACACATAAAGACACACACACATACGTACATACACAAATACATACAGATACACACATGCACACACACACAAACACATACAGATACACACATGCACACACATAAACACAAACACACACACACACGCACATATACACACAGACACACAGAACCATGACCCAAACCTTAGGCCTTATCATAATAAAATGGCAGAACATATTCAAAGAGGTTAGGTATAAACATGTTTAAATACAAAAGATGAATGACACAGGTTACAGGGGACTTCATGTCAGAATCAGTGCAAACAAAAATGCAGAGGTTTGAAATACTTAAAGTGTTGGAACCTGCACCCACCATGCACCAGAAATATATATTCAGCTAAATGATCCTGCAAAAGTGGAGACCAGCATCTCCTCATATGTTCCCTCCCTCCGAGAAGGAATGACTATTTGATATATGTCAAATAGCATGGAAATTATAGTCAATAATAATAGATTGTAAATTTCAAAATAGTGAAAAGAGTAAATTTAAAACATCTCACCACAAAAATGGTACGGTGAGGGGATGCATGTGTTCATCAGTTTGACCTGATTTTTCCACATTATCCACATTTATCAAAACATCGCGTTCCCCAGAAATGAATACAATTATGATTTATCAGTTAAGATAACATTAATGAAAAAGTGAAGGAGAAATAAAGCGTCTCTCAGACCACACAGTGGTGAAGGATCAAAGCGTCCCTCAGAATCATGAAAGAGGTGAGCACGGCTGCCAGCACAGCTTCGGCTCGACACCTTCAATGTGACAAGTAGATGTAAAGAAGCAGCAATCATGAGGACACACACACACAGTCCTTGACTTTCTGGTGCGACACGAGGTGTTCTGGTCTCAGGACTTGCACATAAGGAGCTTGGACGTCATCACTCCCATCCAGACAACAAGAAAACCCTGAACAGACTGAAAATCAGTAACTCTTCTTAGACATCAAGGGACATTTCATCGAGTCTATAGCACGTCTTATCCTATTTACAGTGTGCTTTGCAGGGGCAAAGTTTTTAATTAATGACTCTAGCCTGTCCATGTTTCTACCGTGGATCATGCTGTTCTATCACCTCCTATGTACTTGGCATTTCCTCATTTCCTGACATATGTGGAAGCCGTAGGGTCCCTGCTGTGCACCACGTGAGGTCTCTGCCTTCACAGCTCATTCCAATCACTGAGCCTCGGATCTGCACCTGCACTGCGGAGGGTTGATGGGAACCAAGCTGGGCTCTGGACCTGTGGAGCTGACCATCTGGGAACAGAGCAAGTGAGAATTTACACAATAGAAGACAGATGGTTACACTAGGGTGAGTGTCTGTGGGATACATTGGGGGCAGCAGAGTGGGGAGTGGGCAGGTCTCAGGGCTCTGTCAGCTGGTTCTCATTATCCGCATGGATTATCTTCTCCCCATGGAAGCTGAGAGACAAGTCTTAGAACACAGTTCCCAAGGGTACATAGATCCCAGCCCAAAATTCAGCCCAGCAGGGCTCTGATTGATTATCTCAGTGCTTGTCATCCTGAATCCTCCACATGGAAGTATCAGAGCTGTGTCTGGCCCTCAGGCAGCTGCTTCTCCGTCCAGGACACTGAGGAACGGACAGAGAGTGAGACCAACCCTGAACATCAGTGTCCACAGTGTGGATGAGGATCCAGAGGCTAAAATTCCTCAATGAGGATAGAGACGCCATGGGCAGGGGTCCTGTAGGATGAGCATAACCATGTGGGGACATGTGTGCTTGACTGAGGGAAAGGCCAATAAGGGACAATGATTCAATTGTCAGGAAAGAGGACAGCTCATGTTATCACCTAACAAAAGAAAGGTCCCAGTGAATGGAAAAATCTTATCTACAGATGAGAAAAGTTACTTCACTCTGTGTTGCCTGCAGTGAGAACATGGGAATTAGAGTCACAAAGAACAAAGCAGGAAATGACCCTGGGGGACATCTGGGAGTCAGCAGAGCAGAGGAAAGCTCAGATCCCAAGAGGAACCCCCATCCCCTCTCTGCACCTGCTCCATGGGGCACAGGAGCTGGGTGGGCCTTGAGCGCCCCCTGCAGCCCAGACCCCTCCTGTATCCTGCAGGGAGGTTTGTGTCTGGGCTCACGCTGACTTCCTGTCACTGTGTCTCTCGCACAGTAATACACGCCTGTGTCCTCGTCGGTCACAGAGCTCAGCTGCAGGGAGAACTGGTTCTTGGACGTGTCTCTGGTGATGGAAGTGCGGCTCTTGAGGGACGGGTTATAATATGTGCTTCCACTATAACTAATGCGTCCCATCCACTCAAGGCTCTTCCCCGTGGGTTGGCAGATCCAGCTCCAGTAGGAATTACTGGTTGTGATGGAGTCACCAGAGACATCGCAGGTGAGGGAGAGGGTCTGCGAGGGCTTCACCAGTCCTGGGCCCGACTCCTGCAGCTGCACCTCGGACAGGACACCTGGAGACAAGGAGAATCAGAACCTGTCAGTCACATGCAGTCACAACCATCCCACTGACCCACTTCTGTCATCTGAGACACTCACCTTGAGGAGTTGTCACCAGGCAAAGGAGAAGACCCCACAGTCTCATCTTCTGTTAGATCTCAACTCTGCCTTCCCCAGAGACCTGAGCCCTGCCTGAGGACAGACCTGTGAGCTTCCACCACCCATGAGTCCACATTTACCCTGGAGCTTGAAGGAAAATTTGCATGTGGGAGAGCTCTGTCCTTATAAGTGCTGAGGAACTGAGGTGAGATTATCTGGTTTTTTTGTTTTCTTTTAATTAACTGCGAGCTTTTTTTTTCTTTAAAATTATTTGACATGTAATTGTGAGATGGGTGAGAAGTTGCTGAGTTTCAAACATGGAAAATGTGACCCTAGCTGTCTGAGGCCAGATCTACCTTCCTTCAAACCCTGTCTTCTCCTGCGCTCTCTTGGACTCAGCTCAACTCTCTCTCATAAACTCAGGCTCGGGGTCTTGCTTCCACAGTTCTGTTCCCAGCACGACCCCTGCTTTCTTTCCCTGCACCCTCTCCCATGACGTGGTTCTCGTCACCCCGAGAGCTCGTTCCATCGTTCCACTGTTGCTGCTCCATGAGCTCCAGGCCTGCCTTGTGCTCTCCTTCCTGCCATATAAGACACAGCCCTTCAGAATCCACAGAGACCTGCCAAAGACGATGCCCTGTGCATTACTCTGGAGAACGGAAATGGATTCTCAATGTTTTGGAAAGAGATCAGGACTCTTGTAAATTCCAGCTTCCCTCAGTCATTCCTGTTCATCTAAAGTGTAAACATGTTCACCCTAAATACAGTTTTCATTCACATTTTATGGATGGTAATCTTTCATTTAATCTCCCAATCTCATCAGATATTCCAGCTGTAAATACACACACACACACACACACACACACACACACACACATACACACACACACACACACACACACACACAATCAATTGCAATGATTAACATGCAAGCAGTAATAACATCCTGAATATAAAAATTTTAAAAACATACTTCCCTTTGAGGTCTGTGTGTTGGGGCCCAAGACAGCTGCTCCGTGACTGTGGGCACCACCCTCTGTACCACTGCCCACCACAGAGAAAGAGGCCAGGAGCTGGGGTGGACGCTGTGCTGTGTCTGACCCTGTGAGCTCCCTCTCAGTCCCAAGAGCAGGTCCATGTCATGGAGGGACAGCAGTTCAAGGGCCCTGAATGAATTTCAAGACAGGAGCTGCTGTTGGATAATTTGGGGCCAATTCTTCAGTTACTGTTAACTCATACATTTTGTTGGAGATTTCCAAAATGTTAAAAGACATAGTAAAAGGCAAAGAAAAACAAATGCTCTGAAATACTAAATCAATATCAGAACCAGAGTAAGATATGACACAGATTTTCTAATTATCAGGGAGTAGATTTAAAGCAACCATGTTTAGTTTGCAATTACGTTTCACTTTTTTTCCAACCCTTCAGCTGACTTTAAAGAGTTCTTTTTGCCCACGTCGATTTGTCCTGCATAATTTATCTGGACGCTCTGCCTAGTGGAGCAAACAGCCCAGCATCTCATCAGGAGTAAGGGACAAGGACAGAGATCTGCATCTTGCTTGTTTCTATTCTAACGAGCTCAGGAGGGAAGTTGTGGTGAGAAGAGGTGACTGATTGATAACGTCACTCAGGAATCCAGACTCCCACTGGTTTTAAACCCAGCGTCTACAACTTGTGGACTGACATATAACAGTAAACAGAGGAGATGGAAACACATTTCAGGTGGAATATTTTTTAACTTTTGCAAAGACACTCAAAATGAGATCTCCCTACTAACCATTTTAAGTGCACGATACGGTATTGTTAAGTACAGGCACAGTGTTGTATAGCAGATTCTAGAACTTATTCATCTTGCGTAGCTAAAATTTTGTACCTGTTGAAATTAAGTAGCCAGGCTGTGAGTGTATGTGTTATAACTGTGTACATGGCACAATTAATCATGTGGCCCGGACTTACAACAAAAGATCGACACGTGTGTTATCTGTGATCTCAGGATGAAGGGGAAAAATAAGGTTTTGATTGGACTGGAGTCTAATACACTAAACAGGTGTCATCTCTCTCTATCTCTGTCTGTCTTTCTCTAGCTTTATCTCTTTCCACACATGTACACACACACACACACACACACACACACACACACACACACACACACACACACACACACACATGCCATTGGTCTTTTTTTGAAATCTACCTGTAATGCTGCTTTTGATTGATGCTGAGCAATTTGTTGTAACACACAAAAAACCCATTCATCTTCACAGCCCTGTTTTGAACTGTCACAGTGTATAGGAAAAATCCCTCGAGATACAAAGTGAGCAGGAGGACACTATGTGTCCTGGAGAGTTAATTGCACACTGTTTCTTTGTATCATAATTGTCCTGCCAGCCTCATACGCATCCTGGATATTAACTTGTAATAGAAGTGTTTGTGTTTTCTGGGTGGATCTATTGTTAAAAAATAAAAATAAAATAGGTGACTTAAGCTTGGGTGGTTGGTGGCAGTGGTGGCGTGGAATTTCTGGGGCAGACTTGCTGTGCTGACTCTCAGGCTTGGGGTGTGCACATGCTCACTGTGGGTCAGTCATGTCAGCAGCTGGCTCATTGCAGATGGGGTTGAGGGCCTGATTTTCCGACTGGGTATGGGTGTGTGGCATGCCAGGCATTTGCAGACTGGATCACCAGAGCCTGAATGCGGTGGGCCAGCCTGGGACACGTAAGTCTAGCTATTTCTTACTCAGATGCATGTGTGTGCAGTTGTTCAAAGACTCAGGGGAGGATCTACCAGGGCATGGCAGCTTGATTATTTCTCTGGATCTCGGGTGTGGACACTGTGTTAGTCTGTTTCTGTTGCTTATAACAACACACATGGAAGTGGGTGATTTGTAAGAAAATAAAATTTATTGCTTACAGTTTTGCAGGCTGTAAAATTCAGAGTACAGGGAACACATCTGGTGAATCCCTTCCTTGGTGGTTTTTCAGCAACGGGGACCTCATGTGGCAGAAAATGGCAAAACAGAGAGAGACAGAGAGAGAGAGAGAGAGAGAGAGAGAGAGAGAGAGAGAGAGAGAGAGAGAGACTCTCACATGCTCTCCTTTTAAAGCCCTCAGAACCACGTCCCTGACAACCATTATTAAACCATTCACTATGGCATGGTCCTAAAATTTAACCACCTCTTCAAGGCTCCATTTCAGTTACCATGATAGGACTTCCCACCCTCAACTGTTACAGTGGGAATTATGCTTCTAGTATATGAGCTTGTGGGACACAGTTCAATCAATACACAGCATTGTACCCCCAAAGTTCATGTTCTTCCCACAAGGAAGTATATTCTTTCCACCCCCCAAAACTTAACTTGTTTCCACTCAAAAGCCCAAAGTTCAAAGTCCCATCTGTGAAATCAGAACAAGTTATCTACTGACGATGTACAATGGTGGGACAAGCATAGGATACATTTTCCTATTTCAATAGGGAGAAATCACCCAAAAGAAAGGGGCGACAGGTCCGAAACAAGTTTAAAAAGCCCACCAGGGCAGGTACTAAATTGCAAAGCTGAAAATCATGTATCTCAACTCCAAGGTCAGTGTCCTCTGTATGCTGGTGCAATGGTTGGGTCCCCAAGTCCTCACACATCTCTGCTTCTATGGATTTCCTGGTCTGAGGCCATGTTTCAGCTCATTAGGCTGGCATTGCACACTAGTAGCCACATAAGTTGGGGTCTCCATGGCTAAGCCACTCTCATGGTTCCACTAGGCATGATGTTGATGGGGTTTCTCTGCTGAAACTCCAACCTATGTTTCTGCTTGGCATTGTGTCAGGGTAGGGCTCAAACCCTTCAAACCCATTGTCCAGACTTCGTCATAGACCCCTCACTTACCAGGCTGTGTCACCGTTTGGATGACAGACCGTTCATGTGCATGTCATGAGCTAGGTAAATGGGAAAGATCCCAGGAGTTATTGGAAGATTAGACACATTCATTCCAGTGTGAGCTCAGTCCTCAGCTTCCTCAGCAGCAGCAGCAACTGCTTACGGCAACAGTAGCAGCCTCCCTATGTGCCCCCTGTGGGCATGTCGGGGGCAGTTGGCCCTGTACATCAGAGCTACTCATCCTTTATACTTAAGTCTGATAATCCAGGAACACCTGGGTACAAGTCAGACATGCCAGGAACACCTGGGCACAAATTCAGTTACATTTAGATCCAATTCACGGAAAGATTCTGAACATCTGAGGGGCCCTGACCATTTTCCTTCAATTTTCCTTACACATTGCTTTAGCAAAAGCTGTCTGTATTGACTCAGCACCTGAGAATGATCTCTTTCTGGGTGTGCAGCCTTTTCCATACCTCCTTTTAGTGTGTGGTTAAGGCTCCCAAGCCACCATAGCTCTGGCTTTCTGTCATCCTACAGACTTATCAACACTTGGATACTGCCAAGGCTTCACTCTTGTGTTTTCCAAAGCTGTGGATCCAGCCAACCTGGGGCCAAATTAGTCACAGCTGCAGCAACCAGGGTGATGGAGTGGGGAGCAGCTCCTGAGGAGGCCCTGGTCAGCGAGCCTGTGGAGGAAGCCTTGGGCCTGTTCCCTGAGACCATTCTGTCTCCCTAGGCCTCTGGACCTGTGATGAAAGCACCGCCTACATGAGCTTCTGAAATGCCTTCAAGGCCTTTTTTCTGTCCTCATAATCCCTTTCTCCTGCACTCTTCTCCTTTGCAAATGATCCCTGTTCTACACTCTTGCTCTTGTAACCAGGTTGAAAGTTTTCTAATTTTTTGTCCTCTTACCTCTTTTGTATTGTAAATTCTGGCTTTACTATCTACATCCTCTGTCATAACATCACATAGACTGTTGTAACTAGCAATGCAGCTTCTTTAATGCTCTGCTCTTAGAAAGTTCTTCCACGAAATATCCTGAGTCAGCACCTTGATGTCCCACATTCCACAAAATATTTGGGCATGAACAGAATGCAGCCAAGTTTCTTGCCCGTTCATAGCAAGAGTGACCTTCCCCTCTGTTTCCAATAAACTCGTTCTTACTCCTTAAAACTCCTTGGAAAGGCCCAGACAACTGCTTCTTGGATGGTGGGTGAGGCTGTGAAGCAGGCCAGCAAAGAGGGGGTCCTTCCAGTCACCTTGTAGGCAGTGGGTAATGCTGCAATTGGAGATTTCAGGGCACTATCCCCTGGCCACTTCTCAGAGACAGAGTGATAAGCTTTGTTTTTACCATCCCACGGGTGTGTTTGTGAGGGTTGGGACCTGTGAGCTGTCTTCTGGATCTGGAGCTCGGGCACACAGAACTCAGCCCTCTGATGGGGTGGGTGGGTGGTTTTCCACCTGTTTGATCTCTGGCCAGGGATGTGAAGTTGCTTCAGGTCAGCAGGCCTGGGATGGGCTTCCGAGATTTGCAGGACTGCAGTCACATTCTCTCCTGGGCTCAGAAGTTAAAGTGCTGGGATCAGGGATTTGTAGCCTCTCCTGTGAGTGTGTTGAAATAAAAACAAAGCCTTAAGCCAGGGGAAGTGCAGCGGCTTCTGGCCCTGGGCAGTGCATCCTACCACAAGATCACTCCATACTGCATTAGCTCGTCATGGGGCAGGGGTTTGGAGGTGCATAGTGTGAGCTCCTGAAGTGCAGTGTGTGCATCCTAGGCAGCTCCCCGTGCTTGGCTGCGGGCTTGCAAGGAATCCTCCTGCAGTATGGACTGCAGGCCTCTAAGGTAAGGATAAGCACTGGTGTTGGCCCTCTTCCTAGCTTTTCTCCACAAGGGAAAGTTTTTCCTGCAGTGATCATGGTGGCAAAGTCTTGGCAGATGAGGCCGTGTGCTTCTCTGTCTCTCCGTGATGCCACCAAAGGCTGTTGTGTTCCACAGGATCTTGCCAATCTCCTCCACACACCCAGATATGATCCTGTCAATATTTCGGTGTATATTAGTTATTCTTGTCCTTTTCTGTGGGAGGAACATGCTCCAGGCACCTCTAGTCAGCTGTCTTGCCCAGCTTCCATCCAGAAAAATGTCAGGAGTAGGTTTAACCAAGAAAGTTCAAGATGTATAGAGTAGAAACTACACAACACTGATGAAAGAAATTGAATAGGATATGGAACTGAAATAAACCATGTGTTTATGCATTGCAAAAATTAATATTGTTAATATATACATACCACTAATGAAATTTACAGGTTTAATGCAATCATTCCCTATCAAAATTTCAATATTGTTTTGCAGAAATGATAAAATAACAATTCTAAAATTTGCACAACATTAGAAAAGGACCTAAGAGGCAAAACAATTTTGAGCACAAAGAGCAATTCTTGAGGCATCACATACACTGATTTCAATACATATTATAAAATGTTTGTAATCAGAACAACATGGCCCTGGTGTAAAAACAGATGTGTTGACCAATAAAACAGGACAAAAAGCCCCAAGGTTAACCCACACATTTGCAGTCAATGGATTTCTGACAAGGGTATCAAGACTACTAGGAGGAAAGGACAATCTCTTCAATAAAATTTTTGGAAAAAACTATATATCCACATGAAGAATAATAAAATGGGATGATTATTTCACATCACATAGAAAAATCAACTCACAATGGATTAAAGACTCAAATGTGACACCCAAAATGATAAAACTCCTAGAAGCAGACTTAGAGGAATATTTCCATAACGTTGGTCCAGGAAATGATTTCTAGTTACTAACTTGTCAGCACAGGAAGCTAAAATAAAGATAGACAGATGGGATTACATAAACTAAAAAGCTCTGCACAGCAAGATAGACTATTATCAGAGTGAAGAGACAGTCTGGTTCTGGAGAACATATTTGCAAATCATACATCTGATAACTGGCTATTATCCAAATAATACAAGAAATTCACACAATTGAATAGCAAGGAAAATATAGCCCAATTATAAAATGGGTAACATATATGCACAGAAATCTCTTTTTAGAAGACGTATTAATGGCCAAGAGATATATGATGAAGTGTTAAATATCTCTAATCATCAGCGAGATGCAAATTAAAACCCTAATGTAATGTCACCTAAAACCTCTCCCCCTACCTGATCTAAGTGGGAGGGCAGGATTGGGACAAATGGCTGTGGTCAGTCCAAAGCATGTTAGGGGTGAGCTCGTGTGTGGCCTGTGCGGTGTGGGTAGGGGCCAGTGGAAGTTCTAGTGGGTTGATATCCTTGCTGCATGGTCATCTGTAATCTTATGGTCTCTACAAAAGAAAAGATAAATTTGCTTAAGAGGTTTATTCAACAGGGCCCTAAAAGCAGGGCCAGAATTAGCATCATCAGAGGTCCTAACAGGGGCAACAGCCGTGGGAACTAATGCCAGATTTTTCCGCAGGCACCCCAGAACTCAGGTGATTATTATCATAATCATGAGGCTGTAACTGCTAATTTCTTTGCAGCATCCTTCACTAGGCCTGACTGGTTAACAGTGAAGCAACATTCTTCCCCAAATAAGCAAAAGATGCCTTTTTCAGGCCTTAGGATGTCTAACCCTCTGCTGTTTTGCAGTACCACCCCTAGCACTGAATCTCTCTGATCCTGGAGCTGGTGGCCCACATTTGAACATGAACAGTAACAGCTGAATATCAGGCAGATGATGAAGACACAAAGCCATCAACCTTTAGATTCCTTCTGTGGATGGATCTTCTGTAACTGTGAGGTTAATCACACATAAACCGAGATATAAACGGGGCATTACAAGGTTTTCCGTACTGACTAATACTCATCTTTAGTAGTAGACCAGGTGAGGGTAGAGGCATCCTTTGCTGGTTGAGGGGATCATGTCATCGCAGTGGCACGGGTGTAACAGTGATCCAGCAAAGAAGATGGAGGTCCGGAGGCAGAGGAGGATAATGCACGTCGTAAGGCCTGGTGGTAGAACACTCTATCTCCTTTTATAAAGCACCTCGAGGTCTTCTAAAGGCTCACAGGAGTAGGCTGCCTCCTTCAGGGGTGGGTCGCAGTTATTGCTCTCCTGTAATGAAAGGGGGGCAGGCTGCACCCTGGAGAGATGAACCCCACTATCCATTTCAGCTGTCTTTATTGCAGAGGGGGTTGCCAGAATTACTGTAAAAGGGTCCTTCCATTTAGGGTTTAGTTGTTTGTTAGCAGGTCCTTCCTTCCAGGTCTTAATTAGGACCTGGTCTCCTGGCTTTGTCTGTGCCCCCTGAGTGTTACTGCCAGGGGACGGTAAAACATGAGCTACAGTTTTCTTCTGGGCTGCTTGGAATTGGCTCAAGTTGTTAATGTCTTGTATAAGGCCTGCAGTCTCAGGATCTGTGAGCATGTCTGTTGAAAGAAAAGGTCTGCCACACAGCAGTTCATAGGGGCTGAAGTCAAGCTTTGCCTTTGGGGCATTGCACACTCATAAGGGCAATGCGGAGCACAGAGACCCAGTGTGTAGAGGTTTCCTGGCATAATTTGGCAAGAGTGCATTTTAGGATTTAATTGGCCCTTTCTACTTTTCCAGAGGACTGTGGCCTCCAGGCAGAATGTAGAAGATATTGTATTCCCAAGGCCTTTGCTATCTCCTGGGTTATATGGGAGGTGAAGGATGGTCCATAATTGATTTGAAGACTGCAGGGAGGCCAAACCTGGGAATCACTTCCTTGGGAAGAGCTTCAACCACCTTAGGGGACTTTTCTGTTCTAGTAGGATGAGTCTCTAGTCATCCAGAAAAGGTGTCCATGAAAACCAGCAGATATTTTCATCCCCGGCATGGAGGCGTATGGGTGAAGTCAACTTTCCAGTCTTCCCCTGGGTATGAACCCCCCTGCTGGACTGGTTCCAACCTTGGAGGCACACTTGGCCCCGAGCTGTTGTAGGCACACAGAGAACAGGCCCTGCAAACCTATTAACTGTTTGTGCCAAACCTCAGCCTGTAAAAAAATGACTGACAGTGGCCAAAGTTGCCCCTCTCCCCAAAGGGAAGGCATCATGTAGAGCCTTGATAACCTTCCATTGGACTGTCTTTGGGAGCAACAGTCTTCCTTCTACCATCCACCATGACCCTTAGTAATGGCCCCCTAAAATTTCAGTCCTCTCTTCCACTTGGGCATACTATGGGGTCATCCTTTCTCATGATAAATAAATGCAATCACATTGCTTTGAGTTATTGACTGTATGTGGTCATGACAGCTGTGCTGTTTCTATGCACATGGGAATTCATCCAGCAAGGTGTCATGGTGGCAGCTGCCCCACAATGTTGCCTGTTCACATCCATTCCTTCCCCACTTTACCAATCTCTAAGTAGTTTCACCCTCTCTCTGGTCTTTATTTCTCTTGCTCTGATCCCTCACTAAAATCACCCTTAATTCTGTACCTACTGCAATACAGCCTTTCGCTACTCTGCTCCTCCAAACCCTTTCAGCTCCTTTCCATTAGTCACTTTCAAAGCTGCTTCTCTGTTTTCAGGTGTGTGTATTGCTGCACCCGACTCCTCAGTAACAATTTTCTGTCTTTATCTGTTTTGTGTTGCTATAAAAGAATACCTGAGACTGGGTAATTTATAAGGGAAATGAGGTGTATGTGTCACATGAGGCTGGGACAGCTGCATCTTGTGCAGGCTTCAGGCTGCATCTGCTTATGGTGGGATGTGGAAGAGGAATGTACGTGTGCGATGAGACCACATGCCAAGAGAAGAACCACCATGAGAGTGTGGATGTGCCAGGCTCCTTTGAACTTACAGCTCTCTAGGAAACTAACAGAGCAAGAGGTAACTCACCTCCACCCCAGGGAGCATTAATCTACTCATGAAGGATCCACTTCAATGGCCCACAGACCAACCACTAGGCTAAAACTCTCAAAATTACAACATTGGGTTTAAGCTTTCAACAGGAGTTTTTCAAACCACAGTGAACTGCATACGTCTAATATCCTAAGAGAATAGATCACAAGTGTTTCCTCCCCCAAATGTGGTCACTATGGGAGATGTTGGATGTGTTATTAAGCCATGTTATGTCAATGATTTCACAATGTATTCATCTATTAACCCATCATATTATACACCCTAAATACATAAACTTTTTATTTGTCAGTTATACCTCAGTAGAACTAGACAAAATAAAATGTGTTTTTACTCTGTAGAACTTCTGAAGAGAATCAACTATAAAAATCTAACCAAACTAAAAGCTTTGAAGGAGCCGTGGTAAATTTTAATAGGCCCTGGAGAGGTTGTCGCTTGTCTTACACAAGCCGTAGTACACCGCAGAGCAGCGTCACTCTTGCGTTCCTGTTCTGACGCCGTCACCTCAGCAGAGCTCATCTTGTAGGAGCATCTCACACAGTTAATCCAGGGTTGTTGCTGAATTTAAATGAGGACACGTGTGTGTCTCCAAATAGACACAGCAGTTACGTGAGAATGGAGACCTGCCCGTGAGGTGAGCGAGTTCTTTCAGTTTACACTTGAATCCCTCATGATGAAACACTCAAATTTTTGGAAGAATTATTGTGTAAAGCATACATACTTTGAAGACACCGTTCTTTGTTCAAGACGTAAAGGTATTCCTTGCTAATAATAATATGATTGAGGGAAATGGGAATCATTTTCACACAAAAAGTAAAGACCTGTGAGAGAGAAGTCATGGGAGCACTGGGAAGAAGGTCCAGTGAGCTCCTGGACACACGGTCATCTGGGGCAGGCCCTTCATACAATGGTGATTCAGCCATGAAGGTTTTGTTGGCGATGACAGTATTCAGCAAAATGTGATTTCCTATTATTAGCTTGTGCTATTTAAACTAGTAGCACCCATTGTGTATTTATATTATGTATATTTTAAAAATAGATTTATTGAGGTTTACTAAATCTACAAAATCTGCAATATTTTGTAAATACTTAGCACCAATCATCTAATTTCATTTTCCTACATGCAGAAAAACAGGGTATGTAGTATTAATGTTATTTCCATTGCACAGATATGCAGTTAAAAACAGAAGCTCAAGTTAGTTTTGCAATGTGTCCAGGATCACATATCTGGTAAAATTGAGCCCTGGTACCTGGGTCTGTGCTTCTCACCACACTACCCCTAGTCTTTGCTGAACCAACTCCAGGACAGAGTGGGAAATGACTAGTGAGCTCTGCCGAACAAGGTTTTGTGGTAAGAGCATGGCATGCTGGTTTTTTTTTTTTTTTTTTTTTTTTTTTGGCATTTTTTGTTTCCTAAATGCAGGTCATTTTTTTTTTTTCTTGAATTCTGTGTTTTCAAAAATGCAGGGTTGATGCAGATGTATTTGCAGAAGGCTCAGATATTTCAAGGTTATCGTTTTACCACTTCTTTTCAATCAAATTATTTACTTATTTTAGCAGCTTTAATGACATAGAATTGACATATAGCAAATACCACATACACGGTTGAAGTGTACAATGAGATACATATTGACGCATATGTACACCTGCACATCATCATAACAATCAGCAAAATAAACAAATTACCTTTAATTGTATTTTCATGTTCTCTTTTCAGTCATTCTCTTCTTCCACCCATGTTCCCAATGTCTCATCTTTAATATACTTTAGAATACTTTTAATATTTTAGAATTTATAAAAATAAAATCATCAATATGTGTTTTACTTGTTTGTCTTCTTTACTCAGCATACTTACTTGTGAATGTGCCATGTTTCTGTGTATCAGATATTTTAGTGATAGAAGGTATTTCAATACATCTATACACACTGTTTGTATATAGGAAGCTGCTTGATATTCAGATTGTTTCCGGTTTCTGAATATTACAAATAAAACTGCTATTCAGCTTGGAGATATAGATGTCTAATAAAAACTTTGTTCTAATTCTTATAACAAAAATAACTATTTTGTATTTGCTTAAATTTAGCAAATTTTCTTCAGTACGTCAGATAACTAGCACTATAAGACAACCACCAGATCTACCCCGGTGCTGCCTCCATTTTCCCAGGTGCGGGCAGCTCTGCCCTGCTCGGCCATCACTGAGCCCATTTGCTTGGCCTGGCGCGGGGCTTTCCGGACCCTGCGGGCCGACCTCCTCTCCCACTCCCTCCGCGGTTCTCTGGCAGGACTGGGGGTGTGGGGCGTCCCGACCAGTTTTGGGAGGGCTAGGAAGTACGGGCGGGCCGACTGTCACTCCACCACACCCTGGACTCCGGCCCCGGTAAACTTCCTGTTACTGGGAGGCAGATACCATCTCTGCGACCACCAGTTTGGAAAAAAGCCTAACGAATTTCTGGTTGGGAATAGTGCGGTAGGAGAGTTCCCAGGTCCGCTTGAACCTGCCGGAGAGCAGGCTGCAGGCGGGCGCTAGACTCGGTTTATACCGGGGGGATACAAAGGTGAACAAGACCCGAGAAAGATCTACACAGTGCTACAAAGGCACCCAGAGAGACCGGTCGTCTGTGCCTAGCAGAAACCTGGTAGACTTCCTGGGCGAGGCAGTGCTGAGCAGGGTCTTGAAGGCCCAGCTGATAGACGAGGGGTGCAGAAGACACGCCCCAGCCCAGCACAGTGTGCACAGAGGGGGGAGACGTGCGGCCAGGGAGGCGGAGTCTCGACAGAAACCACACACCCGGTGGGGTCGCCACTACACGATCTAACAGCCTGGGCCAGAGCACACGGAACGGGGAGAAGTCCTGTACAGAAAGTGAAAGCTCAACAGAGATCACACACCCTGTGGTACGTGATCCACCAGCCCAGCAGAGTACAAGCTGACCAGAAAGGTGGATCCCCGGAGAAGCCCAAGACCCGAGGCGACCACACACACAAGACACTAGAGGCCAACTGAGCAGTCACGGCGGGAGCCATACCAAATTGGCAACCACAGCAACATCCTAGTTAGTCATTAGTCTTAAACCGGTGGACTGTGAAACCCCCTGCCACAATGAATAAACACCAAAAAAAAGACACCAGAAATACAAAAAATCAAGAAAGTACACCACCAAAAGTTAATAAATCTCATACTCTAGATCCTATAGAACAAGAAGCCCTTGAAATAACTGACAAGGAATTTCGAGTGATAATTCTAAGGAAACTGAATGAGATACAAGAAAACTCAGCTAGACATCATGATGAAATGAGGAAAAGTATACAGGATCTGAAACAGATCTGAAATCTAGAGAAAGGTAAGTATTTGCAGGGAGAAAGATGACCAAAATATTAGCGTATTAGAGGACGCCTAATGGCATATAGGCTGGTATATGTTTCAGATAGAAATATTTACTGGATTACTTGAAGTTGAATGTGGTAAAGGATTTGTAGTGTAAAATTCTCCGAAGGCATATATTTGTGGGTTCCAATTCTCCTTGAAGCCTTTTGCTTCTGGATGAAGACACGTTATTGAAACCTCCATGCTCCAACGCTTGTGGTGCTTCTGACTGGGAAAAAACACAGTGACTTCTGCTGAAATGCATCCAGACCCACCTTCCCTACCATCTCTATGGTACTAAAAATTAATTTGCATCAGTAAAAACTCCAAAACCAGTATTCTACAGGTACTAGTGGAATTTCATAGCGACTGGGAGGCGACAGAAGAAAACATAAAGCTCTTTCCAGAACCAACTCCCCTGTCTTCCTAAAACATTTAAATCATTATTTGTCAAGGAAGCACAGAGCAGCGGAAACGGGACAAGGATGGAAAACAACATCAGCTGTGGGAAAGAGCCTCTGGACAAACAACAGATGCCCTTCAGCAGAAGTGGAAAAAGAACACGAGGGCCAGCACCACCTCTGGAAGTGGGACAAGGCACTAGGAAGGACAGGGGCCATGATCTTCACCTGAAAGTGCAGCTCAGCCAGAAGGTCAGAGAATGACTGTCTGGTGCAACCCCTTGTGCGGATTGACATCGGTCAGGTGAGTGCGACACTGAGATGCACCTGGGAGAGGTGGAGGGACAGATTCTCTCTGGAGAGCACAGGGTGAGGACACAATGTCAATCTTTAAACAAAATAAGGTATCACTGGAGGCACCAGAACTCTGGTGGCTGGAGCAGTAACACACTTCTATTCTGATAGCCACGGCAATGGTGAATTCAAGTGTAGTCACGGCTGAGTTCACACAAATTTCCACAATAAAATCATAGAAAATATAGGGTGTGATAATCTACAGAAGAAAAGTAATAATAAGCCAATATAACAATTCCAATAAAGCCGTTTTTGTAAACATGAACTTTTGAATTACTTGTGCACATTCCTTGGGAAATGGTAGTTTAATCACATTTGAAAATATTATGGTTCAAAATCCCAGTAAATGTCACTGTTCAGCATTCACAGCAATTTGGCATAAGTTCTCATTACATAGTGGAATTTTCAGCTATTTCTAAAATCATATTTGAGTGGAGATCAAAAGTGCTCAAAGGCATAGGCTGAGTCACTACTTTTTGCAATTCAGGCACAGACCACTGATGTTCAGTCCTCCACTTAAGCGTAGTTTCTCATAAGTAATTTTATTGTTAGAAGGTAACATGCTCCCACATCTAAAAAAGTTGTGCTCTGTATTGTATACAGACCAAGTATACATTACAGCTAATATTGTCCAGGGGTATTTGACAATGATGGTTTATGTTTGGCTGTCTGTGTAGAATGTCATAGGTGGCTCCTGTCTGTAATATTCCAAAGATTCTGCATCGCTTGGCCTGTTTACACACCCCAAACCCTGACAATCCCTAATGTTTTATTAAAAAAAATCTTCATAGTTTTACTTCTCCTGTAATGTCATGTAGCTGGAATAAGAAATAATCTATTTCACTACATTGGTATCTCTCACCTAGTAATATATTTTTAATGTTTCTCCATCTCTTTTCATGACTTGATAGCTCATGTTCTTTCAATGGTGAGTGACATTCCATTGTGTGGATGTTTATCTATCTATTTACTTATGAAGGACCAGTTTTGACAACTATAATTAAAGCAGCTATAAACATAAATTTACGTTTTTTGTGTGGACATAATTTTCTCTTCCTGCCTTCCAGTCCCTCACTAGGATCTAGGCTTTTTCTAGTCTGCTACTCCAAACTCTTCCAGCCTCCTCCTATTACTCAGTTCCAAAGCCTCTTCCACATTTTCAGGTATTTGTTATGATCAATAAACAACTCCTGGTAACAATTTATTTATTGGTGTAGAGCTAGAGCTGGGTCTGGAGCTCACAGACCCCTCGAGCCCATTGACAGACCCTTCACATGCAGGTCTATAAGCTAGATAACCAGCAAAAAGGTCCTTGGGGCCTTGGTTGGAGAATGAATGGTCTTTATTCATCGGAGCTGGCAGTACAAAGAGAAACTATGAAACTCAACTGCTACAAGCAAAGTCCAAATGCCTGAATGTTGATAGCAGCTCTATTCACAGTAGCCAGAAAGTGAACAATCCCGAATGTTCACTGACAGATGAATTGATAAACAAACATTGTAATTTGATACAAGTGAAAACCTATTCACATATACAAACAAATGAAGTACTGACACCTGCTACAAAATAAATGAACTTTGAAAACATTATACCATGTAAAAGAAGCACACACAAAGGCCACATCTTATTTAATCTGATTCATATTAAATACCCAGAATAGGCAAATCCATAGGGACAGAAAACATATTAGTGGTTTTCAGAAGCACGGAGAGAAAGGAACGGGAAGTGGCTGATTTTAGGGTATGGCATTTCCTTTTGAGGTGATGAGGATGTTGTGTAACCAAACAATGGTGACAGTTAATAAACCATGTGAAAACATTAAATGCCACTAAACTGTACAGTTTAAAATGTAAGGCTATACCAGTATACGAAAAAAATACTTAAAATTTTATTTTTGGTTTACATTAATCATTTTATTTATTTATTTATTTATTTATTTATTTTTAAAATTTTATTTTGTCGATATACATTGTGGCTGATTATTGCTCCCCATCACCAAAACCTCCCTCCCTTCTCCCTCCCCACCTCCCCCCCCAACAATGTCCTTTCTGTTTGCTTGTCGTATCAACTTCAAATAATTGTGGTTGTTATATCTTCTTCCCCCCCACCCGGTTTTGTGTGTGTGTGTGTGTGTGTGTGTGTGTGTGTGTGTAAATTTATATATTAATTTTTAGCTCCCACCAATAAGTGAGAACATGTGGTATTTCTCTTTCTGTGCCTGACTTGTTTCACTTAATATAATTCTCTCGAGGTCCATCCATGTTGTTGCAAATGGCAGTATTTCATTCGTTTTTATAGCTGAGTAGTATTCCATTGTGTAGATGTACCACATTTTCCGTATCCACTCTTCAGATGATGGACATTTGGGCTGGTTCCAACTCTTGGCTATTGTAAAGAGTGCTGCGATGAACATTGGGGAACAGGTATACCTTCGACTTGATGATTTCCATTCCTCCGGCTATATTCCCAACAGTGGGATAGCTGGGTCGAATGGTAGATCTATCTGCAGTTGTTTGAGGAATCTCCATACCATTTTCCATAGAGGCTGCACCATTTTGCAGTCCCACCAACAATGTATGAGAGTTCCTTTTTCTCCGCAACCTCGCCAGCATTTATCGTTCAGAGTCTTTTGGATTTTAGCCATCCTAACTGGGGTTAGGTGGTATCTCAGTGTGGTTTTGATTTGCATTTCCCGTATGCTGAGTGATGTTAAGCATTTTTTCATATGTCTGTTGGCCATTTGTATATCTTCCTTAGAGAAATGCCTACTTAGCTCTTTTGCCCATTTTTTAATTGGGTTGCTTGTTTTCTTCTTGTGAAGTTGTTTGAGTTCCTTGTATATTCTGGATATTAATCCTTTGTCAGATGTATATTTTGCAAATATTTTCTCCCACTCTGTTGGTTGTCTTTTAACTCTGTTAATTGTTTCTTTTGCTGTGCAGAAGCTTTTTAGTTTGATATAATCCCATTTGTTTATTTTTCCTTTGTTTGCCCATGCTCTTGGGGTCGTGTTCATGAAGTCTGTGTCCAGTTCTATTTCCTGAAGTGTTTCTCCTATGTTTTCTTTAAGAAGTTTTATTGTTTCAGGGTGTATATTTAAATACTTAATCCATTTTGAGTTGATTTTAGTATACGGTGAGAGGTATGGATCTAGTTTCATTCTCCTGCATATGGATATCCAGTTATCCCAGCACCATTTGCTGAAGAGGCAGTCCCTTCGCCAGTGAATAGGCTTGGTGCCTTTGTCAAAGATCAGATGGCAGGAAGTGTGTGGGTTGATTTCTGGATTCTCTATTCTATTCCATTGGTCAGTGTGTCTGTTTTTATGCCAGTACCATACTGTTTTGGTCATTATAGCTTTGTAGTATAGCTTAAAGTCAGGTAGTGGTATGCCTCCAGCTTTATTTTTTTTGCTCAGCATTGCTTTGGCTATGCGTGGTCTTTTATTGTTCCATATAAATGACTGGATAGATTTTTCCATTTCTGAGAAAAATGTCTTTGGAATTTTGATGGGGATTGCATTGAATTTGTATATCACTTTGGGAAGTATGGACATTTTCACTATGTTGATTCTTCCAATCCAAGAGCATGGGATATCTTTCCATCTTCTTGTATCCTCTCTAATTTCTCTCAGCAGTGGTTTGTAGTTCTCATTATAGAGATTTTTCACCTCCTTGGTTAACTCAATTCCTAAGTATTTTATTTTTTTGGTGGCTATTGTAAATGGGCAGGCTTTCTTGATTTCTCCTTCTGCATGTTCACTATTGGAGAAAAGAAATGCTACTGATTTTTGTGTGTTGATTTTGTATCCTGCTACTGTGCTGAAGTCATTTATCAATTCCAAGAGGTTTTTTTTGTAGAGGTTTTAGGCTGTTTCATATATAGGATCATGTCATCTGCAAACAGGGACAGTTTGACTTCATCTTTTCCAATCTGGATGCCCTTTATTTCCTTCTCTTCTCTGATTGCTCAGGCTAGTACTTCCAACACTATGTTAAATAGGAGTGGTGAGAGTGGGCATCCTTGTCTAGTTCCTGTTCTTAAAGGAAAAGTTTCAGGTTTTCCCCATTCAGGATGATAGTGGCAGTGGGTTTGTGATATATGGCTTTAATTATGTTGAGAGACTTTACCTCTATACCTAACTTATAGAGGGTCTTTGTCATGAATGAGTGCTGAACTTTATCAAATGCTTTTTCAGCATCTATAGAGATGATCATATGGTCCTTGTGTTTGAGTTTATTAATATGGTGTATCACATTTATTGATTTGCGTATGTTGAACCAACCTTGCATCCCTGGGATGAATCCCACTTGATCGTGTTGAATAATTTTACGTATGTGTTGCTGTATTCTGTTTGCTAGTATTTTAGTGAGGATTTTTGCATCTATATTCATCAAGGATATCGGCCTGTAGTTTTCTTTTTTGGTTATATCTTTACCTGGTTTTGGTATCAGGATGATGTTTGCTTCATAGAATGAGTTTGGGAGATTTGCGTCCGTTTCAATCTTTTGGAATAGTTTGTAAAGAATTGGTGTCAATTCCTCTTTGAATGTTTGGTAAAATTCTGCTGTGAATCCATCTGGTCCTGGGCTTTTCTTTGTTGGGAGCCTTCTGATAACAGCTTCAATCTCCTTTATTGTTATTGGTCTGTTCAAATTTTCTCCGTCTTCATGGTTCAGTTTTGGGAGCTTGTGTGTGTCCAGAAATTTATCCATTTCCTCCAGATTTTCAAATTTGTTGGCGTTTAGTTGTTTATAGTAGTCTCGAATGATTCCTTGTATTTCAGATGAATCAGTTGTAATATCGCCTTTTTCATTTTTAATTTTTTATTTGAGTCTTCTCTCTTCTTTTTTTTGTTAGCCATGCTAATGGTTTGTCAATTTTATTTATCTTTTCTAAAAACCAACTTTTTGATTCGTTGATCTTTTGAATTGTTTTTTGGTTTTCCATTTCATTCAGTTCTGCTC
The DNA here is from genome assembly GCF_027409185.1 of Cynocephalus volans. Taxonomy (NCBI): domain Eukaryota; kingdom Metazoa; phylum Chordata; class Mammalia; order Dermoptera; family Cynocephalidae; genus Cynocephalus; species Cynocephalus volans. The sequence continues at coordinate 185,094,403 of NC_084462.1, forward strand.
TGATCTTAATGATTTCTTTCCGTCTGCTAACTTTAGGTTTGGATTGTTCTTGTTTTTCTAGTTCTTTAAGGTGAAGTGTTAGGTTGTTCACTTGCCATCTTTCCATTCTTCTGAAGTGAGCGTTTAATGCAATAAATTTCCCCCTTAATACTGCTTTTGCAGTATCCCACAGGTTTTGGTATGATGTATCATTGTTTTCATTAGTTTCAATAAATTTTTTGATTTCCTGCTTGATTTCTTCTTGGACCCATATGTCATTAAGTAGAATGCTGTTTAATTTCCATGTGTTTGTATAGTTTCCAGAGTTTTGTTTGTTATTAATTTCTAGTGTTAATCCATTGTGGTCTGAGAACATACATGGGATAATTCCAATTTTTTTGAATTTATTGAGACTTGATTTGTGACCTAGTATGTGATCTATCCTGGAGAATGATCCATGTGCTGATGAGAAGAAGGAATATTCTGAGTTTGTTGGGGGGAATGTTCTGTAGATATCTGCCAATTCCAATTGGTCTAGAGTCTTGTTTAGATCTTGTGTTTCTCTACTGATTCTTTGCCTAGATGATCTGTCTAATATTGACAGTGGGGTGTTCAGGTCCCCTGCTATTATGGTATGGTTTGAGACTGATGTATAACTAGGATGTTGCTGTGGTTGCCAATTTCGTATGGCTACCTCCGTGGCTGTTCAGTGGGCCTCTAGTGCCTTGTGTGTGTGGTTGGCTCGGGTCTTGGGCTTCTCCGGGGAGCCACCTTTCTGGTCAGCTTGGACTCTGCTGGGCTGGTGGATCACGTACCACAGGGTGTGTGATCGCTGTTGAGCTTTCACTTCCTGTGCAGGACTTCTCCCTGTTCCGTGTGCTCTGGCCCAGGTTGTTGGATTGTGCAGTGGCGACTCCACAGGGTGTGTGGTTTCTGTCGAGTCTCCGCCTCCCTGGCCGCACGTCTCCCCACTCTGTGCGCCCTGTGCTGGGCTGGGGAGTGTCTTCTGCAACCCTCGTCTATCAGCTGGGCCTTCAAGACCCTGCTCGGCACCGCCTCGCCCAGGAAGTCTACCAGGTTTCTGCTAGGTACAGATGACCAGTCGCTCTGGGTGCCTTTGTAGCACTGTGTAGATCTTTCTTGAGAGTTGTTCACCTTTGTATCCCCCCGGTATAAACCGAGTCTAGCGCCCACCTGCAGCCTGCTCTCCAGCAGGTTCAAGTGGGCCTGAGAACTCTCCTAGCACACTATTCCCAACCAGAAATTCATTAGGCTTTTTTCCGAACTGGTGGCCGCAGAGATGGTATCTGCCTCCCAGTAACAGGAAGTTTACCCGGGGCCGGAGTCCAGGGTGTGGTGGAGTGACAGTCGCCCTCCCGTACTTCCTTGCCCTCCCGACACTGACCGGGGATGCCCCACGCCACCAACCCACCAGAGAACCGCGGAGGGAGTGGGAGGGTAGCCGGCCCGCAGGCTCTGGAAAGCCCCGCTCCGGGCCAAGCAATTGGGAAGGCTCAGTGACGGCCGAGCCGTGCGGAGCTGTCAGCACCTGGGAAAATGGAGGCAGCCCTGGGGCGGTGAGTGGCCTGGTGATGCAAGCGGGAGCCAGGTGGGCATCAGCCCCCCAAACAGGGCTGGTCCAGGGGTCACTCACAGGGTTCTGCCAGGTCCGGTGCTCACTCTCTGCCTCTGGTTTGCCGCCTTCCCCGTTCTCGGCCGCTGCTGCCTCGGGCTGTTCCATCTTGCTCATTTGTACTCTAATGTGCTCATGAGGGAAGTTGCAGTGAGAAGATGTGTCTGATTCATAACGTTACTCAGGAACCCAGACTCCCACTGGTTTTAAACCCAGAATCTACAGCTTGTGGAATGACATATAACAGTAAATAGAGGAGATGGAAACAAATTTCAGGTGGAATATTTTTTAACTGTTGCAAAGACACGCAAAATGAGATCTCCCTACTAACCATTTTAAAGATGCTTCCATATAAAAGAAGAATGATAGGCATTACAGAGGACTTCTTGTCAGAATCCACGCAAACAAAAATGGAGAGGTTTGAAATATTTTAAGTGTTGGAGGCAACAAGCACCATCACCCGGATTCTACCTTCAGCTAAATGATCCTTCAAAACTGAAGGAGACCAGGGTCTCCTTATATCCTCCTTCTACCCAAGAAGGAGTGAACATTTGATATTTGTTGAATTTCACTGGAAGTATAATCAATAAAAATAGATCGTTTATTTAAAAACAGCAAAGAGAGTAAATTTCAAAAGTCTAACCACAAAACTTATAAGGGAAAGTGATAGATCTGTTGATCCATTTGACCTAATTATTCCACATTATACACATTTATCAAAAAATCACGCTGTTCCCCATAAATGAATACAATTATGATGTGTCAATTAAGAAAACATTAACGAAAAATGTGAAGGAGAAATAGCCTCTCTCAGACCACACAGTGGTGAAGGATCAAGGCATCCCTCAGAATCATGAACGAGGTGAGCACGGCGGCCAGCACAGCTTCTACTCGACACCTTCAATGTGACAAGTGGATGTAAACAAGCAGCAATCATGAGAACACACACAGTCCTTGATCTCCACGTGTGACACGAGGAGTTCTGGTCTCAGGTCTTGCACATATGAAGCTTGGACGTCATCACTGCCGACCAGACAACATGAAAAACCCTGAACAGACTGAAAATCAGTAACTCTTCTTCTATTTGTAAAAGAAGTGAAGTCACAGGGTGAACTGCTGTCCCCAAATTGAAGATGCAGTCAGGAAGGGACAGAGGGTCACAGCTTGCCTGATCAGAAACTCATGAGCAGAAACCTCCATGGGATCCAGGACGGGGTAGAAAAACATGAACTGTAAATGAAAAATTGCTGAAGACTCAGAGTGTGCCAATCAGAGTTGGGTGCACCCTAGCAGGACAGCCTTAGGGATCCCCAAAACTATTAAACTCTACCTCAAGGACCCAACTAGGTTCCCAAGGAAAATATCATAGAAGAATCCTCCTGCTCCCAGCAGAGAAAGGGAGGAAAGGAGCCAGCCTGAGACACACCAGAGCAGGACGTTCTTTCTGAGAAGGCTGACATCAGGAGGAACTAATTTAGCTGATCCTAATAGGTTGGGGTTTTATCAGAGCATCATCGACCTGAGAGAAGAGATGCGCTCAACTCCATCCCTCTGCCCCTGAGAGCTTTCTGGTCTCCACTAAGGGAGGGTGAAGGCAGAAGCACCTGGAAGTTCCCACCCAGGACACGGCTCACTAAAGGACAGAAGTCATCATAGGACTGTGCAGTGCTTCCCCTACCCCACACCTTACCCACATGGACGGGGCTTCTGTGTAATAAAAGAGAAAAACTAAAGCACCACATTTAAGCAGTGTCTGTGAAAACGTAATCCACAGACGAGAAAATAAGGAGGACATCAGGGGACATTGTACCGAGTCGGTGACTTGTCATGTCATCCTCTTTACAGTGTCTTTTGCAGGGGCAAAGTTTTGATTAATGACTCCAGCCTGTCCATGGTTTTTCCCTGGATCTTGTTGTTGTCTCACCTCCTCTACATGTGAAATTTCCTCAATTCCTGAAACATACAAGCCGTAGGTTCCCTGCTCTGCACCACGTGAGGTCTCTGCCTTCACAGCTCATCCTCATCACTGAGCCTCGGATCTGCACCTGCACTGGGGAGGGTTGATGGGAACCGAGCAGGGCTCTGGACCTGTGGAGCTGAGCATCTGGGGACAGATCAAGTGAGAATTTACACACTAGAAGACAGATGGTGACACTAGGGTGAGTGTCTGTGGGATACATGGGGGCAGCAGAGTGGGGAGTGGGCGGGTCTCAGGACTGTGTCCATCCGGTTCTCATTATCCGCATGGATTCTCCCCATGGAAGCTGAGAGACAAGATGTAGGTCGCAGTTCCCAGGGCTACTTTGAGAGACACAGCCCAAAAGTCAGCCCAGAGGGGTCCTAATTGGGTTTTATCTCTGCACTTGTCATCCTGAATCCTCCACATGGAAGTATCAGAGCTGTGTCAGCCCTCAGGCAGCTGCTTCTCCATCCAGGACACTGAGGGAAGGACAGAGAGTGAGACCAACCCTGAACATCAGTGTCCACAGTGTGGATGAGGATCCAGAGGCTAAAATTCCTCAGTGAGGATAGAGACGCCATGGGCAGAGGCCCTGTAGGATGAGCATAACCATGTGGGGACATGTGTGCTTGACTGGGGAGGAGGATCATGTAGGGACAGTGCGCACTTCGACTAAGATAACCTTTAGGGAAAATTATTCTTGATCACATGAAGGTAAGAATCTTTGCAATGTTTTCATGCCAGGAAATGAAACAGTTCATAATAAAACAGTTCAAATAAAAATAAAAACAAAACAGTTCAAATAAAACCTGAGAAAAGAGAGAAATCCAGTGAATGGAAACATCTTATCTACAAATGAGGGAAGTTACTTCACTCTGTGTGGCCTGCAGTGAGAATGTGAGAAACTCAATTCACAAAGAACAAAGCAGGATATAACCCTGAGGGGCATCTGGGAGTCAGCAGAGCAGAGGAAACCTCAGATCCCAAGAGGAACCCCCATCCCATCTCTGCACCTGCTCCATGGGGCACAGGGGCTGGGTGGGCCTTGAGCGCCCCCTGCAGCCCAGACCCCTCCTGTGTCCTGCAGGGAGGTTCGTGTCTGGGCTCACGCTGACTTCCTGTCACTGTGTCTCTTGCACAGTAATACACGCCTGTGTCCTCATCGGTCACAGAGCTCAGCTCCAGGGAGAACTGGTTGTTGGACGTGTCTCTGGTGATGGAGGTGCGGCTCTTGAGCGACGGGTTATAAGCTGTACCACCACTATAACCAATGTATCCCATCCACTCAAGCCCCTTCTCTGAGAGCTGGCGGATCCAGTGCCAGTAGTAACCACTGGTTGTGATGGAGTCACCAGAGACGGTGCATGTGAGGGAGAGGGTCTGCGAGGGCTTCACCAGTCCTGGGCCCGACTCCTGCAGCTGCACCTCAGACAGGACACCTGGAAAGAAGGAGAATCAGTTCCTGTCAGTCACATGCAGTCACAACCATCCCATAGACCCATGTGTAACAGCTGAGACACTCACCATGGTTAGCTGTGACCAAGCAAAGGAGAAGACCCCACAATCTCATCTTCTATTAGATCTCGACTCTGCCTTCCCCAGAGACCTGAGCCCTGCCTGAGGACAGACCTGTGAGCTTCCACCGCCCAAGTGTCTGCATTTACTCTAGAGCTTGAAGGAAAATTTGCATGTGGGAGAGCTCCGTCATTATAAGTGCTGAGGAACGGAGGTGAGACACTGCATTTTTTGAACGCTTATATGCTTTCTTTTTTCTTAAAATTATTTGACGTCTAATTATGGTATGGGAGGGAACTTGGTGAGTTTAAAATATGCCAAAACGTGGCCCCAGCTTTCCGAGCCCAGATCTACCTTCCTTCAACCCCTGTCTTCTCTTGCACTGTCTTGGACCCAGCTCAACTCTCCCTCATAATCTCAGGCTCTGGGTCTTGCTTCCTCAGTTCTGGTCCCAGCATGACCCCTGCTTCCTTTCCCTGCACCCTCTCCCATGACGTGGTTCTCGTCACCCTGAGAGCTCGTTCCATTGTTCCACTGTTGCTGCTCCATGAGCTCCAGGCCTGCCTTGTGCTCTCCATTCTGTGATACAAGACACAGCACATGGGAACCCACAGAGACCCTGAAAAACTGGTGCCCAGTACATTATTTAGGAAACTGACCCTCAACATTTGGGAAAGAGCAAAAGACTCTTAAGTGACCTTTTCCCAAGGTCTTTTCTTTGCATCTAAAGTGTAAAATCTTCAGCTTAAATTCAGTTTTTATCTGTATTTTTTGGATGTTAATTTTACATTTAATCCTCTATTCCCATTGGGGATCCCACCCTGTAAAAAAATAAGAAGAATACTAATGGTTAACATGCAAGCAGTAATAACATCCCTAATATAAGACTTTTAGAAATATATTTTCCTTTGATGTCTGTGTGTCAGGACTCCACAGCCACTCCATGACTGTGGGCCACCCACTGTACCACTGCCCACCACAGAGAAAGAGGCCAGGGCCTGGGCTGGACGCTGTGCTGTGTCTGCCCCTGTCAGCTCCCTCTCAGTCCCAAGGACACATCCATGTCATGGAGGGACAGCCCTTCAAGGGTCCTGGATGAATTACAAGACAGGAGCTGCTGTTGGACAATTTGGGGATGATTCATCAGTTCCTAATAACTCATACATTGTGTTGGAGTTTTCAAAAATGTCAAAAGACCTGGTAAAAGGCAAAGGAAAACAAACACTCTCAAACAACAAAGGAAGTGTCAGAACCATAATAAGATATGATATAGATTTTGAAATTATGAGAGATTTAAAATAACTATGTGTAGTGTGAAATTAAATTTCTGTTTGTTTGCAAACCTTCAGCTGACTCTACAGAGTTCTATTCCCCCGGCTCTGTTTGTCCAGGATGATTTATCAGGAGGCTCCGCCTCACGGAGCAAACAGCCCAGCATCTCAGTGGAGTAAGGTGCAAGAACAAAGATCTGCAGTTTTCTCATTTCTGTCCTACTGTGTTCAGGATGGAAGTTGTGATAAGTAGAGGTATCTGATTCATAAAGTCGCTCACTAAACCGGACACACACTGGTTGGAGACCTAGAATCTACACCTTGTGGACTGACATTTAAAAGCAAACAGAAGGAGATGGAATGATGAATTTCAGGTGGAATATATTTTAATTGTTGTAAAGACACTCAACATGAGGTCTCCCTATTAATACATTTTAAGTGCGTGATACAGTATTGTTAACTGTGAACACGGTATTGTTGGGCAGCTCTCTAGACCTTGCTCATCCTGTATAACTGAAACATTGCTCCTGTTGAACTTTAAGTCAATTAGCCCAGCTGTGAGGGTGTATGTTATATCTGCGCACATTTCCTTCAGCATAACTAGTTGTATGGCCCTGACTTACATCAAAAGATCAAAACATATGTTACCTGTTATCTCAGGATGAAAGAGAACTTTCATGGTGTGTGGGTGGACTGGAGTTTAATACACTGAGCCTGCTGTCTCTCTCTCTCTCTCTGTCTCTCTCTCCAAACATACCCCCCCCGACAAAGACTAACCACTTTTTTGACATCTGTCTTATATGAAAATCTACCTGAAATGATGCCTCTGATTGATGCTGAGCAATTCATTGTAACAGACACAAATGGGAATCTTCACAGTCCTGTTCTGAAATAAGTCACAGATTATAGGAAGAATTTCCTGAGGTACAAAGTGAGCAGGACCACACTGTGTGCTGTGAAGAGTTAGTGCATCACAGTTTCTTTCTATTATAATTATCCTGCTAGCCTGATGCACATGCTGTAAATTAACTTGCAATCTTGCAATAGGAGTGTTTGTGTTTTGTGGGTGAGTCTAGTGTAAAAACTGTTTTAAGAAAAGTAATATTGAAAATTCATTATGCAGCAGTCTCACACCACTGAAAAGAGAAAAGATGTTAAAGGAAGAAAATGGTTTCAGATAGAATGTCAGAAAAGTGAGGAAAAAAATACTAGCAGAGAAAATTTTAAATGTGCTTTAAATAAATGAAACAGTATTAAAAACAATGGTTATATCAACAACAATAATAATAATTAGTTGTATTGATATGTTTAACGAATCACTAACCAATACTAAACAACAACAAAAAATAGAATTAAATTATAAAACAACAATGATATTGGAAACCAGCAGAGAGATGAATCGAGCAGGTAATTTTACCTCTTTGATTTAGAAGTTATAAACAGATCAAAGTACTTAGCATCTTTAGGCTTGGGTAGGACACAGATTTGTAAGTCATTCTCTTTTGAAACACCAATGCATAAGAAAGAGAGAGAGAGAGAAAGACAGAGATAGAGACAGAGACAGAGAGAAACTATCAAGGTGAAAAAAGGAGAAAAGATTCAACAATCAGATCTGTAAGATAAGGAAGAAAGGGCGAGCATGGATCACGAATGACTTTAGGGATCAAATGGTAACACACCACACCAGGTAAGAGCGTGCCTGTAATTATGTTACACTTAGACTGAAGAATGAAAGTAACAGGCAAAATGAGAGCGCTCATTACAAAAAGTGCATGCTTTAGCAATATTTGCAATGCAAGGTTGTAAGTACTTGAATATATGATGGTTGGAAATGGTGACCTGAGGTCAACAATAAAAATACCTGCCACAGCAATGCAGACATGAGAACTGAGACTTTAAGACAGAGGCTTTATTGAAGTTCCATTATGCCTGAAGGTGGCACTGTCAACTGCATGGCTCTGACACTTGCTGACAAATCAATCACCATGTTGTAATTTCTCCAGGGTCTTCCCATCAGACTTTGTAACATGGGATAATCCAGTTCAACTTCAAATGTAACAGGGTCATGAGGAAAATAGTAAACTGTTAAAAATACTCAGCAACACTTTTAATTTCCTCTTTAATTACAAAAATGAGAGTAATACCGCTCGATTTGTTATTTGTATATTACCTTGTCAGCCCTTTGAAGTTCACATTCAACCTGTGTGATAATGTTACACACCGTGACTGTGTGCAAAGGAAAGGCACAAATGATGGTTTAATATTGTGTAATCTCACTTAATGTGGAATCCAAAAATGTTGATCTCATAGAAGCAGAGAGCGGAAAAGATGTCAGCAGAAGATGGTGGCGGGGAAGTGGGGTTAGTGTCAGGAAAAGGAAGCTGTGGGTCAGAGGGCGAAAAGTGTCACTCAGACTGGAGCACAAGCTTCAGTGATTACTGCGTTCACGGTTACTGCGGGTCATAACGTTGAATCAGATATTAAAAACTGCTAAAACAACAGATGTGTGCCGTTTTCACCACACACACACACACACACACACAAATAATCAATTGTTGAGGTGATGGGTACAGGAATTAGCTGGATTGACTCTTCAGCAATGTATGTGTTGAGTAAATATCACACTTTATCTTAATATACAAAATTGCTGTCACTAAAAATATATGAATTATAACAAAGCAATGCATAAGAAAGCCAGACGATGATGGAAATTATGTTTTAAAAATACATTATTGCACTTCAACACGCACACATCCTGATGGAAAGCAACCCGTTTGTGTACACTTCGATGACACAACAAGAAAGGGAGCTACGGATTGTGAAATAAGAAAATAAAGGAGCAGGAGGAGGAAGGAAGGAGAGAGAGGGCGGCCGGGAGGCGACGATGGCCCCATGGACGCCCCCGACTGAAGCGTTGCCGTGTTAATGTGCTGCTCTGTCCTCCCCTCAGGACACTGACAGTGTCCTCTGCGGGTGGGTCTGAGGTGTCCCCGGGAGGGCGTCTGGGAGCTCGACTCTGCGGCTGTGCTGGAGGAGGCTTTCTGAGACTCTCGGGCTGTGGCTTCTGTCGCTGATCCCGGCACAGTCACACACGGCTGTGTCTGAGGCCTTCGGGCTGCTCCACTGCAGGTGGGCGGTGCTGGAGGAGTTGTCGCTGGAGAGGGTGACATGGCCTTGGAAGGACGGGCCATATCACGTTTCCGATTCACCAGGATCAATCCTCCCCACCCAGTCGAGACCTTGCCCTGGAGCCTGGCACACCCAGCTGATCCAGTAGCTGGTAAAGCTGTAACCAGAAGTCTCACAGGAGATCCGCAGAGACTCTCCAGGCCTTTTCACCTGTGCCCCAGACTGCACCAGCTGCACCTGGGCACACGCACCTGTGTGGGAGATGCAGGACTCCGATCGGGGGTCCCCTCCTGCCCACTCCATTCTGTGACCCAAACTCTGTGCCTGGACAGACCTGGGAGAACAGCCAGGAGGAGGGCAAGGACGGTGGCAGACCCCATCCTGGAGGAGGACAGAAGAGGACACACTGAGGGCCCAGCTGGGCGGTGAGGGGGACTCCACTGTGGAGGGGAGCCCTGGGATTAAATGGAAAGTCACCCCACTTCAGTTTGCATATTTACCGCTCTGCTCTCCAGGGGATCAGCCCAAGGGTTTATAACCCAGAACCCCTGGGAACCTGGAAAAAGGCTCATCTGAGCCTCATGTGACAGAGAGGATGATGTCACAGTCATACACAAAGTTTGTACCTCACTCCTGGGCCCTGGAATGCACAGAAGCGCTGGACTGAGAAATGCAATTGCTGGTGTCCACGATGATCTCAACACGGGCAACTCTCACCAGGTGGTCCTCGCACTAGCATCACCTGTGAGTGTATTTGAGATGCAGAATGTCAGTTCTACCTGTGAGAGTGTCCGAATCATAATGGAGTCACTTGTGTTAAACAAACAAAACTGACAGAGCTAGGAAGGCTGTGAAGGGAGGGTGTTCATGCACACGCACCTGGTAACACAAATTACCACAAAGAACTGCACAACCGCAGCCTGTACAGAGGCCATCCCAGCCTTACAGACACATCTGCAAGGACATCTGCCCAGCAACTTGCTGTCCAATCTCAGACTAGTGACACTCTTGTCATTGATCATGTAGACAAGGACAATTATCCAAAACAATTGCAGAAGTCTCCATCATTTTTTTTCCTTTGAACACTTTGCCTTCATTTACATCCCTGAACATGCACATAGTTCCTATGACTCACATATGTCTTTTGTAATGTTCTGTTCCCAGTGAAGCTTATGATTCACTGGAGAGCCTCTCTCTGTTTGTTATTCAGGTTACCATTCCCAGGAGCCCTGAATCTGAGCCTCTGAGGGAGGACCAGGCACCTGCAATGTTATGTGTCCTGAAGGAGAGTCTTGTTGCACCAAAGGTTATAAAGTACCCTGTGCTTAGAAACAGATTGTCCCTGAACTTCCCCACCCCAGTAAAGTCTGCATAAATAAAACAGTATTTTGTTTATGTTTTGGGATATAATGTGTTTCTCCAATACTTATATGATGAAGCCCTAAAACCATCATCTCAGAATGTGGCTGTATTTAGAGATAGCATCTCAAAAATTAATTAACATCAAATAAGGTAACTAAGGTGGGTACTAATCTAATATGACTGGTGTCCTTATAAGAAAGGGAGATAAAGACACAGACTTGCAGAGATGAAAGACCATGTGAAGAAAGGGAAAATACAGCCATTTAGAACCCAAAGAGAGAGACCTTGGAAAAAAGTCAAATTTTCTGACACTTAGATCTTAAATTTTTCAGATCCACTAGAGTGTGCCCTCAAGGTCCTCTTTTGGTGATTTGATCCACACAGGCCCACATTCATTCCACTTTGCTATGAAGGCTTTGAAATAGTAGCCAGCCCCAATGTGCATGGAAGTCACAGTGTGAGAGTTGGTGGATCAGGCTTCACTGTCCACTCTGTAGCTGGACCTGTGGTCACCACTTGACACTCGTCACTGTCTCCTCCAATGTCCAGTCTGGATTCTTTTAAGTCACGGCCTTCACTTGGGGGAGGGGAGGTGACTACGTGTTGCTTGGCTGGTGGGATGACCTAGGCCTTGAACATTGAGCATCCACTGCCCTTGGTCACTTGGACACTGGCAGGTTTTATTCGGCACAGTTGTCCTATATCATGTTGAATGCAATAGAAGAAATTCTCCCTGTGTAGGTCAGGGTGACCGCTCTCTGTCTCTGTTGGTAGCCACGACTTTACCCATCATCCATATAGTAAGACTTCCTTTTTTGGCTGATCCACATGTACAGGAATTTTTATGAATTAGGCAATAGTCACAGGCCTCAGACTCAGTGAAATCATTATTGTCCCCACTTTATGTAAACATTGCTTCCTGTGGACCACGTCTTCTAACTGATCACAGCCTGAGGTTGTGGAGATAGGAAGAAAAATTATAAAGAAAAATTATGCACATTGTTACCACAGATGTGGTGAGAGAAAGTAATTGTGCTTCTCACCACTGATTTCCAGATCCATGAGTCCTAAATCCTGGGATGCAGAGCCCTGTAATGTAGATTGCTTTGAGTCATATACGGAATTCCTAAGTTCAGAATTTTTCTTATAATTGAATTTTATTTAGGACTTAGATTTCCTTTTGAAAAAAAATGTAATAAAACATTTGGTGTCAAACTCACAGACACCCGTTTTTAGACATTTAACACATCCCATCTATTCTATCAGGGTTTCTGCTTCTGGAAAAGTCTGAAAGATGTAGGATGACTGGACCCTGTGCTCCTGTCCTCATGGTCACACCTTGTTTCCCTCAACAACAGCCAGATTTTTGTGACTCTGACAACATCATTCAGGTGTTCAGGACATTGGACCCTGGACAGTGATTCTGAAAGGTGCCCTGCTGTAGTAAAGTAAACCCACTTTAGAATGTGGGTAAAGGGGCCGAGCCCGTGGCGCACTTGGTAGAGTGCTGCGCTGGCAGCGCGGCGATGCTCCCGCCACGGGTTCGGATCCTATATAGGACTGACCGGTGCACTCACTGGCTGAGTGCCAGTCACGAAAAAACGACAAAAAAAAAAAAAAAAAAAAAAAGAATGTGGGTAAAGGAGGGAGGGAGGTAGGTTTCAGTAATGGGACACAATAATCAACCACATTGTATATTGATAAAATTAAATTAAATTAAAAAAAAAGAATGTGGGTAAACTCTGGCCTGGATGGATTGCTGCCTCTGAAGCGTGCTTATGGTCTGAAGTAAAAACTAGTCATCAAGTTAATCATGATGTCTTATTCCATTCTGGCTGCTATAGTAAAATACATAAATTGGTATCTTATAGTCACCAGAAATTTATTGCTCAAAGATTTAGTGGCTGAGAAGTTCAAGATCAAACCGCTGGATGATTCAGTATTTACTGAGGGCTCACACTGCTTAACAAATGGGGCCTTCACCCTGTGTCTCATGTGGCAGAAGATGCAAGGAATGGCCCTTCAGCCTCATTTACAAGGACACTAATTCCATTCATGAGGGCTCACCCTAATGAGCTAAACTTCTCCAGATGCACCCACCCCCTAATAACATCACATTGGGGGTTAGGTTTCAACATATGGATATTTAGGTAAAGAACAGTCATTCAGATAATTACATTGAGTATTTCAAGGTCTGATGTCAGGTTCACAAATGGTCACGATATCTATCACTATGGTGTCAGACACTCAATGGGAGTAGAATAAAAGAAAAATAAACCATTTATTCTGACACATATTAAGTAACAGCAAGGCAGACTTTATGCAGGGGGACTACAATGGTTTTGCAGTAGAGGAGAGAGGTTGAGCTCAATTTCAAATATAATATGAACAAGTGGGAATTTATGGACAAAGAGCAGTGTGGGGATTGAGGGTAGAAAATTACTAAGAGGAAGCATCGAGGTAAGGGGAATTCTCCATAGAAAGGCGTGTCAGGATTTTTGCTGAAGCCAGGCAAAAGTGGTCAGACACCCTGTGGGGATGGCAGGGCTGGAGGAGCCTGCATAGATATTGGGAATTATCAAGTATCAGAGGTAGGAGACTCTGGCTAAACTGACTTTTTAGGATACTTGCAAAAATTGGGCAATGCCAAGATTGACTGGCAAGCCCAAGAGTTGAGACCTATTTGAGAAAAGAAATCATGGCAGCCTAAATAATGTTTAGTGAAAAGGAGCCTCTTTGCCAGGAGCTGGGTCAGCCTTGTTGGGAGGATTCCCTGGTCAGCCTGCACGTGTGAAGCTGTGGGAATCCCTGGTATGAGCCCAATCCAATTTATGGCAACAGAACTGTTAAATGAAAATTATGACATTTGTTGAAAATAGCAGGAAAGACTTTATTCAATAATATTGCAATACAAGAGAGAGATTGAACTCAACTCTGCATGCTGCAGAAACAAATGGATGTTTATATTCAATGGAAAGATTGAAGGAGTGAATGGAAAATTGCTAAGAGTGACTTGTTTAGGTATCAAGTGTTGAGGAGAGAGAGAGATAATTGGAAAACGGGCGTAGCAGGATTCTTTGCTTAAACTTGGCTCAGTAGAACACAGGTGAGGACTGGTCATGAAGAGGCCTCCATGGAGACTAACTAGAGGTTGGTTAAGGAGTAAGTCCTTGCAGACTCCTGATGGGCAAAAGTGCCAGGGGCTGGTCACCCTCACATGGAGACACGTGTGCCTGTCAGAGGTCTGAGGTCATGAGCTCTAAATGTGGACAGAGTGCCACAAGGGAAGAAAAGCTTAAGAGAAATAACTCCCAGTCCAGGATGACAGGAATCCTCAGGGAGTTATTTTTGCCAAGAAAGAGCAGCCATGAAGGAACCTGTCAAGGAAAAGGAACCTGGAGATTAGTCACATCTCACCTACAGAGAGTTACTTCTTTTTTCTTTGTTTCCATTGAAATGCGAGAAATTAGAGTCACATGGAACAAAGCCAGCTGTGTCCCTGTGAGGTATGTAAACATTAGGACAAAAGAGGAAATCCCTCATCTCACCAGGTAACCCCTCCACATTCTCTCTCTGCACCTGCTGCTGCCCTGAGCCAAGGTGCTGCGTGAGCCCTGAGCACCCCCTGCAGACCCACTCTCTCCTGTCCTCTGTGGCCATGGAACCCAGATGCTTGGAGAACTGTTTCATGGATGTGTCTCATGTGATGGAGATACAGCTCTTGAGGGATGTGTCATACGTTGTGCTGCCACCATAACTCATTTGTTCCATCCACTCAAGCCCCTTCCAGGGGTCCGGAAGATCCTGCTTCAGTAACAACCACTGGTTGTGATGGAGAATCCAGAGACAGTGCAGGTGAGGGTGAGGGTCTGCGAGGGCTTCACCAGTCCTGGGCTTGACTCCTGCAGCTGCACCTCGGACAGGACACCTGGGGACAAGGAAAATCAATTTTCTCAGTTCTTGTGCAGTCACAACCATCCCACAGACCAGTGTCTGTCATGTGACACACTCACCTTGGGGAGCTGTCACCAGCAAAGGAGAAGACCCCACAATCTCATCTTTCCCTAAACCACAACTTTGCCTTTTGCAGAGACGTCAGCTGTCTAAAGGAAGAGTCGTGAGCTTCCGCAGCTCAGCAGTGGATTTTACACTAGAATTTGGAAGGAAATTCTCATGCCAAGGAGCCCTTTTCTTATAAGTGGAAAGGGACGGAGGTCAGGATACCCCCAGTATTTTCAGGCTTCTCTTCTCTAGAATATTTCTTCTGTAGAACTCTCTCTGAATGTAAGTGTGGGGAGGGAGAGTATTTGATTTATGAGGTGCATTAAAAACAGGTCAAAAAGCAGCCACACCTTTCTGAGCATAAGAATAAGTGCGTGACTAAGTGAGTAGATCACAATGTTTTGTTTTGTTTTGTTTTGTTTCTCATGTATCTTTTAAATATCAAAATGTATTAGCATTGTGTCTAAACTCTATTTCAAATTAAAAATATCTCTACATTTGCAATTTACAGATATTATAATCATAATTTTATATACACATACTACTTTGATTTATTCTTGGTGTAAAAATACCAACAGAATTAAGACCATTATTTCCAAGCTTTTTTTTTTTTTTTTAATTTAAGCACTGACGATGTTACTATGATCTGAGTATCTACCCCCAAAGCATAGGCCAGCTGGGCAATCTCAGACTATGTTGGAAGTTTCACATGGGTGTCTAAGGTTCTGTGCAAATACTCTCCTTCTGGAAGCCCAAGGCATGTTGCAAGGAGCTCTAACTAATTGTGCCAGAAATAATCACACATTCACATGGAGAGAATATTGAAAATTAAAACAGCAGCTCTGCTGCTGTATACTCCAGCATTTTCCAAATGTTAAAGTGATGATATATGGGAGAAAATGACCCATTTTTGCAGAGTCTGATATTTTAAGGGAAATTGTAGATCAGAGGCAAGACACTAGAGAGGGCCTGAGGCACAGGTTTGCTTACAGGAAAAGAAAACTGAGACCATAACACAAAGCCCCTCATTCCTGTGCCTCCCTTTGTGCCAGTCCTGGAGCTGGGCCTGTGGTCAGAAGATTGCTGCATGATATGTAAACTTCCTTACGTGTTTTTATACAATCTTTTATCAGATAAATGACTTGAAATTACACTCTTCCAGACTATGTTTTCTATTTTCATCCATGTGTCTTTGGCGGGATAAAAAGTCTTTTTGGGTTTTTTTTGAAATTGTTAACAAAGTGTAAGCTATTGATTTTTTCCATGAGCTGTGCTTTTAGTGTTTTATACAAAAACTTGCTAGCAAACTCACTTTCACATTGTACCTTATATTTTCTTATGCAGGCATAATTATTTTACTTTTTATATTCAATTCAATGTGTTATTAATATCTAATCTTTACATTAGATTTCAGATGTACTCTAAATTTCTTTTTTCACTATAACTTTTTGCATATGAAAGTCCAATAGTTACAAGGCCACTTGTTTAAAAGATTATATCATTTTCATAAAATTTTCTTTTCAAAAAATGTTGTCAAAATATAATATTTTATTTGTGTTTTTCTATGCTGAGATCTCTATTTTGTTTGTGCAATGCATGTGTCTTCCTTTCACCTACTCCCTAAATCTTGATTCTTCTAGCTTTATCATCATTTTTGAAATGAGTCTATACAAGTTCTCTATTTTTAATCTTCTTTGAAAAATATTTTTGTATTTCTAAAGTTTATACACATCCCTAAATATTTTATAACTAGCTTGCTGATGTCTACAGAATGCGTACTGAGGATTTTACTGCAGATGCTTCAATGAATCTTCCGACCAAACTGGGGAAAAGGGTCATCTTATAATACTGAGTCTTCCAATTCATGAACATGGCTCACATTTCCATTGGTTTAGATTTGTTTGGGTTAATTTCATCAATTATTTTTTAAAAATTTTTCACACACATACGTATCCTGCAATTTTTGTTGCTTTGTTTTCTTTGTGTTTGTTTTAGATTTATATATGTCTCTTTTTAGTACTATTAAAGGTGGGACTACACACACACACATACACACACACACACATATATATGAAATTACAATACAATTATATCTACAGTATATAATTGTAATTTTACATTCTGAAGCTCTCTCTTAATTTGTAAATGGTAAATTCATAAAATTAATTTTTATTTAATAAAATAACGTATTATCTCTCCCAAATCCCCATTTTCAAATAACATCACATTAGAGGTTATATGACTTCAATATATGAATTTGAAGGAATACATTAAAGTCCTTAATAAGAGTAATCATTTTTCTATCTGTCTGAAACAATAATCAGAATTAAAAATTAAATACATAATACTATTTACATTAGCACCTCCAAAAATAAAATATTACTTATAAATCTAACTAAATATGGACAAGATCTGTCCCCCTAAAAGAATCCCTGGTGAAATAATGAATTAAATGGAGAGATATTTCATGACATAAATGGGAAAACTTGATGTTTTCCAAATGTCAGTTCTTCCCAAACTGACCTGTAGATTCAACATAATCACAATCAAAACCTCAGAAACTTATTTCATGGATTTTGACCAATGGATTCTAAAGTTTATATGCAGACGCAAAAGACCCAGAGAAGCCAGTACAATAGTGAAGGAAAACAATGTTGGAGGACTAACACTGCCTGAATTTAAGACCTTCTATAAAGTTACAGTAATCAAGACAGTGTGGTATTAGTGAAAGAACAGACAAATAGAGGAATTAAAGAGAACAGAGGGCCTAGAAATAAACCAGCATAAAAAGACAACTGATCTTTGACAAAAGATCAGAAAAAAAAAAATACAATGGAGAAAAAAAAAATATATATATATATTTAAACAAACTGTACTGAAAGAATTTGGCATCCATGTGCAAAAAATAATAATAATGAACATAGACACAGACATTGCACACTTTATAAAATAAAATTAAAATGGTTCACAGGCCTAAATGTAAAATTCAAAGCCACGAAACTATAAAAAGACAGCATAGGAGAAAATCTAGATGACCTTGTGCTTGGTGATGATTTTTAGCTACAACACCGAAGAAATAATAAACAAGACATTTAAATTTAAAATGTCTTGTTAAAAAAGGTACTGTGAAACAATTTTTAAAAGCCTAAAATGGCAGAAAATATTGGAAACGAATAACTGATCATTGACTGTTATCCAAAATATAAAAATAATACTTGGAAATCAAAAATTAAAAAAAAAAATCCAATCTGTCTAATTAAAAACTGGGCCAAAACCCTTAATAGGTGCCTGACCAAAAAATATAGACAGATGGTAAGTAAGGATATTAAAATTGCTTCAGTCTACATGAAATTGGAAAAATGCAAACTAAAGCAATAATTGGATACTATTGTACACTTACTAGAAAGGCCAGAATCCAAAACACTGAACACTGCCAAGTGCTGGGGAGGTTGTGGACCAACAAAAGCTGTCATTCATTGCTGGTGGGAATACAAAATGTTACAGCTACTTTGGCAGTTTCCTACAAAACTAAACATACTATTAGATATAATCCAGCAATCACACTCCTTGGTATATTTCCAAAGAAGCTGAAAACTTATTTCCACACAAAACCCTGCACACACATGTTTAGAGCAGTTTTATCTATGAAACTTCCAAGCTGCTAAGACGTGGAAGCGACAAAGATACCCTTCAGTAGGTGGATGATTAAACAAACTGTTGTACATTCAGACAGTGTACGATTGTTAAGCACTAAAAAGAAATTAGCTATAAAGACATGAAAAAACATTGAGGAATACTAAACGCATTTTACTAAGTGAAAAAAGCCTCTATGAAAGGTTATACACTGTATAATTCCAACTATATGATAATCTAAGACATCCAAAACTGTGGAGACAGTAGAAGGATGTGTTGTTGAAACAGATTGTGGAAATAACCAGGTGGAGCACGGAGGTTTTCAGAGCAGTAAATACTCTGTGGGATCCTATAACGCAGCATTGTTAACTACAGGTGCTTTGTTGTGCAGAAGATCTCTAGGGCTTATTCATCTTGCATAACTAAAACACTAACAACACTGATCACCATAAGGACTAAAAGAAATGGTAAAACCTTCTTTAAAGAAGTATGTTTAAGCATAATATTACATGGTGTACAGTTTGGTGAAGACTGTTAACACATGTAGGCGTTATGGAAAATGTTATGGAGATTCCTCAAGCCACTACAGATAGAAGTACCATGAAATCTAGCAATGCTGCTGCAGGGCATATGATGAAAGGAATGGAAATTATCATGTCAAAGGGCTACTTGCACTCTCATGTTTATCACATTCGTATTTACAATAGCCAAGAGTTGTGCCCAACCTAAATGTCCGTTGATGGATGACTGGATAAACAAAATGTGATATGCTTATACAGGAAATTACTACTGTGCCATAAAAAAGAGTGAAATACTGCCATTAGCAGCAAAATGGATGAACTTGGAGAACAGTATGTTAAGCAACACGTGGCAGGCACAGAAAGAGAAATCCCACATGTCCTCACTCATAAAGGGGAGCTGAAAAATAAACAAAGAAATACAAAGAAAGAAAGAAGATAAAACAATCACAATCATGTGTTGAACTCTCAAAAGGAGAGAACAGAGCTGAGGTACCAGACGTGAGAAAGGGGGAGTGGGAGAGGAGTAAGGGAGGAATTAGTAAAGGACCACAGAAAATGATTGCATTGCACAGTGTTGAATATGCTAATTATCATGAATTGAGCATCGCATATTATCCACAGGGGTTGATATTCAACTCTGGACCCCACAGATACATACTATCAACTATGTTACAATAAAAATAAAAAATAAATAAATAAATGAAACTAAATTTAACGAAGACTGATGACACAGAAATAGCACAGTTAATATTACACCTTTTATATTCAGCTTTTACTTATTTATTTATTTTTGTGACTGGCCCATATGGGGATCTGAACCCACAACTTTGCTGTTATAAGGCTGTACTCTAACCAACTGAGCTAACCGGCCAGACTAAATACACACACACACACACACACACACACACACACACACACACACACACACACACACACACACACATCTTTTAAGCAACGGTCTAATACTCATGGTTTTAAAGTCTATCTACAGAGATCTCTCCAGATACATTAAAAAAACTCACTGAAATAATGCCAGTCACAGTCAGGACTTAAAATCAATGATAAAATACTTATAAAAGCATGTTTAAACAGTAAATTACATGATTTACACTTTGATACACACATTCTCTGATATGAGAGTTAAGAACATATCTTTAACTTACCATTTATAGATTTACATTTTCAACATATATTAACAAAGACCTCACTAGATAAATTATAGGAACTCACTAAAATAATCCTGTCTGTGGCAAGGCTATAAAGTCAATGGCAAAAATGCTGCTTGGAAAAGTTTCAAATATATCAATTACAAAGGAAGCAGTGTAAATGGCATTTTTAATTCTCTCCTATTGAAAAATGAAAGTTATTAGTGAGAAAATAAAATAAGGCAAACCTTATTATAAAGTTCAGTGTTTCAGATTTTCACATCATCCAAATTTGGTCTAGAAGATCAATATAGCAGCAACCATGTTTTCAACATATATCTTTTGAAATGTTCAAACAGACTTAATGTATGTTGCAATGCAAAGAAGCAAAAGTAGCTTAGGACTATTGTGACAATAAATAAATAAATAGAGCTGGTGCACATACTTGGTCAGTCTGCAGCGGCAACGTTTAGAAAAGAAACTAGATCAAGGATAAACACAGTGACCACGTGTCTATATGTCTGTGATTTTTTAGGAATCCTGACACAGCGACCTCACATCCTATGAATTTTCCACTTTAAGGGCTTTACATCAGAATTCTTCCATCTCAGCTCTGTTGACATTTAGGGCCAAATAATTTCTTGCAGCGGGTGCTGTCCTGAGCATTGCAGGATGATTGGCAGCTCCGATGGTCTTTTTACACTAGATGCCAGTGGGACACCTACCTCGCCAATTGTGACAAATCAAGTTATCTTCAGACATCTGAGAAGGTAGCTCTGTTAATGTATCCACACTAATATCAGCATATGCCACATCGCTCAGATCAATCCAAGGGAAAGGCATTGATGAAACAAAATTGGGGAGGACCCTTGGAATGAGAGTAGGAGGAGATCCATCTGAGGATGGAGGGAAGATCTGAAGATCAACAGGAGAATCACAAATTCACTAAATGTCTATAAACTTGACAACTGATGTGATGTGGCCACTTGAATTACAAACAAAGACATCACTAAGAAATATTATTCTGCATCCTTCCTGAGGCAGATAGGGAAAGTCAGGCAAGACTGAATCCCAAAGAAAAAAAAGATATGGTGAGAAAGCCAGGAAATATTCTTAGATTTGCTCTGTTGGGAGTCGTTGGGGAGGCAGGTCCTGGTGGGAAACCACGGCTTCTGAGAGAAGCCTCCATGCCTTCCACTGCAGCTGCCCTGAAGGTGACCTGCTGGGTGTGTCCACAGTGCTCCCTGTGGCCCCGTGTGCCCCTGCAGGGGGATTTGTGTCTGGGCTCAAACTGACACCCCCTTCCTCTGCTTCTCTTGCACAGTACCACACAGTCACATCTCCAGCAGTCAAGGAGCAAACCGCAGGAAAAACGGGTTTTTAGACACATCTCTGGAGACGAAGACTCAATTCTTGATGGACAGGCTGCAGTGTCATTTCTCATAAAGACAAATGTAGCTCATCCACTACAGCTCCGACCCAAGGGGCTGGAGGATCAATTCTCAGGAGAAACCACTGATTGTGATAAAGAATCCAGAGACAGCACAAGTGCTGGAGCATTTCTTTGAGGGCTTCACCACTGTTGAGCCCAACTCCTGAACCTGCACCTGAAGAAAGACACTTGGGAATAGAGAGAATCAGTCTCTTTCAGTCATGTACACTCATAGCCACCCCCACAGACCCCTGTCTGATATCTGAGAGTCTCTCCGTGGGGAGCTGTCGCCAGGCAATGAAGAAGACCCAACAATCTCATCTTCTTTTAGACCTCAATCTTTCCTTCCCCAGAGCCTTCAGTTCTGTCTGAGGAGAGCACTGTTAGCTTCCACAGACTAAAAGTGGATTTTACCATAGAGATTGAAAAGAAAATTTTATGTGCAGAATCCCATGTGTTGTAAGTGGAGAGGCTCTAAAGTCACAAGAAATGCTGATCAGTGCTGAGTCTGATGTTCACCCTGGGAAGGAGGGTGGTCGGATGTAAAATCCACTGGATGTCACTGGTCTCTGGACCTGGTTCAGCCTTTTCTTGCTTCTAATCTGAGTTTCAAAGAGTATCTTTAAAGGAAAACTCCACTGAGGGCTCTGCCCTGAGCCTGTCTGGTAAAGACTCACAAGGTCCTCTCAGGTTCTGCAGGACTCTGATTTTGGTGACCACAGCAGAGTCACTCTGATTTCATAAGTGACACTCTGACTAGTGTGCATGTGAGAATATGTCCTCCTGCTACAATGAGAGCTCTAGTTCAGAGATGTCAGTGGTAAACCCAGAGGCATGAATCTAGAGGGGATTTCTGGGAAACTCTTTGGTGAAGAGGAAGCCCAAGAGCACAAACATAAACCAGCACTTAACCTCCACCTGCACCTGCTCAGGGCTGGTGTTTGCTCAGTGTGTCCTGCGCGCCCCCTGGTGGTCCGGCACACCCCTGCATGGAGGTTTGTGTCTGGGCTCACATGTCCTCTCACTGTGTCTCTTGTGCAGTAATACATGGCTGTGTCCTTGGACTTCAGGCTGTCCATTTGCAGATAGACAGTGCTTTTGGAATCTTCTCTTGAGATGGTGAATCTGCCTTTCATAGATGCAGCACATTCTGTGCTGTGACTATTAGCTTTGTTTCTAATGAGACCGACCCACTCCAGTCGGTTTCTAATGAGACCGACCCTTCCCTGGAGCCTGGCGGACCCACTGCATGTAGTGGTCACTGATGGTGAATCCAGAGGCCACACAGGAGAATCTCAGAGACCTTTCAGGCTGGACCAAGCCCCCCCCAGACACCAGCAGCTGCACCTCACACTGGACACCTGAAAACACAGAGACATCCTGGTCAGAAAACTGACACTCAAATCCACTGGTTTTCTTATGCACATGCACTCACGTTCTCCATGTTTCTTACTCTCCATAAATTACCTTTTAAAATTGCAATAAGGAAAACCCAGCTCATCCCAGTCTTCATGGTGGGTCGTCTGTGTTCAGTCCCGATAACCGAGTTGGAGCTCCTGGGAATCTGGGGCTGGGGATCCTCTCCTAGCGCTCCAGGGTCAGGGCTGGGCTGGTTTTCATCAGCAGAGGGAGGCCCTATTTGCATGTTCTCCTGCTATATAGCTAGACCTGGGGTGGGACGCCTGTGGAGGGGACATTTCCCAGAGCAGATGACAGTGTCCACAAAGAATATTGTGGCGATTGAGAAAGTGTGATTTTTTAAAAAAATATTGTGATTGTGCTGTGATATACACAACACTCATCACACTGTTTCATTTTTACACAAGCACATAAATCATGTGTTGTGGGTGTCAATGTTCCTTCCTTTTTACAGATTAAATGTAAACCCAGAAGTGTAGGGGACATGTGCAGTGTCCACATGACGTAGTGCCATCCCGGTGTCTGGGGCTGTGCTCCTCACACTGGATCACATTGCTCCCTGAACACACTTTAGAACAGGGTTGGACCTTCCTAGTGAGGTTTGCAGGACCTTTGTTCTACAATGAGAACCTGTGTGATTGTTGCATTTTAGATTTTACCTAAAAACATAGAGAGAACTAGAATTCATGCAGATGAATTTTAAGAGTATCTATCACTTCCACATTTTTATCTTTCTATCACTCCTTCCCTACTAAAGTATCTGTTTATTTGCGAAAACTTTAACAAAGTATAATTAACACATATCAAAGTTCACATAAAGTGTGCAATTAATATTACCTTAGCCAGAATTGTTATCAATATCGTGAACAAATCAATTACTGTCAGTATTTCTTCTGTAATTTCTCTGTTTTATTCTTCCCTTCCTCTACTGTACCACCAGGCAACTCCTGATTTTTCTTTTATTACTTTATATTTGTTTTTATTTTCTGGAAATCATAACAATGGAATGGCATACTATGTATTTTTATTTGCTTGGCTCATTCTACTTGGGATACATGCCTGTGGATTCAACCATCTTGTGTGTTTCAAGTATTTATTGGTTGTAGTGATGGGCAGTATTCTAATTTAAAACAGTCTGTCTGTTAATCTGCTGATGAATATTTGAATATTTTCCAGTTTCTTGGTCCTACATATGTAGCTGCTACTCCGGTTGGAGAGGTGGGCAGCCGAGTAACATTTTGTGCTTTTTATCCTAACAAAACTTCAACCGCAATCAAACTGGAGGAGGTGAGATTTAGCAAACTTTACTCAATATTTCAGATAACTGAGGGTGATAAGACAAGCAAGACCCCTGTAACCTGGAGAGAGACTAGAACTTTCAGGGAGAGCAAGGTCAGCACATCAGCTGATCTGGGGCGGAGGCTGCTGGACGACACATCAACTAGCACCAGATGAAGCTAGAAACATGCGCGGGGTCTGTTGCAGCTGAGTGTGGTGAACGAGTTACAGTGTGAAATGCTCAGGAGCCACAGTCCCGACAGGAAACTTGTCCTTCTGAATCCCTTTCATCTAAGGTGGGGGCAGCCACATAAAGCTCCTTTTCCCCAAGGTTTAGGCAGAAGCACTGTGGAAACAGAGCAAACCCACATTAGGAGATGAAAAAGGTATGCTTAGGACAAATTGCTGCTTGTCAAGAGTGGATTTTGGCAGCAGTGATCAGCTTACCCCCCTGTGGATGGATGGCGGGTGTCCTCACAGGAAGAGGGCCAGGTGTCAGGTGGGTGGGATGTCAATCACCATGACCACAGGCACTCAGGGGAGGGGCTGGGCCAGCCTTGCTGGGAGGAGCTCTGGTCACTTGCATGGTCTGAGCTGAGGGAAGCCCTGAGATGCACACAGGGTTCTAGAAATAGTGGAGAAGAATCGGTTAAGTTATTTATAATAAAACTCTTATTCCTTGAACTTCTCACCCAGCAGAGGAATGGCTTTCATTTAGAATTCAAACTGTTAACTAATGGAGGAAATTCTAGCACAAGTAATTACACTAATTACTGAGAGATTATTTCTGGAAAGGCAGAGTTCCCAGCGAGGACTAAAGTTTCAGAGTTTGTGGACCCCGAGGCATGAGGACAGGTCCGATTGCATTTGACATCTCTGGATGCTAATTGTCGCACTAGGAGCAGTGCTAGAGTTGTGGGTGTAGACCGTGGGTTGTAACAAGCTAACAGGAGGATGTAACTTGCAAAGACCTGGAGGCCTCCAGGACATTCCACATGTTCAGTTTATGATGAATAACGTGAGACGCGTGGGTGGTGGTGGGATTTCTCAAGAAGTGTCTCCTGTGCCAGCTGCTAAGAAAACAAGTCAGGAGGTGTCCAGGTGTGAGGCAGTCAAGGTGGTAGAAACCCTTTTGGTCGCTCTGAGTCACACGGGCTGTGTGATCCTGGTGTCTCACCCAACATCCTTTTTATCCTCCAAAGACTTTGTGCTGTGAGGAGCTCACACACAGGTCAGGATTTTACTCTGTGAGGAGGAGACGAACAGGAAGACATGCGCTGAGAACACAGTGAACCATTGCAAGGTTCTTATTAGTTACACAGACAGGAGTGTCTCCTGTTAATTTGGTGATTGCAATTTTTGTGGTTAGACCTGTAAGAGGACAGCCAAGTTAAATGATAACTTCAGAGGACAAAAGTATAAAGAGATGGCAGAAATCATTGTTTCTAGACTTGTGTGCTGCACTCAATACTCTTCTCAATTATTTCTCTCTCTGTATTCAAATTTAAAATAAGAACACTTGCATCGTTTCTGCTAATTGTTACTTGTTATTTCCCCATATATGATTTCAGCTGTGATTGCTCCCTTTTTCCTAATATAGGAATTTCCATTAATAACTTTTATTTTACCTAAATATTTGGGCTCTGTTCCCTGGGGACATTGGAGACTTGTTGGTACCCAGGCCCCCCAGCCCACTTGCTGGTCACTCTGTGACCTCAGCCACACAGGAGTGTGTCCATGACAGAGCTCGAGCCCTGGCAGGACCATCTAGACATTCTCTACCATCAGGCATGTGGTTTGTGAGAGGAGCCCAGGGGTCAGCAGGTAGCTGTGTTCCCACATGTCACAGCCTGCCCTGCAGTGGTGCCTGCGTGGCCTGGAATCATATGTGTGTGTGACCCAGGGTCTCATCAGGGCATCTGAGGCAGCTCCAGGTCCCCTGAGTGTAACTTGCCATGGGGTGTCCACAGACAGATGGACACATGAGACAGATGTTAGGAGGTGAGGTGGGTTTGTGCTCTGATGGTCAGGCTTTGCTGAGCCTCCACCCTGCTCCTGGCTCAGAGCTGGGAAGAGTGCCCTTGGCTTAGACTCCATGGACCCCAGTGACTAGGACAGATTATTTAGAATTTAGACAGTGGAAGAAAGAGGGTGATTTTGGGGGGCTGGGGTTGCTGTGTGATATTTAAGGGACAGCAGAGGGCAGGCAGGGACCAGAACTTTCTCCATCCAGATAGTTCTCTTTATCTACATGAAATTCCTGTGTGGAAACTGAGAAACACATCTTAGGACACTAACCCAGGGCTGCTTTTAGGTCCCCTGCCCAGAACACAGTCCAGCAGGGCTGTGATGCGTTTTCTTCTCTGCACCCGTCCTCATGCTTCACAGGGAAACCTGACGGCCGCACCTTGGGTTTGGCTGCTCCTCCATCCAGAGGTCCAAGGGATCGATAGGCAGCGAGGCAAAACCTGAGCACCTGTGTCCACCTGCATGGATGAGGAGCAAGAGGTGGAACTTCCACAGTAAAACAGGACGCCCGTGGGACAGAGGTCCCGGTGGATCACACATGGGGCAGACCTGTGCCTGCCTGAGACAGACGCTTGAGCCCCGGACCGAGCGAGCATGGACTGCATTGCGTTTCTCTTTGTGGGAAATTCTTCTGAGTCATGAGGAATTTGAAAATCCTAGGACGATCTCTTTTCAAAAAAAAGAAAGAATGGAAAGAAAGAAATGTCATATGAGAAAAGTGGTAAATATCCCTAGTGACTGCAAACATCTCATCTGGAAACAATGTTATTTTTTTCCTTCTTTACCTTCAGTGGAAATGTGAGTAATTATAGAAATAAACAAACAAACAAAAAGTAGAAAGTGTCCCTGGGGTCACTGAGAGCTAGAAGAAGAGACAAAGTCCCTGATCCCCACAGAACGTCTCTTCTCAGCTCCTGTCTGCACCTGCTCCTGGCGTGGTTACGATTAGAGTGGACCCTGAGGGCCCCCTCAGCACAGCTGCCTTTTATCTCCCTGCAGGGAGGTCTGTGTCTGGGCTCACACGGATTCAAATTCTTATTCACAAATAAGAAAATAGAATAGTTGTGCATGTACGTAGGTGGGTGTGGATCGGTTGCTACTGTGTCCTCAGATCCGCCCCCCCCAAACAGGACACCTTGTAAAAAAGAGCTCCTGACAGATATTATTAATGACAGATGTAACAGATACTAGACCATGTTATATTTTTGATGGCAAGACTCTAAACAATTTGTTATGGAAACAAAAAGAAAAGGAGTAAGTATTTAAATTAGATGTTTTAAAATGTTAGTAATAAACAGGACAAAATAAATCAGTCATCATAGTGAGATGGAGAATTAAGCGGCAGCAGTAGATCCCATGTGCAGTTGATGGGGAAGTTGTATTTGACAACTAGTGTTCTCCCGTGTAAAGAGCCAGAGTGCTGCTGAGCAAGACAGAGTGTGAGATGAGCGCACGTGGAGCCAGACATTCAGGACGATGGAAATCTGTGTGGAGTCACTGTGAAAAGTGGAAACATGGGAAATACTAAAGAAGCAGACATGTCTATGGGTTACCCTGAATTGTTTTGTGTTTACTGATGCTGAACATATGACATCACAGTTTGTTTTTGTTGTTTAGACTCCCTGGAAAGCCTGGTTTTGAATGTGGGTAAACAAAGTGTTCCTGTATTATGATGGTTTGACTCTATTTTTTTAACTGCATGATGGGTAAACAGGATGTAACTTCATCATAAGGTGAAGAGCATCTGGACTTGCAATGGTTGACTTAATTTTTAATAACACTGGGTTTAGCTCAGCAATAAATGCATTTTCAGCTTATTAGGTTTACTTCTTACCATGGGTTTATCAAGATGGCACTGCACAATAAGTTGAGAAAGATCTGTATGGATGAAACCCAATCATGACCAGGAAATTCTTAGTAAAAATTAAAGTAATCATTTGTGCATGTTAAATGCAGATTATGACGCAGCTCTAATCATGGAGCAAGAGATGTTGTCTGCTGGGCCTTTCCTGCGTCTTTAGTAATAAGTATCAGAAGAGTCATCTCCTTCCTTCTAGAAGATCGTTTTCATATCTGTGAATGACCTTCATATGCTGTCTGTGTCCACACATGATGAGAGTCAACTGTGATGAAGCTGAAATGCTGGGTGTGTCAGTGTGTAAAATTGGGGAAACTGCCTCGATCATGAACCATTGATATAGACAAGCCCTGAGCTGCTCACATCAGCGCTGCTGGCCTCAGTAGCTCGTGATTTGCACTGTTGCTCAGTCAGCTCAGTTTGCCTCTTTTTGCATCCTGTGGAAAGGATCAGACATAATAATCCAAAAACATAAGATAAAATAGAACTGATAAGCAAAATAACCCGAGTTCAAGGTGAGGCCCAAATCAGTTTGTGCTACTAGTATCTCAGGCAGAAGACATGAATGAATGCTAAGATCATGTTCACAATTGTTTAATCTTTATTAGGAAAATTCTGTACATCTCTGAGACTTATTAGAGACTTCAACTGAGGAATTCGAGCTAATATTATTTGTTCATGCATCATACTTTTATGATAAAATCATATCTTATTAACCATGAATTGCTATTACAGTGTTAGCTTTTCTTTAGAAGACAGTCTCTGCCTGATGTAAAATAACCTTGAGTGACAGAAACTATTGCATTTATTAGAGCTTGTCAATTAGCCGGGGGGGTGGTGGGGGGGAACCAGAAAAACAAAAACAAAAACAAAACAGGAAAAAGCACACATGGTTTTGCAATAGTGCACATCTTTGGGACATTTGGATAATTTGTAAACAAAGGAGTTTCTTACATCTTCTAGAAAACTCATGGAAGTTTTTAGACAAGTTAAGGAACTTTTTAATTTTTTTACTTTTATGTTTGAATTATTTTAATGTATCCATATACAATATAGTTGATTTTTGTGTCCCTTTACTGATTCCTCCTTTTCCTCTCTTCCTCTCCCCTTAAGTTAAGGAACTTTTTGAGTCACTCCTACATCCCTGATACTTTACTAATACAAGGGTTGAAATGAACACACAAAAAATGATGATATAAAAGTTAATAAAGCTAATAAAACAGCTATATTGGATAATTATGTCCAAAACACAACCTTACCCTACATTATAATCCTGTCTTAACCCTCAGAAGATAAATATCCTGAGAGAGTCAAAGAAATTATTACAAAATATCAATGTCTTGTCTGGGATTTTAAATAAAAAGATTGGGAAAAATTCATTTCTTTCTTTCTTTCTTTCTTTCTTTCTTTCTTTCTTTCTTTCTTTCTTTCTTTCTTTCTTTCTTTCTTTCTCTCTCTCTCTCTCTCTCTCTCTCTTTCTTTCTTTCTTTCTTTCTTTTTTTTCCCTTTCTTTCGTTTTACTGTTTTAAGCCACTAAATTTTGGGGTAATCTTTTATGTATTTATTTATTGATTTATCTAAATTTTAATTTATTTTGTCAATAAATTCTAACAGTCTACTTCACTCAGGTGATCTGTTTTCTTCAGAAAGCTGCTTTGTGACTGCAGATGATTTCAAATTAACATGGGTTAAATTTCTCTATTAAACAACTGTACATAATATAGACAGACTGGCTACTCTCTTCAATCAGCACATTAGAAAGACAGCTGAGGCTGCTTCTTGGTGACATGTGACCATCCAGCAGCAAAACCCTGGGGAATCTCTAAGGTGGAGCATGGATAGAAACAAGACTCAAACACCCTGTGCACAGCTTTAGGTGGATTTCCTTCTGTTTTCTTTTTTTCATGGGAGTTGAATATGTTTTATTTATTGTCTGCCTATTTTCTCCATGTTTTAAAATAATTACTGGACAAAACGCTTCAACTCTTTTAGTTGATACAAAGCTGCTTGTTTTGGGTTTCCAAACTGTGGCTGTAGTACGCCAATGCTTACATCTAGTGAACGTGTCAGCATTCTAAACACAGAGCATCCATATCTACACACACACACACACACACACACACACACACAAGTATGCTTTTGGAGTAGTAAATGGTAGATGCATCCTTTGCAAACAAAGAGTGTTTCTCACCTCTGTTAGAGACTTCATCAAAAATGTAGAATTTGTTTTAAAATGTACTTTTACATGCACTCGCACTTACCAGAGAGTTGGCTATTATAAGTTTCAGGTAGGTACAAAAATAAACAATATAGAAGATGAAATAATGCTTTTTTTTTTTTTTTTGCTTTTATTTTATTTTATTTTATTTTATTTTTTAATTTTATTTTGTCGATATACATTGTAGCTGATTAATGCTCCCCATCACCAAAACCTCCCTCCCTTCTCCCTCTCACCCTCCCCCCCAACAATGTCCTTTCTGTTTGTTTGTTGTATCAACTTCAAATAATTGTGGTTGTTATATCTTCTTCCCCCCCCCCGGTTTGTGTGTGTGTGTGTGTATGTGTGTGTGTGAATTTATATATTAATTTTTAGCTCCCTCCAATAAGTGAGAACATGTGGTATTTCTCTTTCTGTGCCTGACTTGTTTCACTTAATATAATTCTCTCAAGGTCCATCCATGTTGTTGCAAATGGCA
This sequence comes from Cynocephalus volans, assembly GCF_027409185.1. Taxonomy (NCBI): domain Eukaryota; kingdom Metazoa; phylum Chordata; class Mammalia; order Dermoptera; family Cynocephalidae; genus Cynocephalus; species Cynocephalus volans. Next base: position 185,125,264 of record NC_084462.1, read on the forward strand.
GTATTTCATTCGTTTTTATAGCTGAGTAGTATTCCATTGTGTAGATGTACCACATTTTCCGTATCCACTCATCTGATGATGGGCTTTTGGGCTGGTTCCAACTCTTGGCTATTGTAAAGAGTGCTGCGATGAACATTGGGGAACAGGTATACCTTCGACTTGATGATTTCCATTCCTCTGGGTATATTCCCAACAGTGGGATGGCTGGGTCGTATGGTAGATCTATTTGCAATTGTTTAAGGAACCTCCATACCATTTTCCATAGAGGCTGCACCATTTTGCAGTCCCACCAACAATGTATGAGAGTTCCTTTTTCTCCGCAGCCTCGCCAGCATTTATCGTTCATAGTCTTTTGGATTTTAGCCATCCTAACTGGGGTTAGATGGTATCTCAATGTGGTTTTGATTTGCATTTCCCGGATGCTGAGTGATGTTGAGCATTTTTTCATATGTCTGTTGGCCATTTGGATATCTTCCTTAGAGAAATGCCTACTTAGCTCTTTTGCCCATTTTTTAATTGGGTTGCTTGTTTTCTTCTTGTAAAGTTGTTTGAGTTCCTTATATATTCTGGATATTAATCCTTTGTCAGATGTATATTTTGCAAATATTTTCTCCCACTCTGTTGGTTGTCTTTTAACTCTTTTAATTGTTTCCTTTGCTGTGCAGAAGCTTTTTAGTTTGATATAATCCCATTTGTTTATTTTTCCTTTGGTTGCCCGTGCTTTTGGGGTCGTATTCATGACGTCTGTGCCCAGTCCCATTTCCTGAAGTGTTTCCCCTATGTTTTCTTTAAGAAGTTTTATTGTCTCAGGGTGTATATTTAAATCCTTCATCCATTTTGAGTTGATTTTAGTATACGGTGAGAGGTATGGATCTAGTTTCATTCTCCTGCATATTGATATCCAGTTATCCCAGCACCACTTGCTGAAGAGGCAGTCCCTTCCCCAGTGAATAGGCTTGGTGCCTTTGTCAAAGATCAGATGGCAGTAAGTGTGTGGGTTGATTTCTGGATTCTCTATTCTATTCCATTGGTCAGTGTGTCTGTTTTTATGCCAGTACCATACTGTTTTGGTTATTATAGCTTTGTAGTATAGCTTAAAGTCAGGTAGTGTTATGCCTCCAGCTTTATTTTTTTTGCTCCGCATTGCTTTGGCTATGCGTGGTCTTTTATTGTTCCATATAAATGTCTGAATAGTTTTTTCCATTTCTGAGAAAAATGTCTTTGGAATTTTGATGGGGATTGCATTGAATTTGTATATCACTTTGGGTAGTATGGACATTTTCACTATGTTGATTCTTCCAATCCAAGAGCATGGAATATCTTTCCATCTTCTTGTATCCTCTATAATTTCTCTCAGCAGTGGTTTGTAGTTCTCATTATAGAGATTTTTCACCTCCTTGGTTAACTCAATTCCTAAGTATTTTATTTTTTTGGTGGCTATTGTAAATGGGCAGGCTTTCTTGATTTCTCGTTCTGCATCTTCACTATTGGAGAAAAGAAATGCTACTGATTTTTGTGTTGATTTTGTATCCTGCTACTGTGCTGAAATCATTTATCAATTCCAACAGTTTTTTTGTAGAGGTTTTAGGCTGTTCGATATATAGGATCATGTCATCTGCAAACAGGGACAGTTTGACTTCATCTTTTCCAATCTGGATGCCCTTTATTTCCTTCTCTTCTCTGATTGCTCTGGCTAGTACTTCCAACACTATGTTGAATAGGAGTGGTGAGAGTGGGCATCCTTGTCTGGTTCCTGTTCTTAAAGGAAAAGCTTTCAGCTTTTCCCCATTCAGGATGATATTGGCAGAGGGTTTGTCATATATGGCTTTAATTATGTTGAGATACTTTCCCTCTATACCTAACTTATAGAGGGTCTTTGTCATGAATGAGTGCTGAACTTTATCAAATGCTTTTTCAGCATCTATAGAGATGATCATATGGTCCTTGTGTTTGAGTTTATTAATATGGTGTATCACATTTATTGATTTGCGTATGTTGAACCAACCTTGCATCCCTGGGATGAATCCCACTTGATCGTGATGAATAATTTTTCGTATGTGTTGCTGTATTCTGTTTGCTAGTATTTTAGTGAGGATTTTTGCATCTATATTCATCAAGGATATCGGCCTGTAGTTTTCTTTTTTGGTTATATCTTTACCTGGTTTTGGTATCAGGATGATGTTTGCTTCATAGAATGAGTTTGGGAGATTTGCGTCCGTTTCAATCTTTTGGAATAGTTTGTAAAGAATCGGTGTCAATTCCTCTTTGAATGTTTGGTAAAATTCTGCTGTGAATCCGTCTGGTCCTGGGCTTTTCTTTGTTGGGAGCCTTCTGATAACAGCTTCAATCTCCTTTATTGTTATTGGTCTGTTCAAATTTTCTACGTCTTCACGGTTCAGTTTTGGGAGCTTGTGTGTGTCCAGAAATTTATCCATTTCCTCCAGATTTTCAAATTTGTTGGCGTATAGTTGTTTATAGTAGTCTCGAATGATTCCTTGTATTTCAGATGAATCAGTTGTAATATCGCCTTTTTCATTTCTAATTTTGGTTATTTGAGTCTTCTCTCTTCTTTTTTTTGTTAGCCATGCTAATGGTTTGTCAATTTTATTTATCTTTTCAAAAAACCAACTTTTTGATTCGTTGATCTTTTGAATTGTTTTTTGGTTTTCCATTTCATTCAGTTCTGCTCTGATCTTAATGATTTCTTTCCGTCTGCTAACTTTAGGATTGGATTGTTCTTGTTTTTCTAGTTCTTTAAGGTGAAGTGTTAGGTTGTTCACTTGCCATCTTTCCATTCTTCTGAAGTGAGCATTTAATGCAATAAATTTCCCCCTTAATACTGCTTTTGCAGTATCCCACAGGTTTTGGTATGATGTATCATTGTTTTCATTAGTTTCAATAAACTTTTTGATTTCCTGCTTGATTTCTTCTTGGACCCATATGTCATTAAGTAGAATGCTGTTTAATTTCCATGTGTTTGTATAGTTTCCAGAGTTTTGTTTGTTGTTAATTTCTAGTTTTAATCCATTGTGGTCTGAGAAGATACATGGGATAATTCCAATTTTTTTGAATTTATTGAGACTTGATTTGTGACCTAATATGTGATCTATCCTGGAGAATGATCCATGTGCTGATGAGAAGAATGAATATTCTGAGGTTGTTGGGTGGAATGTTCTGTAGATATCTGCCAATTCCAATTGGTCTAGAGTCTTGTTTAGATCTTGTGTTTCTCTACTGATTCTTTGCCTAGATGATATGTCTAATATTGACAGTGGAGTGTTCAGGTCCCCTGCTATTATGGTATTAGTGTCTATTTCCTTCTTTAGGTCTAATAGAGTTTGTTTTATAAATCTGGCTGCTCCAACATTGGGTGCGTACATATTTATGATTGTTATGTCTTCTTGATGGATCAGTCCTTTTATCATTAAGTAGTGTCCCTCATTGTCTCTTTTTATGGTTTTTAGTTTAAAGTCTATTTTGTCAGATATAAGAATAGCCACTCCAGCTCGTTTTTCTTTTCTGTTTGCATGGTAAATCTTTTTCCATCCTTTCACTCTTAGTCTGTGTGAATCTTTATGGGTGAGTTGGGTCTCTTGTAGGCAGCATATAGTTGGGTCCTGCTTTTTGATCCAGTCAGCCAGTCTGTGTCTTTTAATTGGGGAATTTAAGCCTTTAACATTAAGAGTTGTTATTGAAAGGTGTTGATTTATTCCTAGCATTTTATTGGTTGTTTGGTTGTCTTAGGTGTCTTTTGTTCCTTGCTTTCTGATTTACTGTTTGGTTTCTTTGTTTGTTGGTTCCTTAGGTTGTAGATAGTGTTTTTGTTCGCTTGTTTTCTCTTCATGAATGCCATTTTTATTGTACTAGCGGGTTTAGATTTTTCTTAGGTTTTTATGGCAGTGGTAGTTATTTTTCAGGAACCAAACCCAGTACTCCCTTGAGGATTTCTTGTAAGGGTGGTCTTGTGGTAGTGAACTCCCGCAGTTTTTGTTTGTCTGAGAAATATACTATTTGCCCCTCATTTCGGAAGTATAGCCTTGCAGGGTAGAGTATTCTTGGCTGGCAATCTTTGTCTTTTAGTATTTTGAAAATATCATCCCATTCCTTTCTAGCTTTTAGGGTTTGTGATGAAAAGTCTGATGTTAACCTGATTGGGGCTCCCTTATAGGTGATTTGACGCTTCTCTCTTGCAGCTTTTAAGATTCTGTCTTTGTCTCTGAGTTTTGCCAATTTGACTATGACATGTCTTGGAGAAGGCCTTTTTGGGTTGAATACGTTTGGAGATCGTTGAGCTTCCTGGATCTGAAGATCTGTGATTTTTCCTATACCTGGGAAGTTTTCTGCCACTATTTTGTTGAATATGTTTTCAATGGAATCTCCATTTTCCTCCCCTTCTGGAATACCCATGACTCGGATATTTGAGCGCTTGAGGTTGTCTGATATCTCTCTCAGATTTTCTTCCATGTCCTTGATTGTTTTTTCTTTCTTTTTGTCTGCTTGTGTTATTTCAAACAGCCCATCTTCAAGTTCAGAGGTTCTCTCTTCAACTTCGACAAGCATGCTGGTTAAACTCTCCGTTGTGTTTTTTATTTCGCTGAATAACTTCTTCAGTTCAGCAAGTTCTGCTACATTTTTTTTCAGGACATTGATTTCCTTGTATATTTCCTCTTTCAGATCCTGTATACTTTTCCTCATTTCATCATGATGTCTAGCTGAGTTTTCTTGTATCTCATTCAGTTTCCTTAGAATTATCACTCGAAATTCCTTGTCAGTTATTTCAAGGGCTTCTTGTTCTATAGGATCTAGAGTATGAGATTTATTAACTTTTGGTGGTGTACTTTCTTGATTTTTTGTATTTCTGGTGTCTTTTTTTTTGGTGTTTATTCATTGTGGCAGGGGGTTTCACAGTCCACCAGTTTGAGACTAATGACTAACTAGGATGTTGCTGTGGTTGCCAATTTGGTATGGCTCCCGCCGTGACTGCTCAGTTGGCCTCTAGTGTCTTGTGTGTGTGGTTGCCTCGGGTCTTGGGCTTCTCCGGGGATCCACCTTTCTGGTCAGCTTGTACTCTGCTGGGCTGGTGGATCACGTACCACAGGGTGTGTGATCTCTGTTGAGCTTTCACTTTCTGTACAGGACTTCTCCCCGTTCTGTGTGCTCTGGCCCAGGCTCTTAGATCGTGCAGTGGCGACCCCACCGGGTGTGTGGTTTCTGTCGAGTCTCCGCCTCCCTGGCCGCACATCTCCCCCCTCTGTGCACACTGTGCTGGGCTGGGGCGTGTCTTCTGCACCCCTCGTCTATCAGCTGGGCCTTCAAGACCCTGCTCAGCACCGCCTCGCCCAGGAAGTCTACCAGTTTTCTGCTAGGCACAGACGACCGGTCTCTCTGGGTGCCTTTGTAGCACTGTGTAGATCTTTCTCGGGTCTTGTTCACCTTTGTATCCCCCCGGTATAAACCGAGTCTAGTGCCCGCCTGCAGCCTGCTCTCCGGCAGGTTCAAGCAGACCTGGGAACTCTCCTACCACACTATTCCCAACCAGAAATTCGTTAGGCTTTTTTCCAAACTGGTGGTCGCAGAGATGGTATCTACCTCCCAGTAACAGGAAGTTTACCGGGGCGGAGTCCAGGGTGTGGTGGAGTGACAGTCGGCCCGCCCGTACTTCCTTGCCCTCCCAACACTGGTCGGGATGCCCCACACCCCCAGCCCCACCAGAGAACCGCGGAGGGAGTGGGAGAGGAGGCCGGCCCGCAGGGTCCGGAAAGCCCCGCGCCAGGCCAAGCAAATGGGCTCAGTGATGGCCGAGCAGGGCAGAGCTGCCCGCACCTGGGAAAATGGAGGCAGCACTGGGGCAGTGAGTGGCCTGGTGGTGCAGGCGGGAGCCACGTGGGCATGAACCCCCCGATCAGAGCTGTGCCAGGGATCACTCACAGTGCTGTGCCAGGTCGGGCGCTCGCTCTGTTTCTGGTTTGTTGCCTTCCGTGTTCTCGGCGCTGCCGCCTCGGGCTGTTCAGTCGCGTCGCCGCTCGGGCGCTCCCAGGAATCTTCTTTAATGCCGGCCTGAAACCTCGAATCCTGAATAGGGCAGCTGGCCGCCTTCAGTGCGGCCCCAGCCTCCGGGATCCTGGCTGCATCCACAGCAGCCCTGGCGCCGTGTTCCCTGTTTCAAGACTCGCCTTTGCAGTTAAGAATCAGTTCTTTTCCTGCTCCACACTTCAAAGCTGTTGCCTGTAAATGAGGCAGCCTCTCCTGCCGGGGGCAAAGTGGCGTTGAGCCCCCACGACCGGCCAGCAGCAGATGTCCTCCCTTAAGAGATGGCCAGAGGAAGGTCCACAAGTTTCCCGACTGCCTGAGGCCCAGTGGCCACCTTTTCCACCTCAGCTACTCCGCGCCAGCCGCCGCAGCCGCCGCCATCTTGAAAAAAGCCGAAATAATGCTTTAGTAGGCTCTTGTGCCCAAAGCAGTCCTTGCCTAGTTTCTGTCTCATCTAATCTTTGAAAAGATGGTGATGCCAGAGAGATGAAAGCGTAGACCTCTCCCTTTGTGTTCAAGGACAATTGAGAAGCTGTTCATAGACGGAAATAGCAACATATTGGGGGAACAATACTTTTGTTTCCTCCACCTGGATGTCTATGGGGACCCACATACCTGACACAGCTGGAGATGGTAGGAACAAGGCAGAGGGACTGGGACCATCAGTAATAGAGACATGATGGGAGCCACTGTGGTTCCCAGTGTCCTGCTCTGAAGAGAAAACCAACACCAGCCCAGAAGCCCTGGACTCGCCAGTGCCTTCTCTTACCCCATGAGTCATCAGTTGTCTTTCTTTATATGTACCCAGATGTGCTGCAAACTTGTGATGCTATAATGGTAGGTACAAGTTATTATACTTCTGTCCAAACCCACATAAAGCACAGCACTCAGAATAATCTCAAATGTAAACTACAGATTGAGAATGATAATTAATGGTGGGCCAATTAAGCTCATCTATTGTAACAAATGCCATTATTCTTTGATCTCACTTCTATTAATTTTTGAAAGTTTACAGTTGTCAAAATCTTTTTCTCTCTATGTATGAAGCATAATCAATTTTTTCTATAAAATGCAAGAACAACAAATTTCTCCATCAAGTAAAGTAAAAATTGGGATTTTAAAATTAGTCCAAAGTGGCTTTTAAGACCTTAGTTGTAGACGGCTGCACTGATACCATGATAAACCAAAGTGTAGGCTGGGTCTGGTTTTGTTTTGGTTTTCTTTTCAATATCCGATATTCATGCATCAAGTTCTAGAAATGTTTCCATTGTAAAGCAGTGATCTGTTTGGATTGCACCACTGGTATGCTTCTTGACACGTTCTGCTGTACCCATGTTGACTGCCACATAGTCATCAAGGTAAAAATAAATAAATGAATAAAAATTCATGGTCTCCTCCTAGGTGCACCATTCACTGGAAATCTACTCGCTGCAACAAGAAACCTCCAATTTCACCAAGTCCTTTCACAAACTGGGAACCTTCTTGTGAATTGTCAGTGTAGCTGCAAATGTTTTATACTTGTTAGCACATCATTCCAAAAGGGAATGTTCTTAACCGGCTCATGTTTTTATCCTATTTCTGTCTGCGAAATGAGATTTATCCTTTCCTTGTTCTAGAATTAGAGAAGTTTCATCTGTTCTATGCCTTGGCGATAAAAAATGTATCTCATTGCATCCAGGATTTCATAGACCATTAGAATCTCGACATCCACCATTTCTAAAGCCTTAAGTGTGTCTTCAATGCCAAAACTGTACTTGACCATATCCTGGTTGATTTCATCAATGTATCATCCTATCAATTTCTTCTCTGGAATGAATTTCACAGTGGGGAGGACTTCAGTAGGTAACTCAATAACTAGGTTGAATCCATTTTCATCACCATAAGATATATCTTCTAATTTTAAAACTTTTCATTGCAATCTCTGGTCAAACATATGAATTAAGTTAGTTCAGTTTTAAAGTCAACTGGTCCAGCTAAAATGAGACCATCCAAATTCACTCTGTCCCCACAAGTAGACAGCTACACAGCAGTCCCTGCTGCTTTCCAAACACAGTCATGTCACTTTTCCACTCTTAAATGGTGTCAACCAAAGTAAAACCACCACCTGTTTGAGGAAAAACAAATAAAGTTTATTTGAGAACTTGATAATGGGTTCTAGAATTGGGCAGCACTCTAGACCAAAATGGTTCACAATGCTCCACCTCTCCCCACGTGCAGGTCATATTTGTAGCCATGGAAACAGAAATACCATACAGAAACACCAAATGTTCTGCCTCTAGCATTTCCTTATATGGTCATTTTTGGCAGCATTCATCCTCTGATTGGCTGGAGGTTCACTTGCTGTGATTGGCTGAGACTTGCTTGCTTAGTTACAAGAGTTTACTCTCTGGTTAGGTTGCCATGACTTTATACACCACGTAAGGTTATGCACCACTATGTACAGAGAAACGTTTAGGTAAAACCCAAAATATGTACACAGGCAGCGTTAGGCCAAATTTGTTTCAGAGTCTTCAGTTAAAAGATTCGTGATGCTCAAGCTGAGGAGGCCACTGGGCTACATCTTATGTGCCTGGACCAGACTGATGCTGTTCTCTTTGTCCATGGGCAAAACTCAAGGTTGACCAATCTCCTCTGCTGTGATTCTTTGGTAGATCCGCAGTCAACTTTTGCAGGACTTCCTTGGAGTGTGCCAAAATTGAGCCACTAACATCAACTACAACAAAGCCAAATGTGGTATCATGGTACTTTGTTATAAAGATTGAGTCTTTGTTGTACAGATGTAATCGCTCCAAGACTGAAAGGTTGGTTTCCTAGTGAGTTAATGTTAGGTTTATTTCCAAATTCACCTGCTAGCATTTTTGCCACTCCTAAAATCTCATCTTTGGGAGAAATGAGAAATGATATCATTCTGGTGCCAACGGACAGTGGAGGCCAGTGGTCTGGGCCCCAGAGCATGGTTTCCTTACACCCAAAAGGTGGAAGAAACCCTTCTCTGGCCATCCATTCCCAGGAGCTACTACTCAGAGGTCCAGGAAGCAGGAGGTAGCTGGTGCCTTGTTCTCCCAATGTGGCCATGTGTCATGACCTGGGTATCCTGAGGAGTCTGTGAACCCAGAGGGCACAGGGGTGGGAGGGCACTCACCCGTGGGCAGCCTCCACACTCTTACTGAGTGTCTTGATCCTCCAGATCTCCAAGCTCCTGTAGGCAGCACTGGGGGGCATGTCCACTTTCTGGCCTCTTCCTCCCTAAAGGTCCAGTGTCTGGTGCCATACAGGGCAGTTCCTTCTCTCCAGCAGCTGCAACCTGCTGATGTGGGCCTGTGACATCTCTTCTTCCAGGGGAGAAGTGAGGGTGGAAGGTCGATCGGAGGCGGCTGGTGCAGAGTGGGAGCTCTGTGCCCTGGTCTCCTGTTGACTCCTCTTGCAGCACCCTGCAATGAGTTCACCTGTTGGCTGCACCTTCAGCCCCGATGCCCTGTGTGTAGAGCCAGGAGGCAGGAGGCATCACCTTCCATCCTGCCAGCAGGCCGAGCAGATGAGATTACCGCTATGTTGAGGGAGGTTGATAGCTGAAAAGTTGTCCCTGTGTGAGGATGGGGGGTATATAGGGACCTCTGTACCTTCTTCTTAATTTTGTTGTGATTCTAAAACTTCTCTAAAAAATAGAATTTAGTGGAAATAAATGGCACATACAGTTGGGAGATATTTTGACCATTTCTGAGAAATTAGACTTACCATGTGATTGAACAGTACTGCTCCAAGTCAGTTGGAGCCATTCCCTGCTCTCTGAGTATTGCTGGCACAGTGACAGTCTATGAAAAGTTCCCGTCGACTCAGAGTGTGTACACGTTCCTATTTTTCTTTCCATGATTGCTCCAATCCGTCTGTTAAGGTGGGGTGCTACCTAATCACCCCATCATCTCCCCAGCACCAGCACAGCTGTCTTCTCCCTGCTTTTGTCACACTGAGGGTGTGGGTTGTCACCCTGTCTCTTAAAAAGTAGTGCACAGCAGGTCCTTGGATCTCACACATCTCAGCTCCATGAAGACTGTTCCTGTGGGCATGTCCCTAGTCATGTCGACTTTGCCCTCAAACTTCTGGGCACAATTTATGTCACCATTATTCAGGTTGATTCTTCACAGGACGCCTTTGTCTCAGGGCCTGTGACACCCAGTGCATAACACAGCTGTGAAGGTGTATCTGGAAGCCAAGCAGGAGACCTTCACTGAGGCCCCAGGCTTCCTCATCTCAGCCCCAGATGGAAACAGCTGGACCTTGGAATGGGCACCTGTGGAGAGGAGACTAGAGTGGATAAAATCTCTCTTAACTGGCCCCAACCTCTCCTCAGCCCTGGCACTGAAAAGTCCCTTACTTTTTTTGCTGCCACCAAGAAAAGCATTCCCCAGCTCCATTCTATAATGAGAAGCTGTGCTCCGAGCAGACTCAGCAGGGAAGTGGGTGGTCACTGAGTGATGTTCTCAGAACACAGACATATCTGTATGTACCTCAGTAGACCTCAGTTTATTTGCATATTAATGAGGTAGGGCATTTCATAGCTCGAGATCTGATCCAGCCTGAGAAGGATTAAATAGAAATTACACGAATCATTCAACAGTGCAATGCTGAGTGTCCAAAGCCTAAGCCTGTCAGAGAATATGCATCTCTCACCACAACACTGAGCTATGTGCGGACAGACCCCCTCCCCTTGAGAAACGTGCTCCACATTGTGAATCCACATTTGAATCGTAGGGAGAACCCATGGAACATTTATGGTTCCATAAGTGTCCAAAAGGCTGAACAGGTGCATTGACCCCATTTTGATCCCACCAGACACCAAATACAGCCCATTGGTGACTCAGACAGTGACCACTGTACTTTCCACGAGTGTCCAGCAGGACACACTGATAGTTGAGAGGCCTATTGGACACTCTTGAGGATTTCTCCAGCACCTCTCTGGGTGTCCTGAGCTCCAAGCTGCTTGACAGAAAGACCCCTGGTTCTCAGACTAACCTTGTGATGTGTTATCCAGTGCTGTGTTTCTGATTTATTCAAAACACTTGTGTTTTGAATAAATTTTGGTCTTATTTTTATCTCTACATAATAGGATTTATAAAAGTATTTACATAATTTCAGTTTATTGCCATTGCTCCTCATTTTACTAATTTTTTTGTCGGGTCCACTTGGACCCATGCACCTGCCACAATCCCTGACCTGCTCTTTTCCTGTCACACAGGCAGTCCAGGTAACATAAACTAGCCCAGGTATAGAAATGTCTTATTACTGGGATCAGTGTGTCACCTCACATTCTGATCCATGTGAGTTAATGAAGCCCTTCCTGTCCTCCAAGCCTCTTACTATTATTAAGATATCTAGAAGCACTGGAAAACTCCTCCAAATGTGGCTCTCTTTACATTATTGTGTTAGATCAATGCTCCCAATATAATAAAATATTTGTATGAATATCAGCAGTCTTTAAAAAAATTTTATTTTCTTTTGTTATTTTAGTTAAATGATGATTCACAGCCCGAGAGAAAACTTTTCTCTGGCCACTTCTGCACCCACTGCAGAGGCTGGAGCCTGAGCTCAGTGGGTACTGAGGGTTCCCTTCTTCCAGTCCTGCTTGATTTTTGAGGTCTTATTCATAAATTCTTTGCCTAGTCCTACTTTCTGAAATGATTACTCTGTATTTTCTTTAAGGGGTTTTACAGTTTCAGGTCTCATATTTAAGACTTTAATCCATTTTGAGTTGATTTTGCTATTTGACTAGAGTCTGGGAGTAGTTTCTCTCTACTATATGTGGATATCCAGTTTTCCCAGCACCATTTATTAAAGAGACTAGCTTTTTGCCAATGTATGTTCTTGGTTCCTTTGCCAAATGTCATTTGACTGTAGGTATTTGGCTTGATTTTTGTGGTTTCTATTCTTTCACTTTGGTCCATGGGTCTGTGTTTATGCCAGTACCATGCTGTTTTAGTTACTATAGCTTTGTAGTATAATTTAAAGTCAGGTAGTGTAATGCATATGGCTTTATTTATTGATTTACTTAGCTCAGGACTGCTTTGGCTATTTGTGGTCTTTTGTTGTTCCATATGAATGTTAGGATAATTATTTTTTTTAATTACTGTGAAGAATGTCATTGGTATTTTGATGGTGATTATATTGAATCTGTGGAGCACTTTTGGTAGCATGGACATTTTCACAATGTTAATTCTTCGATTCCATGAACATGGAATGAATTTCCATCTTTTTGTGTCCTCTTTAATTTCTTTCAGCAGTGATTTGTAGTTCTCATTGTAGAGATCTTTTACCTCCTTTTAAAAATTAATTCCTAGGTATTTTATTTGGTAGCTGTTATGAATAGACTTACTTGGCTTCTTTTTCTGATGGTTTGTTATTGCAGTATAAAAATGCTACCAATTTTTGTACATTGATTTCATATCCTGCAATCTTACTGAATTCATTTATCTGTTGTAAGAGTTTTGATAGAGTCTTTAGGTTTTCCTATATAGTCATGCCATTTGCAAACAGGGACAATTTGACTTTTTCTTTACCATTTTGATTCCCTTTATTTCTTTCTCTTATATGATTACTTTGGATAGTATTTTCATTACTATAATAAATAGGAGTGGTGAGAGTGGACATCCTTGTCTTGTTCTTGTTCTTGAAGAAAAAACTTTCAGGTTTTCCACTTTCAGGATGGTGGTGGTGGGTTTTTTGAATATGGGCTTTTACTGTGTTTAGATACTTATGTTCCCTACCCAATTATTTGAGAATCTTTATCATGAAGGGAAGTTGAAATTTACTGGATGCTTTTCTGCTTATCTTTTAAGAGATCTTATCTTTGTAAAAGATCATCTTATCTTTTTTCCCCTTGATTTTGTTGATGTGGTGTATCACATTTTTTGATTTGCTTATGTTGCAACATCCTTGCAACTCTGGGATGTATCCCACTTTATCTTGATGTATAATCTTTCATGTGTTGCTGTCTTCTGTTTGCTAATATTTTGTTGTGGATTGTCACATTCATGTTCATCAAGGATACTGGCTTGAAGTTTTCTCCTTTTTTCATATCTTTCCCTGGTTTTTGTATCAGGGTCATGTTGGTCTTACAGAATGAGTTTGGTTGAATTACCCATTTCAGTTTTTTGGAATGGTTTAAAAAGTATTTGTATTTGTTCTTCTTTAAAAGTTTGGTAGGATTCAGCCTGTTTTCATTATACTGAAGCCACAAGGACATGGTTCACAAACACCTGGATGCAATCTGTAGGAGCTCACAGTACACCAGGGTGGCCACGAGCAGCTCCCCCCAAATCCACTGGCTGAAACAATAGTTTCTGCAGAATGATATCAATTCTACATTCATGTCTCATTTTACAAAGCCACTATTATTCCCTTTGTGACTAATATCCACATGTATTTCTCCAGCAATTTCACACACACAGAAAAGGGGAGGGTCTCAGGCAATGGTGAACAAGAAAGTGCCTTCAGACTTACTCACAGTCCTTTAGGAGCCACAGCCTGAGCCACACCTAAGCTTCAGGTAAAGGACCTGAGACCTGGGATTTAGGAAACAGAGACCACATCCTTCATTTTTAGGGGTAAGAAAAATAAAAAGGAGATTAGAGAGTAAAGACTGTGGAGTGAGAAAATGGATTAGGAAGTAAAGGGACAACTGGACCAGATGTTCACAGTTGTCCAATGTCCACAGTTTTACCTGAGAAGAAGAGACAGATTTGAAACCTGTTTGATTTTATATGACTCTGACCCTGGCATAGACTCCCTCTTGGTGCTAACCTGAATTCCAAATGCTCTTCTAATTAGAGAATCCCACTGTGGTCTCTGGACTCTGCCCTGAGTCTGATTGGAAACACTCATCAGGTTCCCCTGAGCTTCCTCAGTTTTCTGATCCTGGTGACCACAACAAGTCATATTTGCTTTCATAAGTGACACTCTGCCTTTTGTGTGGGTGGGAACATGTCCTAAAACAATGTAGTTTTTTGTTTCTAATTCAGAGATGCCAGTGGTAGTCACAGAATCATAATTCTTGAATAATTTTCTTAGAATCTTTTAGATGCAGAGGAAGCCACAGGCCCTAACAGGAAACCAGCCCTAACCTCCTTGGCACCTGTTCCTGGGCTCCTGGTGCTCAGTGTGTCCAGCTGACCCCCTGGAGTTCCTGTGAATCCCTGTAGGGTGGTTTGCCACTGGGCTCACACTGACTTCCCCTCACCATGTGTCTTGCAAAGAAATACACTTCAGCCAATAAAAAAGATGCTTAATATTTATTTTACAACATTGGGTATACAAACTTTCCTATCAAATATTGTGGTGCACACCATACTGGAATCATAAATCAACTCTGTAAGTTATTATCATTACTCAAATCTTATAGTGCTCTTACCATACAAAATCTTCTGCAAATGTTTTTGAAAAAATAGCATCCTTAAAATAAAATTTTCAAAACTTTCAGAAATCTGTGAGTTATTTTTTCAAAAGGAACTCCCTACAGCATTTATAACATTATGGTCCTCTCCCTCCAGGACAAATCAGTTATCACCTTATGAGTCGGTAACTGGAAGTTTCATACATTTAGTGATTTTACCTGAAGTGATAGCATTTACCTTACTGCATGCAGATGTGGCAGAACATTGTAAAGGATTCATGCATTATACCAATTACTCTAACACCACACTAATGTTGCCTTACCCCACATCTCCTTAAATAGCCTCTTTATAATCATCAACCTAGAAATTCTGACTTTTGGAAGAGACATCAGAGACAAACAGCTTTCAAACCTTGTTGAAAGGACCTTATTTTGTAATGTTAACAACAAATACAGTAGTGACTCTGGGTGTCAATCCTTGGGTTCACAGTTTACCACCAAAGCAACAGTTTAGAATTCTGCACAATGGGAAGGTTACTTCAATAAAAAATCTCAAACAGGATTCTCAGAGATATCTTAGAATCATATCTATTTTCAATTTTAGTTTGCATCTGCTTATAAACATTTTCCATCCCATTTTCTAGAGATCCCTGGTAGTCATCCACCCTCATTCACTTCTTGTTCTTTTTTTCCTCTTCACTGTAATTGCTCTGTGCACTAAGGACTCTGATGCCATATTTTTCCTTGCAGCTACTGACATTGAGTCCACACCTCCCTCTTCTGTTTGGTCCTCATCAGGACAGGCTGACAAGAGGTCCTGGGTCCTCACTGCTTTGATCCTGGTGGGAGATTCTAATCATACAAACCCCTGCCCACATGTAGAATCCCTCAACATGGTCCAGTCCACGCACAAAACATAAATCCCAATCCAGTCTCTTTCCTAGTTCTCTAAATTCATTTTAGATCTGCCTGGGAGTCTTATGCTGTTCTCCATAAAGATCTCAATTATATTAGTAATAAATATTTTAAATGTGCTCATTGTGTGTCACCACTAGACTCAACACAAGAGTCTTCCTGTCTTGCAGAGGCCACAATAACTTGTGCTGTGAGCAGGCACGGAAATGACCACCAGCCATGGGTTTCTGTCTTCTTTTGCTCTGTATACTTCCTGGCTCTGAAGCCTGACAGTGAACCTGCAGAGTGAGAGGCTGCCTGCTGCTCCCCCCGAGCTTTGGGTTATGCTGAGCCATGCTACACTGCTGAGTCCTACAGAATATCTACTATGGATTTAGTCAGCTTCAGTCAGGAGTTTCAGTAATTAATTAACATTAAAAAGGATAAGTATGGACTTGTGTGCTTGAAATCATTGTTAAAGTGAACTTTGGCAGTGTGACTTGGACTGGGGCTATGTGCATGTCTTACAATGAATCATGTGTGTTCATCCAAGAACAAGCCGTGTTGACCCTGTACTCAGGGGGAGAACAACCATGTTGGAGACTGGTTGTGTCTCAGTCAGGTGTTGTTCTGCATTCTAAGTTGCTCAAGGAAGAAACTATTCAATATACAATGGATGGGTTCTGCGGTGGACACGTGTAGAGGAAGATCAATCCATATTTTAAGAGCAGTCACTACCTGAAAATTTACTTTGAGTAGGTCCACACTCCTACATGCAGGAGGCTGACTGTAACATTTCAAAATACCTCTGCTGCTTCCCATGCCTCTGTCAATAAAAATACTCATGAACCTAGGTTATAGGTCAAAGAGCCCCTGCCCCCCCTCTGGGACAGCCAAGGGGTTAATGTAACTATTGACATTGGGAGACTTATAACCCTAATAATAATAACGATTTGATGTTCTATCGTGGAAGAATCTTATAGCTATGGGAGGGGTAGAGAAGAGCCTTGTGAAATGTGGCTAGTAGGAAGAAAGAGTGGTAGGAGGAGTAGGAGCAAAAGAAGAAAAGGGAAGAAATTCATGAGGATATAGAAAGAGAAAACCACAACTAGAAAATCATTCTGCAGATTGACCAAATTAAATATCCAAGCTTGCTAAAATAGTATATGATAAAATAAAAAGGTGATTCTTGGTTTATAACTCACTAAACTGTAAGTTCTGAATTAATTGCCTGCAGAAATTCACCATTGGCAAGCCTTCACGGTCTAAACACTGAGTATTCAATTAATTTATATCTGAAAATCACTCCAAACAATGAAAAGGCATCACTGGACTCTTAGGGTAATGACAAAATGTGTAATAGGGGACAAAGAGGAGTGTCTCATCTTAGCTATTGAAACTACTGCTGTGCCCCAAATCCCCATGGTCTTTACTCTAAAATATCCCTTGGTGGCCGTAGGCACTCTGGCTCAATGAATAACAAATTAAAATTAAACTAAGTCAATGACACTTGAACTTTATTTTGACAAAATGGGATCAGATCGGACATCTCCCACAGTTAAAATAGTTAACATGGATCAGCATGAACTAAAGCATGGACTTTGAAGGAAACAGTTAATGGCATCTGTGGTCAGCACCCAAGGAAGTGTTCACTTGGTGAACTCGCATATGAGAAAACAACCAAGAAACGTCAAGGATTGCAAACAATCCTTGAGAACGTTTGAAGTTGTGAGAACACTTTCTTGGGATGTTCCCAGGAGTTGCATTATAGACAACCAAGTGCTTGAGAAGGGAGGTAATGGCCTTCTGCTCTTGAGAAAAGTATAACAGAATTTATGCATTAATGCTTCTCTCACATGCACAACTTGCTAAATGTAATAAAAGCTGTAACAGCGGCTGGGTCAGCACTACTCGCCTGAGAGACCAGTGGCCCCTGCTCTTCACCTCCATCTCGTCTGCTGTGTCTTCCTTCATGTCTCTGATCATTTTAATCAACATCCAGCACCCAACGTGGAGCGCGAGGAGGTTTTTTACTGATGGTGAAGAGTTCCGCCATCTCTTCGGGAAATTTAGAGTCGGGGCATAATGGGGAACTCCCCGTCAGTGTTAAGTGATTATATGGCAGTATTGAAATCATTGTTGACTGCTTCGGGATTAAAAATTAAAGAGAAGGTTTTGCTTTCATTATTACAAAAGACACAGAAACATTGCTATTGGTTTACTCCAGACAATAAGAACCAATTCGATTTAAAAATTTGGAGGCAGGTTGGTAAAGCTGTACGGAGAGCTCATCAGGCTGGAGAAGTTACATCAGCAGAGGAATGGGCAGCTTTTAACATGGTGGCTTTAGCCTTGCAACCTTTTCAATCTGATTCAGATGATAGCAGTCAGCGTCCTCATTCTGATTCAGTAAAGCCACAAAAGCAAATTCTTTCTCCACATATATATGAGACTCCTCCTGAGCCTCTGCCCCTCCCGTGCCCAGTTCAGAGTCTGATGACCCTTCTGATGTTCTGCTGATGAGACTGAGATTCCAAAACCTGAATTAGAAGAGAAATGTCTTATTCAATCTAAATCATACCCACCATTACCTAAGACCCCGGACGATCCAAAATTGGATGTTTTGGATGATCTTATTCAAAAACTGGCGGCTTGCTTACAGGATGCGCAAGCTTTCCCTGTTGTACAGCAGAAATCAATCCTTCCATCTGCTTCCGCCCCTGGCAATCCACATCGCATTTTTAAATTTCCAAATTCACCTCAAATGACAAAGATTATGTAGATGCTGATTCAGGGGCTCCCCAAAAGACTTCCTGACATGCCTCCTAATGGATTTTTAAATTTTCCCATTTTAAGACAGGAAATGCCTCCTAATGAAGAATTTCCTAATGGATTTTTTCAAGTGCAATATGATCCTGTCAGTTTTCAATATTTAAAGATACATAAGCAGGCTGCTAGTACTTATGGTGTTACCTCCCCTTATGTTACTGGACTTTTAATGTCTTTGGCTGAGGACAATTTATTTATCCCAAAAGATTGGGAAGTGCTTGTTTGTATGACTTTGGCATCTCTTCAATACAAACAGTTTAAATCGTGGTGGTGAGATGAAGCAGAATGGGTGTCTCGCCTAAACGCTTATCAGCGTA
Organism: Cynocephalus volans; assembly: GCF_027409185.1. Lineage (NCBI taxonomy): Eukaryota > Metazoa > Chordata > Mammalia > Dermoptera > Cynocephalidae > Cynocephalus > Cynocephalus volans. The sequence goes on from NC_084462.1 coordinate 185,143,717, forward strand.
ACGGAGGGCGTGATGTGGAACAACTTACAGGTACTGGTGCCTGAGCTGATCTTCAACAGCAATGTCAAATGAACCCTGCTGCCCTTGCCCAATTAAAGGCAATTTGCTTTATGGCTTGGCAGCGGATTCAAGACTCAGGACAATCCCCCCAAACTTTTGTTAAGATAGTGCAAGTTCCTAATGAACCCCATACTGATTTTTTGGCCCGGCTTCATGTTGCTGTCAAAAGAGCAATTAGTAATGAGAAAGCTCAGGCTGTTATGCTCGAGACTCTTGCATATTAAAATGCTAGTGCAGGCTGTAAAAGGCTAATACAACCAACCAAACAATCTGGAGTAGGTAATGATCAATTTATAAAGGTGTGTCGAGATGTCGGTTCAGGAACATTCAATGCCAGTCTTCTTGCTGCTGCCCTCCGTTCTGGGTTATGGGCAAACAGAGTAAAATGTTATAAATGTGGGAAGATGGGCCATATTAAAAATCACTGTCGTAAGGGCAATAATCCTCCTCCAGTGGCACCAGCCATACCGCCTGGAGTTTGTAGACGATGTAAAAAAGGAAAACATTGGACTAATGGATGCCGATCTAAGAAAGACAGAGATGGTAACCCAATTTACAGTCGGGAAATGGGCAAGTGGGCCCAGCTTGGGGCCCCAAGAAAAACAATACGTGCTCTTTCAAGTTCCAATATCCAGTGACTCCCACCACTCAGGAGACCAATTAAAAAAGGGAGCACACAATCTTTTTTCATGCAATGCCAGGAAGCGCTGCCCTAGATATTCCCTGCATACAGGATTTCTCACTTTCTCCTGAAGATGGCATTAAATTAATTCCTACAAATGTTTATGGCCCATTACCAAATAATTCAATGGGGTTGATAATCGGCCGAACTAGCTTAACTAAACAAGGTGTAACTGTGCATATTGGAGTTATTGACTCTGATTTTACTGATCATATACAAATTATGATGTCAGCTAGCCAACCGGTGAATTTTAAAATTAGACAAAGAATTGCTCAATTGTTGCTTTTGCCCTCTTTAAAAGGACAAACCAGTCCACACCTATGGGACGGTGGATTTGGAAGAACTAATGCTCATGTTTTTTGGCAGCAATTTATTAAGGACCAGAGACCACAATTGACTGTGTCATTTAAAGTTGGGACTAACTTGCAAGGGCTTGTGGATATGGGCGCTGATGTTTCCATAGTTTCTTTACAACATTGGCCCCAAGCATGGAAAGCTCATCCGATTTCTACCACCTTCATAGGTGTAGGAACATTATCTGATATTTTACAGAAAGACATACCTATAGAATGTTTTGGTCCTGAAGGACAAAAGGCCATTCTTCAACCTTTTTGAGCTAACATTGCTATTACCCTGTGGGGGGAGGGACCTATTGTGCCAATGGGGCGCTATGATTGCGATTCCAACCATTTGGGAAACAGCTAAAGAGATAATGTTTAAGGAAGGTTTTGATCCATCTAAACCTTCCATATCACACTTACACCCCAAAGTTTCTGTTAATCATCAAGGTCTTGGCTACACCTCTCCTTTTTAATGGGGGTCACTGTGAAGCGCCTTGCTCTGCCCATAAAATGGAAACAAACTTCACCTATTTGGGTGGATCAATGGCTCCTGAACAAGAAAAATTGGAGGAGCTAAAATTATTAGTGAAAGAACAGCTTTCTCTGGGACATATTATAGAAAGTTCCAGTCCTTGGAACTCACCTGTATTTGTTATTAAGAAAAATTCTGGTAAATGGAGAATGTTGACTGATTTGAGAAAGATTAATGCCATAATGTTACCAATGGGACCTTTACAACTGGGACTTCCACATTTAGCTTTACTTCCTCAACATTTGTCTGTTATTGTTATAGATCTTAAAGATTGTTTTTTCCACATTCCTTTGCAACCAGAGGATAGTGAAAAATTTGCTTTCACAGTCCCTGTTTTCAATAACGAAAAACCTCCTTCCAGATAGCGATGGACTGTTCTTCCACAAGGAATGACGAATAGTCCCACTATGGGCCAACGTTATGTCAATCAGCCTTTGGAGATTTTATGGGTTCAATTTCTAGATTTGAAATTTATTCATTACATGGATGATATTTTAATTGCTATGCCTCCAACTTTTTCTTGCCCAGAATTGTTGCAGATTATTCATGCCACACTTCAGGATTTTGGTCTTTTAATTGCAGAAGATAAGATTCAATCACAGCCTCCTTTTTCTTATTTAGGACAAAAGATTACTGAACAAATCATTATTCCCCAAAAGGTACAAATTTGAAGGGATTCATTGGGGACTTTAAATGATTTTCAGAAGTTATTGGGAGATATAAATTGGTTTCGCCCTTCATTGGGTATCCCAACATGTGCCTTGTGTCATTTATTTTCAACACTAGAGGGAGATCCAACCTTGGATAGCCTTCGAGTCCAACAAGCTCAATTACAAAGAATTACTGACTATACAAATTTACAACTTCTGATTTTTCATACACCTCATTAACCCACTGGTGTGTTACTACAACAAGATAATATTATTGAATGGCTTTTTCTTCTGCATAAAACTACTAAATCATTGGAAACATATATAGATAAAATTTCTGTTTTGATTACTAAAAGACAGCTCTGTTTTCATCAATTAACTCATCAAGATCCTTGTACTGCCTTTGTCTCACAGAGATACAATCCTTATATGCTTTGAAAGTATGGTGGCAATTGGCTGTTAGTGAATTTTTAGGAAGCTTTACATTTCATTATCCTTCTCATAAGATGCTTCAATTTCTGCAGAGAACGTCTTGGATCCTTCCTCATTGTGTTATGTTTTCTCCGATATCTAACGCAAAAACTTATTTCACAGATGCTAACAATTTTGGCCTGGCAGGATATACAGACAGAGTAAACCATAAAGTCCTTCAAAGTCCTTATTCTTCGGTTCAGAAAGCTGAATTATACGCTATATATTTACTTTTAATTGATGTAGGATATATTCCTTTGAATATTCTTTCAGATTCCCAATATGCTGTCCAAGTGGTACAAACTGTAGAAACTGTTGCTGTTCCTTCTGGTTCTAATGAATTACATGAATTATTTCACTTACTGCATCAAGTTATTGGCTCCCTTTCTTCACCTCTTTTTGTTATGCACATTCGTGCTCATACCAATTTGCCTGGACCATTGAGTAAATGTAATGTATTAATCGATACTCTTGCAGGTTCTGTTTTGCAGGCCACTGAGGCTCATTCCCGTTTTCATTGTGATGCTCGCTCTTTGCATCATGAATATCATATTTCATGGACTCAAGCCCATGCGATGGTATGGGGATTCCTAGATGGTTAAAAATGGACAATGCCCCTTCATATTTATCTAAGAAATATCAGTTATTTTTCCAGGCTTATTCTATCAAACATTTTACTGGTATCCCTTATAATAGCACAGGTCAAGCCATTGTTGAACGGCATAATAGAACACTTAAATCTTTATTACAAAAACAAAAAGGAGGAGACTATATGGAATCCCCAAGATGACGAATAGCCCAAGCTCTATTTACTCATAATTTTTTTGAATAGAAATGCAGAAAATTCAAAAGCAGCTGAAAGACAATGGGCACATGTATGTAGTGAACCACTACAACAACCTATATAGTATTATGATACACTAAAATCCCGTTGGCTTCCGGTGGTAGTTAACTCTTGGGGCAGAGGTTATGCTTATATCTCCACAGATACTGAATCCTTTTGGATACCAGATAAGATGATTAAACTGAGAAATGGCTCAAAAGAGAAAGAAGGAAATGGAAGAGGTTCGGAAAGGCATAGCAGATCTTCAGATTGACTCAAATAGCTGGAAAATGTTTTGTTATCTGCTACCAAGCACTCAAGTGGCAACTATACCAACTTGGGGACAGATAAAGAAATTGACTCAAGAAGCGAATAAGATCACTGAACAACATGGCCATGGGGGTAATGCATCGGCAATGTTTTTGGCCATGATGGCTTTGGTGTCCACTCAGGTTGGTTTTGTCACTGCTGATAATCATACTTATTGGGCCTATATTCCACATTCTCCCATTAACTGGACCATTTCTTGGTATGATGCTCCATTGTTAGTGTATACTAATGACTCTAGATGGATGCCTGGACCATATTCCCAGCGAGGACCTGTAAAGCCTGAAGTGGAAGGGACTAATGTTACAAATTATACAGTGGGATCGGGGGGACCTCCTGTTTGTATTGGACATGGTGATCACTGTCTTAAAGTTGCACCCCAGGCATGGTTAAATGTTACCAGAAATACTACAAAAAAGGAATGGTTACGATGACCATTTTTGTTAAGTGCCTATAGTTTCCACAATTCTTTATTTGATCCAAATGCTTCTGTACCCCATATTCCTCCCTGTCAAACACCTATTCGGAATCACTTGACCCAGTGGGTTCCCTGGACTACTTGTAGGGGAGAAACACCCCGAGTACTGGTTAATACTTCCTATGGAAATGTCATTGATTGGAGTCCTATTGGCTCCGCTCGGACCAAAGGCCACACTTCAGATCTAAAGTGGAATAAACATAATCATACTAAAAGTACTACAGGAAATGGGTCTATTGTATGGCACGGTGGAGGATTTGCACCTCCATTTCCTCATTTACCATATTATCCATTACAAAAAGATTTGTGGAAACTTCCCGCATCTTTATATCTTTTACATACAAGGATTGGAGGTATGATTGATTCCTCATCAAACTATTCCTTAAACTTCACTGTAAACAGTTTCATATATGTTCACAGTTGTGTACGATTACCTTATTTAATGATGATTGGACAAATTAATTGGATGCAAACCACTGGTGAGATAAAATGTTTAGGTAATTGCTCATTATATACTTGTTTAAATCATACCATGAACATTAATTTTTCTAAAGATAGTTTATATATCTTGAAGGCAAGAATTGGCATTTGGTTACCAGTAAAACCTAATCGACTATGGCAGGACTCCCCTGCTGCTTGTTTCTTACAATATGTAGCTGAGTTTTTGCTAAAACGTTCCCATCGGTTTATTGGAACGTTAATAGTTGTAATAATGGGAATAATCTTTGTAACTGCTACTGCGACAGCTACAGCAATAGCTTTACAAAGCTGTATTAAAACTTCACAAGAAGTAGCAGAGTGGCATAAGAATTCGCATGATTTATGGTCCACTCAATGCCAAATTGACACACAAATACATGAAGAAATAGCTGATTTACAGCAAGCTGTGACAATGTTAGGAGATCAAGTTATCAGCCTACAAAGACAAATTCAAATGAAATGTGATTGGAATCAGACTAACTTTTGTATAACCCCAGTGCCTTATAATGAATCTTATTGGGACAAAGTTTAAATGTATTTACTATATCATAACACTCTTACACAGGAGATTTTGCAGTTACAATCTCAAATTCAAAACACTTCCAAAGGGATTTCAACCTCTCTCAGAGCAAAATGTTTTTAAAGATCTGCTTGATAAGTTATATCAATTAAATCCTATCCCTCATTTAAATGCTGCTTTCGTGTCTGTTGCCAGTATGCTTATAGTAATTGTATGCTTACTTTTCCTTTTAAATATAGTCTACAAATGCCGCCGAGAACAAGGACAAATGAGTGAGCAAAGGCACGCCATTTTCTCTGTCATATACCGCAAATGGCAAAAACAAAAAGGGAGAGATGAAGGAAATGGTTAATGGCATCTGTGGTCAGCACCCAAGGACGTGTTCACTTGGTGAACTCGCATACGAGTAAACAACCAAGAAACGTCAAGGATTGCAAACAATCCTTGAGAACGTTTGAAGCTGTGAGAACACTTTCTTGGGAAGTTCCCAGGAGGTGCATTATAGACAACCAAGTGCTTGAGAAGGGAGGTAACGGCCTTCTGCTCTTGAGAAAAGTATCACAGAATTTATGCATTAATGCTTCTCTCACATGCACAACTTGCTAAATGTAATAAAAGCTGTAACAGTGGCTGGGTCAGCGCTACTCTCCTGAGAGAGCAGTGGCCCCTGCTCTTCACCTCCATCTCGTCTGCTGCGTCTTCTTTGGTGTCTCTGATCATTTTAATCTACAGACTTCATTGATTGGAACCCGGCGTATGGGTCCTCTTCAGAGAACAGTGATTATCCCAACTGCTCTTCCTTGTACAAGCCCACTTTAGCCTGTTGTTAAATTTGGCAATAACTAGCAGTGCATTCCAGTGAATTAATATAAACTCAGTGTCATAATCCTACACAATATGGTCCCCACACCCATTATATTCTAATTACTGACTCTATTCCCTCACCAATTTTTGCTAATAGAGGTTTGGTTAGTACCTTTCTCCAGTGTCCATTTCAACAGCCTCTCACCCACATTTTGTCAAAGTGACTGATGAAAATGAATCCATCTCTATCAGCAAATATAAAACAAATGCCAACCACGAGGAAGTTGAAACATGTACTATTGGCCCTGACCTAACCTTCTGGGAAATAAGGCATGTTGCAGTGTATACAGATTGCACTACCCTAAAAAGTCCCCTGTGCTTCCCAAAGCCAAACGCTTCTCTTTCCCCAGTATCCCTGGCAACCACAGAACTGCTTTCTTTTTGTATGATTTTGAATTTTCTATAATATTATATTGATAAAATTATGTAGTATTTTTTCCTTTCCAATTTATCTCACTTAGCAAAATGTTGTTGCCTAAATTAACACCTCATTTATTTGTATTGATGGGTGGTATTCCACTGCATGGATATACCACTATTGAGTGCCCTCAAATACTGAAAGGCATCTTGCTCACTTTCAGCATATGGTGATTAAAGATAAGACAACTCTAATCTTTCCCTTGGAAGTTTTCGTGAATAAAAATCTTCAAATCAGCCTAGTAAACAAGTAGGAGCGCAATTTCTACACCGTACGGGGAAATTAATTTTTACTTAAAAACAAACTGCTGCGATGTCTTCCACAATGCTTGTACCATTGTCATGAATAACAGTTCATTCCTCTGCATCTTTGTAGAACTTGGTTTGTGTATTTCCCATTTTCAGCCATTGTAATAGGTGTTCAGCATTATTTCATTGTTACTGTGAATTTCATTTTCCTAATGTCAATCGATGTTGAGCATCTTTCTTTATTCTTATTTTCAAAACATGTTTCTTCGGTGAAGTATCTTTTCAAATTTTCACTTATTTTATATTTTGTATTCATTTTTTTTCCCCTGTGGAGCTTCAAAATTTTTTTTGTACAGTCTAGATATATGTCTTTGCAAATAAATAAAAGGAAGAGTATCAGAGGAGAAATAAATGAAAGTAAGATAAGATTTTATTTGTGTTGATCTAAAGGATAACTGCTTAAAACAATGAGAGTAACGATGTATTGGTTGATCATAGTGTATGGATACTAGAAATTAATGACAGCAACGTTATAAAGAAAGGTAGAGAGGAACTGGGACTATTCTGTATAAGGTGCTTTCACTAGATGTGAAGTGGAATAGTGCTATTGAAGTGGACTCGGATTAGTTAAAGATTCAGGCTGCAGCCACTAAGAACACTGTCAAGAACAGTATAATTGATATACTGAAGGAGGAGACAAAATGCAATAAATGACAAGGAGTACTATGAGGCCCCAACGGCACACCTGAGGTCTGCTCCAAGCCCACGTTCTGGAGCACAGTTTTTCATCAGCCTTGCAGGTTTAAATACGATCATTTAACTTGTTACAGAAAGTCAAATAAAAGAGGACGTTGCAGTCATTGGAAGATGATCCGTTCTATAGGTGGGGAGAGGAAGCTCCAGTTGCGCACAGGAAGCCCCTCCTTACCCTCTGCTGCACCTGCTCTGGAGCGGCCCCTGTGGACAGACACGCTTTGGCGCCCTCTGTCGGCCGCCCACCCTGTCTGCAGTACTGAGGCCACTTCTTCCACTGGATGCTCAGAGTTCACGTGACCGCAAGTCCTGGGTTGGACCAGCTCAGGGGCCAGACCCGCTCCCCCAAGTCCCTGCTTGGAATTTAGGTCTGGGGAAAGTGCAAGTGCACATTGGAATTATAGAATTTTCAGAAAGTTTCAAAATGTGCCTCAATGTCATTCTAAATGTATTTTGGGTTATGGCATTGATAACACAGTGAGAATTAGACTTCATTCATTAATGGGAAATTACATGACAAAATTTAAAATGCTGTGTGGTTTTCTAGAAGTATTTAGAAAGGTTTAAATATTTCATCTTAGAAACTGTCTGTAGTAGACCTAAAATGGAGTGGAGTAGAGGTGTGGGGGAGAGGCAGGGCTTGCTCTAACACATGCTTATATGTCTCAAATCCATTTTATATTTTCTAAATAGTAGCATGTAGAAAAAACACATCGTGACCAAACACTGTTTCTCTTCACCTGACTGTGGGTCTGGGCCCTGTACTCATTGGGTTCTGGGTGTCCCCTGCAGACCAGCTCAGTACTGACCCCTGCAGTAGGTTCATGTCTGGGTTCACACTGACTACCCCTCACTGTGTCTCTCGCACAGTAATACACGACCATCTCCTCAGTGGTCACAGAGCTCAGCTGCAGGGAGAACTGGTTCTTGGATTTGTCTCTGATGATGGAGCTTCAGATATTGAGGGATGGGCTGTAGGATGTGCTACCACTAGCCCATATGTCCCTGACTCTGGGAACTGGAGGATGCAGTCCCAATGGTAAGCACTTGTGATGCAGAATCCAGAGACAGTGCAGGTGAGGGAGAGGGTCTGTGAGTGATTCACCAGTCCTGGGCCCAACTCCTGTAGCTAAACCTGGGACAGGACACCTGGAGACAAAAATAGACACAGTGAGTTATGTGCTCATATGTAGCATCCCATACCTTCATGTCTGAATCCCTGAGAGCCTCACATCTGGGAGCCACCACCAGAATGAAGAGAAAGAATCACAGGGTCTTCACATTCTTGTGGATGAGATCCATGACTCTCAGAAATTATTTTGCAGCATAGGTAGTAGCATGAATTTAAGTAAATGCTGCTGTGGTTTCATCTGGCTATCTAAGTGAGCATTTGCATGTGGTGGTACCTTTATATGTAAATGTGAGAAGGAATAGGGGAGGCTCTGGTCTTTAGGTTTCACACTAGTAGGAGGAAGCTGGCTGTGTCCTCAGAGAACTCAGGTCTCCCCTCACCAGGCACAAGATCCTTTTCTTCCAGGCCAAAAAATCTGGTGGAGGAGCTGGACAGTAACCTGGATATGGCCAATGATCAAAGACAACTTTGTGAATAGAGTCAATAACTCACCACTCACTATACTCAGGTACTTCAAAGAGTTCATGAAGAAATTTACATTATTTTCAAAATTTATTTTCCTTTAATTTTTAAATTTACTTTCATATATATCCAACTATCCAATTGTCACAGACCCATTTAAACACATTTGAGCAACAGATAAATGTAATAAATACCTTAAATTCTGATAAATCTGAGTGCAATCATAAATTTACAAAGTGGATGAGTTTGGAGAAACTCATGTTGAGTGAAATAAGCAAAGCACAGAGGGATAAATACCATAGGTACTCTCTCACAAGTGGGAGCTAAGAGAGAAAGAAGGAAGGAAAGAAAGACCACAGTGGTGTGTTGGACTTGCAGAGGGAGAGAACATACCCAGTGATTTAGTCCATTTTGTGTTACTATAATAGAAATACCTGAGACTGGGTAATTTATAAAAAAGAGAGGTTTATTTGGCTTATGATTCTGGGACAGTTGCACCTGGCATGGGCCTCAGGCTGCTTCTTCTCCTGGCGGAAAGTGGCAGGCAGCCAGTGGGTACAACAGATCACATGACGAGAGGTAGCAAGAGAGAGAGAGAGGAGGTGCCAGGGTCTTTTTAAGCAATGAGCTCTCATGGGAACTAATAGGGCAAGAACTCACTTATTAATCCCCCTCCCCCAGAAAGAGCATTAATCCATTCATGAGGGAGCTGCCCCTATGATTCAATCAGTTCCCAACACTGCCACATTGGAGATCAAATTTCCACATGAGTTTTGGAAGGGACAACACATCCAAACTCCATCACCTAGGGATACAAAGTACAGGGGGAAAGGAGATGAGGAATGAGGTTGGCCATAATTGAGGGGATAATTGGGAGGGGGACATGGGGTATAATCACAGTTTGTGGTAATGGACATGCTGCCATTATGGGTCTGGCCATCACATCTTAAGCATAAGTGTTAACAATTTGCTTTGTACTCCAAGGATATTCATAAACAATAAAAAACAAAATAAACAAAAAATAGATTTTAAGCATCTATTACAAATTTGATTTCTATTTTCTGAATCCCATCAAGGGATTCATTAATAAAAAATAAGCTTTGTACATAGAAAATAAAATAAATAAATATCAATTAAAATACCAAAAATTTAATGAGGTTCAGAACAATTTATTTACCTTGAGTGAACATTTCTCCACCTGAACTAGCTTTACCAGATAGTATATTAAAGATTAGCTATGGGAGAAGTACAGCAGGGGAGGTGGAAGCTCCACAGAGACCACACACCCTGTGGTGCCGCTGCCATGCAATCCAGCAGGTAGGACTCACTGCTGCCACCTGTTTCCATCCCCAGCCCAGCCCAGTGCACATGGAGCAGGGAGATGCCCAGCAGGGGTGGTGGAAGCTCCACAGAGACCACATGCTCTGTGGTGTAACCGCAAGACCCAACAGCCTGGCCCAGTGCACGTGGTGCAGGGAGACCTCCAGCAGGGGAGGTGGAAACTACACAGAGACTACACACACTGCAGTGCCACTGCCACATGATCCAGCAGGTAGGTCTCACCACCACCACCCATCTCAATCCCCAGCCTGGCCCAGTGTGCATGTAGCAGGGAGATGTACAGCAGGGAAGGTGGAAGCTCGGCAGAGATCACACACCATGTGGTGACTCTGCGTGATCCAGCAGCCCTACTGAGAGCATGCTGACCAGAGAGGTGGCTCCCTGGAGAGGCCCAAGACCTGAGGCAACCACACACACAAGGCACTAGTGGCCAACTGAGCAGACACTGAGGCAGCCATCCCAAATTTGCAACCCCAGCAACATTCTTACCAGACAATAGTGTAAAACCTGTTGACTATGAAACCCACTGCCAGAATGACTAAACATCAAAGGAAAGATACCAGAAATATGAAAAATCAAGAAAGCACACCACCAAAGAGTAGTAACTCTCAAGCTCTAGATCCTATAGAACAAGAAGCCCTTGAAATGTCTGACAAGGAATTTCAAGTGATAATTGTAAGGAAACTGAATGATATACAAGAAAACACAGCTAGACAACATGATGAAACAAGGAAAAGTATACAGGACATGAAAGAAGAAATGTACAAGAAAATCAATGTCCTGAGAAAGAATGTAGCAGAGCTTGCCGAACTGAAGAATTCATTCAACGAAATGAAAAACACAACAGAGAGTTTAACCAGCAGGCTCGCAGAAACAGAAGAGAGAAGTTTTGACTTTGAAGATGGGTTGGTTGAAATAACACAGGCAGACCAAAAAAAAAAAAAAAAAAGGAAAAAGGAATTAAAAGTATTGAAGAAAATCTAAGAGAGATATCGGACAACCTTAAGCACTCATATATTCGAGTCATGGGTATTCCAGAAGGGGAGGAAAACAGAGATTGCATTCAAAACATATTCAACAAAATAGTGGCAGAAAAATTCATAGTTATTGGAAAAGACACAGACCTTCAGACTCAGGAAGCTCAAAGATCCCCAAATGTATTCAACCCCAAAAGGTCTTCTCCAAGACATGTTATAGTCAAATTGGCAAAACTCAAAGACAAAGAGAGTATCTTAAAAGCCGCAAGAGAGAAGAGTCAAGTCACCTGTGAGGGAGCACCAATCAGACTAACATCAGACTTTTCATCACAAACCCTAAAAGCCAGAAAGGAATGGGATGATATATTCAAAATACTAGAAGACAGCGGTTGCTAGCCAAGAATACTCTACCCTGCAAGGCTATCCTCCCGAAATGAAGGGCAAATAGTATATTTCTCAGACAAACAAAAACTGGAGGAGTTCACCACCACACGACCACCCTTACAAGAAATTCTCAAGGAAGTACTGGGTTTGGTTCCTGAAAAATAACTACCACTGCTATAAAAACCCAGGAAAAATCAAAACCCACTAGTATAATAAAAATGTCATTCATGAAGAGAAAACAAAGAAACAAAAAGGCTATCTACAACCCAAGGAATGAACAAATACAGAAAACAAACAGTAAATCAGAAAGCAAGGAACAAAAGACACCTAAGACAACCAAACAATAATCAATAAAATGCAAGGAATAAATCGACACTTTTCAATAACAATTCTTAATGTAAAAGGCTTAAATTCCCCAATCAAAAGACACAGACTGGCTGATTGTATTAAAAAGGAGGAACTAACTATATTCTGCCTTTAAGAGACCCACCTCACCCATAAATACTCACACAGACTGAGAGTGAAAGGATGGAAAAAGATTTATCATGCAAAGAGAAAAGAAAAACGAGCTGGAGCAGCTATTCTTATATCTGACAAAGTAGACTTTAAACTAAAAACCACAAAAAGAGATAATGAGGGCCAATACAAAATGATAAAAGGATTGATCCATCAAGAAGACATAATGATCATAAATATATACACACCCAGTGTCAGAGCAGCCAGATTTATAAGACAAACTCTATGAAACATAAAGAAGAAAACAGACACTAATGCCATAATAGCAGGGGACCTGAACACCCCACTGTCAATATTAGACAGATCATCTAGGCAAAGAATCAGTAGAGAAACACAAGATCTAAACAAGACTCTAGACCAATTGGAATTGGCAGACGTCTACAGAACATTCCACCCAACAACCTCAGAATATTCATTCTTCTCATCAGCACATGGATCATTCTCCAGGATAGATCACATATTAGGTCACAAATCAAGTCTCAATAAATTCAAAACAATTGGAACTATCCCATGTATTTTCTCAGACCACAATGGATTAAAACTAGAAATTAATAACAAACGAAACTCTGGAAACTATACAAACACATGGAAATTAAACAGCATTCTACTTAATGACATATGGGTCCAAGAAGAAATCAAGCAGGAAATCAAAAAATTTATTGAAACTAATGAAAACAATGATACATCATACCAAAACCTGTGGGATACTGCAAAAGCAGTATTAAGGGGGAAATTTATTGCATTAAACGCTCACTTCAGAAGAATGGAAAGATGGCAAGTGAACAACCTAACACTTCACCTTAAAGAACTAGAAAAACAAGAACAATCCAAACCTAAAGTTAGCAGACAGAAAGAAATCATTAAGATCAGAGCAGAACTAAATGAAATTGAAAACCAAAAAACAATTCAAAAGATCAACGAATCAAAAAGTTGGTTTTTTGAAAAGATAAATAAAATTGACAAACTATTAGCATGGCTAACAAAAAAAAGAAGAGAGAAGACTCAAATAACAAAAATTAGAAACGAAAAAGGTGATATTACAACTGATTCATCTGAAATACAAGGAATCATTCGAGACTACTATAAACAACTAAACGCCAACAAATTTGAAAATCTGGAGGAAATGGACAAATTTCTGGACACACACAAGCTCCCAAAACTGAACCATGAAGACGTAGAAAATTTGAAGAGACCGATAACAACAGAGGAGATTGAAGGTGTTATCAGAAGGCTCCCAACAAAGAAAAGCCCAGGACCAGATGGATTCACAGCAGAATTTTACCAAACCTTCAAAGGGGAATTGACACCAATTCTTTACAAACTATTCCAAAAGATTGAAACGGACGCAAATCTCCCAAACTCATTCTATGAAGCAAACATCATCCTGATACCAAAACCAGGTAAAGATATAACACATTTAGAACCAAGGTTAAGTAGGCGTTATCAATGGGATGAAAGGACGATCCAAAATAAGCAAGCAAATGTATGTGATAAACTGCATTACTGAATGAAGGAGAGAAAACATATGATCATCCAGGCAGAAAAAACATTCACCATTCTTTAATACCTTTTTTATAACAAAAATTTTAACAAATCGGTTACAGAAAAAAATATACCTCATTATATTAAAGGTCATATCTGACAATCCCACAGCTAACGATATGCTTCACAGTGAAAGTTGCAAGTTTGTTATATGTGATCAGAACAAGACAACACCACCCTCTTTCACCACATCTCTTCAACATAGAACGGGAAGTTATAGTCTGAGCAGTTATGTAATGAAAATAAACAAATGTCATCCACAGGGGAAAGGAGAATGAAAATTAATTCTGTTTGCTGATAATATGATCTTACATATAAAACCCTAAAAACTCCACCTATAAATTTTGAGAACTAATAAAAAAAGTTGGCAACATAGCATGATAAAAAATCAACACTAAGAAATCAATAGTCTTCCTATACAATAACAATGTATTTCCTAAAAAATAATCCCAATTACAGTAGAATTAGAAAAACAAATTAAATTCTTGGGAATGAATTTAACCAAGTAGTTTTAAAATGTGTATCCTGCAAACACTAAACCATTGATAAAAAATGGAAATGACATAAAAGATGGAAAGATATCTTGTTTTCATGAATTTGAAGAATTGATATAGAATCAAACACAAGCAAGCATTTCACACAATATGTATCAAACCCCCAATGTAATTTTTTCACAGAAATTTAAAAAAAATCTAAAATTTGTTTTAAACCACGAAGGACCTCAAAGAATCAAAGCAATTCTGAACTAAACAGCAAAGTTGAAGGCCACCAGTGATTTTAATTTGTACTGGAACCTTTTGAGATTATGTTACAAGACTCCATAACTTGTTCAACTTCCTTAGGATACTAGAAAGGATGAAAACAAAAGGTTAATAGAAAAGCACTGCAAGAGAAGCGCAGAATGTTGGAGGGGTCATTAGTAGAATAGACACTGCCAAGGAAAGAGTCAGAGAGTTTCGTCACGTGTCAAATAGACGATTTCAAACTGAAACGAAAATTTAAAAAAACAATTAAAAATAAGACAGAACATAGATGATCTTTGGGAGAACATCAAAACATGTAACATGTGGACAATTGGAACTCCATTGATGCAGAAGGAGAGTAGAACAGAATCAATTCAAATATAAATGGATAAGAATTTTTCAACATTGATGTTAGACACAAAAATACAGATCAAGGAAGCCCAGAGAAGACAAAACAGGATAAATAAAACAACAGCAATGAAGTACATGCACATGCACACACACACACACACGCACACACACACACATACAGATACACATGCGTACATACACATCCCTACACACAGAAACACACACATATGTACACACACAAATACATACAGATACACACATGCACACACATAAACACAAACACACACAAACGCACAAATACACACAGACACACAGAACCATGACCTAAACATTAGGCCTTATCATAATAAAATGGCAGAACATATTCAAAGAGGTTAGGTATAAACATTCTTGAAATAAAAAGAAGAATGACACAAGTTACAGGGGACCTCATGTCAGAATCAGTGCAAACAACAATGCAGAGGTTTGAAATACTTAAAGTGTTGGAAGCTGCACCCACCACGCCCCAGGAATCTATATTCAGATAAATGATCCTGCAAAAGTGGAGACCAGCATCTCCTCATATGTTCCCTCCCTACGAGAAGGAATGACTATTTGATATATGTCGAATAGCATGGAAATTATAGTCAATAATAATAGATTGTAAATTTCAAAATAGTGAAAAGAGTAAATTTAAAACATCTCACCACAAAAATGGTACGGTGAGGGGATGCATGTGTTGATAAGTTTGACCTGATTTTTCAACGTTATATTCATTTATCAAAACATCAGGTTCCCCATAAAGGAATACAATTATGATTTATCAATTAGGATAACATTAATGAAAAAGTGAAGGAGAAATAAAGCCTCTCTCAGACCACACAGTGGTGAAGGATTAGGGCGTCCCTCAGAATCAAGAACGAGGTGAGCATGGCTGCCAGCACAGCTGCTATTTGACACCTTCAATATGACAAGTGGATGTAAACAAGCAGCAATCATGAGGACACACACTCACACTCCTTGACTTTCTGGTGTGACACGAGGTGTTCTGGTCTCAGGACTTGCACATAAGGAGCTTGGACGTCATCACTCCCATCCAGACAAGAAAAACCCTGAACAGACTGAAAATCAGTAACTCTTCTTATATCTGTAAAAGAAGTGAAGTCACAGGGTAAACTGTTGTCCCCAAAGTTGAAGATGCAGTCAGAAAGGTACAGAGGGTCACAGCTTGTCTGATCAGAAACTCATGAGCAGAAATATCCGTGGGATCCAGGATGGGGGTAGAAAAACATGAACTGTATTGGAGAACTGCTGAAGACTCAGGGGGCAAATCTAAGTGTTGGGTGCACCCCAGGGAGATGGCCTTAGAGATCCCCAAAACTTTTCAACTCTACCTCAGGGGCCTGACTAGGTTGTTAATGAAAATGTCATAGAAGAATCCTCATGCCCCTAGCAGAGAAAGGGGGGAAGGAGCTATTCTGAAACACACCACGATCTCTTTTCACCAGCAGCAGCATGATGTTATTTATGACAAGGATGGACCCCAAGGGAAACTAAATTAGCTGATTCTAATAGGTTGGGACTCATACAGAGCACAATTGACCTGAGAGAAGGGAAACAGCCAATCCCATGCCCCAGCTCTGAAAACCTTCTAGTCTACACTAAGGGAGGAATAAAGGAGAAGCATCTGTGAAGGTCACACCCAGGACACAGCTCACTAAAGGACAGAAGTCATCATGGGACTGTGTACTGCTTCCCGTACCCCACACCTTACCCACATCAACAGGGCTTCTGTCTAATAACAGAGAAAACCTAAAACAGCACATGCACCTTAGACAGTACTTATTCAGTCTCTGTGAAAACCTAGTCCACAGAGGAGACAAAAAGAAAGACATCAAGGGACATTTCATCCAGTCTATAGCACGTCTTATCCTATTTACAGTGTGCTGTGCCTGTCCACGTTTCCACCGTGGATCATGCTGTTCTATCACCTCCTTTGGACTTGGCATTTCCTCATTTCCTGACATATGTGGAAGCCGTAGGATCCCTGCTGTGCACCACGTGAGGTCTCTGCCTTCACAGCTCATTCCAATCACTGAGCCTCGGATCTGCACCTGCACTGGGGAGGGTTGATGGGAACCAAGCTGGCCTCTGGACCTGTGGAGCTGAGCATCTGGGGACAGAGCAAGTGAGAATTTACACAATAGAAGACAGATGGTGACACTAGGGTGAGGGTCTGCGGGATACATTGGGGGCAGCAGAGTGCGGAGTGGGCGGGTCTCAGGGCTATGTCCATCTGGTTCTCATTATCCGCATGGATTCTCCCCATGGAAGCTGAGAGACAAGTCTTAGAACACAGTTCCCAAGGGTACATAGATCCCAGCCCAAAATTCAGCCCAGCAGGGCTCTAATTGATTATCTCAGTGCTTGTCATCCTGAATCCTCCACATGGAAGTATCAGAGCTGTGTGTGGCCCTCAGGCAGCTGCTTCTCCATCCAAGACACTGAGGGAAGGACAGAGAGTGAGACCAACCCTGAACATCAGTATCCCCAGTGTGGATGAGGATCCAGAGGCTAAAATTCCTCAATGAGGATAGAGACGCCATGGGCAGAGGTCCTGTAGGATGAGCATAACCATGTGGGGACATGTGTGCTGGACTGAGGGAAAGGCCAATAAGGGACAATGATTTAATTGTCAGGAAAGAGGACAGCTCATGTTATCACCTAACAAAAGAAAGGTCCCAGTGAATGGAAAAATCTTATCTACAGATGAGAAAAGTTACTTCACTCTGTGTTGCCTGCAGTGAGAACATGGGAATTAGAGTCACAAAGAACAAAGCAGGAAATGACCTTGGGGGACATGTGAGAGTCAGCAGAGCAGAGGAAAGCTCAGATCTCAAGAGGAACCCACATCCCCTCTCTGCACCTGCTCCATGGGGCACAGGAGCTGGGTGGGCCTTGAGCGCCCCCTGCAGCCCAGACCCCTCCTGTATCCTGCAGGGAGGTTTGTGTCTGGGCTCACGCTGACTTCCTGTCACTGTGTCTCTCGCACAGTAATACACGCCTGTGTCCTCGTCGGTCACAGAGCTCAGCTGCAGGGAGAACTGGTTGTTGGACGTGTCTCTGGTGATGGAGATGCGGCTCTCGAGGGATGGGTTATAATATGTGCTTCCACTAGAATAGATGCGTCCCATCCACTCAAGGCTCTTCCCCGTGGGCTGGCGGATCCAGTGCCAGTAGTAACCACTGGTGATGGAGTAACCAGAGACATCGCAGGTGAGAGAGAGGGTCTGTGAGGGCTTCACCAGTCCTGGGCCCGACTCCTGCAGCTGCACCTCGGACAGGACACCTGGAGACAAGGAGAATCAGAACCTGTCAGTCACATGCAGTCACAACCATCCCACTGACCCATGTCTGTCATCTGAGACACTCACCTTGAGGAGCTGTCACCAGGCAAAGGAGAAGACCCCACAATCTCATCTTCTGTTAGATCTCAACTCTGCCTTCCCCAGAGACCTGAGCCCTGCCTGAGGACAGACCTGTGAGCTTCCACCACCCATGAGTCCACATTTACCCTGGAGCTTGAAGGAAAATTTGCATGTGGGAGAGCTCTGTCCTTATAAGTGCTGAGGAACTGAGGTGAGATTATCTGTTTTTTTTGTTTTCTTTTAATTAACTGCGAGCTTTTTTTTTTCTTTAAAATTATTTGACATGTAATTTTAATGGGTGAGAATTTGCTGAGTTTCAAACATGGAAAAATGTGACCCTAGCTGTCTGAGGCCAGATCTACCTTCCTTCAACCCCTGTCTTCCCCTGCGCTCTCTTGGACTCAGCCCAACTCTCTCTCATAATCTCAGGCTCTGGGTCTTGCTTCCACAGTTCTGGTCCCAGCACCCCCTGCTTTCTTTCCCTGCACCCTCTCCCATGACGTGGTTCTCGTCACCCCGAGAGCTCGTTCCATCGTTCCACTGTTGCTGCTCCATGAGCCCCTGGCCTGCCTTGTGCTCTCCGTCCTGCCATATAAGACACAGCCCTTCAGAATCCACACAGACCTGCCAAAGACGATGCCCTGTGCATTACTCTGGAGAACGGAAAAGGATTCTCAATGTTTTGGAAAGAGACCAAGACTCTTGTCAATTCCGGCTTCCCTCAGTCATTCCTGTTCATCTAAAGTGTAAAAATGTTCAACCTAAATTCAGTTTTCATTCACATTTTACGGCTGTTAATCTTTCATTTAATCTCCCAATCTCATCAGATATTCCAGCTGTAAATACACACACACACACACACACACACACACACACACACACACACACACACACACACACACACACACACACACACACACACAGACACCCACACCCACACAATTAATTGCAATGGTTAACATGCAAGCAGTAATAACATCCTTAATATAAAAATTTTAAAAACATATTTCCCTTTGAGGTCTGTGTGTTGGGGCCCACGACAGCTGCTCTGAGACTGTGGGCACAACCCTCTGTACCACTGCCCATCACAGAGAAAGAGGCCAGGAGCTGGGGTGGACGCTGTGCTGTGTCTGAACCTGTGAGCCCCCTCTCAGTCCCAAGAGCAGGTTCATGTCATGGAGGGACAGCCCTTCAAGGGCCCTGAATGAATTTCAAGACAGGAGCTGCTGTTGGAAAATTTGGGGCCAATTCTTCACTTCCTGTTAACTCATACATTTTGTTGGAGTTTTCCAAAATGTTAAAAGACCTGGTAAAAGGCAAAGAAAAACAAATGCTCTGAAAACACAAATCAATATCAGAACCAGACTAAGATATGACACAGATTTTCTAATTATCAGGGAGTAGATTTAAAGCAACCATGTTTAGTTTGCAATTACGTTTCACTTTTTTTCCAACCCTTCAGCTGACTCTAAAGAGTTCTTGTTGCCCACGTCTATTTGTCCAGGATAATTTATCAGGACGCTCTGCCTAGTGGAGCAAACAGCCCAGCATCTCATCAGGAGTAAGGGATAAGGATAGAGATCTGCATCTTGCTTGTTTCTATTTTAATGTGCTCAGGAGGGAAGTTGTGGTGAGAAGAGTTGTCTGATTCATAACGTCACTCAGCCCAGACTCCCACTGGTTTGAGACCCAGAGTCTACAACTTGTGGACTGACATATAACAGTGAACAGAGGAGATGGAAACACATTTCAGGTGGGATATTTTTTAACTGTTGCAAAGACACTCAAAACGAGATCTCCCTATTAACCATTTTAAGTGCACAATATGGTATTGTTAAGTACGGGCACAGTGTTGTATAGCAGATTCTAGAACTTATTCATCTTGCGTAGCTAAAACTTTGTATCTGTTGAAATGAAGTAGCCAGGCTGTGAGTGTATGTGTTATAACTGTGTACATGGCATAATTTACCATGTGGCCCTGACTTACATCAAAAGATCAACACGTGTGGTATCTGTGATCTCAGGATGAAGGGGAAAAATAAGGTTTTGATTGGATTGGAGTCTAATACACTAAACAGGTGTCATCTCTCTCTATCTCCGTCTGTCTTTCTCTAGCTTTATCTCTTTCCACCAATGTACACACACACACACAGACACACACACACACACAGACACACACACGCTATTGGTCTTTTTTTGAAATCAACCTGTAATGATGCTTTTGATTGATGCTGAGCAATTTGTTGTAACACATAAAAAACCCATTCATCTTCACAGTCCTGTTTTGAACTGTCACAGTGTATAGGAAAAGTCCCTCGAGATACAAAGTGAGCAGGAGGACACTATGTGTCCTGGAGAGTTAATTGCACACTGTTTCTTTGTATCATAATTGTCCTGCTAGCCTCATACGCATCCTGGATATTAACTTGTAATAGAAGTGTTTGTGTTTTCTGGGTGGATCTATTGTTAAAAAATAAAAATAAAATAGGTGACCTAAGCTTGGGAGGTTGGTGGCAGTGGTGGCGTGGATTTTCTGGGGCAGACTTGCTGTGCTGACTCTCAGGCTTGGGGTGTGCACCTGCTCACTGTGGGTCAGTCATGTCAGCAGTTGGCTCATTGCAGATGGGGTTGATGGCCTGATTTTCCGACTGGGTATGGGTGTGTGGCATGCCAGGCATTTGGGGACTGGATCACCAGTGCCTGAATGTGGTGGGCCAGCCTGGGACTTGTAAGTCTAGCTATTTCTTACTCAGATGCATGTGTGTGCAGTTGTTCAAAGACTCAGGGGAGGATCTACCAGGGCATGGCAGCTTGATTATTTCTCTGGATCTCGGGTGTGGACACTGTGTTAGTCTGTTTCTGTTGCTTATAACAACACACATGGAAGTGGGTGATTTGTAAGAAAATAAAATTTATTGCTTACAGTTTTGCAGGCTGTAAAATTCAGAGTACAGGGAACACATCTGGTGAATCCCTTCTTTGGTGGATTTTCAGCAATGGGGACCTCATGTGGCAGAAAACGGCAAAACAGAGAGAGAGAGAGAGAGAGAGAGAGAGAGAGAGAGAGAGAGATTGAGAGAGAGACTCTCACATGCTCTCCTTTTAAAGCCCTCAGAACCACGTCCCTGACAACCATTATTAAACCATTCACTATGGCATGGTCCTAAAATTTAACCACCTCTTCAAGGCTCCATTTCAGTTACCATGATAGGACTTCCCACCCTCAACAGTTACAGTTGGAATTAAGCTTCTAGTATATGAGCTTTGTGGGACACAGTTCAATCAATCCACAGCATTGTACCACCAAAGTTCAAGTTCTTCCCACAAGCAAGTATATTCATTCCATTCCCCAAAACTTAACTTGTTTCCACTCAAAAGCCCAAGGTTCAAAGTCCCATCTGTGAAATCAGAACAAATTATCTACTGACGATGTACAATGGTGGGACAAGCATAGGATACATTTTCCTATTTCAATAGGGAGAAATCACCCAAAAGAAAGGGGCGACAGGTCCGAAACAAGTTTAAAAAGCCCACCAGGGCAGGTACTAAATCTCAAAGCTGAAAATCATATATCTTGACTCCATGGTCAGTGTCCTCTGTATGCTGGTGAAGTGGTTGGGTCCCCAAGTCCTCAGACATCTCTGCTTCTATGGATTTCCTGGTCTGAGGCCATGTTTCAGCTCACTAGGCTGGCATTGCACACTGGTAGCCACATAAGTTGGGGTCTCCATGGCGAAGCCACTCTCATGGTTCCACTAGGCATGATGTTGATGGGTTTTCTCTGCTCAAACTCCAACCTATGATTCTGCTTGGCATTGTGTCAGGTTAGGGCTCAAACCCTTCAAACCCATTGTCCAGACTTGGTCACAGACCCCTCACTTCCCAGGCTGTGTCACAGTTTGGATGACAGACCCTTCATGTGCATGTCATGAGTTAGGTAAATGGGAAAGTTTGCAGGAGTTATTGGAAGATTAGACACATTCATTCCAATGTGAGCTCAGTCCTCAGCTTCCTCAGCAGCAGCAGCAACTGCTTATGGCAACAGTAGCAGCCTCGCTACGGCCCCCTGTGGGCATGTCGGGGGCAGAGGGCCCTGCACATCAGAGCTACTCATCCTTTATACTTAAGTCTGATAATCCAGGAACACCTGGGTACAAGTCAGACATGCCAGGAACACCTGGGCACTAATTCACAGTAATATTTACATCCAATTCACGGAAAGATTCTGAACATCTGAGGGGCCCTGACCATTTTCCTTCAATTTTCCTTACACATTGCTTTAGCAAAAGCTGTCTGTATTGACTCAGCACCTGAGAACGATCTCTTCCTGGGTGTGCAGCCTTTTTCAGACCTCCTTTTAGAATGTGGTGGAGGCTCCCAAGACACCATAGCTCTGCCTTTCTGTCATCCTACAGACTTATCAACACTTGGATACTGCCAAGGCTTCACTCTCATGTTTTCCAAAGCTGTGGATCCAGCCAACCTGGGGCCAAATTAGTCACAGCTGCAGCAACCAGGGTGATGGAGTGGGGAGCAGCTCCTGAGGAGGCCCTGGTCAGCGAGCCTGTGGAGGAAGCCTTGGGCCTGTTCCCTGAGACCATTCTGTAACCCTAGCCCTCTAGACCTGTGATGAAAAGCACAGCCTACATGAGCTTCTGATACGCCTTCAAGGCCTTTTTTCTGTCCTCATAATCCCTTTCTCCTTTGCTCTTCTCCTCTGCAAATGATCCCTGTTCTACACTCTTGCTTTTGTGACCAGGTTGAAAGTTTTCTAATTTTTTGCCCTCTTATCTCTTTTGTATTGTAAATTCTGGCTTTACTATCTACATCCTCTGTCGTAACATCACATAGACTGTTGTAACTAGCAATGCAGCTTCTTTAATGCTCTGCTCTTAGAAATTTCTTCCACGAAATATCCTGAGTCAGCACCTTGATGTCCCACATTCCACAAAATATTTGGGCATGAACAGAATGCAGCCAAGTTTCTTGCCGGTTCATAGCAAGAGTGACCTTCCCCTCGGTTTCCAATAAACTCCTTCTTACTCCTTAAACCTCCTTAGAATGGTCTTTACGGTCTGTATTTCCATAAGCATCCTGCCAACACCACTTAACCATTGTCTAAAATATTCCAAATTTTTCCTGGTTTCCTTTTCTTCTAAATTCCCACCAGCAGGTAGGTTTTCTCTAGTCTGCTCCTTCGAATTCTTCCAGCCTTCGCCCATTATCCAGTTCCAAAGCCACTTTCACATTTTCAAGCATTAGTTATAAGCAACACCTCACTTTTAGTGCCAATTTTGTGTATTAGTCCATGTGTGTTGCTTATAGAAACACACCTGGAACCGGGTGATTTGTAAGAAAAGAAAATTAATTGCTTACGTTCAGAAGCTTTGAAATCCAAAGTCTAGGGAACACATATGACAAGGGCATTCTTTGGTGCTGGCTTTACAATAATGCAGGAGTCTCACATGTCAGAAAACGGTGAATCAGAGACAGAGAGACTCTCATGTGCTCCCCTTTAAAAGCCCTCAAACCCCACCCCGACAACCATTATTAGTCCATTCACTACAGCACAGTCCTATAGTCCAATCACCTCTTCAAGATACCACGTTACAATTACCATAATAGGATTTTTGAACCTCGGCAGTTACAGTGGGAATTAAGTTTTTAGTAAATGAGTTTGGGGGACACAATTCAATCAGTTCACAGCAGACATGCTTTGGCTCAGTTGGCTGTGTGCGGGTCTTCTGGCAGACAATCTACTGCACTTATCTGGGCCAGGCGGGAGATCGTGCTTCTGGTGGCACTTCAGGAGCACGTCTTCCAAGGGAGAGGCTGCAGAGCTGCTTCTCAGGTCGTGGTTGAGGACACTAGGGAGGCCTGAATGTAGGGGATCTGGCCAGCACTTCTCAGGTGGTGAGCAAACCTGCAGGGCTGGCCTGCAGAGGTGGGGCCCAGACAACTGCTTCTTGGATGGTGGGTGAGGCTGTGAAGAAGGCTCGCAAAGAGGGGGTCCTTCCAGTCACCTTGTAGGCAGTGGGTAATGCTGCAATTGGAGATTTCAGGGCAATATCCCCTGGCCGCTTCTCAGAGACAGAGTGATAAGCTTTATTTTTACCATCCCACGGGTGTGTTTGTGAGGGTTGGGACTTGTGAGCTGTCTTCTGGATCTGGAGCTCGGGCACACAGAACTCAGCCCTCTGATGGGGTGGGTGGGTGGTTTTCCACCTGTTTGATCTCTGGCCAGGGATGTGAAGGTGCTTCAGTTCAGCAGGCCTGGGATGGGCTTCCGAGATTTGCAGGACTGCAGTCACATTCTCTCCTGGGCTCAGAAGTTAAAGTGCTGGGATCAGGGATTTGTAGCCTCTCCTGTGAGTGTGTTGAAATAAAAACAAAGCCTTAAGCCAGGGGAAGTGCAGCGGCTTCTGGCCCTGGGCAGTGCATCCCACCGCAAGACCACTCCACACTGCATTAGCTCGTCATGGGGCAGGGGTTTGGAGGTGCATAGTGTGAGCTCCTGAAGTGCAGTGTGTGCATCCTAGGCAGCTCCCCGTGCTTGGCTGTGGGCTTGCAAGGAATCCTCCTGCAGTATGGACTACAGGCCTCTAAGGTAAGGATAAGCACTGGTGTTGGCCCTCTTCCTAGCTATTCTCCACAAGGGAAAGTTTTTCCTGCAATGATCAAGGTGGTAAAGTCTTGGCAGATGAGGCCGTGTGCTTCTCTGTCTCTCCGTGATGCCACCCCAGGCTGTTGAGCTCCACAGGATCTTGCCAATCTCCCCCACACACCCAGAAATACTCCTGTCAATATTTGGGTGTATATTAGTTATTCTTGTCCTTTCTGTTGGAGGAACACGCTCCAAGCACTTCTAGTGAGCTGTCTGGCCCAGCTTTCATCCAGAAAAATGTCAGGAGCAGGTTTAACCAAGAAAGTTCAAGATTTATAGACTAGAAACTACAGAACACTGATGAAAGAAATTGAATAGGATATGGAACTGGAAATAAACCATGTGTTAATGCATTGCAAAAATTAATATTGTTAACATATATATATCACTAATGAAATTTACAGGTTTAGTGCAATCAATCACTATCAAAATTTCAATATTGTTTTGCAGAAATGATAAAATAACAATTCTAAAATTTGTACAACATTAGAAATGGACCTAGGAGGCAAAACAATTTTGAGCACAAGGAGCAAGTCTTCGGGCATCATATCCTCTGATTTCAATACATATTATAAAATGTTTGTAATCAGAACAACATTGCTCTTGTGTAAAATCAGATGTGTTGACCAATAAAACAGGACGAAAAGCCCCAAGGTTAACGCACACATTTGCAGTCAATTGATTTCTGACAAAGGTATCAAGACTTCTAGGAGGAAAGGAAAATCTCTTCAATAAAATTTTTGGAAAAAACTGTATATCCACATGAAGAATAATAAAATGGGATGATTATTCCACATCACATAGAACAGTCAACGCACAATGGATTAAAAACTCAGATGTGACACCCAAAATGATAAAACTACTAGAAGTAGAAATAGAGGAATATTTCCATAATGTTGGTCCAGGCAATGATTTCTAGTTACTACCTTGAAAGCACAGGAAGCTAAAATAAAAATAGACAAATGGGATTACATCAAACTAAAAAGCTCTGCACAGCCAGATAAACTATTATCAGAGTGAAGAGACAATATTTGCAAATTGTCTGGTTCTGGAGAAAATATTTGCAAATCATACATCTGATAAGTGGCTAATATCCAAATAATATAAGAAATTCACACAATTGAATAGCAAGGAAAATATAGCCTAATTAAAAAATGGGTAACATATATGCATAGACATCTCTTTTTAAAAGACGTATTAATGGCCAAGAGATATATGATGAAATGTTAAACATCTCTAATCATCAGCGAGATGCAAGTTAAAACCCTAATGTAATGTCACCTAAAACCTCACCCCCTACCTGATCTAAGTGGGAGGGCAGAATTGGGACAAACGACTGTGGTCAGTCCAAAGCATGTTAGGGGTGAGCTGGTGTGTGGCCTGTGCGGTGTGGGGTAGGGGCCAGTGGCAGTTCTAATGGGTTGATATCCTTGCTGCATGGTCATGTGTAGTCTTATGGTCTCTACACAAGAAAAGAAAAATTTGCTTAAGAGGTTTAGTCAACAGGGCCCAAAAAGCAGGGCCAGAATTAGCATCATCAGAGGTCCTAATAGGGGCAACAGCCGTGGGAACTAATGCCAGATTTTTCCGCAGGCACCCCAGAACTCAGGTGCTTATAATCATAATCATGATGGCGTAACTGCTAATTTCTTTGCAGCATCCTTCACTAGGCCTGACTGGTTAACAGTGAAACAACATTCTTCCCCAAATAAGCAAAAGATGCCTTTTTCAGGCATTAGGATGTCTAACCCTCTGCTGTTTTGCAGTACCACCCCTAGCACTGAATCTGTCTGATCCTGGAGCCGGTGGCCCACATTTGAACATGAACAGTGACAGCTGAATATCAGGCAGATGATGAAGATAGACAAAGCCATCAACCTTTAGATTCCTTCTGTGGATGGATCTTCTGTAACTGTGAGGTTAATCACACATAAACCGAGATATAAACGGGGCACTACAAGGTTTTCCGTACTGACTAATACTCATCTTTAGTAGTAGACCACGTGAGGGTAGAGGCATCCTTTGCTGGTGGAGGGGATCATGTCATCGCAGTGGCACAGGTGTAACAGTGATCCAGCAAAGAAGATGGAGGTCCGGAGGCAGAGGAGGATAATGCACGTTGTAAGGCCTGGAGGTAGAACCCTCTATCTCCTTTTATAAAGCACCTCGAGGTCTTCTAAAGGCTCACAGGAGTAGACTGCCTCCTTCAGCGGTGGGACACAGTTATTGCTCTCCTGTAATGAAAGGGGGGCAGGCTGCTTCCTGGAGAGATGAACCCCACTATCCATTTCAGCTCTCTTTATTGCAGAGTGGGTTGCTAGAATTACTGTAAAATGGTCCTTCCATTTAGGGTTTAGTTGTTTGTTAGCAGGACCTTCCTTCCAGGTCTTATTTAGGACCTGTTCTCCTGGCTTTGTCGGTGCCCCGTGAGCGTTACTGCCAGGGGACGGTAAAACATGAGCTACATTTTTCTTCTGGGCTGCTTGGAATTGGCTCAAGTTGGTAATGTCTTGTATAAGGCCTGCAGTCTCAGGATCTGTGAGCATGTCTGTTGAAAGAAAAGGTCTGCCACACAGCAGTTCATAGGGGCTGAAATCAAGCTTTGCCTTTGGGGCATTGCACACTCATAAGGGCAATGCGGAGCACAGAGACCCAGTGTGTAGAGGTTTCCTGGCATAATTTGGCAAGAGTGCATTTTAGGAATTAATTGGCCCTTTCTACTTTTCCAGAGGACTGTGGCCTCCAGGCCGAATGTAGAAGATATTGTATTCCCAAGGCCTTTGCTATCTCCTGGGTTATATGGGAGGTGAAGGATGGTCCCTAACGGATTTGAAGACTGCAGGGAGGCCAAACCTGGGAATCACTTCCTTGGGCAGAGCTTCAACCACCTTAGTGGACTTTTCTGTTCAAGTAGGATGAGTCTCTCCTTATCCAGAAAAACTGTCGATGAAAAGCAGCAGACATTTACATTCCCGGCATGGAGGCGTATGGTAGAAGTCAACTTGCCAGTCTTCTCCTGGGTATGAACCCCCCTGCTGGACTGGTTCCAACCGTGGAGGCACATTTGGCCCCGAGCTGTTGTAGGCACACAGAGAACAGGCCCTGCAAACCTATTAACTCTTCGTGCCAAACCCCAGCCTGTAAAAAGATGAGTGACCGTGGCCAAGTTTACCCCTCTACCCAAAGTGAAGGCATCATGTAGAGCCTTGATAACCTTCCATTGGATTGTCTTTGGGAGCAACAGTCTGCCTTCTACCATCCACCATGACCCTTGGTAATGGCCCCCTACAATTTCAGTCTTCTCTTCCACTTGGGCATACTATGGGGTCATCCTTTCTCATGAAAAATCAATGCAGTCACATTGCTTTGTGTTATTGACTGTATGTGGTCATGACAGCTGTGCTGTTTCTATGCACATGGGAATACATCCAGTATGGTGTCATGGTGGCAGCTGCCCCACAATGTTGCCTGTACACATCCATTCCTTCCCCACTTTACCAATCTCTAAGAAGTTTCACACTTTTTTGGGTCTTTATTTCTCTTGCTCTGATCCCTCACTAAAATCACCCTTAATTCTGTACCTACTGCAATGCAGCCTTTCGCTACTCTGCTCCTCCAAACCCTTTCAGCGCCTTTCCATTAGTCACTTTCAAAGCTGCTTCTCTGTTTTCAGGTGTGTGTATTGCTGCACCAGACTCCTCAGTAACAATTTTCTGTCTTTGTCTGTTTCGTGTGTTGCTACAAAAGAATACGTGAGACTGGTTAATTTATAAGGAAAAGGAGGTGTATTTGTCTCATGAGTCTGGGACAGCTGCATCTTGTGCAGGCTTCAGGCTGCATCTGCTTATGGTGGGATGTGGAAGAGGAGTGTACGTGTGCGATGAGACCACATGCCAAGAGAAGAACCACCACGAGAGTGTGGATGTGCCAGGCTCCTTTGAACTTACAACTCTCTAGGAAAATAACAGAGCAAGAGGTAACTCTCCCCCAGCCCAGGGAGCATTTATCTACTCATGAAGGATCCACTCCAATGGCCCACAGACCAACCACTAGGCTATTACTCTCAAAACTACAACATTGGGGTTAAGCTTTCAACAGGAGTTTTTCAAACCACAGTGAACTGCATGCGTCTAATATTCTAAGAGAATAGATCACAAGTGTTTCCTCCCCCAAATGTGGTCACTATGGGAGATGTTGGATGTGTTATTAAGCCATGTTATGTCAATGATTTCACAATGTATTCATCTATTAACCCATCATATTATATACCCTAAATACATAAACTTTTTATTAGTCAGTTATACCTCAGTAGAACTAGACAAAATAAAATGTGATTTTACTCTGTAGAAATTATGAAGAGAATCAACTATAAAAATCTAACCAAACAGAAAGCTTTGAAGGAGCAGTGGTAAATTTTAATAGGCCCTGGAGAGGTTGCCGCTTGTCTTACACAAGCCCTCATACACCTTGCAGCAGCGTCACTCTTGCGTTCCTGTTCTGACGCCGTCACCTCAGCAGAGCTCATCTTGTAGGAGCATCTCACACAGTTAATCCAGGGTTGTTGCTGAATTTAAATGAGGACACGTGTGTGTCTCCAAATAGACACAGCAGTTACGTGAGAATGGAGACCTGCCCGTGAGGTGAGCGATTTCTTTCAGGTTACACGTGAATCCCTCATGATGAAACACTCAGATTTTTGGAAGAAACATTGTGTAAAGCAAACATACTTTGAAGACCCCGATCTTCGTTCAAGACGTAAAGGTATTCCTTGCTAATAATAATATGATTGAGGGAAATGGGAATCATTTTCACACAAAAAGTAAAGACCTGTGAGAGAGAAGTCATGGGAGCACTGGGAGGAAGGACCAGTGAGCTCCTGGACACACGGTCAACTGGGGCAGGCCCTTCATGCAATGGTGATTCAGCCCTGAAGGTTTTGTGGGCGATGACAGTATTCAGCAAAATGTGATTTCCTATTATTAGCTTGTGCTATTTAAACTAGTAGCACCCATTGTGTATTTATTTTATGTATATTTTAAAAATAGATTTATTGAGGTATACTAAATCTACAAAATCTGCAATATTTTGTAAATACTTAGCACCAATCATCTAATTTCATCTTTGTACATGCAGAAAAAACAGGGTATGTAGTATTAATGTTATTTCCATTGCACAGTTACACAGTTAAAAACAGAAGCTCAAGTAAGTTGTGCAATGTGTCCAGCATCACATATCTGTTAAAATTGAGCCCCGGTACCTGGGTCTGTGCTTCTCACCACACTACTCCTAGTCTTTGCTGGATCAACTCCAGGACAGGGTGGGAAATGACTAGTGAGGTCTGCAGAACAAGTTTCTGTGGCAAGAGCATGGCATGCTTTATTTATTTATTGTTATTTTTGGCATTTTGTGTTTCCTAAATGCAGGTCACTTTCTTTTTTCTTTTTTGAATTCTGTCTTTAAAAAAATGCAGGATTGATGCAGATGTGATTGCAGAAGTCTCAGACATTACAAGATTATCGTTTCACCACTTCTTTTCAGCCAAATTATTTACTTATTTTAGCAGCTTTAATGACATAGAATTGACATATAGCAAATACCACATACACAGTGGAAGTGTACAATGGGATTCATATTGACGCATATGTACACCTGCACATCTATCATAACAATCAGCAAAATAAACAAATTACCTTTAAATGTATTTTCATGTTCTCTTTTCAGTCATTCTCTTTTTCCACCCATGTTCCCAATGTCTCATCTTTAATATACTTTAGAATTCTTTTAATATTTTAGAATTTATAAAAGTAAAATCATCAATATGTGTTTTATTTTTTTGTCTTCTTTACTCAGCATACTTACTTGTGAATGTGCCATGTTTCTGTGTATCAGATATTTTAGTGATAGAAGGTATTTCAATACATCTATACACACTGTTTGTATATAGGAAGCTGCTTGATATTGAGATTGTTTCCGGTTTCTGAATATTACAAATAAAACTGCTACTCAGCTTGGAGATATAGATGTCCAATAAAAAGTTTGTTCTAATTCTTATAACAAAAATAACTAATTTGTATTTGTTTAAATTTAGCAAATTTTCTTCAGTACGTCAGATAACTAGCACTATAAGACAACCAACAGATCTGAAATCTAGAGAAAGGTAAGTATTTGCAGGGAGAAAGATGACCAAAATATTAGCGTATTAGAGGACGCCTAATGTCATATAGGCTGGTATATGCTTCAAATAGAAATATTTACCGGATTGCTTGAAGTTGAATGTGGTAAAGGATTTGTAGTGTAAAATCCTCCGAGGGCATATATTTGTGGGTTCCAATTCTCCTTGAAGCCTTTTGCTTCTGGATGAAGACACGTTATTGAAACCTCCATGTTCCAACCCTTGTGGTGCTTCTGACTGGAAAAAACACAGTGACTTCTGCTGAAATGCATCCAGACCCACCTTCCCTACCATCTCTATGGTACTAAAAATTAGTTTGCATCAGTAAAAACTCCAAAACCAGTATTCTACAGGTACTAGTGGAATTTCATAGCAACTGGGAGGCGACAGAAGAAAACACAAAGCTCTGAGCAGAACCACCTCCCCTGTCTTCCTAAAACATTAAAATCATTATTCGTCAAGGAATCACAGCGCAGCGGAAATGGGATAAGGATAGAAAACAATGTCAGCTGTGGGAAAGAGCCTCTGGGCAAACAGCAGATGCCCTTCAGCAGAACTGGAGAAAGAACACGAGGGCCAGCAGAAGCTCTGGAGGTGGGACAGGGCACTAGGAAGGACAGGGGCCATGATCTTCACCTGAAAGTGCAGCTCAGCCAGAAGGTCACAGAAAGACTGTCTCGTGCAACCTCTTGTGCGGATTGACATCGGTCAGGTGAGTGTGACACTGAGATGCACCTGGGAGAGGTGGAGGGACAGATTCTCTCTGGAGAGCACAGGGTGAGGACCCAATGTCAATCTTTAAACAAAATAAGGTTTCACTGGAGGCACCAGAACTCTGGTGGCTGGAGCAGTAACACACTTCTATTGTGATAGCCACGGCAATGATGAATTTAAGTGTAGCCACTGCTGAGTTCACACAAATTTCCACAATAAAATCATAGAAAATATAGGGTGTGATTATCTACAGAAGAAAAGTAATAATAAGCCAATATAACAATTCCAATGAAGCCATTTTTGTAAACATGAACTTTTGAATCACTTGTGCACATTCCTTGGGAAATGGCAGTTTAATCACATCTGAAAATATTATGGTTCAAAATCCTAGTAATCATCACTGTGCAGCATTCACAGCAATTTGGCATAAGTTCTCATTACATAGTGGAATTTTCAGCTATTTCTAAAATCATATTTGAGTGTAGATCAAAAGTGCCCAAAGGCATAGGCTGAGTCACCACTTTTTGCAATTCAGGCACAGACCACTGATGTTCAGTCCTCTACTTAAATATAGTTTCTCATAGGTAATTTTATTGTTAGAAGGTAACATGCTACCACATCTAAAAAAGTTGTCCTCTGTAGTGTATGCAGACCAAGTATACATTATAGCTAATACTGTCCAGGAGTAGGTGACAATGATGGTTTATGTTTGGCTGTCTGTGTAGAATGTCATAGGTGGCTCCTGTCTGTAATATTCCTAAGATTCTGCATCACTTGGCCTGTTTACACACCCCAAACCCTGACAATCCCTAATGTTTTATTAAAAAATATCTTCATAGTTTTACTTCTCCTGTAATGTCATGAAGTTGGAATAAAAATAATCTATTTGACTACATTGGTATCTCTCACCTAGTAATATATTTTTAATGTTTCTCCATCTCTTTTCATGACTTGATAGCTCATGTTCTTTCAATGGTGAGTGACATTCCATTGTGTGGATGTTTATCTATATACTTATGAAGGACCAGTTTTGACAACTATAATTAAAGCAGCTATAAACATAAATGTACATTTTTGTGTGGACATAATTTTCTCTTCCTGCCTTCCAGTCCCTCACTACTATCTGGGTTTTTTCTAGTCTGCTGCTCCAAACTCTTCCAGCCTCCTCCCATTACTCAGTTCCAAAGCCTCTTCCACATTTTCAGGTATTTGTTATGATCAATAAACAACTCCTGGTAACAATTTTCTTATTGGTGTAGAGCTAGAGCTGGGTCTGGAGCTCACAGACCCCTCGAGCCCATTGACAGACCCTTCACATGCAGGTCTCTAAACTAGAAAACCAGCAAAAAGGTCCTTGGGGCCTTGGTTGGAGAATGAATGGTCTTTTTCATCACACAAAGGTCAAGGAGCTAGGCAGTGCAAAGAGAAACTATGAAACTCAACTGCTACAAGCAAAGTCCAAATGCCTGAATGTTGATAGCAGCTCTATTCACAGTAGCCAGAAAGTGAATAATCCCGAATGTTCACGGACAGATGAATTGATAAACAAACATTGTAATTTGATACAAGTGAAAAACTATTCACCTATACAAACAAATGAGGTACTGACACACGCTACAAAATAAATGAACTTTGAAAACATTATACCATGTAAAAGAAGGAGACACAAAGGCCACATCTTGTATAATCTGATGCATATTAAACACCCAGAATAGGCAAATCCATAGGGACAGAAAACATATTAGTGGTTTTCAGAAGCACGGAGAGAAAGGAACGGGAAGTGGCTGATTTTAGGGTATGGCATTTCCTTATGAGGTGATAAGGATGTTGTGTAACCAAAGAATGGTGACAGTTAATAAACCATGTGAAAACATTAAATGCCACTAAACTGTACAGTTTAAAATGTAATGCTATACCAGTATACAAAAAAAATACTTAAAATTTTATTTTAGGTTTACATTAATCATTTTAAAATAAGAGAAACAACATTTTAAGGGAATCCACAAAACAAATGCATAAAATATAAGAGTTCCTGAGTAAGAATTTTGCTGAACAGAGACAGGAAACACCAAGGTCTGAAAGGAAACCCTGGGTACTGTGTGCACCTGCTCCTCGTGGGAATTTTCTGCGTAGTGTGTTCTGGGTTCACTGAACCACCAAGTCCCCTCCTGTCTTCCCACAAAGAGGTTTGTGTCTGGGCTCACGCTGACTTCCCCTCACGTATGTGTCTCTCGCACAGTAAGACACAGCTTTGTCCTCAACTATTAGGTTGCTCAGGGTTAAATAAGCTTGGTTCGTGGAGGTATGTCTGGTGATGCTGACTTGAGATTTAAGATCTGTATTATAGTTGTTCGATCACCACTCCACATCACAACGACCCGCTCCAGCCTTTTCCTTGTTCCTGGAGGATTCAGCTCACAGCACAGCTGGTTAAAGAGAATCCAGATATAGAGCAGGTTATAGACAAAGTCTGCAAGGGCTTCACCAGGCCAGGTCCTGACTCCTGCAGGTATATCTGGGACAGGACACCTGGGGACAAGGAGCATCAACATAAAACACACCTGAAATCACCACATGTCCATGTTCCTTCCCTAAAATCCCTGATATATTCACAGCAGAGAGAGGCCACCAGGACACCCATGCTCTGATGAAGGGCTCCTGGTGGAAGGAGACTGGGGCTGCTCAGCCCAGGGCTGGCCTTTCAGCCTGACACTGGGGTCTGCTTTGCATGAAGAGGCCCCTGAGGATATAAATGTGGGAGCAGAGGGGACGGTCTCTGTCTGTCCTTGTCTGGGCTGAGCATTTTACCTTGTGCTGCTGAGAGGAATTGGGGAGACAGAACCTCAGAGACTCTTCTCTGCATCACTGCCTGGTCTTCCTGTGTCCAGACAAATATGAAGAGAAGCGGGAATTGAGCTTGGAGGGTTTGACAGTGCAGACCATGAGGAAATGTGTGAATTAAAGAGATTCTAGGTTCAAGGAGAGGTCCATGACCTTTTGATCCTCAAATGCTCCATGCACAATATCTGTATTGATATTGATGCTGGCTGCCAGCGGTTGGCTTCAGTCTCTCTGGACAAAAACCCATTATATGTCACTTCAGTGATACAGTTGGAATTGTTTAGAATCTTGTTGTTGGCTCCCGCCAGAACAAAGAGACATTTATAGGAGAATCAGGTATAAGTCTTTGTGGTGCGTGTATATATATACAGATACATACATGCACATACATACACACACATATACTTATGTACGCATGTGTTTATCGAGGGAGAGAGAGAGAGAGAGAGCAAGACCTCTACCACATCTTGTTCCTCACAGACAAGTCACTAAGGCAAACACATAGACAAGATGCCCCCTACCCACTGTGTGACAAAATCACATGGGACTACAAATATTATGTTGGAAATTTCTAGAAAGCTCGATCTTCTTCAGTCTCATTTGGAAATCATCTGTTCACACTCCTGCCCCAACACCTACAATGTCAGCCTTGACTCTCACATCAGACTCAGTCTTCAGGTTCATCATCTCGTCACTTGCTTCAGGTCACAGGTGACTCCTCAGTGGTGTTCTCTCAAGCGCAGCTCCTCCTGCATCTGCAGACCTGTGAGATGGACACTCTGTGCCCTGCCTCCCCTTAACCCAATGTATTGTGATGAGTCACTTCTAGGATGAAAACTGTAGACAACCGTGTTCAAAGAGTAATTCCAGGCACCTGGGAGTCACTGGATCACAGCAACATTGAACACTGGTTGGGCACGTGGTGCCACTGTCTGGTGCTGGTTTATTTCTACTGTCTGGTGATGACACTGCGAGACTCACAGCTTCCCTCTTTGGCCTTCTAGTCCCACCCTGTTAGGACACTTCCTTTCTCAATTTTAAATTGTTCTTGTTTGCAGTGGATTACATCTTTTAGTCTTTTTTTATTTAAAATGAGCTAGAAGAAGTTACAGGTTGTGAAAAATATTAGAACATAAGTAAAAACTGTCCCTTTATGACAGTTCAGGGCATACAGCAGATAATCTCAGTGAATCACATTGAAAACACTGACTTTGAAATGGATCAGAGGTACAAATAAAATCAGGGACTATGCATCTGTGTAAAACAGCCAATTCTAAATAAGGAAGTGGTGAAGTGACTGGAGCAACTGACTCGTTTTCTCAGAGTCTGGGATTTAGGAAAGTTTAGACTTAAATATGGGAAGGTATAGTAGGTCTACAAGTATAGAGTTTCTCATAGAAATGGAAGGTGCAGACCCCTACAACAAACAAAGAAACAAACAAGTGCTTACTCTCAGCCTTGCTCTGCATGTGCTAACGGAGCTGGGCCTTTTGAACTGAGGGTCCTGAGGTCCCTCTCAACCAGTCCTGTGTCATCGTCCAGGGCTCTTGCTGCTTTCCATAGGACAATTTTGTACAGATTTTCCTCTATGTTTTATTCTAAGTGTTTCATAATTTCAGGATTCAAAAGTAATGTTTAATCTATTTTGAGTGAATTTTTGTAAGAGGGTCTAATTTCATTCTTTTGCATATGGATATCCAATTTTCCCAGCATAACTTTTCTGATGAAATTGTACCCTTCTCATTATGTGTTCTTGTACCTTGATAAAAGTCATGTGAACACAAATGTTTGGTTTTATTTCTTGACTCTCTGTTCTGTTTGTCTCTAAGTCAGATTGTATGTCTTTAGCATGCTGTTTTGATTACTTTAGCTTTATAATATATTTAGAACCAAGGTTAAGTAGGCGTTATCTATGGGATGCAAGGACGATCCAAAATAAGCAAGCAAATGTATGTGATAAACTGCATTACTGAATGAAGGAGAAAAAACTTATGATCATCTTACCACAGGTAGAAGAAACATTCACCATACTTTAATACCTTTCTTATAACAAAAATTTTAACAAATCAGTTATAGAAAAAAATATACCTCATTATATTAAAGGTCATATATGACAATCCCACAGCTAACAATATGCTTCACAGTGAACGTTGCAAGTTTGTTATATGTGATCAGAACAAGACAACACCACCCTCTTTCACCACATCTCTTCAACATAGAACTGGAAGTTCTAGTCCGAGCAGTTATGTAATAAAAATAAACAAATGTCATCCCCAGAGTAAAGGAGAATGAAAATTGCTTCTGTTTGCTGATAATATGATCTTACATATAACACCCTAAAAACTCCACCTATAAATTTTGAGAACTAATAAATAAATTTGGCAATATAGCATGATAAAAAAATCAACACTCAGAAATCAGTGGTGTTCCTATACTATTACCATGTACTTCCTAAACAAGAATCCCAATTACAGTAGCATCAGAAAAACAAATTAAATTCTTGGGAATGAATTTAAGCAAGTAGTTTTAAAATTTGTATCCTGAAAACACTAAACCATTGATAAAAAATGGAAATGACATAAAAGATGGAAAGAAATCTTGTTTTCATGAATTTGAGGAATTGATATAGAATCAAACACAAGCAAGCATTTAACACAATATGTATCAAAACCCCAATGTAATTTTTTCACAGGAATTAAAAAAAATCTAAAATTTGTTTTAAACCGCTAAGGACCTCAAAGAATTAAAGCAATTCTGAACTAAACAGCAAAGTTGAAGGCCACCAGTGATTTTAATTTGTACCGGAACCTTTTGAGATTATGTTACAAGACTCCATAACTTGTTCAACTTCCTTAGCATATGAGAAAGGATGAAAACAAAAGGTTAACAGAAAAGTGCAGGAAGAGAAGCTCAGAATGTTGGTGGGGGTCATTAGTAGAATAGACACTGCCAAGGAAAGAGTCAGAGAGTTTCGTCACGTGTCAAATAGAAGATTTCAAGCCGAAATGAAAAAAAACAAACAATTAAAAATAAGACAGAACATAGATGATCTGGGGGGGAAGGCAAAACATGTAACGTGTATAATTGGATCTCCATTGATGCAGAAGGAGAGCAGAATAGAATCAGTTTAAATATAAATGGATGAGAATTTTTCAACATTGATGGTAGACACAAAAATACAGAATAAAGAAGCCCAGAGAAGACAAAACAGGATAAATAAAATAACAGCAATGAAGTACATGCACATGCACACACACACACACACGCACACACACACACACATACAGATACACATGCATACATACACATCCCTACACACAGAAACACACACATAAAGACAAACACACATACGTACATACACAAATACATCCAGATACATACATGCACATCCCTACACACACACAGACACACACACACACAGAAACACAGATACACACATGCACACACATAAACACACACACACACACACACATATACACACAGACACACAGAACCATGCCCCAAAACTTAGGCCTTATCATAATAAAATGGCAGAACATATTCAAAGATGTTAGGTATAAACATGCTTAAATACAAAAGAAGAATGACACAGGTTACAGGGGACTTCATGTCAGAATCAGTGTAAACAAAAATGCAGAGGTTTGAAATACTTACAGTGTTGGAACCTGCACCCACCATGCACCAGGAATCTATATTCAGCTAAATGATCCTGCAAAAGTGGAGACCAGCATCTAATCATACGTTCCCTCCCTCCGAGAAGGAATGACTATTTGATATATGTCGAATAGCATGGAAATTTAGTCAATAATAATAGATTGTAAATTTCAAAATAGTGAAAAGAGTAAATTTAAAACATCTCACCACAAAAATGGTACGGTGAGGGGATGCATGTGTTGATCAGTTTGACCTGATTTTTCCACATTATCCACATTTATCAAAACATCACGTTCCCCAGAAATGAATACAATTATGATTTATCAGTTAAGATAACATTAATGAAAAAGTGAAGGAGAAATAAAGCGTCTCTCAGACCACACAGTGGTGAAGGATCAAGGCGTCACTCAGAATCATGAATGAGGTGAGCACGGCTGCCAGCACAGCTTCTATTCGACACCTTCAATGTGACAAGTAGATGTAAAGAAGCAGCAATCATGAGGACACACACACACAGTCCATGACTTTCTGGTGCGACACGAGGTGTTCTGGTCTCAGGACTTGCACATAAGGAGCTTGGACGTCATCACTCCCATCCATACAACAAGAAAAATCCTGAACAAACTGAAAATCAGTAACTCTTCTTATATCTGTAAATGAAGTGAAGTCACAGGGTAAACTGTTGTCCCCAAAGTTGAAGATGCAGTCAGGAAGGTACAGAGGGTCACAGTCTGTCCGATCAGAAACTCATGAGCAGAAATATCCGTGGGATCCAGGATGGGGGTAGAAAAACATGAACTGTACTGGGGAACTGCTGAAGACTCAGTGGGCAAATCTAAGTGTTGGGTGCACCCCAGGGAGATGGTCTTAGAGATCCCCAAAACTTTTAAACTCTACCTCAGGGGCCTGACTAGGTTGTTAAAGAAAATGTCATAGAAGGATCCTCATGCTCCTAGCAGAGAAAGGGGGAAGGAACCATTCTGAATCACACCACGATCTCTTTTCACCACCAGCAGCATGATGGTATTTATGACAAGGCGTGACCTCAAGAGAAACTAAATTAGCTGATTGTAATAGGTTGGGACTCATACAGAGCACAATTGACCTGAGAGAAGAGAAACAGCCAATCCCATGCCCCAGCGCTGAGAACCTTCTAGTCTACACTAAGGGAGGAATAAAGGAGAAGCATCTGTGAAGGTCACACCCAGGACACAGCTCACTAAAGGACAGAAGTCATCATGGGACTGTGCAGTGCTTCCCCTACCCCACACATTACCCACATCAACAGAGAAAACCTAAAACAGCACATGCACCTTAGACAGTACTTATTCAGTCTCTGTGAAAACCTAGTCCACAGAGGAGACAAAAAGAAAGACATCAAGGGACAATTCATCCAGTCTATAGCACGTCTTATCCTATATACAGTGTGCTGTGCCTGTCCACATTTCCACCGTGGATCATGCTGTTCTATCACCTCCTTTGGACTTGGCATTTCCTCATTTCCTGACATATGTGGAAGCCATAGGATCCCTGCTCTGCACCACGTGAGGTCTCTGCCTTCACAGCTCATCCCTAACACTGAGCCTCGGATCTGCACCTGCACTGGGGAGGGTTGATGGGAACCGAGCAGGGCTCTGGACCTGTGGAGCTGAGCGTCTGGGGACAGAGCAAGTGAGAATTTACACAACAGAAGACAGATGGTGACACTAGGGTGAGTGTCTGTGGGATACATTGGGGGAGCAGAGTGGGGAGTTAGCGGGTCTCAGGGCTCTGTCCATCTGGTCTCATTATCCGCATGGATTATCTTCTCCCCATGGAAGCTGAGAGACAAGTCTTAGAACACAGTTCCCAAGGGTACATAGATCCCAGCCCAAAATACAGCCCAGCAGGGCTCTAATTGATTATCTCAGTGCTTGTCATCCTGAATCCTCCACATGGAAGTATCAGAGTTGTGTCTGGTCCTCAGGCATCTGCTTCTCTGTCCAGGACACTGAGGAACGGACAGAGAGTGAGACCAACCCTGAACATCAGTGTCCGCAGTGTGGATGAAGATCCACAGGCTAAAATTCCTCAGTGAGGAGAGAGACGCCATAGGCAGACGTCCTGTAGGGTGATCATAACCATGTGGGGACATGTGTGCTTGTCTGAGGGAAAGGACAAGAAGGGACAATGATTTAATTGTCAGGAAAGAGGACAGCTCATGTTATCACCTAACAAAAGAAAGGTCCCAGTGAATGGAAAAATCTTATCTACAGATGAGAAAAGTTACTTTACTCTGTGTTGCCTGCAGTGAGAACATGAGAATTAGAGTCACAAAGAACAAAGCAAGAAATGACCCTGGGGGACATCTGAGAGTCAGCAGAGCAGAGGAAAGGTCACATCCCAAGAGGAACCCCCCATGCCCTCTCTGCACCTGCTCCATGGGGCACAGGAGCTTGGTGGGCCTTGAGCGCCCCCTGCAGCCCAGACCCAGCCTGTATCCTGCAAGAGGTTTGTGTCTGGGCTCACGCTGACTTCCTGTCACTGTGTCTCTCGCACAGTAATACACGCCTGTGTCCTCGTCGGTCACAGAGCTCAGCTGTAGGGAGAACTGGTTCTTGGACGTGTCTCTGGTGATGGAGGTGCGGCTCTTGAGGGACGGGTTATAACCTGTGCTTCCACCAGAACTAATGTATCCCATCCACTCAAGGCTCTTCCCCGTGGGCTGGCGGATCCAGCTCCAGTCGTAACCACTGGTGATGGAGTAACCAGAGACATCGCAGGTGAGGGAGAGGGTCTGTGAGGGCTTCACCAGTCCTGGGCCCGACTCCTGCAGCTGCACCTCGGACAGGACACCTGGAGACAAGGAGAATCAGAACCTGT
Source organism: Cynocephalus volans (assembly GCF_027409185.1). Lineage (NCBI taxonomy): Eukaryota > Metazoa > Chordata > Mammalia > Dermoptera > Cynocephalidae > Cynocephalus > Cynocephalus volans. The sequence goes on from NC_084462.1 coordinate 185,185,126, forward strand.
CAGTCACATGCAGTCACAACCATCCCACTGACCCATGTCTGTCATCTGAGACACTCACCTTGAGGAGCTGTCACCAGGCAAAGGAGAAGACCCCACAGTCTCATCTTCTGTTAGATCTCAACTCTGCCTTCCCCAGAGACCTGAGCCCTGCCTGAGGACAGACCTGTGAGCTTCCACTCCCCATGAGTCCACATTTACCCTGGAGCTTGAAGGAAAATTTGCATGTGGGAGAGCTCTGTCCTTATAAGTGCTGAGGAACTGAGGTGAGATTATCTGTTTTTTTTGTTTTCTTTTAATAAACTGCAAGCTTTTTTTTTCTTTAAAATTATTTGACATGTAATTGTGAGATGGGTGAGAAGTTGCTGAGTTTCAAACATGGAAAAATGTGACCCTAGCTGTTTGAGGCCAGATCTACCTTCCTTCAAACCCTGTCTTCTCCTGAGCTCTCTTGGACTCAGCCCAACTCTCTCTCATAAACTCAAGCTCAGGGTCTTGCTTCCACAGTTCTGGTCCCAGCACGACCCCTGCTTCCTTTCCCTGCACCCTCTCCCATGAGGTGGTTCTCGTCACCCTGAGAGCTCGTTCCATCGTTCCACTGTTACTGCTCCATGAGCTCCAGGCCTGCCTTGTGCTCTCCGTCCTGCCATATAAGACACAGCCCATCAGAATCCACAGAGACCTGCCAAAGACGATGCCCTGTGCATTACTCTGGAGAATGGAAAAGGATTCTCAATGTTTTGGAAAGAGATCAAGACTCTTGTAAATTCCAGCTGCCCTCAGTCATTCTTGTTCATCTAAAGTGTAAAAATGTTCAACCTAAATACAGTTTTCATTCACATTTTATGGATGTTAATCTTTCATTTAATCTCCCAATCTCATCAGATATTCCAGCTGTAAATACAGACACACACACACACACACAATCAATTGCAATGGTTAACATGCAAGCAGTAATAACATCCTTAATATAAAAATTTTAAAAACATACTTCCGTTTGAGGTCTGTGTGTTGGGGCCGAAGACAGCTGCTCCTGGACTGTGGGCACCACCCTCTGTACCACTGCCCACCACAGAGAAAGAGGCCAGGAGCTGGGGTGGACGCTGTGCTGTGTCTGACCCTGTGAGCTCCCTCTCAGTCCCAAGAGCAGGTCCATGTCATGGAGGGACAGCCCTTCATGGGCCCTGAATGAATTTCAAGACAGGAGCTGCTGTTGGACAATTTGGGGCCAATTCTTCAGTTCCTATTAACTCATACATTTTGTTGGAGATTTCCAAAATGTTAAAAGACATGGTAAAAGGCAAAGAAAAACAAATGCTCTGAAATAACAAATCAATATCAGAACCAGACTAAGATATGACACAGATTTTCTAATTATCAGGGAGTAGATTCAAAGCAACCATGTTTAGTTTGCAATTACGTTTCACTTTTTTTCAACCCTTCAGCTGACTTTAAAGAGTTCTTGTTGCCCACGTCTATTTGTCCAGCATAATTTATCAGGATGCTCTGCCTAGTGGAGCAAACAGCCCAGCATCTCATCTGGAGTAAGGGACAAGGACAGAGATCTGCATCTTGCTTGTTTCTATTCTAACGTGCTCAGGAGGGAAGTTGTGGTGAGAAGAGGTGACTGATTCATAACGTCACTCAGGAATCCAGACTCCCACTGGTTTTAAACCCAGAGTCTACAACTTGTGGACTGACATATAACAGTAAACAGAGGAGATGGAAACACATTTCAGGTGGAATATTTTTTAACTGTTGCAAAGACACTGAAAATGAGATCTCCCTACTAACCATTTTAAGTGCACAATACGGTATTGTTAAGTACGGGCACAGTGTTGTATAGCAGATTCTAGAACTTATTCATCTTGCATAGCTAAAATTTTGTACCTGTTGAAATTAAGTAGCTAGGCTGTGAGTGTATGTGTTATAACTGTGTAAATGGCACAATTAATCATGTGGCCCGGACTTACAACAAAAGATCAACACGTGTGTTATCTGTGATCTCAGGATGAAGGGGAAAAATAAGGTTTTGATTGGACTGGAGTCTAACACACTAAACAGGTGTCATCTCTCTTTATCTCTGTCTGTCTTTCTCTAGCTTTATCTCTTTCCACACATGTACACACACACACACACACACACACACACACACACACACACACACGCACACACGCTATTTGTCTTTTTAAAATAATCTACCTGTAATGCTGCTTTTGATTGATGCTGAGCAATTTGTTGTAACACACAAAAAAACCATTCATCTTCACAGTCCTGTTTTGAACTGTCACAGTGTATAGGAAAAATCCCTTGAGATACAAAGTGAGCAGGAGGACACTATGTGTCCTGGAGAGTTAATTGCACACTGTTTCTTTGTATCATAATTGTCCTGCTAGCCTCATATGCATCCTGGATATTAACTTGGAATAGAAGTGTTTGTGTTTTCTGGGTGGATCTATTGTTAAAAAATAAAAATAAAATAGGTGACCTAAGCTTGGGAGGTTGGTGGCAGTGGTGGCGTGGAATATCTGGGGCAGACTTGCTGTGCTGACTCTCAGGCGTGGGGTGTGCACATGCTCACTGTGGGTCAGTCATGTCAGCAGCTGGCTCATTGCAGATGAGGTTGATGGCCTAATTTTCCGACTGGGTATGGCTGTGTGGCATGCCAGGCATTTGGGGACTGGATCACCAGTGCCTGAATGTGGTGGGCCAGCCTGGGACGTGTAAGTCTAGCTATTTCTTACTCAGATGCACGTGTGTGCAGTTGTTCAAAGACTCAGGGAAGGATCTACCAGGGCATGGCAGCTTGATTATTTCTCTGGATCTCGGGTGTGGACACTGTGTTAGTCTGTTTCTGTTGCTTATAACAACACACATGGAAGTGGGTGATTTGTAAGAAAATAAAATTTATTGCTTACTGTTTTGCAGGCTGTAAAATTCAAAGTACAGGGAACACGTCTGGTGAATCCCTTCCTTGGTGGTTTTTCAGCAACGGGGACCTCATGTGGCAGAAAACGGCAAAACAGAGAGAGAGACAGAGAGAGAGAGAGAGACTCTCACATGGTCTCCTTTTAAAGCCCTCAGAACCACATCCCTGACAACCATTATTAAACCATTCACTATGGCATGGTCCTAAAATTTAACCACCTCTTCAAAGCTCCATTTCAGTTACCATGATAGGATTTCCCCCCCTCAACAGTTACAGTGAGAATTAAGCTTCTAGTATATGAGCTTTGTGGGACACAGTTCAATCAATCCACAGCATTGTACCCCCAAAGTTCATGTTCTTCCCACAAGCAAGTATATTCATTCCACCCCACAAAACTTAACTTGTTTCCACTCAAAAGCCCAAGGTTCAAAGTCCCATCTGTGAAATCAGAACAAGTTATCTACTGATGATGTATAATGGTGGGACAAGCATAGGATACATTTTCCTATTTCAATAGGGAGAAATCACCCAAAAGAAAGGGGTGACAGGTCCAAAACAAGTTTAAAAGTCCCACCAGGGCAGGTACTAAATCTCAAAGCTGAAAATCATGTATCTTGACTCCATGGTCTGTGTCCTCTGTATGCTGGTGCAGTGGTTGTGTCCCCAAGTCCTCAGACTTCTCTGCTTCTATGGATTTCCTGTTCTGAGGCCATGTTTCAGCTCTTTGGGCTGGCATTGCACACTGGTAGCCACATTAGTTGGGGTCCCCATGGCTAAGCCACTCTCATGGTTCCACTAGGCATGATGTTGATGGGGTTTCTCTGCTGAAACTCCAACCTATGTTTCTGCTTGGCATTGTGTCAGGGTAGGGCTCAAACCCTTCAAACCCATTGTCCAGACTTGGTCATAGACCCCTCGCTTACCAGGCTGTGTCACAGTTTGGGTGACAGACCCTTCATGTGCATGTCACGAGCTAGGTAAATGGGAAAGATCCCAGGAGTTATTGGCAGATTTGATACATTCATTCCAATGTGAGCTCAGTCTTCAGCTTCCTCAGCAGCAGCAGCAACTGCTTACAGCAACAGTAGCAGCCTCCCTATGGGCCCCCTGTGGGCATGTCAGGGGCAGAGGGCCCTGCTCATCAGAGCTACTCATCCTTTGTACTTAAGTCTGATAATCCAGGAACACCTGGGTACAAGTCAGACATGCCAGGAACACGTGGGCACAAATTCACAGTTATATTTACATCAAAGTCACGGAAAGATTCTGAACATCTGAGGGGCCCTGACCATTTTCCTTCAATTTTCCTTACACATTGCTTTAGCAAAAGCTGTCTGTATTGACTCAGCACCTGAGAACGATCTCTTCCTGGGTGTGCAGCCTTTTCCATACTTCCTTTTAGTGTGTTGTTGAGGCTCCCAAGCCACCATAGCTCTGGCTTTCTGTCATCCTACAGACTTATTAACACTTGGATACTGCCAAGGCTTCACTCTTGTGTTTTCCAAAGCTGTGGATCCAGCCAACCTGGGGTCAAATTAGTGACAGCTGCAGCAAACAGAGTGATGGAGTGGGGAGCAGCTCCTGAGGAGGCCCTGGTCAGCGAGCCTGTGGAGGAAGCCTTGGGCCTGTTCCCTGAGAACATTCTGTCTCCCTAGGCCTCTGGCCCTGTGATGAGAAGCACAGCCTACATGAGCTTCTGAAATGCCTTCAAGGCCTTTTTTCTCTACTCATAATCCCTTTCTCCTGTGCTGTTCTCCTATGCAAATGATCCCTGTTCTACACTTTGCTTTTGTAACCAGGTTGAAAGTTTTCTAATTTTTTGCCCTCTTATCTCTTTTGTATTGTGAATTCTGGCTTTACTATCTACATCCTCTGTCCTAACATCACATAGACTGTTGTAACTAGCAATGCAGCTTCTTTAATGCTCTGCTCTTAGAAATTTCTTCCACGAAATATCCTGAGTCAGCACCTTGATGTCCCACATTCCACAAAATATTTGGGCATGAACAGAATGCAGCCAAGTTTCTTGCCGATTCATATCAAGAGTGACCTTCCCCTCGGTTTCCAATAAACTCCTTCTTACTCCTTAAACCTCCTTAGAATGGTCTTTACGGTCCGTATTTCCATAAGCATTCCTACCACCACCACTAAACCATTGCCTAAAATATTCCAAATTTTTCCTGGGTTCCTTTTCTTCTAAATTCACACCAGAGGGAGGTTTTCTCTAGTCTGCTCCTACGAATTCTTCCAGCCTTTGCCCATTATCCAGTTCCAAAGCCACTTTCACGTTTTCAAGCATTAGTTGTAAGGAACACCTCACTTTTAGGGCCAATATTGTGTATTAGTCCATTTGTGTTGCTTATAGAAATACACCTGGAACTGGGTGATCTGTAAGAAAAGAAAATTAATTGCTTACGTTCAGAAGCTGTGAAATCCGAAGTCTAGGGAACAGATCTGACAAGGGCATTCTTTGGTGCTGGCTTTACACCAATGCAGGAGTCTCCCATGTCAGAAAACGGTGAATCAGAGACAGAGAGACTCTCATGTGCTCCCCTTTAAAACCCTCAACGCCCCCCGACAACCATTATTAGTCCCTTCACTACAGCACAGTCCTATAGTCCAATCACCTCTTCAAGATCCCACGTTTCAATTACCATAATAGGATATTTGACCCTCAGCAGTTACAGTGGGAATTAAGTTTTTAGTAAATGAGTTTGGGGGACACAATTCCATCAGTTCACAGCAGACATGCTTTGGCTCAGTTGGCTGTGTGCGGGTCTTCTGGCAGCCAATCTACTGCACTTATCTGGGCCAGGTGGGAGATCGTGCTTCTGGTGGCACTTCAGGAGCAGGTCTTCCAAGGGAGTGGCTACAGTGCTGCTTCTCAGGTGGTGCTTGAGGACACTAGGGAGGCCTGAATGAAGGGGATGTGGCCAGCACTTCTCAGGTGGTGAGCAAACCTGCAGGGCTGGCCTGCAGAGGTGGGGCCCAGACAACTGCTTCTTGGATGGTGGGTGAGGCTGTGAAGCTGGCCTAGCAAAGAGGGGGTCCTTCCAGTCACCTTGTAGGCAGTGGGTAATGCTGCAATTGAAGATTTCAGGGCAATATCCCCTGGCCGCTTCTCAGAGACAGAGTGATAAGCTTTCTTTTTACCATCCCACGGGTGTGTTTGTGAGGTTTGGGTCTTGTGAGCTGTCTTCTGGATTTGGAGCTCGGGCACACAGAACTCAGCCCTCTGATGGGGTGGGTGGGTGGTTTTCCACCTGTTTGATCTCTGGCCAGGGATGTGAAGGTGCTTCAGTTCAGCAGGCCTGGGATGTTCTTCCGAGATTTGCAGGACTGCAGTCACATTCTCTCCTGGGCTCAGAAGTTAAAGTGCTGGGATCAGGGATTTGTAGCCTCTCCTGTGAGTGTGTTGAAATAAAAACAAAGCCTTAAGCCAGGGGAAGTGCAGCGGCTTCTGGCCCTGGGCAGTGCATCCTACCGCAAGATCACTCCATCCTGCATTAGCTCGTCATGGGGCAGGGGTTTGGAGGTGCATAGTGTGAGCTCCTGAAGTGCAGTGTGTGCATTCTAGGCAGCTCCCCGTGGTTCGCTGTGGGCTTGCAAGGAATCCTCCTGCAGTATGGACCGCACGCCTCTAAGGTAAGGATAAGCACTGGTGTTGGCCCTCTTCCTAGCTTTTCTCCACAAGGTAAAGTTTTTCCTGCACTGATCAAGGTGGCAAAGTCTTGGCAGATGAGGCCGTGTGCTTCTCTGTCTCTCCGTGATGCCACCAAAGGCTGTTGTGCTCCACAGGATCTTGCCATTCTCCTCCACACACCCAAATATGATCCTGTCAATATTTGGGTGTATATTAGTTATTCTTGTCCTTTTCTGTGGGAGGAACACGCTCCAGGCACCTCTAGTCAGCTGTCTTTCCCAGCTTCCATCCAGAAAAATGTCAGGAGCAGGTTTAACCAAGAAAGTTCAAGTTGTATAGACTAGAAGCTACGCAACACTGATGAAAGAAATTGAATAGGATATGAAACTGAAATAAATCATGTGTTTATGCATTGCAAAAATTAATATTGTTAATATATACAAACCACTAATGAAATTTACAGGTTTAATGCAATTATTCCCTATCAAAATTTCAATATTGTTTTGCAGAAATGATAAAGTAACAATTCTAAAATTTGTACAACATTAGAAAAGGACCTAAGAGGCAAAACAATTTTGAGCACAAAGAGCAACTCTTGAGGCATCACATTCATTGATTTCAATACATATTATAAAATGTTTGTAATCATAGCAACAAGGCCCTGTTATAGAAACAGATGTGTTGACCAATAAAACAGGACAAATAGCCCCAAGGTTAACCCACACACTTGCAGTTAATTGATTTCTATCAAAGGTATCAAGTGTACTAGGAGGAAAGGACAATCTCTTCAATAAAATTTTTGGAAAAAACTGTATATCCACATGAAGAATAATAAAATGGGATTATTATTTCACATCACATAGAAAAATCAACTCACAATGGATTAAAGACTCAGATGTGACACCCAAAATGATAAAACTACTAGAAGCAGACTTAGAGCAATATTTTCAAAACGCTGGTCCAGGCAATGATTTCTAGTTATTACCTTGAAAGCACAGGAAGCTAAAATAAACATAGACAAATGGGATTACATCGAACTAAAAAGCTCTGCACAGCAAGATAAACTATTATCAGAGTGAAGAGAAAATATTTGCAAATTGTCTGGTTCTGGAGAAAATATTTGCAAATCATACATCTGATAAGTGGCTAATATCCAAATAATATAAGAAATTCACACAATTGAATAGCAAGGAAAGTATAGCCCAATTAAAAAATGGGTAACATACATGCATAGACATCACTTTTTAAAAGACGTATTAATGGCCAAGAGATATATGATGAAATGTTAAACATCTCTAATCATCAGTGAGATGCAAGTTAAAACCCTAATGAAATGTCACCTAAAACCTCTGCCCCTACCTGATCTAAGTGTGAGGGCAGGATTGGGACAAATGGCTGTGGTCAGTCCAAAGCATGTTAGGGGTGAGCTGGTGTGTGGCCTGTGCGGTGTGGGGTAGGGGTCAGTGGCAGTTCTAATGGGTTGACATCCTTGCTGCATGGTCATGTGTAGTCTTATGGTCTCTACACAAGAAAAGATAAATTTGCTTAAGAGGTTTAGTCAACAGGGCCCCAAAAGCAGTGCCAGAATTAGCATCATCAGAGGTCTTAATAGGGGCAACAGCCGTGGGAACTAATGCCAGCTTTTTCCACAGACACCCCAGAACTCAGGTGATTATAATCATAATCATGAGGCTGTAACTGCTAATTTCTTTGCAGCATCCTTCACTAGGCCTGACTGGTTAACAGTGAAGCAACATTCTTCCCCAAATAAGCAAAAGATGCCTTTTTCAGGCATTAGGATGTCTAACCCTCTGCTGTTTTGCAGTACCACCCGAAGCACTGACTCTCTCTGATCCTGGAGCCGGTGGCCCACATTTGAACATGAACAGTGACAGCTGAATATCAGGCAGATGATGAAGACAGACAAAGTCATCAACCTTTAGATTCCTTCTGTGGATGGATCTTCTGTAACTGTGAGGTTAATCACACATAAACCGAGATATAAACGGGCCACTACAAGGTTTTCCGTACTGACTAATACTCATTTTTAGTAGTAGACCACGTGAGGGTAGAGGCATCCTTTGCTGGTGGAGGGGATCATGTCATCGCAGTGGCACGGGTGTAACAGTGATCCAGTAAAGAAGATGGAGGTCTGGAGGCAGAGGAGGATAATGCACGTCGTAAGGCCTGGTGGTAGAACCCTGTATCTCCTTTCATAAAGCACCTCGAAGTCTTCTAAAGGCTCACAGGAGTAGGCTGCCTCCTTCAGGGGTGGGTCCCAGTTATTGCTCTCCTGAAATGAAAGGGGGGCAGGCTGCACCCTGGAGAGATGAACCCCACTATCCATTTCAGCTGTCTTTATTGCAGAGGGGGTTGCTAGAATTACCGTAAAACGGTCCTTCCATTTAGGGTTTAGTTGTTTGTTAGTAGGTCCTACCTTCAAGGTCTTAATTAGGACGTGGTCTCCTGGCTTTGTCTGTGCCCCCTGAGCGTTACTGCCAGGGGACGGTAAAACATTAGGTACATTTTTCTTCTGGGCTGCTTGGAATTGGCTCAAGTTGGTAATGTCTTGTATAAGGCCTGCAGTCTCAGGATCTGTGAGCATGTCTGTTGAAAGAAAAGGTCTGCCACACAGCAGTTCATAGGGGCTGAAATCAAGCTTTGCCTTTGGGGCATTGCACACTCATAAGGGCAATGAGGAGCACAGAGACCCAGTGTGTAGAGGTTTCCTGGCATAATTTGGCAAGAGTGCATTTTAGGATTTATTTGCCCCTTTCTACTTTTCTAGAGGACAGTGGCCTCCAGGCAGAATGTAGAAGATATTGTATTCCCAAGGCCTTTGCTATCTCCTGGGTTATATGGGAGGTGAAGGATGGTCCCTTACGGATTTGAAGACTGCAGGGAGGCCAAACCTGGGAATCACTTCCTTGGGAAGAGCTTCAACCACCTTAGTGGACTTTTCTGTTATAGTATGATGAGTCTCTACTCATCCTGAAAAAGTGTCCATGAAAACCAGCAGATATTTTCATCCCCAGCGTGGAGGCGTATGGTTGAAGTCAACTTGCCAGTCTTCTCCTGGACATGAACCCCTCTGCTGGACTGGTTCCAACCTTGGAGGCACACTTGGCCCCGAGCTGTTGTAGGCACACAGAGAACAGGCCCTGCAAACCTATTAACTGTTTGTGCCAAACCCCAGCCTGTAAAAAGATGAGTGACCGTGGCCAAGATTGCCCCTCTCCCCAAAGGGAAGGCATCATGTAGAGCCTTGATAACCTTCCTTGGATTGTCTTTGAGAACAACCGTCTCCCTTCTACCATCCACCATGAGCCATGGTAATGGCCCCCTACAATTTCAGTCTTCTCTTCCACTTGGGCATACTGTGGGGTCATCCTTTCTCATGATAAATAAAGGCAGTCACATTGCTTTGTGTTATTGACTGTATGCGGTCATGACAGCTGTGCTGTTTCTATGCACATGGGAAATCATCCAGCAAGGTGTCATGGTGGCAGCTGCCCCACAATTTTGCCTGTTCACATCCATTCCTTCCCCACTTTACCAATCTCTAAGAAGTTTCACACTTTTTTTTGTCTTTATTTCTCTTGCTCTGATCCCTCACTAAAGTCACCCTTAATTCTGTACCTACTGCAATGCAGCCTTTCGCTACTCTGCTCCTCCAAACCCTTTCAGCCCCTTTCCATTAGTCACTTTCAAAGCTGCTTCTCTGTTTTCAGGTGTGTGTATTGCTGCACCCGACTCCTCAGTAACAATTTTCTGTCTTTGTCTGTTTTGTGTGTTGCTATAAAAGAATACCTGAGACTGGGTAATTTATAAGGAAAAGGAGGTGTATTTGTCTCATGAGTCTGGGACAGCTGCATCTTGTGCAGGCTTCAGGCTGCATCTGCTTATGGTGGGATGTGGAAGAGGAGTGTACGTGTGCAATGAGACCACATGCCAAGAGAAGAACCACCACGAGAGTTTGGATGTGCCAGGCTCCTTTGAACTTACAACTCTGTAGGAAAATAACAGAGCAAGAGGTAACCCACCCCGACCCCAGGGAGCATTTATCTACTCATGAAGGATCCACTCCAATGGCCCACAGACCAACCACTAGGCTATAACTCTCAAAACTACAACATTGGGGTTAAGCTTTCAACAGGAGTTTTTCAAACCACAGCGAACTGTATACGTCTAATATTCTAAGAGAATAGGTCACAAGTGTTTCCTCCCCCAAATGTGGTCACTATGGGAGATGTTGGATGTGTTATTAAGCCATGTTATGTCAATGATTTCACATTGTATTGATCTATTAACCCATCATATTCTACACCCTAAATACATAAACTTTTTATTTGTCAGTTATACCTCAGTAGAACTAGACAAAATAAAATGTGTTTTTACTCTGTAGAAATTCTGAAGTGAATCAACTTTAAAAAAATCTAACCAAACAAAAAGCTTTGAAGGAGCCGTGGTAAATTTTAATAGGCCCTGGAGAGGTTGCCGCTTGTCTTACACAAGCCGTAGTACACCGTGCAGCAGTGTCACTCTTGCGTTCCTGTTCTGACGCCGTCACCTCAGCAGAGCTTATCTTGTAGGAGCATCTCACACAGTTCATCTAGGGTTGTTGCTGAATTTAAATGAGGACATGTGTGTTTCTCCAAATAGACACAGCAGTTACGTGAGAATGGAGACCTGCCCGTGAGGTGAGCGAGTTCTTTCAGTTTACACGTGAATCCCTCATGATGAAACACTCAAATTTTTGGAAGAAGTATTGTGTAAAGCATACATACTTTGAAGACCCCGATCTTCGTTCAAGACGTAAAGGTATTCCTTGCTAATAATAATATGATTGAGGGAAATGGGAATCATTTTCACACAAAAAGTAAAGACCTGTGAGAGAGAAGTCATGGGAGCACTGGGAGGAAGGACCAGTGAGCTCCTGGACACACAGTCATCTGGCGCAGGCCCTTCATGCAATGGTGATTCAGCCCTGAAGGTTTTGTTGGCGATGACAGTATTCAGCAAAATGTGATTTCCTATTATTAGATTGTGCTATTTAAACTAGTAGCACCCATTGTGTATTTATTTGATGTATATTTTAAAAATAGATTTATTGAGATATACTAAATTTACAAAATCTGCAATATTTTGTAAATACTTAGCACCAATCATCTAATTTCATTTTCCTACATGCAGAAAAAACAGGGTATGTAGTATTAATGTTATTTCCATGGCACAGATATGCAGTTAAAAACAGAAGCTCAAGTAAGTTGTGCAATGTGTCCAGGATCACATATCTGGTAAAACTGAGCCCTGGTATCTGGGTCTGTGCTTCTCACCACACTACTCCTAGTCTTTGCTGAACCAACTCCAGGACACGGTGGGAAATGACCAGTGAGGTCTGCAGAACAAGTTTCTTTGGTAAGAGCCTGGCATGCTTTATTTATTTATTGTTATTTTTGGCATTTTGTGTTTCCTAAATGCAGGTCACTTTTTTTTTTCTTTTTTGAATTCTGTGTTTAAAAAAATGCAGGGTTGATGCAGATGCATTTGCACAAGTCTCAGACATTTCAAGATTATCATTTTACCACTTCTTTTCAGCCAAATTATTTACTTATTTTAGCAGCTTTAATGACATAGAATTGACATATAGCAAATACCACATATACAGTTGAAGTGTACGATGGGATACATATTGATGCACATGTACACCTGCACATCCATCATAACAATCAGCAAAATAAACAAATTACCTTTAAATGTATTTTCATGTTCTCTTTTCAGTCATTCTCTTTTTCCACCCATGTTCCCAATGTCTCATCTTTAATATACTTTAGATTACTTTTAATATTTTAGAATTTATAAAAGTAAAATCATCAATATGTGTTTTACTTGTTTGTCTTCTTTACTCAGCAAACTTACTTGTGAATGTGCCATGTTTCCGTGTATAAGATATTTTAGTGATGGAAGGTATTTCAATACATGTATACACACTGTTTCTATATAGGAAGCTGCTTGATATTCGGATTGTTTCCGGTTTCTGAATATTACAAATCAAACTGCTACTCAGCTTGGAGATATAGATGTCCAATAAAAAGTTTGTTCTAATTCTTATAACAAAAATAACTAATTTGTATTTGCTTAAATTTAGCAAATTTTCTTCAGTACGTCAGATAACTAGCACTATAAGACAACCAACAGATCTGAAATCTAGAGAAAGGTAAATATTTGCAGGGAGAAAGATGACCAAAATATTAGCTTATTACAGGCCGCCTAATAGCATATAGGCTGGTATATGCTTCAAATAGAAATATTTACTGGATTGCTTGAAGTTGAATGTGGTAATGTATTTGTCGTGTAAAATACTCCGAAGGCATATATTTGTGGGTTCCAATTCTTCTTGAAGCCTTTTGCTTCTGGATGAAGACACGTTATTGAAATCTCCATGCTCCAACCCTTGTGGTGCTTCTGACTGGGAAAAAACACAGTGACTTCTGCTGAAATGCATCCAGACCCACATTCCCTACCATCTCTATGGTACTAAAAATTAATTTGCATCAGTAAAAACTCCAAAACCAGTATTCTACAGGTAGTAGTGGAATTTCATAGCGACCTGGAGGCGACAGAAGAAAACACAAAGCTCTGTCCAGAACCACCTCCCCTGTCTTCCTAAAACATTAAAATCATTATTCGTCAAGGAAGCACAGAGGAGCGGAACCGGGCCAAGGATGGAAAACAACATCAGCTGTGGGAAAGAGACTCTGGACAAACAACAGATGCTCTTCAGCAGAAGTGGCGAAAGAACACGAGGTCCGGCACCACCTCTGGAGGTGGGACAGGGCACTAGGAAGGACAGGGGCCATGATCTTCACCTGAAAGTGCAGCTCAGCTAGAAGGTCAGAGAATGACTGTCTAGTGCAACCCCTTGTGCGGATTGACATCGGTCAGGTGAGTGCGACACTGAGATGCACCGGGGAGAGGTGGAGGGACAGATTCTCTCTGGAGAGCACAGGGTGAGGACACAATGTCAATCTTTAAACAAAATAAGGTTTCACTGGAGGCACCAGAACTCTGGTGGCTGGAGCAGTAACACACTTCTATTCTGATAGCCACGGCAATGATGAATTTAAGTGTAGCCACTGCTGAGTTCACACAAATTTCCACAATAAAATCATAGAAAATATAGGGTGTGATTATCTACAGAAGGAAAGTAATAATAAGCCAATATAACAATTCCAATGAAGCCATTTTTGTAAACATGAACTTTTGAATCACTTGTGCATATTCCTTGGGAAATGGCAGTTTAATCACATCTGAAAATATTCGTTTTTATAGCTGAGTAGTATTCCATTGTGTAGATGTACCACATTTTCCGTATCCACTCATCTGATGATGGACATTTGGGCTGGTTCCAACTCTTGGCTATTGTAAAGAGTGCTGCGATGAACATTGGGGAACAGGTATACCTTCGACTTGATGATTTCCATTCCTCTGGCTATATTCCCAACAGTGGGATAGCTGGGTCGAATGGTAGATCTATCTGCAGTTGTTTGAGGAATCTCCATACCATTTTCCATAGAGGCTGCACCATTTTGCAGTGCCACCAACAATGTATGAGAGTTCCTTTTTCTCCACAACCTCGCCAGCATTTATCGTTCAGAGTGTTTTGGATTTTAGCCATCCTAACTGGGGTTAGGTGGTATCTCAGTGTGGTTTTGATTTGCATTTCCCGGATGCTGAGTGATGTTGAGCATTTTTTCATATGTCTGTTGGCCATTTGTATATCTTCCTTAGAGAAATGCCTTCTTAGCTCTTTTGCCCATTTTTTAATTGGGTTGCTTGTTTTCTTCTTGTAAAGTTGTTTGAGTTCCTTGTATATTCTGGATATTAATGCTTTGTCAGATGTATATTTTGCAAATATTTTCTCCCACTCTGTCTTTTAACTCTGTTAATTGTTTCTTTTGCTGTGCAGAAGCTTTTTAGTTTGATATAATCCATTTGTTTATTTTTCCTTTGGTTGCCCGTGCTCTTGGGGTCGTGTTCACGAAGTCTGTGTCCAGTCCTATTTCTTGAAGTGTTTCTCCTATGTTTTCTTTAAGAAGCTTTATTGTTTCAGGGTGTATATTTAAATCCTTAATCCATTTTGAGTTGATTTTAGTATACGGTGAGAGGTATGGATCTAGTTTCATTCTCCTGCATATGGATATCCAGTTATCCCAGCACCATTTGCTGAAGAGGCAGTCCCTTCCCCAGTGAATAGACTTGGTTCCTTTGTCAAAGATCAGATGGCAGTAAGTGTGTGGGTTGATTCTGGATTCTCTATTCTATTCCATTGGTCAGTGTGTCTGTTTTTATGCCAGTACCATACTGTTTTGGTTATTATAGCTTTGTAGTATAGCTTAAAGTCCGGTAGTGTTATGCCTCCAGCTTTATTTTTTTTGCTCAGCATTGCTTTGGCTATGCGTGGTCTTTTATTGTTCCATATAAATGACTGGATAGATTTTTCCATTTCTGAGAAAAATGTCTTTGGAATGTTGATGGGGATTGCATTGAATTTGTATATCACTTTGGGAAGTATGGACATTTTCACTATGTTGATTCTTCCAATCCAAGAGCATGGGATATCTTTCCATCTTCTTGTATCCTCTCTAATTTCTCTCAGCAGTGGCTTGTAATTCTCATTATAGAGATTTTTCACCACTTTGGTTAACTCAATTCCTAAGTATTTTATTTTTTTGGTAGCTATTGTAAATGGGCAGTCTTTCTTGATTTCTCGTTCTGCATGTTCACTATTGGAGAAAAGAAATTCTACTGATTTTTGTGTGTTGAATTTGTATCCTGCTACTGTGCTGAAATCATTTATCAATTCCAGCAGTTTTTTTGTAGAGGTTTTAGGCTGTTCGATATATAGGATCATGTCATCTGCAAACAGGGACAGTTTGACTTCATCTTTTCCAATCTGGATGCCCTTTATTTCCTTCTCTTCTCTGATTGCTCTGGGTAGTACTTCCAACACTATCTTGAATAGGAGTGGTGAGAGTGGGCATCCTTGTCTAGTTCCTGTTCTTAAAGGAAAAGCTTTCAGCTTTTCCCCATTCAGGATGATATTGGCAGTGGGTTTGGTATATATGGCTTTAATTATGTTGAGATAATTTCCCCCTATACCTAACTTATAGAGGGTCTTTGTCAAGAATGGGTGCTGAACTTTATCAAATGCTTTTTCAGCATCTATAGAGATGATCATATGGTCCTTGTGTTTGAGTTGATTAATATGGTGTATCACATTTATTGATTTGCGTATGTTGAACCAACCTTGCATCCCTGGAATGAATCCCACTTGATCGTGATGAATAATTTTTCGTATGTGTTGCTGTATTCTGTTTGCTAGTAATTTAGTGAGGATTTTTGCATCTGTATCCATCAAGGATATTGGCCTGTAGTTTTCTTTTTTGGTTATATCTTTACCTGGTTTTGGTATCAGGATGATGTTTGCTTCATAGAATGAGTGTGGGAGATTTGCGTCCGTTTCAATCTTTTGGAATAGTTTGTAAAGAATGGGTGTCAATTCCTCTTTGAATGTTTGGTAAAATTCTGCTGTGAATCCATCTGGTCCTGGGCTTTTCTTTGTTGGGAGCCTTCTGATAACAGCTTCAATCCCCTTTATTGTTATTGGTCTGTTCAAATTTTCTACGTCTTCATGGTTCAGTTTTGGGAGCTTGTGTGTGTCCAGAAACTTATCCATTTCCTCCAGATTTTCAAATTTGTTGGCGTATAGTTGTTTATAGTAGTCTCGAATGATTCCTTGTATTTCAGATGAATCAGTTGTAATATCGCCTTTTTCATTTCTAATTTTTGTTATTTGAGTCTTTTCTCTTGTTTTTTTTGTTAGCCATGCTAATGGTTTGTCAGTTTTTTTTATCTTTTCAAAAAACCAACTTTTTGATTCGTTGATCTTTTGAATTGTGTTTTGGTTTTCAATTTCATTTAGTTCTGCTCTGATCTTAATGATTTCTTTCCTTCTGTTCACTTTAGGTTTGGATTGTTCTTGTTTTTCTAGTTCTTTAAGGTGAAGTGTTAGGTTGTTCACTTGCCATCTTTCCATTCTTCTGAAGTGAGCGTTTAATGCACTAAATTTCCCCCTCAATACTGCTTTTGCAGTATGCCACAGGTTTTGGTATGATGTATCATGGTTTTCATTAGTTTCAATAATTTTTTTTATTTCCTGCTTGATTTATTCTTGGACCCATATGTCATTGAGTAGAATGCTGTTTAATTTCCATGTGTTTGTATAGTTTCCAGAGTTTCGTTTTTTATTAATTTCTAGTGTTAATCCATTGCGGTCTGAGAAGATACATGGGATAATTCCAATTTTTTTGAATTTATTGAGACTTGATTTGTGACCTAATATGTGATCTATCCTGGAGAATGATCCATGTGCTGATGAGAAGAATGAATATTCTGAGGTTGTTGGGTGGAATGTTCTGTAGATATCTGCCAATTCCAATTGGTCTAGAGTCTTGTTTAGATCTTGTGTTTCTCTACTGATTCTTTGCCTAGATGATCTGTCTAATATTGACAGTGGGGTGTTCAGGTCCCCTGCTATTATGGTATTAGTGTCTATTTCCTTCTTTAGGTCTAATAGAGTTTGTTTTATAAATCTGGCTGCTCCAACATTGGGTGCGTACATATTTATGATTGTTATGTCTTCTTGATGGATCAGTCCTTTTATCATTAAGTAGTGTCCCTCATTGTCTCTTTTTATGGTTTTTAGTTTAAAGTCTATTTTGTCAGATATAAGAATAGCTACTCCAGCTCGTTTTTCTTTTCTGTTTGCATGGTAAATCTTTTTCCATCCTTTCACTCTTAGTCTGTGTGAATCTTTATGGGTGATGTGGGTCTCTTGTAGGCAGCATATAGTTGGGTCCTCCTTTTTGATCCAGTCAGCCAGTCTGTGTCTTTTGATTGGGGAATTTAAGCCTTTTACATTAAGAGTTGTTATTGAAAGGTGTTGATTTATTCCTAGCATTTTGTTGGTTGTTTGGTTGTCTTAGGTGTCTTTTGTTCCTTGCTTTCTGATTTACTGTTTGGTTTCTGTGTTTGTTGGTTCCTTAGGTTGTAGATAGCGTTTTTGTTTGCTTGCTTTCTCTTCATGAATGCCATTTTTATTATACTAGTTGGTTTAGATTTTTCTTGGGTTTTTATGGCAGTGGTAGTTATTTTTCAGGAACCAAACCCAGTACTCCCTTGAGGATTTCTTGTAAGGGTGGTCGTGTGGTAGTGAACTCCTGCAGTTTTTGTTTGTCTGAGAAATATACTATTTGCCCTTCATTTCGGAAGGATAGCCTTTCAGGGTAAAGTATTCTTGGCTGGCAATCTTTGTCTTTTAGTAGTTTGAAAATATCATCCCATTCCTTTCTAGCTTTTAGGGTTTGTGATGAAAAGTCTGATGTTAGCCTGATTGGTGCTCCGTTATAGGTGGTTTGACGCCTCTCTCTTGCAGCTTTTAAGATTCTCTCTTTGTCTCTGAGTTTTGCCAATTTGACTATGACATGTCTTGGAGAAGGCCTTTTTGGGTTGAATACGTTTGGAGATCATTGAGCTTCCTGGATCTGAAGATCTGTGACTTTTCCTATACCTGGGAAGTTTTCTGCCACTATTTTTTTGAATATGTTTTCAACGGAATCTCCATTTTCCTCCCCTTATGGAATACCCATGACTCGGATATTTGATCGCTTATGGTTGTCTGATATCTCTCTCAGATTTTCTTCCATGTCCTTGATTCTTTTTTCTTTCTTTTTGTCTGCTTGTGTTGTTTCAAACAGCCCATCTTCAAGTTCAGAGGTTCTCTCTTCAACTTTGACAAGCCTGCTGGTTAAACTCTCCATTGTGTTTTTTATTTTGCTGAATAACTTCTTCAGCTCAGCAAGTTCTGCTACATTTTTTTTCAGGACATTGATTTCTTTGTACATTTCCTCTTTCAGATCCTGTATGCTTTTCCTCATTTCATCATGATGTCTAGCTGTGTTTTCTTGTATCTCATTCAGTTTCCTTAGAATTATCACTCGAAATTCCTTGTCAGTCATTTCAAGGGCTTCTTGTTCTATAGGATCTAGAGTTTGAGATTTATTAACTTTTGGTGGTGTACTTTCTTGATTTTTTGTATTTCTGGTATCTTTTTTTTGATGTTTATTCATTGTGGCAGGGGGTTTCACAGTCCACCGGTTTGAGACTAATGAATAACTAGGATGTTGCTGTGGTTGCCAATTTCGTATGGCTACCTCCGTGGCTGCTCAGTTGGCCTCTAGTGCCTTGTGTGTGTTGTTGGCTCCGGTCTTGGGCTTCTCCCAGGAGCCGCCTTTCTGGTCAGCTTGGACTCTGCTGGGCTGGTGGATCACGTACCACAGGTTGTGTGATCACTGTTGAGCTTTCACTTCCTGTGCAGGTCTTCTCCCTGGTCCATGTGCTCTGGCCCAGGCTGTTGGATCGTGCAGTGGCGACCCCACAGGGTGTGTGGTTTCTGTCGAGTCTCCGCCTCCCTGGCCGCATGTCTCCCCAATCTGTGCACACTGTGCTGGGCTGGGGCGTGTCTTCTGCAACCCTCGTCTATCAGCTGGGCCTTCAAACCGTGCTCGGCACCGCCTCGCCCAGGAAGTCTACCAGGTTTCTGCTAGGCACAGATGACCAGTCGTGCTGGGTGCCTTTGTAGCACTGTGTAGATATTTGTTGGGACTTGTTCACCTTTGTATCTCCCCCGGTATAAACCGAGTCTAGCGCCCACCTGCAGCCAGCTCTCCGGCAGGTTCAAGCGGACCTGGGAACTCTCCTAGCACACTATTCCCAACCAGAAATTCGTTAGGCTTTTTTCTGAACTGGTGGCCGCAGAGATGGTATCTGCCTCCCAGTAACAGGAATTTTACCGGGGGCCAGATTCCAGGGTGTGGTGGAGTGACAGTCGGCCGCCCGTACTTCCTTGCCCTCCCGACACTGGCCGGGGACGCCCCACACCACCAACCCGCCAGAGAACCGCAGAGGGAGTGGGAGGGGAGGCCGACCCACAGGCTCCGGAAAGCCCCGCTCCGGGCCAAGCAATTGGGAAGGCTCAGTGACGGCTTAGCCGTGTGGAGCTGCCAGCACCTGGGAAAATGGAGGCAGCCCTGGGGCGGTGAGTGGCCTGGTGATGCAAGCGAGAGCTGGATGGGCGTCAGCCCCCCAAACAGGGCTGGTCCAGGGGTCACTCACAGGGTTCTGCCAGGTCGGGAGCTCACTCTCTGCCTCTGGTTTGCTGCCTTCCCCGTTCTTGGCCGCTGCCACCTCGGGCTGTTACATCTTGCTCATTTCTACTCTAATGTGCTCATGAGGGAAGTGCAGTGAGAAGATGTGTCTGATTCATAACGTTACTCAACAACCTAGACTCCCACTGGTTTTAAACCCAGAATCTACAGCTTGTGGACTGACATATAACAGTAAATAGAGGAGATGGAAACAAATTTCAGGTGGAATATTTTTTAACTGTTGCAAAGACACGCAAAATGAGATCACCCTACTAAGCATTTTAAGTGCACAATACGGTATTGTTAAGTACGGGCACAGTGTTTTATAGCAGATTCTAGAACTTATTTATCTTGTGTAGCTAAAACTTTTGTACCTGTTGAAATGAAGTAGCCAGGCTGTGAGTGTATGTGTTATAACTGTGTACATGGCATAATTAATCATGTGGCCCTGACTTACATCAAAAGATCAACACGTGTGTTATCTGTGATCTCAGGATGAAGGGGAAAAATAAGGTTTTGATTGGACTGGAGTCTAATACACTAAACAGGTGTCATCTCTCTCTATCTCTGTCTGTCTTTCTCTAGCTTTATCTCTTTCCACACATGTACACACACACACACACACACACACACACACACACACACACACACACACACACACACACGCCATTGGTCTTTTTTTGAAATCTACCTATAATGCTGCTTTTGATTGATGCTGAGCAATTTGTTGTAACACACAAAAAACCATTCATCTTCACAGTCCTGTTTTGAACTGTCACAGTGTATAGGAAAAATCCCTCGAGATACAAAGTGAGCAGGAGGACACTATGTGTCCTGGAGAGTTAATTGCACATTGTTTCTTTGTATCATAATTGTCCTGCTAGCCTCATACGCATCCTGGATATTAACTTGGAATAGAAGTGTTTGTGTTTTCTGGGTGGATCTATTGTTAAAAAATAAAAATAAAATAGGTGACCTAAGCTTGGGAGGTTGGTGGCAGTGGTGGCGTGGAATTTCTTGGGCGGACTTGCTGTGCTGATTTTCAGGCTTGGGGTGTGCACATGTTCACTGTGGGTCAGTCATGTCAGCTGCTGGCTCATTGCAGATGGGGTTGATGGCCTGATTTTCTGACTGGGTATGGGTGTGTGGCATGCCAGGCATTTGGGGACTGGATCACCAGTGCCTGAATGTGGTGGGCCAGCCTGGGACATGTAAGTCTAGCTATTTCTTACTCAGATGCACGTGTGTGCAGTTGTTCAAAGACTCAGGGGAGGATCTACCAGGGCATGGCAGCTTGATTATTTCTCTGGATCTCGGGTGTGGACACTGTGTTAGTCTGTTTCTGTTTCTTATAACAACACACATGGAAGTGGGTGCTTTGTAAGAAAATAGAATTTCTTGCTTACAGTTTTGCAGGCTGTAAAATTCAGAGTACCGGGAACACATCTTGTGAATCCCTTCTTTGGTGGTTTTTCAGCAACGGGGACCTCATGTGGCAGAAAATGGCAAAACAGAGAGAGAGAGAGACTCTCACATGCTCTCCTTTTAAAGCCTTCAGAACCACATCCCTGACAACCATTATTAAACCATTCACTATGGCATGGTCCTAAAATTTAACCACATCTTCAAGGCTCCATTTCAGTTACCATGAAAGGATTTCCCACCCTCAACAGTTACAGTGGGAATTAAGCTTCTAGTATATGAGCTTTGTGGGACACAGTTCAATCAATCCACAGCATTGTACCCCCAAAGATGATGTTCTTCCCACAAGCAAGTATATTCATTCCATTCCCCAAAACTTATCTTGTTTCCACTCAAAAGCCCAAAGTTTGAAGTACCGTCTGTGAAATCAGAACAAGTTATCTACTGACGATGTACAATGGTGGGACAAGCATAGGATACATTTTCCTATTTCAATAGGGAGAAATCACCCAAAAGAAAGGGCAACTTTTGGGAGTAAATACCCAAAAGAAGTTTTCAAAGCCCACCAGGGCATATACTAAATCTCAAAGCTGAAAATCATGTATCTTGATTCCATGGTCAGTGTCCTCTGTATGCTGGTGCAGTGGTTGGGTCCCCAAGTCCTCAGACATCAATGCTTCTATGGATTTCCTGGTCTGAGGCCATATTTCAGCTCTCTAGGCTGGCATTGCACACTGGTAGCCACATAAGTTGGGGTCACCATGGCTAAGCCACTCTCATGGTTCCACTAGGCATGAGGTTGATGGGGTTTCTCTGCTGAAACTCCAACCTATGTTTCTGCTTGGCATTGTGTCAGGTTAGGGCTGAAACCCTTCAAACCCATTGTCCAGACTTGGTCACAGACCCCTCACTTACAAGGCTGTGTCACAGTTTGGATGACAGACCCTTCATGTTCATGTCATGAGTTAGGTAAATGGGAAAGATCCCAGGAGTTATTGGAAGATTAGACACATTCATTCCAATGTGAGCTCAGTCTTCAGCTTCCTCAGCAGCAGCAGCAACTGCTTACAGCATCAGTAGCAGCCTCCCTATGGGCCCCCTGTGGGCATGTCGGGGGCAGAGGGCCCTGCACATCAGAGCTACTCATCCTTTATACTTAAGTCTGATAATCCAGGAACACCTGGGTACAAGTCAGACATGCCAGGAACACCTGGGCACAAATTCACACTTACATTTACATCCAATTCACGGAAAGATTCTGAACATCTGAGGGGCCCTGACCATTTTCCTTCAATTTTCCTTACACATTGCTTTAGCAAAAGCTGTCTGTATTGACTCAGCACCTGAGAACGATCTCTTCCTGGGTGTGCAGCCTTTTCCATACCTCCTTTTAGAGTGTGGTTGAGGCTCCCAAGCCACCATAGCTCTGGCTTTCTGTCATCCTACAGACTTATCAACACTTGGATACTGCCAAGGCTTCACTCTTTTGTTTTCCAAAGCTGTGGATCCAGCCAACCCGGGGCCAAATTAGTCACAGCTGCAGCAACCAGGGTGATGGAGTGGGGAGCAGCTCCTGAGGAGGCCCTGGTCAGCGAGCCTGTGGAGGAAGCCTTGGGCCTGTTCCCAGAGACCATTCTGTCTCCCTAGGCCTCTGGACCTGTGATGAAAAGCACCGCCTACATGAGCTTCTGAAATGCCTTCAAGGCCTTTTTTCTGTCCTCATAATCCCTTTCTACTGCGCTCTTCTCCTTTGCAAATGATCCCTGTTCTACACTCTTGCTCTTGTAACCAGGTTGAAAGTTTTCTAATTTTTTGCCCTCTTATCTCTTTTGTATTGTAAATTCTGGCTATACTATCTACATCCTCTGTCCTAACATCACATAGACTGTTGTAACTAGCAATGCAGCTTCTTTAATGCTCTGCTCTTAGAAGTTTCTTCCACGAAATATCCTGAGTCAGCACCTTGATGTCCCACATTCCACAAAATATTTGGGCATGAACAGAATGCAGCCAAGTTTCTTGCCAGTTCATAGCAAAAGTGACCTTCCCCTCGGTTTCCAATAAACTCCTTCTTACTCCTCAAACCTCCTTAGAATGGTCTTTACGGTCCGTATTTCCATAAGCATTCCTACCACCACCACTTAACCATTGTCTCAAATATTCCAAATTTTTCCTGGTTTCCTTTTCTTCTAAATTCCCACCAGCAGGTAGGTTTTTTCTAGTCTGCTCCTTCGAATTCTTCCAGCCTTCGCCCATTATCCAGTTCCAAAGCCACTTTCACATTTTCAAGCAGTAGTTGTAAGCAACACCTCACTTTTAGTGCCAATTTTGTGTATTAGTCCATGTGTGTTGCTTATAGAAATACACCGGGAACCGGGTGATTTGTAAGAAAAGAAAATTAATTGCTTACGTTCAGAAGCTGTGAAATCCAAAGTCTAGGGAACACATCTCACAAGGGCATTCTTTGGTGCTGGCTTTACAATAATGCAGGAGTCTCACATGTCAGAAAACGGTGAATCAGAGACAGAGATACTCTCATGTGCTCCCCTTTAAAAGCCCTCAAACCCCACCCCAGACAACCATTATTAGTCCATTCACTACAGCACAGTCCTATACTCCAATCACCTCTTCAAGATCTCACGTTTCAATTACCATAATAGGATTTTTGACCCTCAGCAGTTACAGTGGGAATTCAGTTTGTAGTAAATGAGTTTGGGGGACACAATTCAATCAGTTCACAGCAGACATGCTTTGGCTCAGTTGGCTGTGTGCGGGTCTTCTGGCAGCCAATCTACTGCACTTATCAGGGCCAGGCGGGAGATCGTGCTTCTGGTGGTACTTCAGGAGCACGTCTTCCAAGGGAGATGCTGCAGAGCTGCTGCTCAGGTTATGCTTGAGGACACTAGGGAGGCCCGAATGTAGTGGATGTGGCCAGCACTTCTCAGGTGGTGAGCAAACCTGCAGGGCTGGCCTGCAGAGGTGGGGCCCAGACAACTGCTTCTTGGATGGTGGGTGAGGCTGTGAAGAAGCCTAGCAAAGAGGGGGTCCTTCCAGTCACCTTGTAGACAGTGGGTAATGCTGCAATTGGAGATTTCAGGGCAATATCCCCTCGCCGCTTCTCAGAGACAGAGTGAGAAGCTTTATTTTTACCATCCCTGGTGTGTGTTTGTGAGGGTTTGGACTTGTGAGCTGTCTTCTGGATTTGGAGCTCGGGCACACAGAACTCAGCCCTCTGATGGGGTGGGTGGGTGGGTGGTTTTCCACCTGTTTGATCTCTGGCCAGGGATGTGAAGGTGCTTCAGTTCAGCAGGCCTGGGATGTTCTTCCGAGATTTGCAGGACTGCAGTCACATTCTCTCCTGGGCTCAGAAGTTAAAGTGCTGGGATCAGGGATTTGTAGCCTCTCCTGTGAGTGTGTTGAAATAAAAACAAAGCCTTAAGCCAGGGGAAGTGCAGCGGCTTCTGTCCCTGGGCAGTGCATCCTATCACAAGATCACTCCATCCTGCATTAGCTCGTCATGGGGCAGGGGTTTGGAGGTGCATAGTGTGAGCTCCTGAAGTGCAGTGTGTGCATCCTAGGCAGCTCCCCATGCTTGGCTGTGGGCTTGCAAGGAATCCTCCTGCAGTATGGACCACAGGCCTCTAAGGTAAGGAGAAGCCCTGGTGTTGGCCCTCTTCCTAGCTTTTCTCCACAAGGAAAGTTTTTCCTGCAGTGATCATGGTGGCAAAGTCTTGGCAGATGAGGCCGTGTGCTTCTCTTTCTCTCCGTGATGCCACCAAAGGCTGTTGTGCTCCACAGGATCTTGCCAATCTCCTCCACACACCCAGATATGATCCTGTCAATATTTGGGTGTATATTCGTTATTCTTGTCCTTTTCTGTGGGAGGAACATGCTCCAGGCACCTCTAGTCAGCTGTCTAGCCCAGCTTTCATCCAGAAAAATGTCAGGAGCAGGTTTTACCAAGAAAGTTCAAGATGTATAGACTAGAAACTACACAACACTGATGAAAGAAATTGAATAGGATATGGAACTGAAATAAACCATGTGTTTATGCATTGCAAAAATTAATATTGTTAATATATACATACCACTAATGAAATTTACAGGTTTAATGCAATCATTCCCTATCAAAATTTCAATATTGTTTTGCAGAAATGATAAAATAACAATTCTAAAATTTGTACAACATTAGAAAAGGACCTAAGAGGCAAAACGATTTTGAGCACAAAGTTCAACTCTTGAGGCATCACATCCTCTGATTTCAATACACATTATAAAATGTTTGTAATCAGAACGACATGGCCCTGGTGTAAAAACAGATGTGTTGACCAATAAAACAGGATAAAAATCCCCAAGGTTAACCCACTCATTTGCAGTCAATGGATTTCTGACAAAGGTATCAAGACTACTAGGAGGAAAGGACAATCTCCTCAATAAAATTTGCGGAAAAAGCTGTATATCCACATGAAGAATAATAAAATGGGATGATTATTTCACATCACATAGGAAAATCAACTCACAATGGATTAAAGACTCAGATGTGACACCCAAAATGATAAAACTACTAGAAGCAGACTTAGAGGAATATTTCCATAACGTTGGTCCAGGCAATGATTTCTAGTTACTACCTTGAAAGCAAAGGAAGCTAAAATAAAAATAGAGAAATGGGATTACATCAAACTAAAAAGCTCTGCACAGCAAGATAAACTATTATCAGAGTGAAGAGACAATATTTGCAAATTGTCTGGTTCTGGAGAAAATATTTGCAAATCATACATCTGATAAGTGGCTAATATCCAAATAATATAAGAAATTCACACAATTGAATAGCAAGGAAAGTATAGCCCAATTAAAAAAGGGGTAACATATATGCATAGACATCACTTTTTAAAAGATGTATTAATGGCCAAGAGATATATGACAAAATGTTAAACATCTCTAATCATCAGCGAGATGCAAGTTAAAACCATAATGAAATGTCACCTAAAACCTCTCACCCTACCTGATCTAAGTGGGAGGGCAGGATTGGGACAAATGGCTGTTGTCAGTCCAAAGCATGTTAGGGGTGAGCTGGTGTGTGTCCTGTGCGGTGTGGGGTAGGGGCCAGTGGCAGTTCTAATGGGTTGATATCCTTGCTGCATGGTCATGTGTAGTCTTATGGTCTCTACACAAGAAAAGATAAATTTGCTTAAGAGGTTCAGTCAACAGGGCCCCAAAAGCAGGGCCAGAATTAGCATCATCAGAGGTCCTAATAGGGGCAACAGCTGTGGGAACTAATGGCAGATTTTTCCGCAGGCACCCCAGAACTCAGGTGATTATAATCATAATCATGAGGCTGTAACTGCTAATTTCTTTGCAGCATCCTTCACTAGGCCTGACTGGTTAACAGTGAAGCAACATTCTTCCCCAAATAAGCAAAAGATGCCTTTTTCAGGCATTAGGATGTCTAACCCTCTGCTGTTTTGCAGTACCACCCCTAGCACTGAATCTCTCTGATCCTGGAGCTGGTGGCCCACATTTGAACATGAACAGTGACAGCTGAATATCAGGCAGATGATGAAGACAGACAAAGCCATCAACCTTTAGATTCCTTCTGTGGATGGATCTTCTGTAACTGTGAGGTTAATCACACATAAACCGAGATATAAACGGGGCACTACAAGGTTTTCCGTACTGACTAATACTCATCTTTAGTAGAAGACCACGTGAGGGTAGAGGCATCCTTTGCTGGTGGAGGGGATCATGTCATCGCAGTGGCACGGGTGTAACAGTGATCCAGCAAAGAACATGGAGGTCCGGAGGCAGAGGAGGATAATGCACATCATAAGGCCTGGTGGTAGAACCCTCTATCTCCTTTTATAAAGCACCTCGAGATCTTCTAAAGGCTCACAGGAGTAGGCTGCCTCTTTCAGGGGTGGGTCACAGTTATTGCTCTCCTGTAATGAAAGGGGGGCAGGCTGCACCCTGGAGAGATGAACCCCACTATCCATTTCAGCTGTCTTTATTGCAGAGGGGGTTGCCAGATTTACTGTAAAAGGGTCCTTCCATTTAGGGTTTAGCTGTTTGTTAGCAGGTCCTTCCTTCCAGGTCTTAATTAGGACCTGGTCTCCTGGCTTTGTCTGTGCCCCCTGAGCGTTACTGCCAGGGGATGGTAAAACATGAGCTACATTTTTCTTCTGGGCTGCTTGGAATTGGCTCAAGTTGGTAATGTCTTGTATAAGGGCTGCAGACTCAGGATCTGTGAGCATGTCTGTTGAAAGAAAAGGTCTGCCACACAGCAGTTCATAGGGGCTGAAATCAAGCTTTGCCTGTGGGGCATTGCTGACTCATAAAGGCAATGCGGAGCACAGAGAACCATTGCATAGAGGTGTCCTGGCATAATTTGGCAAGAGGGCATTTTAGGATTTAATTGGCCCTTTCTACTATTCCAGAGGACTGGGGCCTCCAGGCAGATTGTAGAAGATATTGTATTCCCAAGACCTTTGCTAACTCCTGGGTTATATGGGAAGTGAAGGATGGTCCCTAATGGATTTGAAGACTGACTGCAGGGAGGCCAAACCTGGGAATCACTTCCTTGGGAAGAGCTTCAACTACCTTAGTCGACTTTTCTTTTCTAGTAGGATGAGTCTCTACTCATCCAGAAAAAGTGTCCATGAAAACCAGCAGATATTTTCATCCCCGGCATGGAGGCGTATGGGTGAAACCAACTTGCCGGTCTTCCCCTGGATATGAACCCCCCTGCTGGACTGGTTCCAACCATGGAGGCACACTTGGCCCCGAGCTGTTGTAGGCAAACAGATAACAGGTCCTACAAACATATTAACTGTTTGTGCCAAACCCCAGCCTGTAAAAAGATGAGTGACAGTGGCCAAGGTTGCCCCTATACCCAAAGGGAAGGCATCATGTACAGCCTTGATAACCTTCCATTGGACTGTCTTTGGGAGCAACAGTCTGCCTTCTACCATCCACCATGACCCTTAGTAATGGCCCCCTACAATTTCAGTCTTCTCTTCCAATTGGGCATACTGTGGGGTCATCATTTCTCATGAAAAATAAATGCAGTCACATTGCTTTGTGTTATTGACTGTATGTGGTCATGACAGCTGTGCTGTTTCTATGCACATGGGAATTCATCCAGCAAGGTGTCATGGTTGCAGCTGGTCCACAATGTTGCCTGTTCACATCCATTCCTTCCCCACTTTACCAATCTCTAAGAAGTTTCACACTCTCTCTGGTCTTTATTTCTCTTGCTCTGATCCCTCACTAAAATCACCCTTAATTCTGTACCTACTGCAATGCAGCCTTTCGCTACTCTGCTCCTGCAAACCCTTTCAGCCCCTTTCCATTAGTCACTTTCAAGCTGCTTCTCTGTTTTCAGGTGCGTTTATTGCTGCACCCGACTCCTCAGTAACAATTTTCTGTCTTTGTCTGTTTCGTGTGTTGCTATAAAAGCATACCTGAGACTGGGTAATTTATAAGGAAAAGGAGGTGTATGTGTCTCATGAGTCTGGGAGAGCTGCATCTTGTGCAGGCTTCAGGCTGCATCTGCTTATGGTGGGATGTGGAAGAGGAGTGTACGTGTGCGATGGGACCACATGCCAAGAGAAGAACCACCATGAGAGTGTGGATGTGCCAGGCTCCTTTGAAATTACAGCTCTCTAGGAAACTAGCAGAGCAAGAGGTAACTCACCCCCACCACAGGGAGCATTAATCTACTCACGCAGGATTCACCCCAATGGCCCACAGACCAACCACTAGGCTATAACTCTCAAAACTACAACATTGGGGTTAAGCTTTCAACAGGAGTTTTTCAAACCACAGTGAACTGCATACGTCTAATATTCTAAGAGAATAGATCACAAGTGATTCCTCCCCCGAATGTGGTCACTATGGGAGATGTTGGATGTGTTATTAAGCCATGTAATGTCAATGATTTCACAATGTATTCATCTATTAATCCATCATATTATACACCCTAAATACATTAACTTTTTATTTGTCAGTTATACCTAAGTAGAACTAGACAAAATAAAATGTGTTTTTACTCTGTGGAAATTCTGAAGAGAATCAACTATAAAAAATCTAACCAAACAGAAAGCTTTGAAGGAGCCGTGGTAAATTTTAATAGGCCCTGGAAAGGTTGCCGCTTGTCTTATACCAGCCGTCATACACCGCGCAGCAGCGTCACTCTTGCGTTCCTGTTCTGACGCCGTCACCTCAGCAGAGCTCATCTTGTAGGAGCATCTCACACAGTTAATCCAGGGTTGTTGCTGAATTTAAATGAGGACACGTGTGTGTCTCCAAATAGACACAGCAGTTACGTGAGAATGGAGACCTGCCCGTGAGGTGAGCGAGTTCTTTCAGTTTACACGTGAATCCCTCATGATGAAACACTCATATTTTTCGAAGAAATATTGTGTAAAGCACACAGACTTTGAAGACCCCGATCTTCGTTCAAGACGTAAAGGTATTCCTTGCTAATAATAATATGATTAGGGAAATTGGAATCATTTTCACACAAAAAGTAAAGACCTGTGAGAGAGAAGTCATGGGAGCACTGGGAGGAAGGACCAGTGAGCTCCTGGACACACGGTCATCTGGCGCAGGCCCTTCATGCAATGGTGATTCAGCCCTGAAGGTTTTGTGGGCGATGACAGTATTCAGCAAAATGTGATTTCCTATTATTAGATTGTGCTATTTAAACTAGTAGCACCCATTGTGTATTTATTTTATGTATATTTTAAAAATAGATTTATTGAGGTATACTAAATCTACAAAATCTGCAATATTTTGTAAATACTTAGCACCAATCATCTAATTTCATTTTTCTACATGCAGAAAAAACAGGGTATGTAGTATTAATGTTATTTCCATTGCACAGATATGCAGTTAAAAAGAGAAGCTCAAGTAAGTTGTGCAATGTGTCCAGGATCACATGTCTGGTAAAATTGAGCCCTGGTATCTGGGTCTGTGCTTCTCACCACACTACTCCTAGTCTTTGCTGAACCAACTGCAGGACACGGTGGAAATGACTAGTGAGGTGTGCAGAACAAGTTTCTGTGGTAAGAGCATGGCATGCTTTATTTATTTATTGTTATTTTTGGCATTTTGTGTTTCCTAAATGCAGGTCACTTTCTTTTTTCATTTTTGAATTCTGTCTTTAAAAAAATGCAGGATTGATGCAGATGTAATTGCAGAAGTCTCAGACATTACAAGATTATCGTTTCACCACTTCTTTTCAGCCAAATTATTTACTTATTTTAGCAGCTTTAATGACATAGAATTGACATATAGCAACTACCACATACACAGTTGAAGTGTACAATGGGATTCATATTGACGCATATGTACACCTGCACATCCGTCATAACAATCAGCAAAATAAACAAATTACCTTTAAATGTATTTTCATGTTCTCTTTTCAGTAATTCTCTTTTTCCACCCATGTTCCCAATGTCTCATCTTTAATATACTTTAGAATTCTTCTAATATTTTAGAATTTATAAGAATAATATCATCAATATGTGTTTTATTTGTTTGTCTTCTTTACTCAGCAAACTTACTTGTGAATGTGCCATGTTTCCGTGTATCAGATATGTTAGTGATAGAAGGTATTTCAATACATGTATACGCACTGTTTGTACATAGGAAGCTGCTTGATATTCGGATTGTTTCCGGTTTCTGAATATTACAAATCAAACTGCTACTCAGCTTCGAGATATAGATGTCCAATAAAAAGTTTGTTCTAATACTTATAACAAAAATAACTAATTTGTATTTGCTTAAATTTAGCAAATTTTCTTCAGTACGTCAGATAACTAGCACTATAAGACAACCAACAGATCTGAAATCTAGAGAAAGGTAAGTATTTGCAGGGAGAAAGATGACCAAAATATTAGCGTATTAGAGGACGCCTAATGTCATATAGGCTGGTATATGCTTCAAATAGAAATATTTACTGGATTGCTTGAAGTTGAATGTGGTAAAGGATTTGTAGTGTAAAATTCTCTGAGGGCATATATTTGTGGGTTCCAATTCTCCTTGAAGCCTTTTGCTTCTGGATGAAGACACGTTATTGAAACCTCCATGTTCCAACCCTTGTGGTGCTTCTGACTGGAAAAAACACAGTGACTTCTGCTGAAATGCATCCAGACCCACCTTCCCTACCATCTCTATGGTACTAAAAATTAGTTTGCATCAGTAAAAACTCCAAAACCAGTATTCTACAGGTACTAGTGGAATTTCATAGCAACTGGGAGGCGACAGAAGAAAACACAAAGCTCTGTCCAGAACCACCTCCCCTGTCTTCCTAAAACATTAAAATCATTATTCGTCAAGGAATCACAACGCAGCGGAAATGGGATAAGGATGGAAAACAATGTCAGCTGTGGGAAAGAGCCTCTGAACAAACAACAGATGCCCTTCAGCAGAAGTGGAGAAAGAACACGAGGGCCAGCACTAGCTCTGGAGGTGGGACAGGGCACTAGGAAGGACAGGGGCCATGATCTTCACCTGAAAGTGCAGCTCAGCCAGAAGGTCAGAGAATGACTGTCCAGTGCAACCTCTTGTGCGGATTGACATCGGTCAGGTGAGTGTGACACTGAGATGCACCTGGGAGAGGTGGAGGGACAGATTCTCTCTGGAGAGCACAGGGTGAGGACCCAATGTCAATCTTTAAACAAAATAAGGTTTCACTGGAGGCACCAGAACTCTGGTGGCTGGAGCAGTAACACACTTCTATTCTGATAGCCACGGCAATGATGAATTTAAGTGTAGCCACTGCTGAGTTCACACAAATTTCCACAATAAAATCATAGAAAATATAGGGTGTGATTATCTACAGAAGAAAAGTAATAATAAGCCAATATAACAATTCCAATGAAGCCATTTTTGTAAACATGATCTTTTGAATCACTTGTGCACATTCCTTGGGAAATGGCAGTTTAATCACATCCGAAAACATTATGGTTCAAAATCCTAGTAATCGTCACTGTGCAGCATTCACAGCAATTTGGCATAAGTTCTCATTACATAGTGGATTTTCAGCTATTTCTAAAATCATATTTGAGTGTAGATCAAAAGTGCCCAAAGGCATAGGCTGAGTCACCAATTTTTGCAATTCCAGCACAGACCACTGATGTTCAGTCCTCCACTTAAGTATAGTTTCTCATAAGTAATTTTATTGTTAGAAGGTAACATGCTCCCACATCGAAAAAAGTTGTCATCTGTAGTGTATACAGACCAAGTATACATTATAGCTAATACTGTCCAGGAGTAGGTGACAATGATGGTTTATGTTTGGCTGTCTGTGTAGAATGTCATAGGTGGCTCCTGTCTGTAATATTCCTAAGATTCTGCATTCCTTGGCCTGTTTACACACCCCAAAGCCTGACAATACCGAATGTTTTATAAAAAAAAATCTTCATAGTTTTACTTCTCCTGTAATGTCATGTAGTTGGAATAAGAAATAATCTATTTGACTACATTGGTATCTCTCACCTAGTAATATATATTTAATGTTTCTCCATCTCTTTTCATGACTTGATAGCTCATGTTCTTTCAATGGTGAGTGACATTCCATTGTGTGGATGTTTATCTATTTACTTATGAAGGACCAGTTTTGACAACTACAATTAAAGCAGCTATAAACATAAATGTATGTTTTTTGTATGGACATAATTTTCTCTTCCTGCCTTCCAGTCCCTCACTAGGATCTGGGCTTTTTCTAGTCTGCTGCTCCAAACTCTTCCAGCCTCCTCCCATTACTCAGTTCCAAAGCCTCTTCCACATTTTCAGGTATTTGATATGATCAATAAACAACTCCTGGTAACAATTTACTTATTGGTATAGAGCTAGAGCTGGGTCAGGAGCTCACAGACCCCTCAAGCCCATTGACACACCCTTCACATGCAGGTCTCTAAGCTACATAACCAGCAAAAAGGTCCTTGGGGCCTTGGTTGGAGAATGAATGGTCTTTATTCATCACACAAAGGTCAAGGAGCTAGGCAGTGCAAAGAGAAATTATGAAACTCAACTGCTACAAGCAAAGTCCAAATGCCTGAATGTTGATAGCAGCTCTATTCACAGTAGCCAGAAAGTGAACAATCCCGAATGTTCACTGACAGATGAATTGATAAACAAACATTGTAATTTGATACAAGTGAAAAACTATTCACCTATACAAAGTAATGAAGTACTGCCAAATGCTTCAAAATAAATGAACTTTGAAAACATTATACTATGTAAAAGAAGCAGACGCAAAGGCCACATCTTGTATAATCTGATTCATATTAAATACCCAGAATAGGCAAATCCATAGGGACAGAAAACATATTAGTGGTTTTCAGAAGCACGGAGAGAAAGGAACGGGAAGTGGCTGATTTTAGGGTATGGCATTTCCTTATCAGGTGATAAGGATGTTGTGTAACCAAACAATGGTGACAGTTAATAAACCATGTGAAAACATTAAATGCCACTATACTGTACAGTTTAAAATGTAATGCTATACCAGTATACAAAAAAAATACTTAAAATTTTATTTTTGGTTTACATTAATCATTTTAAAATAAGAGAAAGAACATTTTAAGGGAATCCACAAAAGAAATGAATAAAATATAAGAGTTCCTGAGCAAGAATTTTGCTGAACAGAGACAGGAAACACCAAGGTCTGAAAGGAAACCCTGCGTATTGTGTGCACCTGCTCCTCGTGGAAATTTTCTGCGTAGTGTGCTCTGGGTTCACTCAACCACCAAGTCCCCTCCTGTCTTCCCACAAAGAGGTTTGTGTCTGGGCTCACGCTGACTTCCCCTCACGTATGTGTCTCTCGCACAGTAAGACACAGCTTTGTCCTCAACTATCAGGTTGCTCAGTGTTAAATAAGCTTGGTTCGTGGAGGTGTGTCTGGTGATGCTGACTTGAGATTTAAGATCTGTATTATAGTGGTGCGATCACCACTCCACATCACAACGACCCGCTCCAGCCTTTTCCTTGGTTCCTGGAGGATTCAGCTCACAGCACAGCTGGTTAAAGAGAATCCAGAGATAGAGCAGGTTATAGACAAAGTCTGCGAGGGCTTCACCAGGCCAGGTCCTGACTCCTGCAGGTATATCTGGGACAGGACCCCAGGGGACAAGGAGAGTCATCATAATACACACCTGAACTCTCCACATGTACATGTCCCTTCCCTAAAATCCCTGATATATTCACAGCAGAGAGAGGCCACCAGGACACCCATGCTCTGATGAAGGGCTCCTGGTGGAAGGAGACTGGGGCTGCTCAGCCCAGGGCTGGCCTTTCAGCCTGACACTGGGGTCTGCTTTGCATGAAGAGGCCCCTGAGGATATAAGTGTGTGAGCAGAGGGGACGGTCTCTGTCTGTCCTTGTCTGGGCAGAGCATTTTCCCTTGTGCTACTGAGGGGAACTGGGGAGACAGAACCTCAGAGACTCTTCTCTGCATCACTGCCTGGTCTTCCTGTGTCCAGACAAATATGAAGAGAAGCGGGGATTGAGCATGGAGGGTTTGACAGTGCAGACCATGAAGAAACATTTGAATTAAAGAGATTCGAGGTTCAAGGAGAGGTCCATGACCTTCTGATCTTCAAATGCTCCATGCACAATATCTGTATTGATATTGATGCTGGCTGCCAGCTGTTGGCTTCAGTCTCTCTGGACAAAAACCCATTATATGTCACTTCAGTGATACAGTTGGAATTTTTTAGAATCTTGCTGTTGGCTCCCACCAGAACAAAGAGACATTTATACGAGAATCAGGTATAAGTCTTTGTGGTGCGTGTATTTATATACGCATACATACATACACATACATACACACACATATACTTATGTACGCATGTGTTTATCGAGGGAGAGAGAGAGAGAGAGAGACCTCTACCTCATCTTGTTCCTCACAGACAAGTCACTAAGGCAAACACATAGACAAGATGCCCCCTACCCACTCTGTGACAAAATCACATGGGACTACAAATATTAAGTTGGAAATTTCTAGAAAGATCGATCTTCTTCAGTCTCATTTGGAAATCATCTGTTCACACTCCTGCCCCAACACCTACAATGTCAGCCTTGACTGTCACATCAGACTCAGTCTTGAGGTTCGTGATCTCGTCACTTGCTTCAGGTCACAGATGACTCCTCAGTGGTGTTCTCTCAAGCGCAGCTCCTCCTGCATCTGCAGACCTGTGAGATGGACACTCTGTGCCCTGCCTCCCCTTACCCAATGTACTGTGATGAGTCACTTCTAGGATGAAAACTGTAGACAACCCTGTTCAAAGAGTAATTCCAGGCCCCTGGGAGTCACTGGATCACAGCAACTTTGAACACTGGTTGGGCACGTGGTGCCACTGTCTGGTGCTGGTTTATTTCTACTGTCTGGTGATGACACTGCGAGACTCACAGCTTCCCTCTTTGGCATTCTAGTCCCACCCTGTTAGGACACATCCGTTCTCAATTTTAAATTGTTCTTGTTTGCAGTGGATTACATCTTTTAGTCTTTTTTGTTTAAAATGAGCTAGAAGAAATTACAGGTTGTGAAAAATATTAAAACATAAGTAAAAACTGCCCCTTTAGGATGGTTCAGGGCATACAGCAGATAATCTCAGCTAATCACATTGAAAACACTGACTTTGAAATGGATCAGAGGTACAAATAAAAAACAGGGACTATGCATCTGTGTAAAACAGCCAATTCTAAATAAGGAAATGGTGAAGTGACTGGAGCAACTGACTTGTTTTCTCAGAGTCTGGGATTTAGGAAAGTTTAGACTTAAATATGGGAAGGTATAGTAGGTCTACAGGCATAGATTTTCTCATAGAAATGGAAGGTGCAGAGCCCTACAACAAACAGACAAACAAGTGCTTACTCTCAGCTTTGCTCTGCATGTGCTAAGGGAGCTGGGTCTTTTGAACTGAGGGTCCTGAATTCCCTCTCAACCATTCCTGTGTCACCATCCAGGGCTCTTGCTGCTTTCCATAGGCCAATTTTGTACAGATTTTCCTCTATGTTTTATTCTAAGCGTTTCATACTTTCAGGATTGAAAAGTAATGTATAATCCATTTTGAGTGAATTTTTGTAAGAGGGTCTAATTTCATTCTTTTGCATATGGATATCCAATTTTCCCAGCAGAAGTTTTCTGATGAAATTGTACCCTTCTCTTTATGTGTTCTTGTACATTGGTAAAAGTCATGTGAACACAGATGTTTGGTTTTGTTTCTTGACTCTCTGTTGTGTTTGTCTCTAAGTCTGATTGTATGTCTTTAGCATACTGTTTTGATTACTTTAGCTTTATAATATATTTAGAACCAAGGTTAAGTAGGCGTTATCTATGGGATGCAAGGATAATCCAAAATAAGCAAGCAAATGTATGTGATAAAGTGCATTACTGAATGAAGGAGAACAAACATATGATCATCTTAACACAGGCAGAAAAAACATTCACCATACTTTAATACCTTTTTTATAACAAAAATTTTAACAAAACAGTTATAGAAAAAAATACACCTCATTATATTAAAGGTCATATCTGACAATCCCACAGCTAACAATATGGTTCACAGTGAAAGTTGCAAGTTTGTTATATGTGATCAGAACAAGACAACACCACCCTCTTTCACCACATCTCTTCAACATAGAACTGGAAGTTCTAGTCTGAGCAGTTATGTAATGAAAATAAACAAATGTCATACACAGGGGAAAGGAGAATGAAAATTGCTTCTGTTTGCTGATAATATGATCTTACATATAAAACCCTAAAAACTCCACCTATAAAATTTGAGAACTAATACAAAATGTTGGCAATATAGCATGATAAGAAAATCAACACTCAGAAATCAGTGGTGTTCCTAAACAATAGCAATGTACTTCCTAAAAAATAATCCCAATTACAGTAGCATTAGAAAAACAAATTAAATTCTTGGGATTGAATTTAACCAAGTAGTTTTTAAATGTGTGTGCTGAAAACACTAAACCATTGGTAAAAAATGGAAATGACATAAAAAATGGAATGATATCTTGTTTTCATGAATTTGAAGTATTGATATAGAATCAAACACAAGCAAGCATTTAACATAATATGTATCAAACCCCAATGAAATATTTTCACAGAAATTAAAAAAAAATT
Source organism: Cynocephalus volans (assembly GCF_027409185.1). NCBI lineage: Eukaryota > Metazoa > Chordata > Mammalia > Dermoptera > Cynocephalidae > Cynocephalus > Cynocephalus volans. Next base: position 185,222,517 of record NC_084462.1, read on the forward strand.
TAAAATTTGTTTTAAACCACGAAGGACCTCAAAGAATCAAAGCAATTCTGAACTAAACAGCAAAGTTGAAGGCCGTCAGTGATTTTAATTTGTACTGAAACCTTTTGAGATTATGTTACAAGACTCCATAACTTGTTCAACTTCCTTAGCATATGAGAAAGGATGAAAACAAAAGGTTAATAGAAAAGCGCTGCAAGAGAAGCGCAGAATGTTAGGGGGGGTGTCATTAGTAGAATAGACACTGCCAAGGAAAGAGTCAGAGAGTTTCATCACGTGTCAAATAGACGATTTCAAACTGAAATGAAAATTAAAAAAACAATTAAAAATAAGACAGAACATAGATGATCTGTGGGAGAACGTCAAAACATGTAACATGTGTATAATTGGATCTCCATTGATGCAGAAGGAGAGTAGAACAGAATCTGTTCAAAGATAAATGGATGAGAATTTTTCAACATTGATGGCAGACACAAAAATACAGATCAAGGAAGCCCAGAGAAGAAAAAACAGGATAAATAAAACAACAGCAATGAAGTACATGCACATGCACAGACACACATGCACACACACACACATACAGATACACATACATACATACACATCCCTGCACACAGAAACACACACATAAAGACACACACACATACGTACATACACAAATACATACAGATACATACATGCACATCCCTACACACACACACACAAACACATACAGATACACACATGCACACACATAAACACAAACACACACACAAACGCACAAATACACACAGACACACAGAACCATGACCCAAACCTTAGGCCTTATCATAATAAAATGGCAGAACATATTCAAAGAGGTTAGGTATAAACATGTTTAAATACAAAAGAAGAATGACACAGGTTACAGGGGACTTCATGTCAGAATCAGTGCAAACAAAAATGCAGAGGTTTGAAATACTTAAAGTGTTGGAAGCTGCACCCACCATGCACCAGGAATCTATATTCAGCTAAATGATCCTGCATAAGTGGAGACCAGCATCTCCTCATATGTTCCCTCCCTACGAGAAGGAATGACTATTTGATATATGTCGAATAGCATGGAAATTATAGTCAATAATAATAGATTGTAAATTTCAAAATAGTGAAAAGAGTAAATTTAAAATATCTCACCACAAAAATGGTACGGTGAGGGGATGCATGTGTTGATCAGTTTGACCTGATTTTTCCACATTATCCACATTTATCAAAACATCACGTTCCCCAGAAATGAATACAATTATGATTTATCAGTTAAGATAACATTAATGAAAAAGTGAAGGAGAAATAAAGCGTCTCTCAGACCACACAGTGGTGAAGGATCAAGGCGTCCCTCAGAATCACGAACGAGGTGAGCACGGCTGCCAGCACAGCTTCTATTCGACACCTTCAATGTGACAAGTGGATGTAAAGAAGCAGCAATCATGAGGACACACTCACACAGTCCTTGACTTTCTGGTGGGACACGAGGTGTTCTGGTTTCAGGACTTGCACATAAGGAGCTTAGACGTCATCACTCCCATCCAGACAACAAGAAAAATCCTGAACAGACTGAAAATCAGTAACTCTTCTTATATCTGTAAAAGAAGTGAAATCACAGGGTAAACTGTTGTCCCCAAAGTTGAAGATGCAGTCAGGAAGGTACAGAGGGTCACAGCTTGTCCGATCAGAAACTCATGAGCAGAAATATCTGTGGGATCCAGGATGGGGGTAGAAAATCATGAACTGTATTGGAGAACTGCTGAAGACTCAGTGGGCAAATCTAAGTGTTGGGTGCACCCCAGGGAGATGGCCTTAGAGATCCCAAAGCTTTTAAACTCTACCTCAGGGGCCTGACTAGGTTGTTAAAGAAAATGTCATAGAAGAATCCTCATGGCCCTAGCAGAGAAAGGGGGAAAGCAGCCATTCTGAATCACACCACGATCTCTTTTCACCACCAGCAGCATGATGTTATTTATGACAAGGATTGACCTCAAGGGAAACTAAATTAGCTGATTCTAATAGGTTGGGACTCATACAGAGCACAATTGACCTGAGAGAAGAGAAACAGGCAATCCCATGCCCCAGCGCTGAGAACCTTCTAGTCTACACTAAGGGAGGAATAAAGGAGAAGCATCTGTGAAGGTCACACCCAGGACACAGCTCACTAAAGGACAGAAGTCATCATGGGACAGTGTACTGCTTCCCCTACCCCACATCCTACCCATATCAACAGGGCTTCTGTGTAATACAGAGAAAAACTAAAACAGCACATGCACCTTAGACAGTACTTATTCAGTCTCTGTGAAAACCTAGTCCACCGAGGAGACAAAAAGAAAGACATCAAGGGACATTTCATCCAGTCTATAGCACATCTTATCCTATTTACAGTGTGCTTTGCCTGTCCACGTTTCCACCGTGGATCATGCTGTTCTATCACCTCCTTTGTTCTTGGCATTTCCTCATTTCCTGATATATGTGGAAGCCGTAGGATCCCTGCTGTGCACCACGTGAGGTCTCTGCCTTCACAGCTCATCCCTATCACTGAGCCTCGGATCTGCACCTGCACTGGGGAGGGTTGATGGGAACCGAGCTGGGCTCTGGACCTGTGGAGCTGAGCGTCTGGGGACAGAGCAAGTGAGAATTTACACAATAGAAGACAGATGGTGACACTAGGGTGAGTGTCTCTGGGATACCTGGAGGCAGCAGAGAGTGGGCAGGACTCAGGACTCTGTCCATCTGGTTCTCATTATCCGCATGGATTCTCCCCATGGAAGCTGAGAGACAAGATGTAGGGCGCAGTTCCCAGGGCTACTTTGAGAGACACAGCCCAAAAGTCAGCCCAGTGGGGGCCTAATTGGGTTTTATCTCTGCGCTTGTCATTCTGAATCCTCCACATGGAAGTATCAGAGCTGCGTCGGCCCTCAGGCAGCTGCTTCTCCATCCAGGCCACTGAGGGAAGGACAGAGAGTGGGACAAATCCTGAACATCAGTGTCCACGGATGAGGATCCAGAGGCTAAAATTCCTCAATGAGGATAGAGACGCCATGGGCAGAGGTCCTGTAGGATGAGCATAACCATGTGGGGACATGTGTGCTTGACTGAGGGGAAGGCCCAGTGAGGGACAGTGTTCGCCTAGACTGAGATAACCTCTAGAGAAAATTATTATTCATAAAGGAATGATAAGAATCCTTACAATGATTTATTTGTCAGGTAAGAGGACAGCTCATGTTAACACCTAATATAAGAAAGGTCCCAGTGAATATTATCTACAGATGAGAAAAGTTACTTCACTCTGTGTTGCCTGCAGTGAGAACATGGGAATTAGAGTCACAAAGAAAAATGCAGGACATGACCCAGGGGGACATCTGGGAGTCAGCAGAGCAGAGGAAACCTCAGATCCCAAGAGGAACCCCCATCCCCTCTCTGCACCTGCTCCATGGGGCACAGGAGCTGGGTGGGCCTTGCACGCCCCCTGCAGCCGACACCCCTCCTGTATCCTGAAGGAGGTTTGTGTCCGGGCTCACGCTGACTTCCTGTCCCTGTGTCTCTCGCACAGTAATACACACCTGTGTCCTCATCGGTCACAGAGCTCAGCTGCAGGGAGAACTGGTTCTTGGACGTGTCTCTGGTGATGGAGGTGCGGCTCTTGAGCGATGGGTTATAATATGTGCTTCCTTCATAACCAATTACTCCCATCCACTCAAGGCTCTTCCCCGTGGGCTGGCGGATCCAGCTCCAAGCATAACCACTGGTGATGGAGTAACCAGAGACATCGCAGGTGAGAGAGAGGGTCTGCGAGGGCTTCACCAGTCCTGGGCCCTACTCCTGCAGCTGCACCTCGGACAGGACACCTGGAGACAAGGAGCATCAGTCTCTATTAGTCACGTGCAGTCACAAACATCCCACAGACCCATGTCTGTCATCTGAGGCACTCACCGTGGGAAGCTGTCACCAGAGAAATGAGAAGACCCCACAATCTCATCTTCTGTTAGATCTCAACTCTGCCTTCCCCAGAGACCTGAGTCCTGTCTGAGGACAGACCTGTGAGCTTCCACCACCCATGAGTCCACATTTACCCTGGAGCTTGAAGGAAAATTTGCATGTGGGAGAGCTCTGTCCTTATAAGTGCTGAGGAACTGAGGTGAGATTATCTGTTTTTTTGTTTTCTTTTAATTAACTGCGAGCTTTTTTTTTTTCTTTAAAATTTTTTCACAAGTAATTGTGAGATGGGTGAGAACTTGCTGAGTTTCAAACATGGAAAGATGTGACCCTAGCTGCCTGAGGCCAGATCTAACTTTCTTCAACCCCTGTCTTCCCTTGTGCTCTCTTGGACTTAGCCCAACTCTGTCTGATAAACTCAGGCTCTGGGTCTTGCTTCCACAGTTCTGGTCCCCGCACCCCCTGCTTTATTTCCCTGCACCCTCTCCCGTGATGTGCTTCTCGTCACCCTGAGAGCTCGTTCCATCGTTCCACTGTTGCTGCTCCATGAGCTCCAGGCCTGCCTTGTGCTCTTCGTCCTGCCATATAAGACACAGCCCTTCAGAATCCACAAAGACCTGCCAAAGATGATGCCCTGTGCATTACTCTGGAGAATGGAAAAGGATTCTCAATGTTTTGGAAAGAGACCAAGACTCTTGTACATTCCGGCTTCCCTCAGTCATTCCTGTTCATCTAAAGTGTAAAAATGTTCAACGTAAATTCAGTTTTCATTCACATTTTACGGATGTTAATCTTTCATTTAATCTCCCAATCTCATCAGATATTCCAGGTGTAAGTACACACACACACACACACACACACACACACACACACACACACGCGCAATTAATTGCAATGGTTAACATGCAAGCAGTAATATCATCCTTAATATAAAAATTTTAAAAACATATTTCCCTTTGAGGTCTGTGTGTTGGGGCCCACGACAGCTGCTCCAGGACTGTGGGCACCACCCTCTGTACCACTGCCCACCACAGAGAAAGAGGCCAGGAGCTAGGGTGGATGCTGTGCTGTGTCTGACCCTGTGAGCCCCCTCTCAGTCCCAAGAGCCGGTCCATGTCATGGAGGGACAGCCCTTCAAGGGCCCTGAATAAATTTCAAGACAGGAGCTGCTGTTGGACAATTTGGAGCCAATTCTTCAGTTCCTGTTAACTGATACATTTTCTTGGAGTTTTCCAAAATGTTAAAAATCCTGGTAAAAGGCAAAGAAAAACAAATGCTGTGAAATAACAAATCAATATCAGAACCAGACTAAGATATGACACAGATTTTCTAATTATCAGGGAGTAGATTTAAAGTAACCATGTTTAGTTTGCAATTATGTTTCAGTTTTTTTCCAATCCTTCAGCTGACTCTAAAGAGTTCTTGTTGCCCACGTCTATTTGTCCAGAATAATTTAACCGGACGGTCTGCCTAGTGGATCAAACAGCCCAGCATCTCATCTGGAGTAACAGAGAAGGACAGAGATCTGCATCTTGCTCATTTCTTTTTTTTTTAAAATTTTTATTTCTATTTTTATTTTTTTTTAAATTTCATTTTGTCGATATACATTGTGGCTGATTATTGCTCCCCATCACCAAAACCTCCCTCCCTTCTCCCTCACCCCCTCCCACCCAACAATGTCCTTTCTGTTTGCTTGTCCTATCAACTTCAAGTAATTGTGGTTGTTATATCTTCTTCGCCCCCCCCCCGGTTTCGTGTGTGTGTGTGTGTGTGTGTGTGTGTGTGTGTGTGTGTGTGTGTGAATTTATATATTAATTTTTAGCTCCCAACAATAAGTGAGAACATGTGGTATTTCTCTTTCTGTGCCTGACTTGTTTCACTTAATACAATTCTCTCGTGGTCCATCCATGTTGTTGCAAATGGCTGTATTTCATTCGTTTTAATAGCTGAGTAGTATTCCATTGTGTAGATGTATCACATTTTCCATATCCACTCTTCTGATGATGGACATTCGGGCTGGTTCCAACTCTTGGCTATTGTAAAGAGTGCTGCGATGAATATTGGGGAACAGGTATACCTTCGACTTGATGATTTCCATTCCTCTGGGTATATTCCCAACAGTGGGATAGCTGCGTCGTATGGTAGATCTATCTGCAATTGTTTGAGGAACCTCCATACCATTTTCCATAGAGGCTGCACCATTTTGCAGTCCCACCAACAATGTATGATTGTTCCTTTTTCTCCGCAGCCTCGCCAGCATTTATCGTTCAGAGTCTTTTGGATTTTAGCCATCCTAACTGGGGTTAGATGGTATCTCAATGTGGTTTTGATTTGCATTTCCCGGATGCTGAGTGATGTTGAGCATTTTTTCATATGTCTGTTGGCCATTTGGATATCTTCCTTAGAGAAATGCCTGCTTAGCTCTTTTGCCCATTTTTTAATTGGGTTTCTTGTTTTCTTCTTGTAAAGTTGTTTGAGTTCCTTATATATTCTGGATATTAATCCTTTGTCAGATGTACATTTTGCAAATACTTTCTCCCACTCTGTTGGTTGTCTTTTAACTCTGTTAATTGTTTCTTTTGCTGTGCAGAAGCTTTTTAGTTTGATATAATCCCATTTGTTTATTTTTCCTTTGGTTGCCTGTGCTTTTGGGGTCGTATTCATGAAGTCTGTGTCCAGTCCTATTTCCTGAAGTGTTTCTCCTATGTTTTCTTTAAGAAGTTTTATTGTTTCAGGGTGTATATTTAAATCCTTGATCCATTTTGAGTTGATTTTAGTATACGGTGAGAGGTATGGATCTAGTTTCATTCTCCTGCATATGGAAATCCAGTTATCCCAGCACCATTTGCTTAAGAGGCAGTCCCTTCGCCAGTGAATAGGCTTGGTGCCTTTGTCAAAGATCAGATGGCAGGAAGTGTGTGGGTTGATTTCTGGATTCTCTATTCTATTCCATTGGTCAGTGTGTCTGTTTTTATGCCAGTACCATACTGTTTTGGTTATTATAGCTTTGTAGTATAGCTTAAGTTGGGTAGTGTTATGCCTCCAGCTTTATTTTTTATGCTCAGCATTGCTTTGGCTATGTGTGGTCTTTTATTGTTCCATATAAATGAGTGGATAGTTTTTTCTATTTCTGAGAAAAATGTCTTTGGAATTTTGATGGGGATTGCATTGAATTTGTATATCACTTTGGGTAGTATGGACATTTTCACTATGTTGATTCTTCCAATCCAAGAGCATGGGATATCTTTCCATCTTCTTGTATCCTCTCTAATTTCTCTCAGCAGTGGTTTGTAGTTCTCATTATAGAGATTTTTCACCTCCTTGGTTAACTCAATTCCTAAGTATTTTATTTTTTTGGTGGCTATTGTAAATGGGCAGGCTTTCTTGATTTCTCGTTCTGCATGTTCACTATTGGAGAAAAGAAATGCTACTGATTTTTGTGTGTTGATTTTGTATCCTGCTACTGTGCTGAAATCATTTATCAATTCCAGCAGTTTTTTTTGTAGAGGTTTTAGGCTGTTCGATATATAGGATCATGTCATCTGCAAACAGGGACAGTTTGAATTCCTCTTTTCCAATCTGGATGCCCTTTATTTCCTTCTCTTCTCTGATTGCTCAGGCTAGTACTTCCAACACTATGTTAAATAGGAGTGGTGAGAGTGGGCATCCTTGTCTAGTTCCTGTTCTTAAAGGAAAAGCTTTCAGCTTTTCCCCATTCAGGATGATAGTGGCAGTGGGTTTGTGATATATGGCTTTAATTATGTTGAGATACTTTCCCTTCTACCTAACTTATAGAGGGTCTTTGTCATGAATGAGTGCTGAACTTTATCAAATGCTTTTTCAGCATCTATAGAGATGATCATATGGTCCTTGTGTTTGAGTTTATTAATATGGTGTATCACATTTATTGATTTGCGTATGTTGAACCAACCTTGCATCCCTGGGATGAATCCCACTTGATCGTGTTGAATAATTTTACGTATGTGTTGCTGTATTCTGTTTGCTAGTATTTTAGTGAGGATTTTTGCATCTATATTCATCAAGGATATCGGCCTGTAGTTTTCTTTTTTGGTTATATCTTTACCTGGTTTTGGTATCAGGATGATGTTTGCTTCATAGAATGAGTTTGGGAGATTTGCGTCCGTTTCAATCTTTTGGAATAGTTTGTAAAGAATCGGTGTCAATTCCTCTTTGAATGTTTGGTAAAATTCTGCTGTGAATCCATCTGGTCCTCGGCTTTTCTTTGTTGGGAGCCTTCTGATAACAGCTTCAATCTCCTTTATTGTTATTGGTCTGTTCAAATTTTCTCCGTCTTCATGGTTCAGTTTTGGGAGCTTGTGTGTGTCCAGAAATTTATCCATTTCCTCCAGATTTTCAAATTTGTTGGCGTTTAGTTGTTTATAGTAGTCTCGAATGATTCCTTGTATTTCAGATGAATCATTTGTAATATCGCCTTTTTCATTTCTAATTTTTTATTTGAGTCTTCTCTCTTCTTGTTTTTGTTAGCCATGCTAATGGTTTGTCAATTTTATTTATCTTTTCAAAAAACGAACTTTTTGATTCGTTGATCTTTTGAATTGTTTTTTGGTTTTCCATTTCATTCAGTTCTCCTCTGATCTTAATGATTTCTCTCCGTCTGCTAACTTTAGGTTTGGATTGTTCTTGTTTTTGTAGTTCTTTAAGGTGAAGTGTTACGTTGTTCACTTGCCATCTTTCCATTCTTCTGAAGTGAGTGTTTAATGCAATAAATTTCCCCCTCAATACTGCTTTTGCAGTATCCCACAGGTTTTGGTATGATGTATCATTGTTTTCATTAGTTTCAATAAATTTTTTGATTTCCTGCTTGATTTCTTCTTGGACCCATATGTCATTAAGTAGAATGCTGTTTAATTTCCATGTGTTTGTATAGTTTCCAGAGTTTCGTTTGTTATTAATTTCTAGTTTTAATCCATTGTGGTCTGAGAAAATACATGGGATAGTTCCATTTTTTTTGAATTTATTGAGACTTGATTTGTGACCTAATATGTGATCTATCCTGGAGAATGATCCATGTGCTGATGAGAAGAATGAATATTCTGAGGTTGTTGGGTGGAATGTTCTGTAGATATCTGCCAATTCCAATTGGTCTAGAGTCTTGTTTAGATCTTGTGTTTCTCTACTGATACTTTGCCTAGATGATCTGTCTAATATTGACAGTGGGGTGTTCAGGTCCCCTGCTATTATGGTATTAGTGTCTATTTCCTTCTTTAGGTCTAATAGAGTTTGTTTTATAAATCTGGCTGCTCCAACATTGGGTGCGTACATATTTATGATTGTTATGTCTTCTTGATGGATCAGTCCTTTTATCATTAAGTAGTGTCCCTCATTGTCTCTTTTTATGGTTTTTAGTTTAAAGTCTATTTTGTCAGATATAAGAATAGCCACTCCAGCTCGTTTTTCTTTTCTGTTTGCATGGTAAATCTTTTTCCATCCATTCACTCTTAGTCTGTGTGAATGTTTATGGGTGAGGTGGGTCTCTTGTACGAAGCATATAGTTGGGTCCTCCTTTTTGATCCAGTCAGCCAGTCTGTGTCTTTTGATTGGGGAATTTAAGCCTTTTACATTCAGAGTTGTTATTGAAAGGTGTTGATTTATTCCTTGCATTTTATTGGTTGTTTGGTTGTCTTAGGTGTCTTTTGTTCCTTGCTTTCTGATTTACTGTTTGGTTTCTGTGTTTGTTGGTTCCTTAGGTTGTAGATAGCATTTTTGTTTGCTTGTTTTCTCTTCATGAATGCCATTTTTATTATACTAGTAGGTATTGATTTTTCTTGGGTTTTTATGGCAGTGGTATTTATTTTTCAGGAACCAAACCCAGTACTCCCTTGAGGATTTCTTGTAAGGGTGGTCGTGTGGTAGTGAACTCTAGCAGTTTTGTTTGTCTGAGAAATATATTATTTGCCCTTCATTTCGGAAGGATAGGCTTGGAGGGTAGAGTATTCTTGGCTGGCAATCTTTGTCTTTTAGTATTTTGAAAATATCATCCCATTCCTTTCTAGCTTTTAGGGTTTGTGATGAGAAGTCTCATGTTAGCCTGATTGGGGCTCCCTTATATGTGATTTGATGCTTCTCTCTTGCAGCTTTTTAGATTCTCTCTCTGTGTCTGAGTTTTGCCAATTTGACTATGACATGACTTGGAGAAGGCCTTTTTGGGTTGAATACGTTTGGAGATCATTGAGCTTCCTGGATCTGAAGATCTGTGATTTTTCCTATACCTGGGAAGTTTTCTGCCAGTATTTTGTTGAATATGTTTTCAATGGAATCTCCGTTTTCCTCCCCTTCTGGGATACTCGTGACTCAGATATTTGAGCGCTTAAGGTTGTCTGATATCTCCCTCAGATTTTCTTCAATGTCTTTGATTCTTTTTTCTTTCTTTTTGTCTGCTTGTTTTATTTCAAACAGCCCATCTTCAACTTCAGAGGTTCTCTCTTCAACTTCGACAAGCCTGCTGGTTAAACTCTCCATTGTATTTTTTATTTCGCTGAATAACTTCTTCAGTTCAGCAAGTTCTGCTACATTTTTTTTCAGGACATTGATTTCTTTGTACATTTCCTCTTTCAGATCCTGTATACTTTTCCTCATTTCATCATGATGTCTATCTGTGTGTTCTTGTATCTCATTCAGTTTCCTTAGAATTATCACTCGAAAATACTTGTCAGTCATTTCAAGGGGTTCTTGTTCTACAGGATCTAGAGTTTGAGATTTATTAACTTTTGGTGGTGTACTTTCTTGATTTTTTGTATTTCTGGTATCTTTTTTTTTGATGTTTATTCATTCTGGCAGGGGGTTTCATAGTCCACTGGTTTGAGACTGATGAATAACTAGGATGTTGCTGTGGTTGCCAATTTTGTATGGCTCCCTCCGTGGCTGCTCAGTTGGCCTCTAGTGCCTTGTGTGTGTTGTTGGCTCCGGTCTTGGGCTTCTCCCGAGAGCCACCTTTCTGGTCAGCTTGGACTCTGCTGGGCTGGTGCATCACGTACCCCAGGGTGTGTGATCTCTGTTGAGCTTTCCCTTCCTGTGCAGGACTTCTCCCTGTTCTGTGTGCTCTGGCCCAGGCTGTTAGATCGTGCAGTGGCGACCCCACCGGGTGTGTGGTTTCTGTCGAGTTTCCGCCTCCCTGGCCGCAGGTCTCCCCACTCTGTGCACACTGTGCTGGGCTGGGGCGTGTCTTCTACAACCCTCGTCTATCAGCTGGGCCTTCAAGACCCTGCTCGGCACCGCCTCACCCAGGAAGTCTACCAGGTTTCTGCTAGGCACAGACGACCAGTCGCTCTGGGTGCCTTTGTAGCACTGTGTAGATCTTTCTTGGGACTTGTTCACCTTTGTATCCCCCCGGTATAAACCGAGTCTTGCGCCCGCCTGCAGCCAGCTCTCCGGCAGGTTCAAGCGGACCTGGGAACTCTCCTAGCACACTATTCCCAACCAGAAATTGGTTAGGCTTTTTTCCGAACTGGTGGCCGCAGAGATGGTATCTGCCTCCCAGTAACAGGAATTTTACCAGGGGCCAGAGTCCAGGGTGTGGTGGAATGACAGTCGGCTCGCCCGTACATCCTTGCCCTCTCGACACTGGACGGGGATGCCCCATGCCACCAACCCGCCAGAGAACCATGGAGGGAGTGGGATGGGAAGCCGGCCCACAGGCTCCAGAAAGCCCCGCTCCGGGGCAAGCAATTGGGAAGGCTCAGTGACGGCCGAGCCTTGCAGAGCTGTCAGCACCTGGGAAAATGGAGGCAGCCCCGGGGGCGGTCAGTGGCCTGGTGATGCAAGCGAGAGCCGTGTGGGCATCAGCCCCCCAAACAGGGCTGGTCCAGGGGTCACTCACAGGGTTCTGCCAGGTCCTGCGCTCACTCTCTGCCTTTGGTTTGCCGCCTTCCCCGTTCTCAGCCACTGCCACCTCGGGCTGTTCCATCTTGCTCATTTGTACTATAATGTGCTCATGAGGGAAGTTGCAGTGAGGAGATGTGTCTGATTCATAACGTTACTCAGGAACCCAGACTCCCACTGGTTTTAAACCCAGAATGTACAGCTTGTGGACTGACATATAACTGTAAATAGAGTAGATGGAAACAAATTTCAGGTGGAATATTTTTTAACTGTTGCAAAGACACTCAAAATGAGTTCTCCCTACTAACCATTTTAAAGATGCTTCCATATAAAAGAAGAATGATAGGGATTACAGAGGACTTCTTGTCAGAATCCACGCAAACAAAAATGGAGAGGTTTGAAATATTTTAAGTGTTGGAGGCAACAAGCACCATCACCTGGATTCTACCTTCAGCTAAATGACCCTTCAAAACTGAAGGAGACCAGGGTCTCCTTATATCCTCCTTCTACCCAAGAAGGAGTGAACATTTGATATTTGTTGAATTTCACTGGAACTATAGTCAATAAAAATAGATCGTTTATTTTAAAACAGCAAAGAGTAAATTTCAAAAGTCTAACCACAAAACTTATAAGGGAAAGTGATAGATCTGCTAATCCGTTTGACCTAATTATTCCACATTATACACATTTATCAAAAAATCACGCTGTTCCCCATAAATGAATACAATTATGATGTGTCAATTAAGAAAACATTAACGAAAAATGTGAAGGAGAAATAGCCTCTCTCAGACCACACAGTGGTGAAGGATCAAGGCGTCCCTCAGAATCATGAACGAGGTGAGCACGGCGGCCAGCACAGCTTCTACTCGACACCTTCAATGTGACAAGTGGACGTAAACAAGCAGCAATCATGAGGACACACACAGTCCTTGATCTCCAGGTGTGACACGAGGAGTTCTGGTCTCAGGTCTTGCACATATGAAGCTTGGACGTCATCACTGCCGACCAGACAACATGAAAAACCCTGAACAGACTGAAAATCAGTAACTCTTCTTCTATTTGTAAAAGAAGTGAAGTCACAGGGTGAACTGCTGTCCCCAAATTGAAGATGCAGTCAGGAAGGAACAGAGGGTCACAGCTTGCCTGATCAGAAACTCACGAGCAGAAACCTGAATGGGATCCAGGACGGGGTAGAAAAACATGAACTGTAAATGAAAAATTGCTGAAGACTCAGTGTGTGCCAATCAGAGTTGGGTGCACCCTAGGAGGCCAGCCTTAGGGATCCCCAAAACTATTAAACTCTACCTGAAGGACCCAACTAGGTTCCCAAGGAAAATATCATAGAAGAATCCTCCTGCTCCCAGCAGAGAAAGGGGGAAAGGAGCCAGCCTGAGACACACCAGAGCAGGACGTTCTTTCTGAGAAGACTGACATCAGGAGGAACTAATTTAGCTGATCCTAATAGGTTGGGGTTTTATCAGAGCATCATCGACCTGAGAGAAGAGATGCGCTCAACTCCATCCCTCTGCCCCTGAGAGCTTTCTAGTCTCCACTAAGGGAGGGTGAAGGCAGAAGCACTTGGAAGGTCCCACCCAGGACACGGCTCACTAAAGGACAGAAGTCATCATAGGACTGTGCAGTGCTTCCCCTACCCCACACCTTACCCACATGGACGGGGCTTCTGTGTAATATCAGAGAAAAACTAAAGCACCACATTTAAGCAGTGTCTGTGAAACCATAATCCACAGACGAGAAAATAAGGAGGACATCAGGGGACATTGTACCGAGTCGGTGACTTGTCATGTCATCCTCTTTACAGTGTCTTTTGCAGGGGCAAAGTTTTGATTAATGACTCCAGCCTGTCTATGGTTTTTCCCTGGATCTTGTTGTTGTCTCACCTCCTCTACATGTGGAATTTCCTCAATTCCTGAAATATACAAGCCGTAGGTTCCCTGCTCTGCACCACGTGAGGTCTCTGCCTTCACAGCTCATCCTCATCACTGAGCCTCGGATCTGCACCTGCACTGGGGAGGGTTGATGGGAACCGAGCAGGGCTCTGGACCTGTGGAGCTGAGCGTCTGGGGACAGAGCAAGTGAGAATTTACACAATAGAAGACAGAAGGTGACACTAGAGTGAGTGTTTGTGGGATAAATGGTTGCAGCAGAGTGGGGAGTGGGCGGGTCTCAGGGCTCTGTCCATCTGGTCTCATTATCCGCATGGATTATCTTCTCCCCATGGAAGCTGAGAGACAAGTCTTAGAACACAGTTCCCAAGGGTACATAGATCCCAGCCCAAAATTCAGCCCAGCGGGCCTCTGATTGATTATCTCAGTGCTTGTCATCCTGAATCCTCCATATGGAAGTATCAGAGCTGGGTGTGGCCCTCAGGCAGCTGCTTCTCCGTCCAAGACACTGAGGAACGGACAGAGAGTGAGACCAACCCTGAACATCAGTGTCCACAGTGTGGATGAGGATCCAGAGGCTAAAATTCCTCAATGAGGATAGAGACGCCATGGGCAGGGGTCCTGTAGGATGAGCATAACCATGTGGGGACATGTGTGCTTGACTGAGGGAAAGGCCAATAAGGGACAATGATTTAATTGTCAGGAAAGAGGACAGCTCATGTTATCACCTAACAAAAGAAAGGTCCCAGTGAATGGAAAAATCTTATCTACAGATGAGAAAAGTTACTTCACTCTGTGTTGCCTGCAATGAGAACATGGGAATTAGAGTCACAAAGAACAAAGCAGGAAATGACACTGGGGGACATGTGAGAGTCAGCAGAGCAGAGGAAAGCTCAGATCCCAAGAGGAACCCCCATCCCCTCTCTGCACCTGCTCCATGGGGCACAGGAGCTTGGTGGGCCTTGAGCGCCCCCTGCAGCCCAGACCCCTCCTGTATCCTGCAGGGAGGTTTGTGTCTGGGCTCAGGATGACTTCCTGTCAGTGTGTCTCTCGCACAGTAATACACGCCTGTGTCCTCGTCGGTCACAGAGCTCAGCTGCAGGGAGAACTGGTTGTTGGACGTGTCTCTGGTGATGGAGGTGCGGCTCTCGAGGGACGGGTTATAATATGTGCTTCCACTATAACTAATGCGTCCCATCCACTCAAGGCTCTTCCCTGTGGGCTGGCGGATCCAGTGCCAGTAGTAACCACTGGTGATGGAGTCACCAGAGACATCGCAGGTGAGAGAGAGGGTCTGTGAGGGCTTCACCAGTCCTGGGCCCGACTCCTGCAGCTGCACCTCGGACAGGACACCTGGAGACAAGGAGAATCAATCACTGTCAGTCACATGCAGGCACAACCATCCCACTGACCCATGTCTGTCATCTGAGACACTCACCTTGAGGAGCTGTCACCAGGCAAAGGAGAAGACCCCACAATCTCATCTTCTGTTAGATCTCAACTCTGCCTTCCCCAGAGACCTGAGCCCTGTCTGAGGACAGACCTGTGAGCTTCCACCACCCATGAGTCCACATTTACCCTGGAGCTTGAAGGAAAATTTGCATGTGGGAGAGCTCTGTCCTTATAAGTGCTGAGGAACTGAGGTGAGATATTCTGTTTTTTTTTGTTTTCTTTTAATTAACTGCGAGCTTTTTTTTTTTCTTTAAAATTATTTGACATGTAATTGTGAGATGGGTTAGAAGTTGCTGAGTTTCAAACATGGAAAAATGTGACCCTAGCTGTCTGAGGCCAGATCTACCTTCCTTCAACCCCTGTCTTCCACTGTGCTCTCTTGGACTCAGCCCAACTCCCTCTCATTATCTCAGGCTCTGGGTCTTGCTACCACAGTTCTGGTCCCAGCACGACCCCTGCTTTCTTTCCCTGCACCCTCTCCCGTGACGTGGTTCTCGTCACCCTGAGAGCTCGTTCCATCGTTCCACTGTTGCTGCTCCATGAGCTCCAGGACTGCCTTCTGCTCTCCGTCCTGCCATATAAGACACAGCCCTTCAGAATCCACAGAGACCTGCCAAAGACGATGCCCTGTGCATTACTCTGGAGAATGGAAAAGGATTCTCAATGTTTTGGAAAGAGATCCAGACTCTTGTAAATTCCGGCTTCCCTCAGTCATTCCTGTTCATCTAAAGTGTAAACATGTTTAACCTAAATTCAGTTTTCATTCACATTTTACGGATGTTAATCTTTCATTTAATCTCCCAATCTCATCAGATATTCCTGCTGTAAATATATATATACAATCAATTGCAATGGTTAACATGCGAGCAGTAATAACATCCTTAATATAAAAATTTTAAAAACATATTTCCCTTTGAGGTCTGTGTGTTGGGGCCCACGACAGCTGCTCCGAGACTGTGGGCACCACCCTCTGTACCACTGCCCATCACAGAGAAAGAGGCCAGGAGCTAGGGTGGACGCTGTGCTGTGTCTGACCCTGTGAGCCCCCTCTCAGTCCCAAGAGCAGGTTCATGTCATGGAGGGACAGCCCTTCAAGGGCCCTGAATGAATTTCAAGACAGGAGCTGCTGTTGGACAATTTGGGGCCAATTCTTCACTTCCTGTTAACTCATACAATTTGTTGGAGTTTTCCAAATTTTAAAAGACCTGGTAAAAGGCAAAGAAAAACAAATGCTCTGAAATAAGAAATCAATATCAGAACCAGACTAAGATATGACACAGATTTTCTAATTATCAGGGAGTAGATTTAAAGCAACCATGTTTAGTTTGCAATTACGTTTCACTTTTTTTCCAACCCTTCAGCTGACTCTAAAAAGTTCTTGTTGCCCACGTCTATTTGTCCAGGATAATTTATCAGGACGCTCTTCCTAGTGGAGCAAACAGCCCAGCATCTCATCAGGAGTAAGGGATAAGGACAGAGATTTGCATCTTGCTTGTTTCTATTTTAATGTGCTCAGGAGGGAAGTTGTGGTGAGAAGAGTTGTCTGATTCATAACGTCACTCAGCCCAGACTCCCACTGGTTTGAGACCCAGAGTCTACAGCTTGTGGACTGACATATAACAGTGAACAGAGGAGATGGAAACACATTTCAGGTGGGATATTTTTTAACTGTTGCAAAGACACTCAAAATGAGATCTCCCTATTAACCGTTTTAAGTGCACAATACGGTATTGTTAAGTACGGGCACAGTGTTTTATAGCAGATTGTAGAACTTATTCATCTTGCGTAGGTAAAACTTTGTATCTGTTGAAATGAAGTAGCCAGGCTGTGAATGTATGTGTTATAACTGTGTATATGGCATAATTTACCATGTGGCCCTGACTTACATCAAAAGATCAACACGTGTGTTATCTGTGATCTCAGGATGAAGGGCAAAAATAAGGTTTTGATTGGACTGGAGTCTAATACACTAAACAGGTGTCATCGCTCCCTATCTCCGTCTGTCTTTCTCTAGCTTTATCTCTTTCCACCCATGTACACACACACACACACACACACACACACACACACACACACACACACACACACACACACACACAGACACACACACGCCATTGGTCTTTTTTTGAAATCTACCTGTAATGCTGCTTTTGATTGATGCTGAGCAATTTGTTGTAACACACAAAAAACCCATTCATCTTCACAGTCCTGTTTTGAACTGTCACAGTGTATAGGAAAAATCCCTCGAGATACAAAGTGAGCAGGAGGACACTATGTGTCCTGGAGAGTTAATTGCACACTGTTTCTTTGTATCATACTTGTCCTGCTAGCCTCATACGCATCCTGGATATTAACTTGTAATAGAAGTGTTTGTGTTTTCTGGGTGGATCTATTGTTAAAAAATAAAAATTAAATAGGCGACCTAAGCTTGGGAGGTTGGTGGTAGTGGTGGCATGGATTTTCTGGGGCAGACTTGCTGTGCTGACTCAGGCTTGGGGTGTGCACATGCTCACTGTGGGTCAGTCATGTCAGCAGTTGGCTCATTGCAGATGGGGTTGATGGCCTGATTTTCAGACTGGGTATGGGTGTGTGGCATGCCAGGCATTTGGGGACTGAATCACTAGTGCCTGAATGTGGTGGGCCAGCATGGGACGTGTAAGTCTAGCTATTTCTTACTCAGATGCATGTGTGTGCAGTTGTTCAAAGACTCAGGGAAGGATCTACCAGGGCATGGCAGCTTGATTATTTCTCTGGATCTCGGGTGTGGACACTGTGTTAGTCTGTTTCTGTTGCTTATAACAACACATATGGAAGTGGGTGATTTGTAAGAAAATAAAATTTATTGCTTGCAGTTTTGCAGGCTGTAAAATTCAAAGTACAGGGAACACATCTGGTGAATCCCTTCCTTGGTGGTTTTTCAGCAATGGGGACCTCATGTGGCAGAAAACGGCAAAACAGAGAGAGAGAGAGAGAGACTCTCACATGCTCTCCTTTTAAAGCCCTCAGAACCATGTCCCTGACAACCATTATTAAACCATTCACTATGGCATGGTCCTAAAATTTAACCACCTCTTCAAGGCTCCATTTCAGTTACCATGACAGGACTTCCCACCCTCAACAGTTACAGTGGGAATTAAGCTTCTAGTATATGAGCTTTGTGGGACACAGTTCAAACAATCCACAGCATTGTACCCCCAAAGTTCATGTTCTTCCCCCAAGCAAGTATATTCATTCCACCCCCCAAACTTAAGTTGTTTCCACTCAAAAGCCCAAGGTTAAAAGTCCCGTCTGTGAAATCAGAACAAATTATCTACTGATGATGTACAATGGTGGGACAAGCATAGGATACATTTTCCTATTTCAATAGGGAGAAATCACCCCAAAGAAAGGGGCAACAGGTCCAAAACAAGTTTAAAAAGCCCACCAGGGCAGGTACTAAATCTCAAAGCTGAAAATCATGTATCTTGACTCCATGGTCAGTGTCCTCTGTATGCTGGTGCAATGGTTGGGTCCCCAAGTCCTCAGACATCTCTGCTTCTATGGATTTCCTGGTCTGAGGCCATGTTTCAGCTCACTAGGCTGGCATTGCACACTGGTAGCCACATAAGTTGGGGTCTCCATGGCTAAGCCACTCTCATGGTTCCACTAGGCATGATGTTGATGGGGTTTCTCTGCTGAAACTCCAACCTATGTTTCTGCTTGGCATTGTGTCAGGGTAGGGCTCAAACCCTTCAAACCCATTGTCCAGACTTGGTCACAGACCCCTCACTTCCCAGGCTGTGTCACAGTTTGGATGACAGACCCTTCATGTGCATGTCATGAGCTAGGTAAATGGGAAAGATCCCAGGAGTTATTGGAAGATTAGACATATTCATTCCAATGTGAGCTCAGTCCTCAGCTTCCTCAGCAGCAGCAACTGCTTACGGCAAAAGTAGCAGCCTCCCTATGGGACCCTGTGGGCATGTCGGGGGCAGAGGGCCCTGCACATCAGAGCTACTCATCCTTTATACTTAAGTCTGATAATCCAGGAACACCTGGGTACAAGTCAGACATGCCAGGAACACCTGGGCACAAATTCACAGTTACATTTACATCAAAGTCACGGAAAGATTCTGAACATCTGAGGGGCCCTGACCATTTTCCTTCAATTTTCCTTACACATTGGTTTAGCAAAAGCTGTCTGTATTGACTCAGCAGCTGAGAACGATCTCTTCCTGGGTGTGCAGCCTTTTCCATACCTCCTTTTAGAGTGTGGTGGAGGCTCCCACGCCACCATAGCTCTGGCTTTCTGTCATCCTACAGACTTATCAACACTTGGATACTGCCAAGGCTTCACTCTTGTATCTTCCAAAGCTGTGGATCCAGCCAACCTGGGGCCAAGTTAGTCACAGCTGCAGCAACCAGGGTGATGGAGTGGGGAACAGCTCCTGAGGAGGCCCTGGTCAGCGAGCCTGTGGAGGAAGCCTTGGGCCTGTTCCCTGAGACCATTCTGTCTCCCTAGGCCTCTGGACCTGTGATGAAAAGCACAGCCTACATGAGCTTCTGATACGCCTTCAAGGCCTTTTTTCTGTCCTCATAATCCCTTTCTCCTGTGCTCTTCTCCTTTGCAAATGATCCCTGTTCTACACTTTGCTTTTGTAACCAGGTTGAAAGTTTTCTAATTTTTTGCCCTCTTTTCTCTTTTGTATTGTAAATTCTGGCTTTACTATCTACATCCTCTGTCTTAACATCACATAGACTGTTGTAACTAGCAATGCAGCTTCTTTAATGCTCTGCTCTTAGAAATTTCTTCCACGAAATATCCTGAGTCAGCACCTTGATGTCCCACATTCCACAAAATATTTGGGCATGAACAGAATGCAGCCAAGTTTCTTGCCGGTTCATAGCAAGAGTGACCTTCCCCTCGCTTTCCAATAAACTCCTTCTTACTCCTTAAACCTCCTTAGAATGGTCTTTACGTTCCGTATTTAAATAAGCATTCCTACCAACACCACTTAACCATTGTCTCAAATATTCCAAATTGTTCCTGGTTTCCTTTTCTTCTAAATTCCCACCAGCAGGTAGGTTTTTTCTAGTCTGCTACTTCGAATTCTTCCAGCCTTTGCCCATTATCTAGTTCCAAAGCCACTTTCACATTTTCAAGCATTAGTTATAAGCAACACCTCACTTTTAGTGCCAATTTTGTGTATTAGTCCATATGTGTTGCTTATAGAAATACACCTGGAACTGGGTGATTTGTAAGAAAAGCAAATTAATTGCTTACGTTCAGAAGCTGTGAAATCCGAAGTCTAGGGAACACATCTGACAAGGGCATTCTTTGGTCGTGGCTTTACAATAATGCAGGAGTCTCACATGTCAGAAAATGGTGAATTAGAGACAGAGATACTCTCATGTGCTCCCCTTTAAAAGCCCTCAAACCACCCCCCGGACAACCATTATTAGTCCATTCACTACAGCACAGTCCTATAGTCCAATCACCTCTTCAAGGTCCCACGTTTCAATTACCATAATTGGATTTTTGACCCTCAGCAGTTACAGTGGGAATTAAGTTTTTAGTAAATGAGTTTGGGGGACACAATTCAATCAGTTCCCAGCAGACATGCTTTGGCTCAGTTGGCTGTGTGCGGGTCTTCTGGCAGCCAATCTACTGCACTTATCTGGGCCAGGCGGGAGATCGTGCTTCTGGTGGCACTTCAGGAGCAGGTCTTCCAAGGGAGAGGCTGCAGAGCTGCTTCTCAGGTGGTGCTTGAGGACACTAGGGAGGCCTGAATGTAGGGGATCTGGCCAGCACTTCTCAGGTGGTGAGCAAACCTGCAGGGCTGGCCTGCAGAGGTGGGGCCCAGACAACTGCTTCTTGGATGGTGGGTGAGGCTTTGAAGAAGCCTAGCAAAGAGGGGGACCTTCTAGTCACCTTGTAGGCAGTGGGTAATGCTGCAATTGGAGATTTCAGGGCAATATCCCCTGGCCGCTTCTCAGAGACAGAGTGATAAGCTTTGTTTTTACCATCCCAGGGGTGTGTTTGTGAGGGTTGGGACTTGTGAGCTGTCTTCTGGATTTGGAGCTCGGGCACACAGAACTCAGCCCTCTGATGGGGTGGGTGGGTGGTTTTCCACCTGTTTGATCTCTGGCCAGGGATGTGAAGGTGCTTCAGTTCAGCAGGCCTGGGATGGGCTTCCGAGATTTGCAGGACTGCAGTCACATTCTCTCCTGGGCTCAGAAGTTAAAGTGCTGGGATCTGGGATTTGTAGCCTCTCCTGTGAGTGTGTTGAAATAAAAACAAAGCCTTAAGCCAGGGGAAGTGCAGCGGCTTCCCCTGGGTAGTGCATCCTACTGGAAGATCACTCCATACTGCATTAGCTCGTCATGGGGCAGGGGTTTGGAGGTGCATAGTGTGAGCTCCTGAAGTGCAGTGTGTGCATCCTAGGCAGCTCCCCGTGCTTGGCTGTGGGCTTGCAAGGAATCCTCCTGCAGTATGGACCGCAGGCCTCTAAGGTAAGGATAAGCACTGGTGTTGGCCCTCTTCCTAGCTATTCTCCACAAGGGAAAGTTTTTCCTGCACTGATCATGGTGGCAAAGTCTTGGCAGATGAGGCCGTGTGCTGTTCTGTCTCTCCGTGATGCCACCAAAGGCTGTTGTGCTCCACAGGACCTTCCAATCTCCTCCAAACACCCAGATATGATTCTGTCAATATTTGGGTGTATATAAGTTATTCTTGTCCTTTTCTGTGGGAGGAACATGCTCCAGGCACCTCTAGTCAGCTGTCTTGCCCAGCTTCCATCCAGAAAAATGTCAGGAGCAGGTTTAACCAAGAAAGTTCAAGACGTATAGACTAGAAACTACACAACACTGATGAAAGAAATTGAATAGGATATGGAACTGAAATAAACCATGTGTTTATGCATTGCAAAAATTAATATTGTTAATATATACATACCACTAATGAAATTTACAGGTTTAATGCAATTATTCCCTATCAAAATTTCAATATTGTTTTGCAGAAATGATAAAATAACAATTCTAAAATTTGTACAACATTAGAAAAGGACCTAAGAGGCAAAACAATTTTGAGCACAAAGAGCCACTCTTGAGGCATCACATCCTCTGATTTCAATACATATTATAAAATGTTTGTAATCAGAACGACATGCCCCTGGTGTAAAAACAGATGTGTTGACCAATAAAACAGGACAAAAAGCCCCAAGGTTAACGAACACATTTGCAGTCAATGGATTTCTGACAAAGGTATCAAGACTGCTAGGAGGAAAGGACAATATCCTCAATAAAATTTTTGGAAAAAACTGTATATCCACATGAAGAATAATAAAATGGGATGATTATTTCACATCACATAGAAAAATCAACTCACAATGGATTAAAGACTCAGATGTGACACCCAAAATGATAAAACTACTAGAAGCAGACTTAGAGGAATATTTCCATAACGTTGGTCCAGGCAATGATTTCTAGTTACTACCTTGAAAGCACAGGAAGCTAAAATAAAAATAGACAAATGGGATTACATCAAACTAAAAAGCTCTGCACAGCAAGATAAACTATTATCAGAGGGAAGAGACAATATTTGCAAATTGTCTGGTTCTGGAGAAAATATTTGCAAATCATACATCTGATAAGTGGCTAATATCCAAATAATATAAGAAATTAACACAATTGAATAGCAAGGAAAGTATAGCCCAATTAAAAAATGGGTAACATATATGCGTAGACATCACTTTTTAAAAGACGTATTAATGGCCAAGAGATATATGACAAAATGTTAAACATCTCTATTCATCAGCGAGATGCAAGTTAAAACCATAATGAAATGTCACCTAAAACCTCTGCCCCTACCTGATCTAAGTGGGAGGGCAGGATTGGGACAAACGGCTCTGGTCAGTCCAAAGCATGTTAGGGGTGAGCTGGTGTGTGGCCTGTGCAGTGTGGGGTAGGGGCCAGTGGCAGTTCTAATGGGTTGATATCCTTGTTGCAAGGTCATCTGTAGTCTTATGGTCTCTACACAAGAAAAGATAAATTTGCTTAAGAGGTTTAGTCAACAGGGCCCCCAAAAGCAGGGCCAGAATTAGCATCATCAGAGGTCCTAATAGGGGCAACAGCCATGTTAACTATTGCCAGCTTTTTCCATAGGCACCCCTAGAACTCAGGTGCTTATAATCATAATCATGAGGCTGTAACTGCTAATTTCTTTGCAGCATCCTTCACTAGGCCTGACTGGTTAACTGTGAAGCAACATTCTTCCCCAAATAAGCGAAAGATGCCTTTTTCATGCATTAGGATGTCTAACCCTCTGCTGTTTTGCAGTACCACCCCTAACACTGACTCTCTCTGATCCTGCAGCCGGTGGCCCACATTTGAACATGAACAGTGACAGCTGAATATCAGGCAGATGATGAAGACAGACAAAGCCATCAACCTTTAGATTCCTTCTGTGGATGGATCTTCTGTAACTGTGAGGTTAATCACACATAAACCGAGATATAAATGGGGCACTACAAGGTTTTCCGTACTGACTAATCCTGATCTTTATTAGTAGACCAGGTGAGGGTAGAGGCATCCTTTGCTGGTGGAGGAGATCATGTCATCGCAGTGGCACGGGTGTAACAGTGATCCAGCAAAGAAGATGGAGGTCCGGAGGCAGAGGAGGATAATGCACGTCATAAGGCCTGGTGGTAGAAGCCTGTATCTCCTTTCATAAAGCACCTCGAGGTCTTCTAAAAGCTCACAGGAATAGGCTGCCTCCTTCAGGAGTGGGCCACAGTTATTGCTCTCCTGTAATGAAAGGGGGGCAGGCTGCACCCTGGAGAGATGAACCTCACTATCCATTTCAGCTGTCTTTATTGCAGAGGGGGTTGCTAGAAGTACTGTAAAACGGTCCTTCCATTTAGGGTTTAGTTGTTTGTTAGCAGGTCCTTCCTTCCAGGTCTTAATTAGGACCTGGTCTTCTAGCTTTGTCTGTGCCCCCTGAGCATTACTGCCAGGGGACTGTAAAACATGAGCTACATTTTTCTTCTGGGCTGCTTCGAATAGGCTCAATTTGGTAATGTATTGTATAAGGCCTGCAGTCTCAGGATCTGTGAGCATGTCTGTTGAAAGAAAAGGTCTGCAACACAGCAGTTCATAGGGGCTGAAATCAAGCTTTGCCTTTGGGGCATTGCACACTCATAAGGGCAATGCGGAGCACAGAGACCCAGTGCGTAGAGGTTTCCTGGCATAATTTGGCAACAGTGCTTTTTAGGATTTATTTGGCCCTTTCTACTTTTCCAGAGGGCTGTGGCCTCCAGGCAGAATGTAGAAGATATTGTATTCCCAAGGCCTTTGCTATCTCCTGGGTTATATGGGAGGTGAAGGATGGTCCCTAATGGATTTGAAGACTGCAGGGAGGCCAAACCTGGGAATCACCTCCTTGGGAAGAGCTTCAACCACCTTAGTGGACTTTTCTGTTCTAGTAGGATGAGTCTCTACTCATCCAGAAAAAGTGTCCATGAAAACCAGCAGATATTTTCATCCCCGGCATGGAGGCATATAGTTGAAGTCAACTTGCCAGTCTGATCTTGGGTATGAACCCCCCTGCTGGACTGGTTCCAACCGTGGGTGCACACTTGGCCCCGAGCTGTTGTAGGCACACAGAGAACAGGCCCTGCAAACCTATTAACTGTTTGTGCCAAACCCCAGCCTGTAAAAAGATGAGTGACCGTGGCCAAGGTTGCCCCTCTCCCCAATGGGAAGGCATCATGTAGAGCCTTGATAACCTTCCAATGGATTGTCTTTGGGAGCAACAGTCTGCCTTCTACCATCCACCATGACCCTTGCTAAAGGCCCCCTACAATTTCAGTCTTCTCTTCCACTTGGGCATACTGTGGGGTCATCCTTTCTCATGATAAATAAATGCAATAACATTGCTTTTTGTTATTGACTGTATGTGGTCATGAGAGCTGTGCTGTTTCTATGCACATGGGAATTCATCCAGCAAGGTGTCATGGTGGCAGCTGCCCCACTATGTTGCCTGTTCACATCCATTCCTTCCCCACTTTACCAATCTCTAAGAAGTTTCACACTCTCTCTGGTCTTTATTTCTCTTGCTCTGATCCCTCACTAAAATCACCCTTAATTCTGTACCTACTGCAATACAGCCTTTTGCTACTCTGCTCATCCAAACCCTTTCAGCCCCTTTCGATTAGTCACTTTCAAAGCTGCTTCTCTGTTTTCATGTGTGTGTATTGCTGCACCCGACTCCTCAGTAACAATTTTCTGTCTTTGATTGTTTTGTGTTGCTATAAAAAAATACCTGAGAATGTGTAATTTATAAGGCAAAGGAGGTGTATTTGTCTCACGAGTCTGGGACAGCTGCATCTTGTGCAGGCTTCAGGCTGCATCTGCTTATGGTGGGATGTGGAAGAGGAGTGTATGTGTGCGATGAGACCACATGCCAGGAGAAGAACCACCACGAGAGTGTGGATGTGCCAGGCTCTTTTGAACTTACAACTCTCTAGGAAATTAACAGTGCAAGAGGTAACTCACTCCCAGCCCAGGGAGCATTCATCTACTCATGAAGGATCCACCCCAATGGCCCACAGACCAACCACTAGGCTAAAACTCTCAAAACTACAACATTGGGGTTAAGCTTTCAACAGGAGTTTTTCAAACCACAGTGAACTGCATACGTCTAATATTCTAAGAGAATAGATCACAAGTGTTTCCTCCCACAAATGTGGTCACTATGGGAGATGTTGGATGTGTTATTAAGCCATGTTATGTCAATGATTTCACAATGTATTCATCTATTAACCCATCATATTATACACCCTAAATACATTAACTTTTTATTTGTCAGTTATACCTCAGTAGAACTAGACAAAATAAAATGTTTTACTCTGTAGAAATTCTGAAGAGAATCAACTATAAAAAATCTCACCAAACAAAAAGCTTTGAAGGAGCCGTGGTAAATTTTAATAGGCCCTGGAGAGGTTGCCGCTTGTCTTACACAAGCCGTAGTACACCGTGCAGCAGCGTCACTCTTGCGTTCCTGTTCTGACGCCGTCCCCTCAGCAGAGCTCATCTTGTAAGAGCTTCTCACACAGTTAATCCAGGGTTGTTGCTGAATTTAAATGAGGACACGTGTGTGTCTCCAAATAGACACAGCAGTTACGTGAGAATGGAGACCTGCCCGTGAGGTGAGCGAGTTCTTTCAGTTTACACGTGAATCCCTCATGATGAAACACTCAAATTTTTGGAAGAAATATTGTGTAAAGCATACATAGTTTGAAGATACTGACCTTCGTTCAAGACGTAAAGGTATTCCTTGCTAATAATAATATGATTGAGGGAAATGGGAATCGTTTTCACACAAAAAGTAAAGACCTGTGAGAGAGAAGTCATGGGAGCACTGGGAGGAAGGACCAGTGAGCTCCTGGACACACGGTCAACTGGGGCAGGCCCTTCATGCAATGGTGATTCAGCCCTGAAGGTTTTGTGGGCGATGACAGTATTCAGCAAAATGTGATTTCCTATTATTAGCTTGTGCTATTTAAACTAGTAGCACCCATTGTGTATTTATTTTATGTATATTTTAAAAATAGATTTATTGAGGTATACTAAATCTACAAAATCTGCAATATTTTGTAAATACTTAGCACCAATCATCTAATTTCATTTTCCTACATGCAGAAAAAACAGGGTATGTAGTATTAATGTTATTTCCATGGCACAGATATGCAGTTAAAAACAGAAGCTCAAGCAAGTTGTGCAATGTGTCCAGGATCACATATCTGGTAAAATTGAGCCCTGGTATCTGGGTCTGTGCTTCTCACCACACTACTCCTAGTCTTTGCTGAACCAACTCCAGGACACGGTGGGAAATGACTAGTGAGGTCTGCAGAACAAGTTTCTTTGGTAAGAGCATGGCATGCTTTATGTATTTATTGTTATTTTTGGCATTATGTGTTTTCTAAATGCAAGTCACTTTTTTTTTTTCTTTTTTGAATTCTGTGTTTACAAAAATGCATGGTTGATGCAGATGTATTTGCAGAAGTCTCAGACATTTCAAGATTATCATTTTACCACTTCTTTTCAGCCAAATTATTTACTTATTTTAGCAGCTTTAATGACATAGAATTGACATATAGCAAATACCACATAGACAGTTGAAGTGTACAATGGGATACATATTGACGCATATGTACACCTGCACATCCGTCATAACAATCAGCAAAATAAACAAATTACCTTTAATTGTATTTTCATGTTCTCCTTTCAGTCATTCTCTTTTTCCACCTCTGTTCCCAATGTTTCATCTTTAATATATTTTAGATTACTTTTAATATTTTAGAATTTATAAAAATAAAATCATCAATATGTGTTTTATTTGTTTGTCTTTTTACTCAGCATACTTACTTGTGAATGTGCCATGTTTCTGTGTATCAGATATTTTAGTGATAGAAGGTATTTCAATACATGTATACACACTGTTTGTATATAGGAAGCTGCTTGATATTCGGATTGTTTCTGGTTTCTGAATATTTCAAATAAAACTGCTATTCAGCTTCGAGATATAGATGTCCAATAAAAAGTTTGTTCTAATTCTTATAACAAAAATAACTATTTTGCATTTGCTTAAATTAGCAAATTTTCTTCAGTACGTCAGATAACTAGCAGTATAAGACAACCAACAGATCTGAAGTCTAGAGAAAGGTAAGTATGTGCAGGGAGAAAAATGACCAAAATATGAGCGTATTAGAGGACGCCTAATGTCATATAGGCTGGTATATGCTTCAAATAGAAATATTTACTGGATTGCTTGAAGTTGAATGTGGTAAAGGATTTGCAGTGCAACATTCTCCGAAGGCATATATTTGTGGGTTCCAATTCTCCTTGAAGCCTTTTGCTTCTGGATGAAGACACGTTATTGAAATCTGCATGCTCCAACCCTTGTGGTGCTTCTGACTGGGAAAAAACACAGTGACTTCTGCTGAAATGCATCCAGACCCACCTTCCCTACCATCTCTATGGTACTAAAACTTAATTTGCATCACTAAAAACTCCAAAACCAATATTCTACAGGTCCTAGTGGAATTTCATAGTGACTGGGAGGCGACAGAAGAAAACACAAAGCTCTGTCCAGAACCACCTCCCCTGTCTTCCTAAAACATTAAAATCATTATTCGTCAAGGAAGCACTGAGCAGTGGAAATGGGACAAGGATGGAAAACAACATCAGCTGTGGGAAAGAGCCTCTGGACAAACAACAGATGTTCTTCAGCAGATTTGGCGAAAGAACACGAGGGCCAGCACCACCTCTGGAGGTGGGACAGGGCACTAGGAAGGACAGGGACCATGATCTTCACCTGAAAGTGCACCTCAGCCAGAAGGTCAGAGAATGACTGTCCAGTGCAACCCCTGTGCGGATTGACATCGGTCAGGTGAGTGCGACACTGAGATGCACCTGGGAGAGGTGGAGGGACAGATTCTCTCTGGAGAGCACAGGGTGAGGACACAATGTCAATCTTTAAACAAAATAAGGTTTCACTGGAGGCACCAGAACTCTGGTGGCTGGAGCAGTAACACACTTCTATTCTGATAGCCACGGCAATGATGAATTTAAGTGTAGCCACTGCTGAGTTCACACAAATTTCCACAATAAAATCATAGAAAATATAGGGTGTGATTATCTACAGAACAAAAGTAATAATAAGCCAATATAACAATTCCAATAGAGCCATTTTTGTAAACATGAACTTTTGAATTACTTGTGCACATTCCTTGGGAAATGGCAGTTTAATCACATCTGAAAATATTATGGTTCAAAATCCTAGTAATCGTCACTGTGCAGCATTCACAGCAATTTGGCATAAGTTCTCATTACATAGTGGAATTTTCAGCTCTTTCTAAAATCATATTTGAGTGTAGATCAAAAGTGGCCAAATTCATAGGCTGAGTCACCACTTTTTGCAATTCAGGCACAGACCAATGATGTTCAGTCCTCCACTTAAATATAGTTTCTCATAAGTAATTTCATTGTTAGAAGGTAACATGCTCCCACATCTAAAAAAGTTGTCCTCTGTAGTGTATACAGACCAAGTATACAATATAGCTAATATTGTCTAGGGGTAGGTGACAATGATGGTTTATGTTTGGCTGTCTGTGTAGAATGTCATAGGTGGCTCCTGTCTGTAATATTCCTAAGATTCTGCATCGCTTGGCCTGTTTACACACCCCAAACCCTGACAATCCCTAATGTTTTATTTAAAAATATCTTCATAGTTTTACTTCTCCTGTAATGTCATGTAGTTGGAATAAGAAATAACCTATTTCACTACATTGGTATCCCTCACCTAGTAATATATTTTTTATGTTTCTCCATCTCTTTTCATGACTTGATAGCTCATGTTCTTTCAATGGTGAGTGACATTCCATTGTGTGGATGTTTATCTATCTATTTACTTATGAAGGACCAGTTTTGACAACTATAATTAAAGCAGCTATAAACATAAATGACGTTTTTTGTGTGGACATAATTTTCTCTTCCTGCCTTCCAGTCCCTCACTAGGATCTGGGATTTTCTAGTCTGCTGCTCCAAACTCTTCCAGCCTCCTCCCATTACTCCGTTCCAAAGCCTCTTCCACATTTTCAGTTATTTGTTATGATCAATAAACAACTCCTGGAAACAAATTACTTATTGGTGTAGAGCTAGAGCTGCGTCTGGAGCTCACAGACCCCTCGAGCCCATTGACACACCCTTCACATGCAGGTCTCTAAGCTAGATAACCAGCCAAAAGGTCCTTAGGGCCTTGGTTGGAGAATGAATGGTCTTTATTCATCACACAAAGGTCAAGGAGCTAGGCAGTGCAAAGAGAAACTATGAAACTCAACTGCTACAAGCAAAGTCCAAATGCCTGAATGTTGATAGCAGCTCTATTCACAGTAGCCAGAAAGTGAACAATCCCGAATGTTCACTGACAGATGAATTGATAAACAAACATTGTAATTTGATACAAGTGAAAAACTATTCACCTATACAAACAAATGAAATACTGACACATGCTACAAAATAAATGAACTTTGAAAACATTATACCATGTAAAAGAAGCACACACAAAGGCCACATCTTGTATAATCTGATTCATATTAAATACCCAGAATAGGCAAATCAATAGGGACAGAAAACATATTAGTGGTTTTCAGAAGCACGGAGAGAAAGGAACGGGAAGTGGCTGATTTTGGGGTATGGCATTTCCTTTTGAGGTGATGAGGATGTTGTGTAACCAAACAATGGTGACAGTTAATAAACCATATGAAAACATTAAATGCCACTAAACTGTACAGTTTTAAATGTAATGCTATACCAGTATACGAAAAAAATACTTAAAATTTTATTTTTGGTTTACATTAATCATTTTAAAATAAGAGAAACAACATTTTAAGGGAATCCACAAAAGAAATGAATAAAATATAAGAGTTCCTGAGTAAGAATTTTGCTGAATAGAGACAGGAAACACCAAGGTCTGAAAGGAAACCCTGGGTATTGTGTGCACCTGCTCCTCGTGGAAAGTTTCCATGTAGTGTGCTCTGGGTTCACTCAACCACCAAGTCCCCTCCTGTCTTCCCACAAAGAGGTTTGTGTCCGGGCTCATGCTGACTTCCCCTCACATATGTGTCTCTCACACAGTAAGACACAGCTTTGTCCTCAACTATTAGGATTGCTCAGTGTTAAATAAGCTTGGTTCGTGGAGGTATGTCTGGTGATGCTGACTTGAGATTTAAGATCTGTATTATAGTGGTGCGATCACCACTCCACATCACAACGACCCGCTCCAGCCTTTTCCTTGGTTCCTGGAGGATTCAGCTCACAGCACAGCTGGTTAAAGAGAATCCAGAGATAGAGCAGGTTATAGACAAAGTCTGCAAGGGCTTCACCAGGCCAGGTCCTGACTCCTGCAGGTATATCTGGGACAGAACACCAGGGGACAAGGAGAATCATCATCAAACACACCTGAAATCACCACATGTCCATGTCCCTTCCCTAAAATCCCTGAGATATTCACAGCAGAGAGAGGCCACCAGGACACCCATGCTCTGATGAAGGGCTCCTGGTGGAAGGAGACTGGGGCTGCTCAGCCCAGGGCTGGCCTTTCAGCCTGACACTGGGGTCTGCTTTGCATGAAGAGGCCCCCGAGGATATAAGTGTGGGAGCAGAGGGGACGGTCTCTGTCTGTCCTTGTCTGGGCAGAGCGTTTTACCTTGTGCTGCTGAGAGGAACTGGGGAGACAGAACCTCAGAGACTCTTCTCTGCATCACTGCCTGGTCTTCCTGTGTCCAGACAAATATGAAGAGAAGCGGGGATTGAGCATGGAGGGTTTGACAGAGCAGACCATGAAGAAACATTTGAATTAAAGAGATTCGAGGTTCAAGGAGAGGTCCATGACCTTTTGATCCTCAAATGCTCCATGCACAATATCTGTGTTGATATTGATGCTGGCTGCCAGCTGTTGGCTTCAGTCTCTCTGGACAAAAACCCATTATATGTCACTTCAATGATACAGTTGGAATTTTTTGAATCTTATTGTTGGCTCCCGCCAGAACAAAGAGACATTTATAGGAGAATCAGGTATAAGTCTTTGTGGTGCGTGTATATATATACACATACATACATACACATACATACACACACATATACTTATGTACGCATGTGTTTATCGAGGGAGAGAGAGAGAGAGAGAGAGAGAGAGAGAGAGAGAGAGAGAGAGAGACCTCTACCACATCTTGTTCCTCAGAGACAAGTCACTAAGGCAAACACATAGAAAAGATGCCCCGTACCCACTGTGTGACAAAATCACATGGGAGTAGAAATATTATGTTGGAAATTTCTAGAAAGCTTGACCTTCCTCAGTCTCATTTGGAAATCATCTGTTCACACTCCTGCCCCAACACCTACAATGTCAGCCTTGACTGTCACATCAGACTCAGTCTTGAGGTTCGTGATCTCGTCACTTGCTTCCCGTCACAGGTGACTCCTCGGTGGTGTTCTCTCAAGCGCAGCTCCTCCTGCATCTGCAAACCTGTGAGCTGGACACTCTGTGCCCCGCCTCCCCTTAACCCAATGTACTGTGATGAGTCACTTCTAGGATGAAAACTGTAGACAACCGTGTTCAAAGAGTAATTCCAGGCCCCTGGGAGTCACTGGATCACAGCAACTTTGAACACTTTTTGGGCACGTGGTGCCACTGTCTGGTGCTGGTTTATTTCTACTGTCTGGTGATGACACTGCAAGACTCACAGCTTCCCCTTTGGCATTCTAGTCCCACCCTGTTAGGACACATCCTTTCTCAATTTTAAATTGTTCTTGTTTGCAGTGGATTACATCTTTTAGTCTTTTTAATTTAAAATGAGCTAGAAGAAGTTACAGGTTGTGAAAAATATTAAAACATAAGTAAAAACTACCCCTTTATGATGGTTCAGGACATACAGCAGATAATCTCAGCTAATCACAGTGAAAACATGGACTTTGAAATGGATCAGAGGTACAAATAAAAAACAGGGACTATGCATCTATGTAAAACAAAGACTTAAATATGGGAAGGTATAGTAGGTCTACAGGCATAGATTTTCTCATAGAAATGGAAGATGCAGACCCCTTCAACAAACAAACAAACAAGTGCTTACTCTCAGCCTTGCTCTGCATGTGCAAACGGATCTGGGTCTTTTGAGCTGAGGGTCCTGAGTTCCCTCTAAACCAGTCCTGTGTCACCGTCCAGGGCTCTTGCTGCTTTCCATAGGCCAATATTGTACAGATTTTCCTCTATGTTTTATTCTAAGTGTATCATAGTTTCAGGATTCAAAAGTAATGTATAATCCATTTTGAGTGAATTTTTCTAAGAGGGTCTAATTTCATTCTTTTGCATA
Source organism: Cynocephalus volans (assembly GCF_027409185.1). Classification (NCBI taxonomy): domain Eukaryota; kingdom Metazoa; phylum Chordata; class Mammalia; order Dermoptera; family Cynocephalidae; genus Cynocephalus; species Cynocephalus volans. Next base: position 185,255,578 of record NC_084462.1, read on the forward strand.
TGGATATCCAATTTTCCCAGCATAAGTTTTCTTATGAAATTGTACCCTTCTCATTATGTGTTCTTGTACATTGTTCAAAGTAATGAGAACACAAATGTTTGGTTTTATTTCTTGACTCTCTGTTCTGTTTGTCTCTAAGTCTGATTGTATGTCTTTAGCATGCTGTTTTGATTACTTTACCTTTACAATATATTTAGAACCAAGGTTAAGTAGGCGTTATCTATGGGATGCAAGGACGATCCAAAATAAGCAAGCAAATGTATGTGATAAACTGCATTACTGAATGAAGGAGAAAAAGCATATGATCATCTTAACACAGGCAGAAAAAACATTCACCATACTTTAATACCTTTTTTATAACAAAAATTTGAAAAAATCAGTTACAGAAAAAAATATACCTCATTATATTAAAGGTCATATATGACAATCCCACAGCTACCGATATGCTTCACAGTGAAAGTTGCAAGTTTGTTATATGTGATCAGAAGAAGACAACACCACCCTCTTTCACCACATCTCTTCAACATAGAACTGGAAGTTCTAGTCCGAGCAGTTAGGTAATAAAAATAAACAAATGTCATCCACAGGGGAAAGGAGAATGAAAATTGCTTCTGTTTGCTGATAATATGATCTTACATATAAAACCCTAAAAACTCCACCTATAAATTTTGAGAACTAATGAAAAAAGTTGGAATATAGCATGATAAAAATCAACACTCAGAAATCAGTAGTGTTCCTAAACAATAACAACGTACTTCCTAAAAAATAGTCCCAATTACAGTAGAATTAGAAAGACAAATTAAATTTATGGGAATGAATTTAACCAAGTGGTTTTAAAATGTGTATCCTGTAAACACTAAACCATTGATAAAAAATGGAAATGACATAAAAATTGGAAAGATATCTTGTTTTCATGAATTTGAAGAATTGATATAGAATCAAACACAAGCAAGCATGTAACACAATATGTATCAAAATCCCAATGTAATTGTTTCACAGAAATTAAAAAAAAAATCGAAAATTTGTTTTAAACCACGAAGGACCTCAAAGAATCAAAGCAATTCTGAACTAAACAGCAAAGTTGAAGGCCGTCAGTGATTATAATATGTACTGAAACCTTTAGAGATTATGTTACAAGACTCCATAACTTGTTCAACTTCCTTAGGATACTAGAAAGGATGAAAAGAAAAGGTTAATAGAAAAGCACTGCAAGAGAAGCGCAGAATGTTGGGGGGGGGGTCATAAGTAGAATAGACACTGCCAAGGAAAGAGTCAGAGAGTTTCGTCACGTGTCAAATAGAAGATTTCAAACTGAAATGAAAATTAAGAAAAACAATTAAAAATAGACAGAACATAGATGATCTGTGGGAGAACGTCTAAACATGTAACATGTGAATAGTTGGATCTCCATTGATGCAGACGGCAAGCAGAACAGAATCAGTTTAAATATAAATGGATGAGAATTTTTCAGCAATGATGGCAGACACAAAAATAAAGATCAAGGAAGCCCAGAGAAGACAAAACAGGATAAATAAAACAACAGCAATGACGTACATGCACATGCACACACACACACAGGCACACACACACATACAGATACACTACATACATACACATCCCCCCCCACACATACACCCACACAAACACATACAGATACACACATGCACACGCCTAAACACAAACACACACAGATGCACAAATACACACAGACACACAGAACCATGACCCAAACCTTAGGCCATATCATAATAAAATGGCAGAACATATTCAAAGAGGTTAGGTATAAACATGCTTAAATACAAGAGAAGAATGACACAGGTTACAGGGGACTTCATGTCAGAATCAGTGCAAACAACAATGCAGAGGTTTGAAATACTCAAAGTGTTGGAAGCTGCACTCACCACGCCCCAGGAATCTATATTCAGCTAAATGATCCTGCAAAAGTGGAGACCAGCATCTCCTCATATGTTCCCTCCCTCCGAGAAGGAATGACTATTTGATATATGTCGAATAGCATGGAAATTATAGTCAATAATAATAGATTGTAATTTCAAAATAGTGAAAAGAGTAAATTTAAAACATCTCACCACAAAAATGGTACGGTGAGGGGAGGCATGGGTTCATCAGTTTAACCTGATTTTTCCACATTATATACATTTATCAAAATATCATGTTCCCCATAAATGAATACAATTATGATTTATCAATTAAGATAACATTAATGAAAAAGTGAAGGAGAAATAAAGCGTCTCTCAGACCACACAGTGGTGAAGGATCAAGGCATCCCTCAGAATCATGAACGAGGTGAGCACGGCTGCCAGCACAGCTTCTGCTCAACACCTTCAATGTGACAAGTAGATGCAAAGAAACAGCAATCATGAGGACACACACACACAGTCCTTGACTTTCCGGTGTGACACGAGGAGTTCTGTTTTCAGGATTTGCACATAAGGAGCTTGGACGTCATCACTCCCATCCAGACAACAAGAAAAACCCTGAACAGACTGAAAATCAGTAACTCTTCTTAGACATCAAGGGACATTTCATCCAGTCTATAGCATGTCTTATCCTACTTACAGTGTGCTTTGCAGGGGCAAAGTTTTTAATTAACAACTCTAGGCTTTTCATGTTTCTACCGTGGATCATGCTGTTCTATCACCTCCTATGTACTTGGCATTTCCTCATTTCCTGACATATGTGGAAGCCATAGGATCCCTGCTCTGCACCACGTGAGGTCTCTGCCTTCACAGCTCATCCCAATCACTGAGCCTCGGATCTGCACCTGCACTGGGGAGGGTTGATGGGAACTGAGCAGGGCTCTGGACCTGTGGAGCTGAGCATCTGGGGACAGAGCAAGTGAGAATTTGCACAGTAGAAGACAGAAGGTGACACTAGGGTGAGTGTCTGTGGGATACATGGGGGCAGCAGAGTGGGGAGTGGGCGGGTCTCCGGGCTCTGTCCATCTGGTTCTCATTATCCGCATGGATTCTCCCCATGGAAGCTGAGAGACAAGATGTAGGACGCAGTTCCCAGGGCTACTTTGAGAGACACAGCCCAAAAGTCAGCCCAGAGGGCCCCTAATTGGGTTTTATTTCTGCACTTGTCATCGTGAATCCTCCACATGAAGTATCAGAGCTGTGTCTGGCCCTCAGGCAGCTGCTTCTCTGTCCAGGACACTGAGGAACGGACAGAGAGTGAGACCAACCCTGAACATCAGTGTCCACAGTGTGGATGAGGATCCAGAGGCTAAAATTCCTCAGTGAGGAGAGAGACGCCATGGGCAGAGGTCCTGTAGGATGAGCATAAAAATGTGGGGACATGTGTGCTTGACTGAGGGGAATGCCAATAAGGGACAATGACTTATGTGTCAGAAAGAGGACAGCTCATGTTATCACCTAACAAAAGAAAGGTCCCAGTGAATGGAAAAATCTTATCTACAGATGAGAAAAGTTACTTCACTCTGTGTTGCCTGCAGTGAGTACATGGGAATTAGAGTCACAAAGAACAAAGCAAGAAACGACCCTGGGGGACATCTGAGAGTCAGCAGAGCAGAGGAAACCTCAGATCCCAAGAGGAACGCCCATCCCTCTCTGCACCTGCTCCATGGGGCACAGGAGCTGGGTGGGCCTTGAGCGCCCCCTGCAGCCCAGACCCCTCCTGTATCCTGCAGGGAGGTTTGTGTCTGGGCTCACGCTGACTTCCTGTCACTGTGTCTCTCGCACAGTAATACACGCCTGTGTCCTCGTCGGTCACAGAGCTCAGCTGCAGGGAGAACTGGTTGTTGGACGTGTCTCTGGTGATGGAGGTGCGGCTCTTGAGGGACGGGTTATAATATGTGCTTCCACTATAACTAATGCTTCCAATCCACTCAAGGCTATTCCCCGTGGGCTGGCGGATCCAGCTCCAGTAGTAACCACTGGTGATGGAGTAACCAGAGACGGTGCACGTGAGGGAGAGGGTCTGCGAGGGCTTCACTAGTCCTGGGCCCGACTCCTGCAGCTGCACCTCGGAAAAGACACCTGGAGACAAGGAGAATCAGAACCTGTCAGTCACATGCAGTCACAACCATCCCACTGACCCACTTCTGTCCTCTGAGACACTCACCTTGAGGAGCTGTCACCAGGCAAAGGAGAAGACCCCACAGTCTCATCTTCTGTTAGATCTCAACTCTGCCTTCCCCAGAGACCTGAGCCCTGCCTGAGGACAGACCTGTGAGCTTCCACCGCCCATGAGTCTATATTTACCCTGGAGCTTGAAGGAAAATTTGCATGTGGGAGAGCTCTGTTCTTATAAGTGCTGAGGAACTGAGGTGAGACTATCTGTGTTTTTTGTTTTCTTTTAATTAACTGCGAGGTTTTTTTTTCCCTAAAATTATTTGACATGTAATTGTGAGATGGATGAGAAGTTACTGAGTTTCAAACATGGAAAGATGTGACCCTAGCTGTCTGAGGCCCGATCTACCTTCCTTCAACCCCTGTCTTCTCCTGCGCTCTCTTGGACTCAGCTCAACTCTCTCTCATAAACTCAGGCTCTGGGTCTTGCTTCCACAGTTCTGGTCCAAGCACCCCCTGCTTTCTTTCCCTGCACCCTCTCCCGTGATGTGGTTCTCGTCACCCTGAGAGCTCGTTCCATCGTTCCACTGTTGCTGCTCCACGAGTTCCAGTCCTGCCTTGTGCTCTCCGTCCTGCCATATAAGACACAGCCCTTCAGAATCCACAGAGACCTGCCAAAGACGATGCCCTGTGCATTACTCTGGAGAATGGAAAAGGATTCTCAATGTTTTGGAAAGAGATCAAGACTCTTGTAAATTCCGGCTTCCTTTAGTCATTCCTGTTCATCTAGAGTGTAATAATGTTCAACCTAAATTCAGTTTTCATTCACATTTTACGGATGTTAATCTTTCATTTAATTTCCCAATCTCATCAGATATTCCAGCTGTAAATACACACACACACACACACACACACACACACACACACACACACACACACACACAATCAATTGCAATGGTTAACATGCAAGCAGTAATAACATCCTTAATATAAAAATTTTAAAAACTTATTTCCCTTTGAGGTCTGTGTGTTGGGGCCCATGACAGCTGCTCCGGTACTGTGGGCATCAGCCTCTGTACCATTGCCCACCACAGAGAAAGAGGCCAGGAGCTGGGGTGGATGCTGTGCTGTGTCTGACCCTATGAGCCCCCTCTCACTCCCAAGAGCAGGTACATGTAATGGAGGGACAGCCCTTCAAGGGCCCTAAATGACTTTCAAGACAGGAGCTCCTGTTGGACAATTTGGGACCAATTCTTCAGTTCCTGTTAACTCACACATTTTCTTGGAGTTTTCCAAAATGTTAGAAGTCCTGGTAAAAGGCAAAGAGAAACAAATGCTCTGAAATAACAAATCAATATCAGAACCAGACTAAGATATGACACAGATTTTCTAATAATCAGGGAGTAGACTTAAAGCAACCATGTTTAGTTTGCAATTACGTTTCAGTTTTTTTCCAACCCTTCAGCTCACTCTAAAGAGTTCTTGTTGCCCACGTCTATTTGTCCAGGATAATCTATCAGGACGCTCTGCCTAGTGGAGCAAACAGCCCAGCATCTCATCTGGAGTAAGGGACAAGGACAGAGATCTGCATCTTGCTTGTTTCTATTCTAATGTGCTCAGGAGGGAAATTGTGGTGAGAAGATGTGTCTGATTCATAGCGTCACTCAGGAATCCAGACTCCCACTGGTTTTAAACCCAGAGTCTACAGCTTGTGGACTGACATATAACAGTATACAGAGGAGATGGAAACACATTTCAGGTGGGATATTTTTTAACTGTTGCAAAGACACTCAAAATGAGATCTCCCTATTAACCGTTTTAAGTGCACAATACGGTATTGTTAAGTACGGGCACAGTGTTGTATAGCAGATTCTAGAACTTATTCATCTTGCGTAGCTAAAACTTTGTACCTGTTGAAATGAAGTAGCCAGGCTGTGAGTGTATGTGTTATAACTGTGTACATGGCATAATTAATCATGTGGCCCTGACATACATCAAAAGATCAACACGTGTGTTATCTGTGATCTCAGGATGAAGGGGAAAAATAAGGTTTTGATTGGACTGGAGTCTAATACACTAAACAGGTGTCATCTCTCTATCTCTGTCTGTCTTTCTCTAGCTTTATCTCTTTCCACACATGTACACACACACACACACACACACACACACACACACACACACACACATTCACACGCGTGCGCGCGCGCTCGCCATTGGTCTTTTTTGGAAATCTACGTGTAATGATGCTTTTGATTGATGCTGAGCAATTTGTTGTAACACACAAAAAACCCATTCGTCTTCACAGTTCTGTTTTGAACTGTCACAGTGTATAGGAAAAATCCCTTGAGATACAAAGTGAGCAGGAGGACACTATGTGTCCTCGAGAGTTAATTGCACACTGTTTCTTTGTATCATAATTGTCCTGCTAGCCTCATACGCATCCTGGATATTAACTTGTAATAGAAGTGTTTGTGTTTTCTGGGTGGATCTATTGTTAAAAAATAAAAATAAAATAGGTGACCTAAGCTTGGGAGGTTGGTGGCAGTGGTGGCGTGGATTTTCCGGGGCAGACTTGCTGTGCTGACTCTCAGGCTTGGGGTGTGCACATCCTCACTGTGGGTCAGTCATGTCAGCAGCTGGCTCATTGCAGATGGGGTTGATGGCCTGATTTTCGGACTGGGTATGGGTGTGTGGCATGCCAGGCATTTGGGGACTGGATCACCAGTGCCTGAATGTGGTGGGCCAGCCTGGGACGTGTAAGTCTAGCTATTTCTTACTCAGATGCATGTGTGTGCAGTTGTTCAAAGACTCAGGGAAGGATCTTCCAGGGCATGGCAGCTTGATTATTTCTCTGGATCTCGGGTGTGGACACTGTGTGAGTCTGTTTCTGTTGCTTATAACAACACACATGGAAGTGGGTGATTTGTAAGAAAATAAAATTTATTGCTTACAGTTTTGCAGGCTGTAAAATTCAGAGTACAGGGAACACATCTGGTGAATCCCTTCCTTGGTGGTTTTTCAGCAACGGGAACCTCATGTGGCAGAAAACGGCAAAGAGAGAGAGAGAGAGAGAGAGAGAGAGAGAGAGAGAGAGAGAGAGAGAGAGAGAGAGAGAGAGAGAGAGAGAGGCTGTCACATGCTCTCCTTTTAAAGCCCTCAGAATCACGTCCCTGACAACCATTATTAAACCATTCACTATGGCATGGTCCTAAAATTTAACCACCTCTTCAAGGCTCCATTTCAGTTACCAAGATAGGACTTCCCACCCTCAACAGTTACAGTGGGAATTAAGCTTCTAGTATATGAGCTTTGTGGGACACAGTTCAATCAATCCACAGCATTGTATCCCCAAAGTTCATGTTCTTCCCGCAAGCAAGTATATTCATTCCACCCCCAAAACTTTACTTGTTTCCACTCAAAAGCCCAAGTTTCAAAGTCCCATCTGTGAAATCAGAACAAGTTATCTACTGACAATGTACAATGGTGGGACAAGCATAGGATACATTTTCCTATTTCAATAGGGAGAAATCACCCAAAAGAAAGGGGCGACAGGTCCGAAACAAGTTTAAAAAGCCCACCAGGGCAGGTACTAAATCTCAAAGCTGAAAATCATGTATCTTGACTCCATGGTCAGTGTCCTCTGTATGCTGGTGCAATGGTTGGGTCCCCAAGTCCTCAGACGTGTCTGCTTCTATGGATTTCCTGGGCTGAGGCCATGTTTCAGCTCACTAGGCTGGCATTGCACACTGGTAGCCACATAAGTTGAGGTCTCCATGGCTAAGCCACTCTCATGGTTCCACTAGGCATGATGTTGATGGGGTTTCTCTGCTGAAACTCCAACCTATATTTCTGCTTGGCATTGTGTCAGGGTAGGGCTCAAACCCTTCAAACCCATTGTCCAAGCTTGGTCACAGACCCCTCACTTACCAGGCTGTGTCACAGTTTGGGTGAGAGACCCTTCATGTGCATGTCATGAGCTAGGTAAATGGGAAAGATCCAGGGAGTTATTGGAAGATTAGACACATTCATTCCAGTGTGAGCTCAGTCCTCAGCTTCCTCAGCAGCAGCAGCAACTGCTTACGGCAACAGTAGCAGCCTCCCTATGGGCCCCCTGTGGGCATGTCGGGGGCAGAGGGCCCTGCAGATCAGAGCTACTCATCCTTTATACTTACGTCTGATAATCCAGGAACACCTGGGTACAAGTCAGACATGCCAGGAACACCTGGGCACAAATTCACACTTACATTTACATCCAATTCACGGAAAGATTCTGAACATCTGAGGGGCCCTGACCATTTTCCTTCAATTTTCCTTACACATTGCTTTAGCAAAAGCTGTCTGTATTGACTCAGCACCTGAGAACGATCTCTTCCTGGGTGTGCAGCCTTTTCCATACCTCCTTTTAGAGTGTGGTGGAGGCTCCCAAGCCACCATAGCTCTGGCTTTCTGTCATCCTACAGACTTATCAACACTTGGATACTGCCAAGGCTTCACCCTTGTGTTTTCCAAAGCTGTGGATCCAGCCAACCCGGGGCCAAATTAGTCACAGCTGCAGCAACCAGGGTGATGGAGTGGGGAGCAGCTCCTGAGGAGGCCCTGGTCAGCGAGCCTGTGGAGGAAGCCTTGGGCCTGTTCCCAGAGACCATTCTGTCTCCGTAGGCCTCTGGACCTGTGATGAAAAGCACCGCCTACATGAGCTTCTGAAACGCCTTCAAGGCCTTTTTTCTGTCCTCATAATCCCTTTCTCCTTTGCTCTTCTCCTTTGCAAATGATCCCTGTTCTACACTCTTGCTCTTGTAACCAGGTTGAAAGTTTTCTAATTTTTTGCCCTCTTATCTCTTTTGTATTGTAAATTCTGGCTTTACTATCTACATCCTCTGTCCTAACATCACATAGACTGTTGTAACTAGCAATGCAGCTTCTTTAATGCTCTGCTCTTAGAAAGTTCTTCCACGAAATATCCTGAGTCAGCACCTTGATGTCCCACATTCCACAAAATATTTGGGCATGAACAGAATGCAGCCAAGTTTCTTGCCGGTTCATAGCAAAAGTGACCTTCCCCTCGGTTTCCAATAAACTCCTTCTTACTCCTCAAACCTCCTTAGAATGGTCTTTACGGTCCGTATTTCCATAAGCATTCCTACCAACACCACTTAACCATTGTCTAAAATATTCCAAATTTTTCCTGGATTCCTTTTCTTCTAAATTCCCACCAGCAGGTAGGTTTTTTCTAGTCTGCTCCCTCGAATTCTTCCAGCCTTCGCCCATTATCCAGTTCCAAAGCCACTTTCACGTTTTCAAGCATTAGCTGTAAGCAACACCTCACTTTTAGTGACAATTTTGTGTATTAGTCCATGTGTGTTGCTCATAGAAATACACCTGGAACCGGGTGATTTGTTAGAAAGGAAAATTAATTGCTTACGTACAGAAGCTGTGAAATCCGAAGTCTAGGGAACACATCTGACAAGGGCATTCTTTGGTGCTGGCTTTACAACAATGCAGGAGTCTCACATGTCAGAAAATGGTGAATCAGAGACAGAGTGACTCTCATGTGCTCCCCTTTAAAAGCGCTCAAACCCCGCCCCCTGACAACCATTATTAGTCCATTCACTACAGCACAGTCCTATAGTCCCATCACCTCTTCAAGGTCCCACATTTCAATTACCATAATAGGATTTTTGACCCTCAGCAGTTTCAGTGGGAATTAAGTTTTTAGTAAATGAGTTTGGGGGACACAATTCAATCAGTTCACAGCAGACATGCTTTGGCTCAGTTGGCTGTGTGCGGGTCTTCTAGCAGCCAATGTACTGCACTTATCTGGGCCAGGCGGGAGATCGTGCTTCTGGTGGCACTTCAGGAGCACGTCTTCCAAGGGAGAGGCTGCAGAGCTGTTGCTCAGGTGGTGCTTGAGGACACTAGGGAGGCCCGAATGTAGGGGATCTGGCCAGCTCCTCTGAGGTGGTGAGCAAACCTGCAGGGCTGGCCTGCAGAGGTGGGGCCCAGACAACTGCTTCTTGGATGGTGGGTGAGGCTGTGAAGCAGGCCAGCAGAGAGCGGGTCCTTCCAGTCACCTTGTAGGCAGTGGGTAATGCTGCAATTGGAGATTTCAGGGCAATATCCCCTGGCCGCTTCTCAGAGACAGAGTGATAAGCTTTGTTTTTACCATCCCACGGGTGTGTTTGTGAGGGTTGGGACTTGTGAGCTGTCTTCTGGATCTGGAGCTCGGGCACACAGAACTCAGCCCTCTGATGGGGTGGGTGGGTGGTTTTCCACCTGTTTGATCTCTGGCCAGGGATGTGAAGGTGCTTCAGTTCAGCAGGCCTGGGATGGGCTTCCGAGATTTGCAGGACTGCAGTCACATTCTCTCCTGGGCTCAGAAGTTAAAGTGCTGGGATCAGGGATTTGTAGACTCTCCTGTGAGTGTGTTGAAATAAAAACAAAGACTTAAGCCAGGGGAAGTGCAGCGGCTTCTGTCCCTGGGCAGTGCATCCTACCACAAGAACACTCCATAGTGCATTAACTCATCATGGGGCAGGGGTTTGGAGGTGCACAGTGTGAGCTCCTGAAGTGCAGTGTGTGCATCCTAGGCAGCTCCCCGTGCTTGGCTGTGGGCTTGCAAGGAATCCTCCTGCAGTATGGACTGCAGGCCTCTAAGGTAAGGATAAGCACTGGTGTTGGCCCTCTTCCTAGCTTTTCTCCACAAGGGAAAGTTTTTCCTGCACTGATCAAGGTGGCAAAGTCTTGGCAGATGAGGCCGTGTGCTTCTCTGTCTCTCCGTGATGCCACCAAAGGCTGTTGTGCTCCACAGGATCTTGCCAATCTCCTCCACACACCCAGATATGATCCTGTCAGTATTTGGGTGTATATTAGTTATTCTTGTACTTTTCTGTGGGAGGAACATGCTCCAGGCACCTCTAGTCAGCGGTCTGGCCCACCTTCTATCCAGAAAAATGTGAGGAGCAGGTTTAACGAAGAAAGTTCAAGATGTATAGACTAGAAACTACACAACACTGATGAAAGAAATTGAATAGGATTGGAACTGAAATAAACCATGAGTTTATGCATTGCAAAAATTAATATTGTTAATATATACATACCACTAATGAAATTTACATGTTTAATGCAATCATTCCCTATCAAAATTTCAATATTGTTTTGCAGAAATGATAAAATAACAATTCTAAAATTTGTACAACATTAGAAAAGGACCTACGAGGCAAAACAATTTTGAGCACAAAGAGCAACCCTTGAGGCATCACATCCTCTGATTTCAATACATATTATAAAATGTTTGTAATCAGAACAACATGGCCCTGGTGCAAAAACAGATGTGTTGACCAATAAAACAGGACAAAAAGCCCCAAGGTTAACCCACACATTTGCAGTCAATGGATTTCTGACAAAAGTATCAAGACTACTAGGAGGAAAGGACAATCTCTTCAATAAAATTTTTGGAAAAAACTGTATATCCACATGAAGAATAATAAAATGGGATGATTATTTCACATCACATAGAAAAATCAACTCACAATGGATTAAAGACTCAGATGTGACACCCAAAATGGTAAAACTACTAGAGGCAGATTTAGAGGAATATTTCCATAACGTTGGTCCAGGCAATGATTTCTAGTTACTACCTTGAAAGCACAGGAAGCTAAAATAAAAATAGACAAATGGGATTACATCAAAGTAAAAAGCTCTGCACAGCAAGATAAACTATTAACAGAGTGAAGAGACGATATTTGCAAATTGTCTGGTTCTGGAGAAAATATTTGCAAATCATACATCTAATAAGTGGCTAATATCCAAATAATATAAGAAATTAACACAATTGAATAGCAAGGAAAGTATAGCCCAATTAAAAAATGGGTAACATACATGCATAGACATCACTTTTTAAAAGACGTATTAATGGCCAAGAGATATATGACGAAATGTTAAACATCTCTAATCATCAGCGAGATGCAAGTTAAAACCATAATGAAATGTCACCTAAAACCTCTCGCCCTACCTGATCTAAGTGGGAGGGCAGGATTGGGAGAAATGGCTGTGGTCAGTCCAAAGAATGTTAGGGGTGAGCTGGTGTGTGGCCTGTGCGGTGTGGGGTAGGGGTCAGTGGCAGTTCTAATGGGTTGATATCATTGCTGCATGGTCATGTGTAGTCTTATGGTCTCTACACAAGAAAAGAAAAATTTGCTTAAGAGGTTTAGTCAACAGGGTCCCAAAAGCAGGGCCAGAATTAGCATCATCATAGGTCCTAATAGGGGCAACAGCCGTGGGAACTAATGCCAGATTTTTCCACAGGCACCGCAGAACAAAAGTGCTTATAATCATAATCATGATGGCGTAACTGCTAATTTCTTTGCAGCATCCTTCAGTAGGCCTGACTGGTTAACAGAGAAGCAACTTTCTTCCCCAAATAAGCAAAATATGCCTTTTTCAGGCATTAGGATGTCTAACCCTCTGCTGTTTTGCAGTACCACCCCTAGCACTGAATCTCTCTGATCCTGGAGCCGGTGGCCCACATTTGAACATGAACAGTGACAGCTGAATATCAGGCAGATGATGAAGACAGACAAAGCCATCAACCTTTAGATTCCTTCTGTGGATGGATCTTCTGTAACTGTGAGGTTAATCATACATAAACCGAGATATAAATGGGGCACTACAAGGTTTTCCTTACTGACTAATACTTATCTTTAGTAGTAGACCATGTGAGGGTATAGGCATCCTTTGCTGGTGGAGGGGATCATGTCATCGCATTGGCACGGGTGTAACAGTGATCCAGCAAAGAAGATGGAGGTCCGGAGGCAGAGGAGGATAATGCACGTCATAAGGCCTGGTGGTAGAACCCTCTATCTCCTTTTATAAAGCACCTCGAGGTCTTCTAAAGGCTCACAGGAGTAGGCTGACTCCTTCGGGTTGGGTCACAGTTATTGCTCTCCTGTAAGGAAAGGGGGGCAGGCTGCACCCTGGAGAGATGAACACAACTATCCATTTCAGCTGTCTTTATTGCAGAGGGGGTTGCTAGAATTACTGTAAAAGGGTCCTTCTATTTAGTGTTTAGTTGTTTGTTAGCAGGTCCTTCCTTCCAGGTCTTAATTAGGACCTGGTCTCCTGGCTTTGTCTGTGCCCCCTGAGCGTTACTGCCAGGGTACGGTAAAACATGAGCTACATTTTTCTTCTGGGCTGCTTGGAACTGGCTCAAGTTGGTAATGTCTTGTATGAGGCCTGCAGTCTCAGGATCTGTGAAAATGTCTGTTGAAAGAAAAGGTCTGCCACACAGCAGTTCATAGGGGCTGAAATCAAGCTTTGCCTTTGGGGCATTGCACACTCCTAAGGGTGAAGGATGGTTCCTAACGGATTTGAAGACTGCAGGGAGGCCAAACCTGGGAATCACTTCCTTGGGAAGAGCTTCAACCACCTTAGCGGACTTTTCTGTTCTAGTAGGATAAGTCTCTCCTCATCCAGAAAACGTGTCCATGAAAACCAGCAGACATTTTCATCCCCGGCATGGAGGCGTATAGGTGAAGCCAACTTGCCGGTCTTCCCCTGGACATGAACCCCCCTGCTGGACTGGTTCCAACCTTGGAGGCACACTTGGCCCGAGCTGCTGTAGGCACACAGAGAACAGGCCCTGGAAACCTATTAACTGTTTGTGCCAATCCCCAGCCTGTAAAAAGATGAGTGACCGTGGCCAAGGTTGCCCCTCTCCCCAAAGTGAAGGCATCATGTAGAGCCTTGATAATCTTCCAATGGATTGTCTTTGGGAGCAACAGTCTGCCTTCTACCATCCACCATGGCCCTTGCTAAAGGCCCCCTACAATTTCAGTCTTCTCTTCCACTTGGGCATACTGTGGGGTCATCCTTTCTCATGAAAAATAAATCCAGTCACATTACTTTGTGTTATTGACTGTATGCGGTCATGACAGCTGTGCTGTTTCTATGCACATGGGAATTCATCCAGCAAGGTGTCATATTGGCAGCTGCCCCACAATTTTGCCTGTTCACATCCATTCCTTCCCCACTTTACCAATCTCTAAGAAGTTTCACACTTTTTTGTGTCTTTATTTCTCTTGCTCTGATCCCTCACTAAAATCACCCTTAATTCAGTACCTACTGCAATACAGCCTTTCGCTACTCTGCTCCTCCAAACCCTTTCAGCCCCTTTCCATTAGTCACTTTCAAAGCTGCTTCTCTGTTTTCAGGTGTGTGTATTGCTGCACCCGGCTCCTCAGTAACAATTTTCTGTCTTTGTCTGTTTCCTGTGTTGCTATAAAAGAATACCTGAGACTGGGTAATTTATAAGGAAAAGGAGGTGTATTTGTCTCATGAGTCTGGGACAGCTGCATCTTGTGCAGGCTTCAGGCTGCATCTGCTAATGGTGGGATGTGGAAGAGGAATGTACGTGTGCAATGAGACCACATGCCAAGAGAAGAACCACCACGAGAGTGTGGATGTGCCAGGCTCCTTTGAACTTACAACTCTGTAGGAAAATAACAGAGCAAGAGGTAACTCACTCCCACCCCAGGGAGCATTAATCTACTCATGAAGGATTCACCCCAATGGCCCACAGACCAACCACTAGGCTATAACTCTGAAAAATACAACATTGGGGTTAAGCTTTCAACAGGAGTTTTTCAAACCACAGTGAACTGCATACGTCTAATATTCTAAGAGAATAGATCACAAGTGTTTCCTCCCCCAAATGTGGTCACTATGGGAGATGTTGGATGTGTTATTAAGCCATGTTATGTCAATGATTTCACAATGTATTCATCTATTACCCCATCATATTATACACCCTAAATACATAAACTTTTTATTTGTCAGTTAAACCTCAGTAGAACTAGACAAAATAAAATGTGTTTTTACTCTGTAGAAATTCTGAAGTGAATCAACTTTAAAAAAATCTAACCAAACAAAAAGCTTTGAAGGAGCAGTGGTAGATTTTAGTAGGCCCTGGAGAGGTTGCCGCTTGTCTTACACAAGCCGTCATACACCGCGCAGCAGTGTCACTCTTGCGTTCCTGTTCTGAAGCCGTCACCTCAGCAGAGCTCATCTTGTGGGAGCATCTCACACAGTTAATCCAGGGTTGTTGCTGAATTTAAATGAGGACACGTGTGTGTCTCCAAATAGACACAGCAGTTACGTGAGAATGGAGACCTGCCCGTGAGGTGAGCGAGTTCTTTCAGTTTACACGTGAAACCCTCATGATGAAACACTCATATTTTTGGAAGAAATATTGTGTAAAGCACACATACTTTGAAGACACCGTTCTTTGTTCAAGACGTAAAGGTATTCCTTGCTAATAATAACATGATAAGGGAAATGGGAATCATTTTCACACAAAAAGTAAAGACCTATGAGAGAGAAGTCATGGGAGCACTGGGAGGAAGGACCAGTGAGCTCCTGGACACACGGTCATCTGGGGCAGGCCCTTCATGCAATGGTGATTCAGCCCTGAAGGTTTTGTTGACGTTAACAGTATTCAGCAAAATGTGATTTTCTATTATTAGATTGTGCTATTTAAACTAGTAGCACCCATTGTGTATTTATTTGATGTATATTTGAAAAAAATGGATTTATTGAGGTATACTAAATCTACAAAATCTGCAATATTTAGTAAATACTAAGCACCAATCATCTAATTTCATTTTTCTACATGCAGAAAAAACAGGGTATGTAGGATTAAAGTTATTTCCATTTCACAGATATGCAGTTAAAAACAGAAGCTCAAGTAAGTTGTGTAATGTGTCCAGCATCACATATCTGGTATAATTGAGCCCCGGTACCTGGGCCTTTGCTTCTCACCACAGTACTCCTAGTCTTTGCTGAACCAACTCCAGGACACGGTGGAAAATGAATAGTGAGGTCTGCAGAACAATTTTTTGTGGTAAGAGCATGGCCTGCTCTTTTTTTTTTTTCTTTTTTTTTTTGGCATTTTGTGTTTCCTAAATGCAGGTCTTTTTTTTTTTTTTCTTCTTGAATTCTGTGTTTACAAAAATGCAGGGTTGATGCAGATGTATTTGCAGAAGTCTCAGACATTTCAAGATTATCATTTTACCACGTCTTTTCTACCAAATTATTTTCTTATTTTAGCAGCTTTGATGACATAGAATTGACATATAGCAAATACGACATACACAGTTGAAGTGTACAATGGGATACATATTGACGCATATGTACACCTGCACATCCGTCATAACAGTCAGCAAAATAAACAAATTACCGTTAACTGTATGTTCATGTTCTGTTTTCAGTCATTCTCTTTTTCCACCCATGTTCCCAATGTCTCATCTTTAATATACTTTAGAATTCTTTTAATATTTTAGAATTTATAAGAATAAAATCATCAATATGTGTTTTATATGTTTGTCTTCTTTGCTCAGCATACTTACTTGTGAATGTGCCATGTTTCCGTGTATCAGATATTTTAGTGATAGAAGGTATTTCAATACATGTATACACACTGTTTGTACATAGGAAGCTGCTTGATATTCGGATTGTTTCCGGTTTCTGAATATTACAAATAAAGCTGCTATTCAGCTTGGAGATTTAGGTGTCCAATTAAAAGTTTGTTCTAATTCTTATAACAAAAATAACTAATTTGTATTTGCTTAAATTTAGCAAATTTTCTTCAGCACGTCAGATAACTAGCACTATAAGACAACCAACAGATCTGAAATCTAGAGAAAGGTAAGTATTTGCAGGGAGAAAGATGACCAAAATATTAGCTTATTACAGGACGCCTAATGTCATATAGGCTGGTATATGCTTCAAATAGAAATATTTACTGGATTGCTTGAAGTTGAATGTGGTAAAGGATTTGTAGTGTAAAATTCTCCGAAGGCATATATTTGTGGGTTCCAATTCTCCTTGAAGCCTTTTGCTTCTGGATGAAGACACGTTATTGAAATCTGCATGCTCCAACCCTTGTGGTGCTTCTGACTGGGAAAAAACACAGTGACTTCTGCTGAAATGCATCCAGACCGACCTTCCCTACCATCTCTATGGTACTAAAACTTAATTTGCGTCAGTAAAAACTCCAAAACCAGTATTCTACAGGTACTAGTGGAATTTCATAGCGACTGGGAGGCGACAGAAGAAAACACAAAGCTCTGTCCAGAACCATCTCCCCTGTCTTCCTAAAACATTAAAATCCTTATTCGTCAAGGAAGCACAGAGCAGCAGAAATGGGACAAGGATGGAAAACAACGTCAGCTGTGGGAACGAGCGTCTGGACAAACAACAGATGCTCTTCAGCAGAAGTGGCGAAAGAACACGAGGGCCAGCACTAGCTCTGGAGGTGGGACAGGGCACTAGGAAGGACAGGGGCCATGATCTTCACCTGAAAGTGCACCTCAGCCAGAAGGTCAGAGAATGACTGTCCAGTGCAACCTCTTGTGCGGATTGACATCGGTCAGGTGAGTGTGACACTGAGATGCACCTGGGAGAGGTGGAGGGACAGATTCTCTCTGGAGAGCACAGGGTGAGGACCCAATGTCAATCTTTAAACAAAATAAGGTTTCACTGGAGGCACCAGAACTCTGGTGGCTGGAGCAGTAACACACTTCTATTCTGATAGCCACGGCAATGATGAATTTAAGTGTAGCCACTGCTGAGTTCACACAAATTTCCACAATAAAATCATAGAAATTATAGGGTGTGATTATCTACAGAACAAAAGTAATAATAAGCCAATATAACAATTCCAATGAAGCCATTTTTGTAAACATGATCTTTTGAATCACTTGTGCACATTCCTTGGGAAATGGCAGTTTAATCACATCTGAAAACATTATGGTTCAAAATCCTAGTAATCGTCACTGTGCAGCATTCACAGCAATTTGGCATAAGTTCTCATTACATAGTGGATTTTCAGCTATTTCTAAAATCATATTTGAGTGTAGATCAAAAGTGCCCAAAGGCATAGGCTGAGTCACCAATTTTTGCAATTCCGGCAGAGACCACTGATGTTCAGTCCTCCACTTAAGTATAGTTTCTCATAAGTAATTTTATTGTTAGAAGGTAACATGCTCCCACATCTAAAAAAGTTGTCATCTGTAGTGTATACAGACCAAGTATACATTATAGCTAATACTGTCCAGGACTACACCTAAAATGATGGTTTAAGTTTGGCTGTCTGTGTAGAATGTCATAGGTGGCTCCTGTCTGTAATATTCCTAAGATTCTGCATTCCTTGGCCTGTTTACACACCCCAAAGCCTGACAATACCGAATGTTTTATAAAAAAAAATCTTCATAGTTTTACTTCTCCTGTAATGTCATGTAGTTGGAATAAGAAACAATCTATTTGACTACATTGGTATCTCTCACCTAGTAATATATATTTAATGTTTCTCCATCTCTTTTCATGACTTGATAGCTCATGTTCTTTCAATGGTGAGTGACATTCCATTGTGTGGATGTTTATCTATTTACTTATGAAGGACCAGTTTTGACAACTACAATTAAAGCAGCTATAAACATAAATGTACGTTTTTTGTATGGACATAATTTTCTCTTCCTGCCTTCCAGTCCCTCACTAGGATCTGGGCTTTTTCTAGTCTGCTGCTCCAAACTCTTCCAGCCTCCTCCCATTACTCCGTTCCAAAGCCTCTTCCACATTTTCAGGTATTTGATATGATCAATAAACAACTCCTGGTAACAATTTACTTATTGGTATAGAGCTAGAGCTGGGTCAGGAGCTCACAGACCCCTCAAGCCCATTGACACACCCTTCACATGCAGGTCTATAAGCTAGATAACCAGCAAAAAGGTCCTTGGGGCCTTGGTTGGAGAATGAATGGTCTTTATTCATCACACAAAGGTCAAGGAGCTGGCAGTGCAAAGAGAAACTATGAAACTCAACTGCTACAAGCAAAGTCCAAATGCCTGAATGTTGATAGCAGCTCTATTCACAGTAGCCAGAAAGTGAACAATCCCGAATGTTCACTGACAGATGAATTGATAAACAAACATTGTAATTTGATACAAGTGAAAAACTAGTCACCTATACAAAGTAATGAAGTACTGCCAAATGCTACAAAATAAATGAACTTTGAAAACATTATACCATGTAAAAGAAGCAGACGCAAAGGCCACATCTTGTATAATCTGATTCATATTAAATACCCAGAATAGGCAAATCCATAGGGACAGAAAACATATTAGTGGTTTTCAGAAGCACGGAGAGAAAGGAACGGGAAGTGGCTGATTTTAGGGTATGGCATTTCCTTATCAGGTGATAAGGATGTTGTGTAACCAAACAATGGTGACAGTTAATAAACCATGTGAAAACATTAAATGCCACTAAACTGTACAGTTTAAAATGTAATGCTATACCAGTATACAAAAAAATACTTAAAATTTTATTTTTGGTTTACATTAATCATTTTAAAATAAGAGAAAGAACATTTTAAGGGAATCCACAAAAGAAATGAATAAAATATAAGAGTTCCTGAGCAAGAATTTTGCTGAACAGAGACAGGAAACACCAAGGTCTGAAAGGAAACCCTGCGTATTGTGTGCACCTGCTCCTCGTGGAAATTTTCTGCGTAGTGTGCTCTGGGTTCACTCAACCACCAAGTCCCCTCCTGTCTTCCCACAAAGAGGTTTGTGTCTGGGCTCACGCTGACTTCCCCTCACGTATGTGTCTCTCGCACAGTAAGACACAGCTTTGTCCTCAACTATCAGGTTGCTCAGTGTTAAATATGCTTGGTTCGTGGAGGTGTGTCTGGTGATGCTGACTTGAGATTTAAGATCTGTATTATAGTGGTGCGATCACCACTCCACATCACAACGACACGCTCCAGGCTTTTCCTTGTTCCTGGAGGATTCAGCTCACAGCACAGCTGGTTAAAGAGAATCCAGAGATAGAGCAGGTTATAGACAAAGTCTGCGAGGGCTTCACCAGGCCAGGTCCTGACTCCTGCAGGTATATCTGGGACAGGACCCCAGGGGACAAGGAGAGTCATCATAATACACACCTGAACTCTCCACATGTACATGTCCCTTCCCTAAAATCCCTGATATATTCACAGCAGAGAGAGGCCACCAGGACACCCATGCTCTGATGAAGGGCTCCTGGTGGAAGGAGACTGGGGCTGCTCAGCCCAGGGCTGGCCTTTCAGCCTGACACTGGGGTCTGCTTTGCATGAAGAGGCCCCTGAGGATATAAGTGTGGGAGCAGAGGGGACGGTCTCTGTCTGTCCTTGTCTGGGCAGAGCATTTTCCCTTGTGCTACTGAGGGGAACTGGGGAGACAGAACCTCAGAGACTCTTCTCTGCATCACTGCCTGGTCTTCCTGTGTCCAGACAAATATGAAGAGAAGCGGGGATTGAGCATGGAGGGTTTGACAGTGCAGACCATGAAGAAACATTTGAATTAAAGAGATTCGAGGTTCAAGGAGAGGTCCATGACCTTCTGATCTTCAAATGCTCCATGCACAATATCTGTATTGATATTGATGCTGGCTGCCAGCTGTTGGCTTCAGTCTCTCTGGACAAAAACCCATTATATGTCACTTCAGTGATACAGTTGGAATTTTTTAGAATCTTGCTGTTGGCTCCCACCAGAACAAAGAGACTTTTATACGAGAATCAGGTATAAGTCTTTGTGGGGCGTGTATATATATACACATACATACATACACATACATACACACACATATACTTATGTACGCATGTGTTTATCGAGGGAGAGAGAGAGAGAGAGAGACCTCTACCTCATCTTGTTCCTCACAGACAAGTCACTAAGGCAAACACATAGACAAGATGCCCCCTACCCACTCTGTGACAAAATCACATGGGACTACAAATATTAAGTTGGAAATTTCTAGAAAGATCGATCTTCTTCAGTCTCATTTGGAAATCATCTGTTCACACTCCTGCCCCAACACCTACAATGTCAGCCTTGACTGTCACATCAGACTCAGTCTTGAGGTTCGTGATCTCGTCACTTGCTTCAGGTCACAGATGACTCCTCAGTGGTGTTCTCTCAAGCGCAGCTCCTCCTGCATCTGCAGACCTGTGAGATGGACACTCTGTGCCCTGCCTCCCCTTACCCAATGTACTGTGATGAGTCACTTCTAGGATGAAAACTGTAGACAACCCTGTTCAAAGAGTAATTCCAGGCCCCTGGGAGTCACTGGATCACAGCAACTTTGAACACTGGTTGGGCACGTGGTGCCACTGTCTGGTGCTGGTTTATTTCTACTGTCTGGTGATGACACTGCGAGACTCACAGCTTCCCTCTTTGGCATTCTAGTCCCACCCTGTTAGGACACATCCGTTCTCAATTTTAAATTGTTCTTGTTTGCAGTGGATTACATCTTTTAGTCTTTTTTGTTTAAAATGAGCTAGAAGAAATTACAGGTTGTGAAAAATATTAAAACATAAGTAAAAACTGCCCCTTTAGGATGGTTCAGGGCATACAGCAGATAATCTCAGCTAATCACATTGAAAACACTGACTTTGAAATGGATCAGAGGTACAAATAAAAAACAGGGACTATGCATCTGTGTAAAACAGCCAATTCTAAATAAGGAAATGGTGAAGTGACTGGAGCAACTGACTTGTTTTCTCAGAGTCTGGGATTTAGGAAAGTTTAGATTTAAATATGGGAAGGTATAGTAGGTCTACAGGCATAGATTTTCTCATAGAAATGGAAGGTGCAGAGCCCTACAACAAACAGACAAACAAGTGCTTACTCTCAGCTTTGCTCTGCATGTGCTAAGGGAGCTGGGTCTTTTGAACTGAGGGTCCTGAGTTCCCTCTCAACCAGTCCTGTGTCACCATCCAGGGCTCTTGCTGCTTTCCATAGGCCAATTTTGTACAGATTTTCCTCTATGTTTTATTCTAAGCGTTTCATACTTTCAGGATTGAAAAGTAATGTATAATCCATTTTGAGTGAATTTTTGTAAGAGGGTCTAATTTCATTCTTTTGCATATGGATATCCAATTTTCCCAGCAGAAGTTTTCTGATGAAATTGTACCCTTCTCTTTATGTGTTCTTGTACGTTGGTAAAAGTCATGTGAACACAAATGTTTGGTTTTATTTCTTGACTCTCTGTTGTGTTTGTCTCTAAGTCTGATTGTATGTCTTTAGCATACTGTTTTGATTACTTTAGCTTTATAATATATTTAGAACCAAGGTTAAGTAGGCGTTATCTATGGGATGCAAGGATAATCCAAAATAAGCAAGCAAATGTATGTGATAAAGTGCATTACTGAATGAAGGAGAACAAACATATGATCATCTTAACACAGGCAGAAAAAACATTCACCATACTTTAATACCTTTTTTATAACAAAAATTTTAACAAAACAGTTATAGAAAAAAATACACCTCATTATATTAAAGGTCATATCTGACAATCCCACAGCTAACAATATGGTTCACAGTGAAAGTTGCAAGTTTGTTATATGTGATCAGAACAAGACAACACCACCCTCTTTCACCACATCTCTTCAACATAGAACTGGAAGTTCTAGTCTGAGCAGTTATGTAATGAAAATAAACAAATGTCATACACAGGGGAAAGGAGAATGAAAATTGCTTCTGTTTGCTGATAATATGATCTTACATATAAAACCCTAAAAACTCCACCTATAAAATTTGAGAACTAATAAAAAAAGTTGGCAATATAGCATGATAAGAAAATCAACACTCAGAAATCAGTGGTGTTCCCATACAATAACAATGTACTTCCTAAAAAATAATCGCAATTACAGTAGCATTAGAAAAACAAATTAAATTCTTGGGATTGAATTTAACCAAGTAGTTTTTAAATGTGTGTGCTGAAAACACTACACCATTGGTAAAAAATGGAAATGACATAAAAAATGGAATGATATCTTGTTTTCATGAATTTGAAGTATTGATATAGAATCAAACACAAGCAAGCATTTAACATAATATGTATCAAACCCCAATGAAATATTTTCACAGAAATTAAAAAAAAATTTAAAATTTGTTTTAAACCACGAAGGACCTCAAAGAATCAAAGCAATTCTGAACTAAACAGCAAAGTTGAAGGCCGTCAGTGATTTTAATTTGTACTGAAACCTTTTGAGATTATGTTACAAGACTCCATAACTTGTTCAACTTCCTTAGCATACGAGAAAGGATGAAAACAAAAGGTTAATAGAAAAGCGCTGCAGGAGAAGCGCAGAATGTTGGGGGGGGTGTCATTAGTAGAATAGACACTGCCAAGGAAAGAGTCAGAGAGTTTCATCACGTGTCAAATAGACGATTTCAAACTGAAATGAAAGTTAAAAAAACAATTAAAAATAAGACAGAACATAGATGATCTGTGGGAGAACGTCAATACATGTAACATGTGTATAATTGGATCTCCATTGATGCAGAAGGAGAGTAGAACAGAATCTGTTCAAAGATAAATGGATGAGAACTTTTCAACATTGATGGCAGACACAAAAATACAGATCAAGGAAGCCCAGAGAAGAAAAAACAGGATAAATAAAACAACAGCAATGAAGTACATGCACATGCACACACACACACATGCACACACACACATATACAGATACACATACATACATACACATCCCTGCACACAGAAACACAGACATAAAGACACACACACATACGTACATACACAAATACATACAGATACATACATGCACATCCCTACACACACACACACAAACACATACAGATACACACATGCACACACATAAACACAAACACACACACAAACGCACATATACACACAGACACACAGAACCATGACCAAAACCTTAGGCCTTATCATAATAAAATGGGAGAACATATTCAAAGAGGTTAGGTATAAACATGCTTAAATACCAAAGAAGAATGACACAGGTTACAGGGGACTTCATGTCAGAATCAGTGCAAACAAAAATGCAGAGGTTTGAAATACTTAAAGTGTTGGAAGCTGCACCCACCATGCACCAGGAATCTATATTCAGCTAAATGATCCTGCAAAAGTGGAGACCAGCATCTCCTCATATGTTCCCTCCCTCCGAGAAGGAATGACTATTTGATATATGTCGAATAGCATGGAAATTATAGTCAATAATAATAGATTGTAAATTTCAAAATAGTGAAAAGAGTAAATTTAAAATATCTCACCACAAAAATGGTACGGTGAGGGGATGCATGTGTTGATCAGTTTGACCTGATTTTTCCACATTATCCACATTTATCAAAACATCACGTTCCCCAGAAGTGAATACAATTATGATTTATCAGTTAAGATAACATTAATGAAAAAGTGAAGGAGAAATAAAGCGTCTCTCAGACCACACAGTGGTGAAGGATCAAGGCGTCCCTCAGAATCACGAACGAGGTGAGCACGGCTGCCAGCACAGCTTCTATTCGACACCTTCAATGTGACAAGTGGATGTAAAGAAGCAGCAATCATGAGGACACACTCACACAGTCCTTGACTTTCTGGTGGGACACGAGGTGTTCTGGTTTCAGGACTTGCACATAAGGAGCTTAGACGTCATCACTCCCATCCAGACAACAAGAAAAATCCTGAACAGACTGAAAATCAGTAACTCTTCTTATATCTGTACAAGAAGTGAAATCACAGGGTAAACTGTTGTCCCCAAAGTTGAAGATGCAGTCAGGAAGGTACAGAGGGTCACAGCTTGTCCGATTAGAAACTCATGAGCAGAAATATCCGTGGGATCCAGGATGGGGGTAGAAAAACATGAACTGTATTGGAGAACTGCTGAAGACTCAGGGGGCAAATCTAAGTGTTGGGTGCACCCCAGGGAGATGGCCTTAGAGATCCCAAAACTTTTCAACTCTACCTCAGGGGCCTGACTAGGTTGTTAAAGAAAATGTCATAGAAGAATCCTCATGGCCCTAGCAGAGAAAGGGGGAAAGCAGCCATTCTGAATCACACCACGATCTCTTTTCACCACCAGCAGCAGCGTGATGTTATTTATGACAAGGATTGACCCCAAGGGAAACTAATTCAGCTGATTGTAATAGGTTGGGACTCATACAGAGCACAATTGACCTGAGAGAAGAGAAACAGCCAATCCCATCCCCCAGCGCTGAGAACCTTCTAGTCTACACTAAGGGAGGAATAAAGGAGAAGCATCTGTGAAGGTCACACCCAGGACACAGCTCACTAAAGGACAGAAGTCATCATGGGACTGTGTACTGCTTCCCCTACCCCACATCCTACCCACATCAACAGGGCTTCTGTGTAATACAGAGAAAAACTAAAACAGCACATGCACCTTAGACAGTACTTATTCAGTCTCTGTGAAAACCTAGTCCACCGAGGAGACAAAAAGAAAGACATCAAGGGACATTTCATCCAGTCTATAGCACATCTTATCCTATTTACAGTGTGCTTTGCCTGTCCACGTTTCCACCGTGGATCATGCTGTTCTATCACCTCCTTTGTTCTTGGCATTTCCTCATTTCCTGATATATGTGGAAGCCGTAGGATCCCTGCTGTGCACCACGTGAGGTCTCTGCCTTCACAGCTCATCCCTATCACTGAGCCTCGGATCTGCACCTGCACTGGGGAGGGTTGATGGGAACCGAGCTGGGCTCTGGACCTGTGGAGCTGAGCGTCTGGGGACAGAGCAAGTGAGAATTTACACAATAGAAGACAGATGGTGACACTAGGGTGAGTGTCTCTGGGATACATGGAGGCAGCAGAGAGTGGGCAGGACTCAGGACTCTGTCCATCTGGTTTTCATTATCCGCATGGATTCTCCCCATGGAAGCTGAGAGACAAGATGTAGGACGCAGTTCCCAGGGCTACTTTGAGAGACACAGCCCAAAAGTCAGCCCAGAGGGGGCCTAATTGGGTTTTATCTCTGCACTTGTCATTCTGAATCCTCCACATGGAAGTATCAGAGCTGCGTCGGCCCTCAGGCAGCTGCTTCTCCATCCAGGCCACTGAGGGAAGGACAGAGAGTGGGACAAATCCTGAACATCAGTGTCCACGGATGAGGATCCAGAGGCTAAAATTCCTCAATGAGGATAGAGACGCCATGGGCAGAGGTCCTGTAGGATGAGCATAACCATGTGGGGACATGTGTGCTTGACTGAGGGGAAGGCCCAGTGAGGGACAGTGTTCGCCTAGACTGAGATAACCTCTAGAGAAAATTATTATTCATAAAGGAATGATAAGAATCCTTACAATGATTTATTTGTCAGGTAAGAGGACAGCTCATGTTAACACCTAATATAAGAATGGTCCCAGTGAATATTATCTATAGATGAGAAAAGTTACTTCACTCTGTGTTGCCTGCAGTGAGAACATGGGAATTAGAGTCACAAAGAAAAATGCAGGACATGACCCAGGGGGACATCTGGGAGTCAGCAGAGCAGAGGAAACCTCAGATCCCAAGAGGAACCCCCATCCCCTCTCTGCACCTGCTCCATGGGGCACAGGAGCTGGGTGGGCCTTGCACGCCCCCTGCAGCCGACACCCCTCCTGCATCCTGAAGGAGGTTTGTGTCCGGGCTCACGCTGACTTCCTGTCACTGTGTCTCTCGCACAGTAATACACGCCTGTGTCCTCATCGGTCACAGAGCTCAGCTGCAGGGAGAACTGGTTTTTGGACGTGTCTCTGGTGATGGAGGTGCGGCTCTTGAGCGATGGGTTATAAGCTGTGCTTCCTTCATAACCAATTACTCCCATCCTCTCAAGGCTCTTCCCCGTGGGCTGGCGGATCCAGCTCCAAGCATAACCACTGGTGATGGAGTAACCAGAGACATCGCAGGTGAGAGAGAGGGTCTGCGAGGGCTTCACCAGTCCTGGGCCCGACTCCTGCAGCTGTACCTCGGACAGGACACCTGGAGACAAGGAGAATCAGAACCTGTCAGTCACATGCAGGCACAACCATCCCACTGACCCATGTCTGTCATCTGAGACACTCACCTTGAGGAGCTGTCACCAGGCAAAGGAGAAGACCCCACAATCTCATCTTCTGTTAGATCTCAACTCTGCCTTCCCCAGAGACCTGAGCCCTGTCTGAGGACAGACCTGTGAGCTTCCACCACCCATGAGTCCACATTTACCCTGGAGCTTGAAGGAAAATTTGCATGTGGGAGAGCTTTGTCCTTATAAGTGCTGAGGAACTGAGGTGAGATTATCTGTTTTTTTGTTTTCTTTTAATTAACTGCGAGCTTTTTTTTTTCTTTAAAATTTTTTCACATGTAATTGTGAGATGGGTGAGAACTTGCTGAGTTTCAAACATGGAAAGATGTGACCCTAGCTGTCTGAGGTCAGATCTACCTTCCTTCAACCCCTGTCTTCCCCTGTGCTCTCTTGGACTTAGCCCAACTCTGTCTGATAAACTCAGGCTCTGGGTCTTGCTTCCACAGTTCTGGTCCCAGCACCCCCTGCTTTATTTCCCTGCACCCTCTCCCGTGATGTGGTTCTCGTCACCCCGAGAGCTCGTTCCATCGTTCCACTGTTGCTGCTCCATGAGCTCCAGGCCTGCCTTGTGCTCTTTGTCCTGCCATATAAGACACAGCCCTTCAGAATCCACAAAGACCTGCCAAAGATGATGCCCTGTGCATTACTCTGGAGAATGGAAAAGGATTCTGAATGTTTTGGAAAGAGACCAAGACTCTTGTACATTCCGGCTTCCCTCAGTCATTCCTGTTCATCTAAAGTGTAAAAATGTTCAACGTAAATTCAGTTTTCATTCACATTTTACGGATGTTAATCTTTCATTTAATCTCCCAATCTCATCAGATATTCCAGCTGTAAGTACACACACACACACACACACACACACACACACACACACACACACACACACACACACACACACGCGCGCGCGCGCGCAATTAATTGCAATGGTTAACATGCAAGCAGTAATATCATCCATAATATAAAAATTTTAAAAACATATTTCCCTTTGAGGTCTGTGTGTTGGGGCCCACGACAGCTGCTCCAGGACTGTGGGCACCACCCTCTGTACCACTGCCCACCACAGAGAAAGAGGCCAGGAGCTAGGGTGGATGCTGTGCTGTGTCTGACCCTGTGAGCCCCCTCTCAGTCCCAAGAGCCGGTCCATGTCATGGAGGGACAGCCCTTCAAGGGCCCTGAATGAATTTCAAGACAGGAGCTGCTGTTGGACAATTTGGAGCCAATTCTTCAGTTCCTGTTAACTGATACATTTTCTTGGAGTTTTCCAAAATGTTAAAAATCCTGGTAAAAGGCAAAGAAAAACAAATGCTGTGAAATAACAAATCAATATCAGAACCAGACTAAGATATGACACAGATTTTCTAATTATCAGGGAGTAGATTTAAAGTAACCATGTTTAGTTTGCAATTATGTTTCAGTTTTTTTCCAATCCTTCAGCTGACTCTAAAGAGTTCTTGTTGCCCACGTCTATTTGTCCAGAATAATTTAACCGGACGGTCTGCCTAGTGGATCAAACAGCCCAGCATCTCATCTGGAGTAACAGAGAAGGACAGAGATCTGCATCTTGCTCATTTCTTTTTTTTTTTTAAATTTTTATTTCTATTTTTATTTTTTTTAAAATTTCATTTTGTCGATATACATTGTGGCTGATTATTGCTCCCCATCACCAAAACCTCCCTCCCTTCTCCCTCCCCCCCTCCCACCCAACAAGGTCCTTTCTGTTTGCTTGTCGTATCAACTTCAAGTAATTGTGGTTGTTATATCTTCTTCGCCCCCCCCCCGGTTTCGTGTGTGTGTGTGTGTGTGTGTGTGTGTGAATTTATATATTAATTTTTAGCTCCCAACAATAAGTGAGAA
The DNA here is from genome assembly GCF_027409185.1 of Cynocephalus volans. NCBI lineage: Eukaryota > Metazoa > Chordata > Mammalia > Dermoptera > Cynocephalidae > Cynocephalus > Cynocephalus volans. The sequence goes on from NC_084462.1 coordinate 185,284,394, forward strand.
AATGTGGTATTTCTCTTTCTGTGCCTGACTTGTTTCACTTAATACAATTCTCTCGTGGTCCATCCATGTTGTTGCAAATGGCTGTATTTCATTCGTTTTAATAGCTGAGTAGTATTCCATTGTGTAGATGTATCACATTTTCCATATCCACTCTTCTGATGATGGACATTTGGGCTGGTTCCAACTCTTGGCTATTGTAAAGAGTGCTGCGATGAATATTGGGGAACAGGTATACCTTCGACTTGATGATTTCCATTCCTCTGGGTATATTCCCAACAGTGGGATAGCTGCGTCGTATGGTAGATCTATCTGCAATTGTTTGAGGAACCTCCATACCATTTTCCATAGAGGCTGCACCATTTTGGAGTCCCACCAACAATGTATGATTGTTCCTTTTTCTCCGCAGCCTCGCCAGCATTTATCGTTCAGAGTCTTTTGGATTTTAGCCATCCTAACTGGGGTTAGATGGTATCTCAATGTGGTTTTGATTTGCATTTCCCGGATGCTGAGTGATGTTGAGCATTTTTTCATATGTCTGTTGGCCATTTGTATATCTTCCTTAGAGAAATGCCTGCTTAGCTCTTTTGCTCATTTTTTAATTGGGTTTCTTGTTTTCTTCTTGTAAAGTTGTTTGAGTTCCTTATATATTCTGGATATTAATCCTTTGTCATATGTACATTTTGCAAATACTTTCTCCCACTCTGTTGGTTGTCTTTTAACTCTGTTAATTGTTTCTTTTGCTGTGCAGAAGCTTTTTAGTTTGATATAATCCCATTTGTTTATTTTTCCTTTGGTTGCCTGTGCTTTTGGGGTCGTATTCATGAAGTCTGTGTCCAGTCCTATTTCCTGAAGTGTTTCTCCTATGTTTTCTTTAAGAAGTTTTATTGTTTCAGGGTGTATATTTAAATCCTTGATCCATTTTGAGTTGATTTTAGTATACGGTGAGAGGTATGGATCTAGTTTCATTCTCCTGCATATGGATATCCAGTTATCCCAGCACCATTTGCTGAAGAGGCAGTCCTTTCGCCAGTGAATAGGCTTGGTGCCTTTGTCAAAGATCAGATGGCAGGAAGTGTGTGGGTTGATTTCTGGATTCTCTATTCTATTCCATTGGTCAGTGTGTCTGTTTTTATGCCAGTACCATACTGTTTTGGTTTTTATAGCTTTGTAGTATAGCTTAAGTTGGGTAGTGTTATGCCTCCAGCTTTATTTTTTATGCTCAGCATTGCTTTGGCTATGTGTGGTCTTTTATTGTTCCATATAAATGACTGGATAGTTTTTTCTATTTCTGAGAAAAATGTCTTTGGAATTTTGATGGGGATTGCATTGAATTTGTATATCACTTTGGGTAGTATGGACATTTTCACTATGTTGATTCTTCCAATCCAAGAGCATGGGATATCTTTCCATCTTCTTGTATCCTCTCTAATTTCTCTCAGCAGGGGTTTGTAGTTCTCATTATAGAGATTTTTCACCTCCTTGGTTAACTCAATTCCTAAGTATTTTATTTTTTTGGTGGCTATTGTAAATGGGCAGGCTTTCTTGATTTCTCGTTCTGCATGTTCACTATTGGAGAAAAGAAATGCTACTGATTTTTGTGTTGATTTTGTATCCTGCTACTGTGCTGAAATCATTTATCAATTCCAGCAGTTTTTTTTGTAGAGGTTTTAGGCTGTTCGATATATAGGATCATGTCATCTGCAAACAGGGACAGTTTGAATTCCTCTTTTCCAATCTGGATGCCCTTTATTTCCTTCTCTTCTCTGATTGCTCAGGCTAGTACTTCCAACACTATGTTAAATAGGAGTGGTGAGAGTGGGCATCCTTGTCTAGTTCCTGTTCTTAAAGGAAAAGCTTTCAGCTTTTCCCCATTCAGGATGATATTGGCAGTGGGTTTGTCATATATGGCTTTAATTATGTTGAGATACTTTCCCTTCTACCTAACTTATAGAGGGTCTTTGTCATGAATGAGTGCTGAACTTTATCAAATGCTTTTTCAGCATCTATAGAGATGATCATATGGTCCTTGTGTTTGAGTTTATTAATATGGTGTATCACATTTATTGATTTGCGTATGTTGAACCAACCTTGCATCCCTGGGATGAATCCCACTTGATCGTGTTGAATAATTTTACGTATGTGTTGCTGTATTCTGTTTGCTAGTATTTTAGTGAGGATTTTTGCATCTATATTCATCAAGGATATCGGCCTGTAGTTTTCTTTTTTGGTTATATCTTTACCTGGTTTTGGTATCAGGATGATGTTTGCCTCATAGAATGAGTTTGGGAGATTTGCGTCCGTTTCAATCTTTTGGAATAGTTTGTAAAGAATCGGTGTCAATTCCTCTTTGAATGTTTGGTAAAATTCTGCTGTGAATCCATCTGGTCCTGGGCTTTTCTTTGTTGGGAGCCTTCTGATAACAGCTTCAATCTCCTTTATTGTTATTGGTCTGTTCAAATTTTCTCCGTCTTCATGGTTCAGTTTTGGGAGCTTGTGTGTGTCCAGAAATTTGTCCATTTCCTCCAGATTTTCAAATTTGTTGGCGTTTAGTTGTTTATAGTAGTCTCGAATGATTCCTTGTATTTCAGATGAATCATTTGTAATATCTCCTTTTTCATTTCTAATTTTTTATTTGAGTCTTCTCTCTTCTTTTTTTTGTTAGCCATGCTAATGGTTTGTCAATTTTATTTATCTTTTCAAAAAACCAACTTTTTGATTCGTTGATCTTTTGAATTGTTTTTTGGTTTTCCATTTCATTCAGTTCTGCTCTGATCTTAATGATTTCTCTCCGTCTGCTAACTTTAGGTTTGGTTTGTTCTTGTTTTTCTAGTTCTTTAAGGTGAAGTGTTAGGTTGTTCACTTGCCATCTTTCCATTCTTCTGAACTGAGTGTTTAATGCAATAAATTTCCCCCTCAATACTGCTTCTGCAGTATCCCACAGGTTTTGGTATGATGTATCATTGTTTTCATTAGTTTCAATAAATTTTTTGATTTCCTGCTTGATTTCTTCTTGGACCCATATGTCATTAAGTAGAATGCTGTTTAATTTCCATGTGTTTGTTTAGTTTCCAGAGTTTCGTTTGTTATTAATGTCTAGTTTTAATCCATTGTGGTCTGAGAAGATACATGGGATAATTCCAATTTTTTTGAATTTATTGAGACTTGATTTGTGACCTAATATGTGATCTATCCTGGAGAATGATCCATGTGCTGATGAGAAGAATGAATATTCTGAGGTTGTTGGGTGGAATGTTCTGTAGATATCTGCCAATTCCAATTGGTCTAGAGTCTTGTTTAGATCTTGTGTTTCTCTACTGATACTTTGCCTAGATTATCTGTCTAATATTGACAGTGGGGTGTTCAGGTCCCCTGCTATTATGGTATTAGTGTCTATTTCCTTCTTTAGGTCGAATAGAGTTTGTTTTATAAATCTGGCTGCTCCAACATTGGGTGCGTACATATTTATGATTGTTATGTCTTCTTGATGGATCAGTCCTTTTATCATTAAGTAGTGTCCCTCATTGTCTCTTTTTATGGTTTTTAGTTTAAAGTCTATTTTGTCAGATATAAGAATAGCTACTCCAGCTCGTTTTTCTTTTCTGTTTGCATGGTAAATCTTTTTCCATCCATTCACTCTTAGTCTGTGTGAATGTTTATGGGTGAGGTGGGTCTCTTGTAGGAAGCATATAGTTGGGTCCTCCTTTTTGATCCAGTCAGCCAGTCTGTGTCTTTTGATTGGGGAATTTAAGCCTTTTACATTCAGAGTTGTTATTGAAAGGTGTTGATTTATTCCTTGCATTTTATTGGTTGTTTGGTTGTCTTAGGTGTCTTTTGTTCCTTGCTTTCTGATTTACTGTTTGGTTTCTGTGTTTGTTGGTTCCTTAGGTTGTAGATAGCATTTTTGTTTGCTTGTTTTCTCTTCATGAATGCCATTTTTATTATACTAGTGGGTATTGATTTTTCTTGGGTTTTTATGGCAGTGGTATTTATTTTTCAGGAACCAAACCCAGTACTCCCTTGAGGATTTCTTGTAAGGGTGGTCGTGTGGTAGTGAACTCCAGCAGTTTTGTTTGTCTGAGAAATATATTATTTGCCTTTCATTTCGGAAGGATAGGCTTGGAGGGTAGAGTATTCTTGGCTGGCAATCTTTGTCTTTTAGTATTTTGAAAATATCATCCCATTCCTTTCTAGCTTTTAGGGTTTGTGATGAGAAGTCTCATGTTAGCCTGATTGGGGCTCCCTTATATGTGATTTGATGCTTCTCTCTTGCAGCTTTTAAGATTCTCTCTCTGTGTCTGAGTTTTGCCAATTTGACTATGACATGTCTTGGAGAAGGCCTTTTTGGGTTGAATACGTTTGGAGATCATTGAGCTTCCGGGATCTGAAGATCTGTGATTTTTCCTATACCTGGGAAGTTTTCTGCCACTATTTTGTTGAATATGTTTTCAATGGAATCTCCATTTTCCTCCCCTTCTGGGATACTCGTGACTCGGATATTTGAGCGCTTAAGGTTGTCTGATATCTCCCTCAGATTTTCTTCAATGTCTTTGATTCTTTTTTCTTTCTTTTTGTCTGCTTGTTTTATTTCAAACAGCCCATCTTCAAGTTCAGAGGTTCTCTCTTCAACTTCGACAAGCCTGCTGGTTAAACTCTCCATTGTATTTTTTATTTCGCTGAATAACTTCTTCACTTCAGCAAGTTCTGCTACATTTTTTTTCAGGACATTGATTTCTTTGTACATTTCCTCTTTCAGATCCTGTATACTTTTCCTCATTTCATCATGATGTCTATCTGTGTTTTCTTGTATCTCATTCAGTTTCCTTAGAATTATCACTCGAAAATCCTTGTCAGTCATTTGAAGGGGTTCTTGTTCTATAGGATCTAGAGTTTGAGATTTATTAACTTTTGGTGGTGTACTTTCTTGATTTTTTGTATTTCTGGTATCTTTTTTTTTGATGTTTATTCATTGTGGCAGGGGGTTTCATAGTCCACTGGTTTGAGACTGATGAATAACTAGGATGTTGCTGTGGTTGCCAATTTCGTATGGCTCCCTCCGTGGCTGCTCAGTTGGCCTCTAGTGCCTTGTGTGTGTTGTTGGCTCCGGTCTTGGGCTTCTCCCAGGAGCCGCCTTTCTGGTCAGCTTGGACTATGCTGGGCTGGTGGATCACGTACCCCAGGGTGTGTGATCTCTGTTGAGCTTTCCCTTCCTGTGCAGGACTTCTCCCTGTTCTGTGTGCTCTGGCCCAGGCTGTTAGATCGTGCAGTGGTGACCCCACCGGGTGTGTGGTTTCTGTCGAGTCTCCGCCTCCCTGGCCGCAGGTCTCCCCACTCTGTGCGCACTGTGCTGGGCTGGGGCGTGTCTTCTACAACCCTCGTCTATCAGCTGGGCCTTCAAGACCCTGCTCGGCACCGCCTCGCCCAGGAAGTCTACCAGGTTTCTGCTAGGCACAGACGACCAGTCGCTCTGGGTGCCTTTGTAGCACTGTGTAGATCTTTCTTGGGACTTGTTCACCTTTGTATCCCCCCGGTATAAACCGAGTCTTGCGCCCGCCTGCAGCCAGCTCTCCGGCAGGTTCAAGCGGACCTGGGAACTCTCCTAGCACACTATTCCCAACCAGAAATTGGTTAGGCTTTTTTCCGAACTGGTGGCCGCAGAGATGGTATCTGCCTCCCAGTAACAGGAATTTTACCGGGGACCAGAGTCCAGGGTGTGGTGGAGTGACAGTCGGCCCGCCCGTACATCCTTGCCCTCTCGACACTGGACGGGGATGCCCCACGCCACCAACCCGCCAGAGAACCACGGAGGGAGTGGGATGGGAAGCCGGCCCACAGGCTCCGGAAAGCCCCGCTCTGGGGCAAGCAATTGGGAAGGCTCAGTGACGGCCGAGCCTTGCGGAGCTGTCAGCACCTGGGAAAATGGAGGCAGCCCCGGGGGCGGTCAGTGGCCTGGTGATGCAAGCGAGAGCCGTGTGGGCATCAGCCCCCCAAACAGGGGTGGTCCAGGGGTCACTCACAGGGTTCTGCCAGGTCCTGCGCTCACTCTCTGCCTTTGGTTTGCCACCTTACCCGTTCTCGGCCACTGCCACCTCGGGCTGTTCCATCTTGCTCATTTGTACTCTAATGTGCTCATGAGGGAAGTTGCAGTGAGAAGATGTGTCTGATTCATAATGTTACTCAGGAACCCAGACTCCCACTGGTTTTAAACCCAGAATGTACAGCTTGTGGACTGACATATAACTGTAAATAGAGGAGATGGAAACAAATTTCAGGTGGAATACTTTTTAACTGTTGCAAAGACACTCAAAATGAGTTCTCCCTACTAACCATTTTAAAGATGCTTCCATATAAAAGAAGAATGATAGGGATTACAGAGGACTTCTTGTCAGAATCCACGCAAACAAAAATGGAGAGGTTTGAAATATTTTAAGTGTTGGAGGCAACAAGCACCATCACCTGGATTCTACCTTCAGCTAAATGATCCTTCAAAACTGAAGGAGTCCAGGGTCTCCTTATATCCTCCTTCTACCCAAGAAGGAGTGAACATTTGATATTTGTTGAATTTCACTGGAACTATAGTTAATAAAAATAGATCGTTTATTTTAAAACAGCAAAGAGTGTAAATTTCAAAAGTCTAACCACAAAACTTATAAGGGAAAGTGATAGATCTGCTGATCCGTTTGACCTAATTATTCCACATTATACACATTTATCAAAAAATCACGCTGTTCCCCATAAATGAATACAATTATGATGTGTCAATTAAGAAAACATTAACGAAAAATGTGAAGGAGAAATAGCCTCTCTCAGACCACACAGTGGTGAAGGATCAAGGCGTCCCTCAGAATCATGAACGAGGTGAGCACGGCGGCCAGCACAGCTTCTACTCGACACCTTCAATGTGACAAGTGGATGTAAACAAGCAGCAATCATGAGAACACACACAGTCCTTGATCTCCACGTGTGACACGAGGAGTTCTGGTCTCAGGTCTTGCACATATGAAGCTTGGACGTCATCACTGCCGACCAGACAACATGAAAAACCCTGAACAGACTGAAAATCAGTAACTCTTCTTCTGTTTGTAAAAGAAGTGAAGTCACAGGGTGAACTGCTGTCCCCAAATTGAAGATGCAGTCAGGAAGGAACAGAGGGTCACAGCTTGCCTGATCAGAAACTCACGAGCAGAAACCTCCATGGGATCCAGGACGGGGTAGAAAAACATGAACTGTAAATGAAAAATTGCTGAAGACTCAGTGTGTGCCAATCAGAGTTGGGTGCACCCTAGGAGGACAGCCTTCGGGATCCCCAAAACTATTAAACTTTACCTCAAGGACCCAACTAGGTTCCCAAGGAAAATATCATAGAAGAATCCTCCTGATCCCAGCAGAGAAAGGGGGAAAGGAGCCAGCCTGAGACACACCAGAGCAGGACGTTCTTTCTGAGAAGACTGACATCAGGAGGAACTAATTTAGCTGATCCTAATAGGTTGGGGTTTTATCAGAGCATCATCGACCTGAGAGAAGAGATGCGCTCAACTCCATCCCTCTGCCCCTGAGAGCTTTCTAGTCTCCACTAAGGGAGGGTGAAGGCAGAAGCACTTGGAAGGTCCCACCCAGGACACGGCTCACTAAAGGACAGAAGTCATCATAGGACTGTGCAGTGCTTCCCCTACCCCACACCTTACCCACATGGACGGGGCTTCTGTGTAATATCAGAGAAAAAGTAAAGCACCACATTTAAGCAGTGTCTGTGAAACCATAATCCACAGACGAGAAAATAAGGAGGACATCAGGGGACATTGTACCGAGTCGGTGACTTGTCATGTCATCCTCTTTACAGTGTCTTTTGCAGGGGCAAAGTTTTGATTAATGACTCCAGCCTGTCCATGGTTTTTCCCTGGATCTTGTTGTTGTCTCACCTCCTCTACATGTGGAATTTCCTCAATTCCTGAAATATACAAGCCGTAGGTTCCCTGCTCTGTACCACGTGAGGTCTCTGCCTTCACAGCTCATCCTCATCACTGAGCCTCGGATCTGCACCTGCACTTGGGAGGGTTGATGGGAACCGAGCAGGGCTCTGGACCTGTGGAGCTGAGCGTCTGGGGACAGAGCAAGTGAGAATTTACACAATAGAAGACAGAAGGTGACACTAGGGTGAGTGTTTGTGGGATACATGGGGGCAGCAGAGTGGGGAGTGGGCGGGTCTCAGGGCTCTGTCCATCTGGTCTCATTATCCACATGGATTATCTTCTCCCCATGGAAGCTGAGAGACAAGTCTTAGAACACAGTTCCCAAGGGTACATAGATCCCAGCCCAAAATTCAGCCCAGCGGGCCTCTGATTGATTATCTCAGTGCTTGTCATCCTGAATCCTCCATATGGAAGTATCAGAGCTGTGTGTGGCCCTCAGGCAGCTGCTTCTCCGTCCAGGACACTGAGGAATGGACAGAGAGTGAGACCAACCCTGAACATCAGTGTCCCCAGTGTGGATGAGGATCCAGAGGCTAAAATTCCTCAATGAGGATAGAGACGCCATGGGCAGGGGTCCTGTAGGATGAGCATAACCATGTGGGGACATGTGTGCTTGACTGAGGGAAAGGCCAATAAGGGACAATGATTCAATTGTCAGGAAAGAGGACAGCTCATGTTATCACCTAACAAAAGAAAGGTCCCAGTGAATGGAAAAATCTTATCTACAGATGAGAAAAGTTACTTCACTCTGTGTTGCCTGCAATGAGAACATGGGAATTAGAGTCACAAAGAACAAAGCAGGAAATGACCCTGGGGGACATGTGAGAGTCAGCAGAGCAGAGGAAAGCTCAGATCCCAAGAGGAACCCCCATGCCCTCTCTGCACCTGCTCCATGGGGCACAGGAGCTGGGTGGGCCTTGAGCGCTCCCTGCAGCCCAGACCCCTCCTGTATCCTGCAGGGAGGTTTGTGTCTGGGCTCAGGCTGACTTCCTGTCACTGTGTCTCTCGCACAGTAATACACGCCTGTGTCCTCGTCGGTCACAGAGCTCAGCTGCAGGGAGAACTGGTTCTTGGACGTGTCTATGGTGATGGAGGTGCGGCTCTTGACGGACGGGTTATAACCTGTGCTTCCACTATAACTAATGCGTCCCATCCACTCAAGGCTCTTCCCCGTGGGATGGCGGATCCAGCTCCAGTAGTAACCACTGGTGATGGAGTCACCAGAGACATCGCAGGTGAGGGAGAGGGTCTGCGAGGGCTTCACCAGTCCTGGGCCTGACTCCTGCAGCTGCACCTCGGACAGGACACCTGGAGACAAGGAGAATCAGAACCTGTCAGTCACATGCAGGCACAACCATCCCACTGACCCATGTCTGTCATCTGAGACACTCACCTTGAGGAGCTGTCACCAGGCAAAGGAGAAGACCCCACAATCTCATCTTCTGTTAGATCTCAACTCTGCCTTCCCCAGAGACCTGAGCCCTGTCTGAGGACAGACCTGTGAGCTTCCACCACCCATGAGTCCACATTTACCCTGGAGCTTGAAGGAAAATTTGCATGTGGGAGAGCTCTGTCCTTATAAGTGCTGAGGAACTGAGGTGAGATTATCTGTTTTTTTTTTGTTTTCTTTTAATTAACTGCGAGCTTTTTTTTTTTCTTTAAAATTATTTGACATGTAATTTTGAGATGGGTGAGAAGTTGCTGAGTTTCAAACATGGAAAAATGTGACCCTAGCTGTCTGAGGCCAGATCTACCTTCCTTCAACCCCTGTCTTCCCCTGCGCTCTCTTGGACTCAGCCCAACTCTCTCTCATTATCTCAGGCTCTGGGTCTTGCTTCCACAGTTCTGGTCCCCGCACCCCCTGCTTTATTTCCCTGCACCCTCTCCCGTGATGTGCTTCTCGTCACCCCGAGAGCTCGTTCCATCGTTCCACTCTTGCTGCTCCATGAGCCCCAGGCCTGCCTTGTGCTCTCCGTCCTGCCATATAAGACACAGCCCTTCAGAATCCACACAGACCTGCCAAAGACGATGCCCTGTGCATTACTCTGGAGAACGGAAAAGGATTCTCAATGTTTTGGAAAGAGATCCAGACTCTTGTAAATTCCGGCTTCCCTCAGTCATTCCTGTTCATCTAAAGTGTAAAAATGTTCAACCTAAATTCACTTTTCATTCACATTTTACGGATGTTAATCTTTCATTTAATCTCCCAATCTCATCAGATATTCCAGCTGTAAATATATATATACAATCAATTGCAATGGTTAACATGCAAGCAGTAATAACATCCTTAATATAAAAATTTTAAAAACATATTTCCCTTTGAGGTCTGTGTGTTGGGGCCCACGACAGCTGCTCCGAGACTGTGGGCACCACCCTCTGTACCACTGCCCACCACAGAGAAAGAGGCCAGGAGCTGGGGTGGATGCTGTGCTGTGTCTGACCCTGTGAGTCCCCTCTCAGTCCCAAGAGCAGGTCCATGTCATGGAGGGACAGCCCTTCAAGGGCCCTGAATGAATTTCAAGACAGGAGCTGCTGTTGGCCAATTTGGGGCCAATTCTTCACTTGCTGTTAACTCATACAATTTCTTGGAGTTTTCCAAAATGTTAAAAGACCTGGTAAAAGGCAAAGAAAAACAAATGCTCTGAAATAAGAAATCAATATCAGAACCAGACTAAGATATGACACAGATTTTCTAATTATCAGGGAGTAGATTTAAAGTAACCATGTTTAGTTTGCAATTACGTTTCACTTTTTTTCCAACCCTTCAGCTGACTCTAAAGAGTTCTTGTTGCCCACGTCTATTTGTCCAGGATAATTTATCAGGACGCTCTGCCTAGTGGAGCAAACAGCCCAGCATCTCATCAGGAGTAAGGGATAAGGACAGAGATCTGCATCTTGCTTGTTTATATTTTAATGTGCTCAGGAGGGAAGTTGTGGTGAGAAGAGTTGTCTGATTCATAACGTCACTCAGCCCAGACTCCCACTGGTTTGAGACCCAGAGTCTACAACTTGTGGACTGACATATAACAGTGAACAGAGGAGATGGAAACACATTTCAGGTGGGATATTTTTTAACTGTTGCAAAGACACTCAAAATGAGATCTCCCTATTAACCATTTTAAGTGCACAATACGGTATTGTTAAGTACGGGCACAGTGTTTTATAGCAGATTGTAGAACTTATTCATCTTTCGTAGGTAAAACTTTGTATCTGTTGAAATGAAGTAGCCAGGCTGTGAGTGTATGTGTTATAACAGTGTACATGGCATAATTTACCATGTGGCCCTGACTTACATCAAAAGATCAACACGTGTGTTATCTGTGATCTCAGGATGAAGGGGAAAAATAAGGTTTTGATTGGACTGGAGTCTAATACACTAAACAGGTGTCATCTCTCTCTATCTCCGTCTGTCTTTCTCTAGCTTTATCTCTTTCCACCCATGTACACACACACACACACACACACACACACACACACAGACACACATACGCCATTGGTCTTTTTTTGAAATCTACCTGTAATGCTGCTTTTGATTGATGCTGAGCAATTCGTTGTAACACACAAAAAACCCATTCATCTTCACAGTCCTGTTTTGAACTGTCACAGTGTATAGGAAAAATCCCTCGAGATACAAAGTGAGCAGGAGGACACTATGTGTCCTGGAGAGTTAATTGCACACTGTTTCTTTGTATCATAATTGTCCTTCTAGCCTCATACCCATCCTGGATATTAACTTGGAATAGAAGTGTTTGTGTTTTCTGGGTGGATCTATTGTTAAAACATAAAAATAAAATAGGCGACCTAAGCTTGGGAGGTTGGTGGTAGTGGTGGCGTGGATTTTCTGGGGCAGACTTGCTGTGCTGACTCAGGCTTGGGGTGTGCACATGCTCACTGTGGGTCAGTCATGTCAGCAGCTGGCTCATTGCAGATGGGGTTGATGGCCTGATTTTCCGACTGGGTATGGGTGTGTGGCATGCCAGGCATTTGGGGACTGAATCACTAGTGCCTGAATGTGTTGGGCCAGCCTGGGACGTGTAAGTCTAGCTATTTCTTACTCAGATGCATGTGTGTGCAGTTGTTCAAAGACTCAGGGAAGGATCTACGAAGGCATGGCATGGCAGCTTGATTATTTCTCTGGATCTCGGGTGTGGACACTGTGTTAGTCTGTTTCTGTTGCTTATAACAACACACATGGAAGTGCGTGATTTGTAAGAAAATAAAATTTATTGCTTGCAGTTTTGCAGGCTGTAAAATTCAAAGTACAAGGAACACATCTGGTGAATCCCTTCCTTGGTGGTTTTTCAGCAATGGGGACCTCATGTGGCAGAAAACGGCAAAACAGAGAGAGAGAGAGAGAGACTCTCACATGCTCTCCTTTTAAAGCCCTCAGAACCACGTCCCTGACAACCATTATTAAACCATTCACTATGGCATGGTCCTAAAATTTAACCAACTCTTCAAGGCTCCATTTCAGTTACCATGACAGGACTTCCCACCCTCAACAGTTACAGTTGGAATTAAGCTTCTAGTATATGAGCTTTGTGGGACACAGTTCAAACAATCCACAGCATTATACCCCCAAAGTTCATGTTCTTCCCACAAGCAAGTATATTCATTCCACCCCCCAAAACTTAAGTTGTTTCCACTCAAAAGCCCAAGGTTAAAAGTCCCGTCTGTGAAATCAGAACAAATTATCTACTGATGATGTACAATGGTGGGACAAGCATAGGATACATTTTCCTATTTCAATAGGGAGAAATCACCCAAAAGAAAGGGGCGACAGGTCCAAAAGAAGTTTAAAAAGCCCACCAGGGCAGGTACTAAATCTCAAAGCTGAAAATCATGTATCTTGACTCCATGGTCAGTGTCCTCTGTAAGCTGGTGCAATGTTTGGGTCCCCAAGTCCTCAGACATCTCTGCTTCTATGGATTTCCTGGTCTGAGGCCATGTTTCAGCTCACTAGGGTGGCATTGCACACTGGTAGTCACATAAGTTGGGGTCTCCATGGCTAAGCCACTCTCATGGTTCCAATAGGCATGATGTTGATGGGGTTTCTCTGCTGAAACTCCAACCTATGTTTCTGCTTGGCATTGTGTCAGGGTAGGGCTCAAACCCTTCAAACCCATTGTCCAGACTTGGTCACAGACCCCTCACTTACCAGGCTGTGTCACAGTTTGGGTGACAGACCCTTCATGTGCATGTCATGAGCTAGGTAAATGGGAAAGATCCCAGGAGTTATTGGCAGATTAGACACATTCATTCCAATGTGAGCTCAGTCCTCAGCTTCCTCAGCAGCAGCAGCAACTGCTTACGGCAACAGTAGCAGCCTCCCTATGGGCCCCCTGTGGGCATGTCGCGGGCAGAGGGCCCTGCAGATTAGAGCTACTCATCCTTTATACTTAAGTCTGATAATCCAGGAACACCTGGGTGCAAGTGAGACATGCCAGGAACACCTGGGCACAAATTCACACTTACATTTATATCCAATTCACGGAAAGATTCTGAACATCTGAGGGGCCCTGATCATTTTCCTTCAATTTTCCTTACACATTGCTTTAGCAAAAGCTGTCTGTATTGACTCAGCACCTGAGAACGATCTCTTCCTGGGTGTGCAGCCTTTTCCATACCTCCTTTTAGAGTGTGGTGGAGGCTCCCAAGCCACCATAGCTCTGGCTTTCTGTCATCCTACAGACTTATCAACACTTGGATACTGCCAAGGCTTCACTCTTGTGTTTTCCAAAGCTGTGGATCCAGCCAACCTGGGGCCAAATTAGTCACAGCTGCAGCAACCAGGGTGATGGAGTGGGGAGCAGCTCCTGAGGAGGCCCTGGTCAGCGAGCCTGTGGAGGAAGCCTTGGGCCTGTTCCCAGAGACCATTCTGTCTCCCTAGGCCTCTGGACCTGTGATGAAAAGCACAGCCTACATGAGCTTCTGAAACGCCTTCAAGGCCTTTTTTCTGTCCTCATAATCCCTTTCTCCTGCGTTCTTCTCATTTGCAAATGATCCCTGTTCTACACTCTTGCTTTTGTAACCAGGTTGAAATTTTTCTAATTTTTTGCCCTCTTATCTCTTTTGTATTGTAAATTCTGGCTTTACTATCTGCATCCTCTGTCGTAACATCACATAGACTGTTGTAACTAGCAATGCAGCTTCCTTAAGGCTCTGCTCTTAGAAATTTCTTCCACGAAATATCCTGAGTCAGCACCTTGATGTCCCACATTCCACAAAATATTTGGGCATGAACAGAATGCAGCCAAGTTTCTTGCCGGTTCATAGCAAGAGTGACGGTCCCCTCGGTTTCCAATAAACTCTTTCTTACTCCTTAAACCTCCTTAGAATGGTCTTTACGGTCCGTATTTCCATAAGCATTCCTACCACCACCACTTAACCATTGTCTAAAATATTCCAAATTGTTCCTGGTTTCCTTTTCTTCTAAATTCCCACCAGCAGGTAGGTTTTTTCTAGTCTGCTCCTTCGAATTCTTCCAGCCTTCGCCCATTATCCAGTTCCAAAGCCACTTTCACGTTTTCAAGCATTAGTTATAAGCAACACCTCACTTTTAGTGCCAATTTTGTGTATTAGTCCATGTGTGTTGCTTATAGAAATACACCTGGAACTGGGTGATTTGTAAGAAAAGAAAATTAATTGCTTACGTTCAGAAGCTGTGAAATCCGAAGTCTAGGGAACACATCTGACAAGGGCAATCTTTGGTGCTGGCTTTACAACAATGCAGGAGTCTCACATGTCAGAAAACGGTGAATCAGAGACAGAGAGACTCTCATGTGCTCCCCTTTAAAAGCCCTCAACCCCCACCCCGGACAACCATTATTAGTCCATTCACTACAGCACAGTCCTATAGTCCAATCACCCCTTCAAGATCCCACATTTCAATTACCATAATAGGATTTTTGACCCTCAGCAGTTACAGTGGGAATTCAGTTTTTAGTAAATGAGTTTGGGGGACACAATTCAATCAGTTCACAGCAGACATTCTTTGGCTCAGTTGGCTGTGTGCGGGTCTTCTGGCAGACAATCTACTGCACTTATCTGGGCCAGGCGGGAGATCGTGCTTCTGGTGGCCCTTCAGGAGCAGGTCTTCCAAGGGAGATGCTGCAGAGCTGCTTCTCAGGTGGTGCTTGAGGACACTGGGGAGGCCTGAATGTAGGGGATCTGGCCAGCTCCTCTGAGGTGGTGAGCAAACCTGCAGGGCTGGCCTGTAGAGGTGGGGCCCAGACAACTGCTTCTTGGATGGTGGGTGAGGCTGTGAAGAAGGCCTAGCAAAGAGGGGGTCCTTCCAGTCACCTTGTAGGCAGTGGGTAATGCTGCAATTGGAGATTTCAGGGCAATATCCCCTGGCCGCTTCTCAGAGACAGAGTGATAAGCTTTGTTTTTACCATCCCACAGGTGTGTTTGTGAGGGTTGGGACTTGTGAGCTGTCTTCTGGATCTGGAGCTCGGGCACACAGAACTCAGCCCTCTGATGGGGTGGGTGGGTGGTTTTCCACCTGTTTGATCTCTGGCCAGGGATGTGAAGGTGCTTCAGTTCAGCAGGCCTGGGATGGGCTTCCGAGATTTGCAGGACTGCAGTCACATTCTCTCCTGGGCTCAG
Source organism: Cynocephalus volans (assembly GCF_027409185.1). Lineage (NCBI taxonomy): Eukaryota > Metazoa > Chordata > Mammalia > Dermoptera > Cynocephalidae > Cynocephalus > Cynocephalus volans. Next base: position 185,299,969 of record NC_084462.1, read on the forward strand.
AAGTGAAAGTGCTGGGATCAGGGATTTGTAGCCTCTCCTGTGAGTGTGTTGAATTAAAAACAAAGCCTTAAGCCCGGGGAAGTGCAGCGGCTTCTGTCCCTGGGCAGTGCATCCTACCGCAAGATCACTCCATACTGCATTAGCTCGTCATGGGGCAGGGGTTTGGAGGTGCATAGTGTGAGCTCCTGAAGTGCAGTGTGTGCATCCTAGGCAGCTCCCCGTGCTTGGCTGTGGGCTTGCAAGGAATCCTCCTGCAGTATGGACTGCAGGCCTGTAAGGTAAGGATAAGCACTGGTGTTGGCCCTCTTCCTAGCTATTCTCCACAAGGGAAAGTTTTTCCTGCAATGATCAAGGTGGCAAAGTCTTGGCAGATGAGGCCGTGTGTTTCTCTGTCGCTCCGTGATGCCACCAAAGGCTGTTGTGCTCCACAGGATCTTGCCAATCTCCCCCACACACCCAGAAATACTCCTGTCAATATTTGGGTGTATATTAGTTATTCTTGTCCTTTGTGTTGGAGGAACACACTCCAGGCACCTCTAGTCAGCTGTCTGGCCCAGCTTCCATCCAGAAAAATGTCAGGAGCAGGTTTAACCAAGAAAGTTCAAGATGTATAGAGTAGAAACTACACAACACTGATGAAAAAAATTGAATAGGATATGGAAGTGGAAATAAACCATGTGTTAATGCATTGCAAAAATTAATATTGTTAATATATACATACCACTAATGAAATTTACAGGTTTAATGCAATCAATCCCTATCAAAATTTCAGTATTGTTTAGCAGAAATGATAAAATAACAATTCTAAAATTTGTACATTAGAAATGGACCTAGGAGGCAAAACAATATTGAGCACAAGGAGAAAGTCTTGAGGCATCACATACTCTGATTTCAATACATATTATAAAATGTGTGTAATCAGAACAACATTGCCCTCGTGTAAAATCAGATGTGTTGACCAATAAAACAGGACAAAAAGCCCCAAGGTTAACCCACACATTTGCAGTCAATGGATTTCTATCAAAGGTATCAAGACTACTAGGAGGAAAGGACAATCTCTTCAATAAAATTTTAGGAAAAAACTGTATATCCACATGAAGAATAATAAAATGGGATGATTATTTCACATCACATAGAAAAATCAACTCACAATGGATTAAAGACTCAGATGTGACACCCAAAATGATAAAACGACTAGAAGCAGACTTAGAGGAATATTTCCATAACGTTGGTCCAGGCAATGATTTCTAGTTACTACCTTGAAAGCACAGGAAGCTAAAATAAAAATAGGCAAATGGGATTACATCAAACTAAAAAGCTCTTCACAGCAAGATAAACTATTATCAGTGTGAAGAGACAGTCTGGTTCTGGAGAAAATATTTGCAAATCATACATCTGATAAGGGGCTAATATCCAAATAATATAAGAAATTCACACAATTGAATAGCAAGGAAAATAGAGCCCAATTAAAAAATGGGTAACATATATGCATAGACATCACTTTTTAAAAGATGTATTAATGGCCAAGAGATATATGACGAAATGTTAAACATTTCTAATCATCAGCGAGATGCAAGTTAAAACCATAATGAAATGTCACCTAAAACCTCTGCCCCCACCAGATCTAAGTGGGAGGGCAGGATTGGGACAAATGGCTGTGGTCAGTCCAAAGCATGTTAGGGGTGAGCTGGTGTGTGGCCTGTGCAGTGTGGGGTAGCGGCCAGTGGCAGTTCTAATGGGTTGATATCCTTGTTGTATGGTCATCTGTAGTCTTATGGTGTCTACACAAGAAAAGATAAATTTGCTTAAGAGGTTTAGTCAACAGGGCCCCAAAAAGCAGGGCCAGAATTAGCATCATCAGAGGTCCTAATAGGGGCAACAGCCGTGGGAACTAATGCCAGATTTTTCCGCAGGCACCCCAGAACTCAGGTGCTTATAATCATAATCATGAGGCTGTAACTGCTAATTTCTTTGCAGCATCCTTCACTAGGCCTGACTGGTTAACAGTGAAGCAAGATTCTTCCCCAAATAAGAAAAACATGCCTTTTTCAGGCATTGGGATGTCTAACCCTCTGCTGTTTTGCAGTACCACCCCAAGCACTGACTCTCTCTGATCTTGGAGCTGGTGGCCCACATTTGAACATGAACAGTGACAACTGAATATCAGGCAGATGATGAAGACAGACAAAGCCATCAACCTTTAGATTCCTTCTGTGGATGGATCTTCTGTAACTGTGAGGTTAATCACACATAAACCGAGATATAAATGGGGCACTACAAGGTTTTCCGTACTAATACTCATCTTTAGTAGTAGACCACGTGAGAGTAGAGGCATCCTTTGCTGGTGGAGGGGATCATGTCATCGCAGTGACACGGGTGTAACAGTGATCCAGCAAAGAAGATGGAGGTCTGGAGGCAGAGGAGGATCATGCACGTAGTAAGGCCTGGTGGTAGAAGCCTCTGTCTCCTTTTATAAAGCACGTCTAGGTCTTCTAAAGGCTCACAGGAGTAGGCTGCCTCCTTCAGGAGTGGGTCACAGTTATTGCTCTCCTGTAATGAAAGGGGGGCAGGCTGCATCCTGGAGAGATGAACCCCACGATCCCTTTCAGCTCTCTTTATTGCAGAGGGGGTTGTTAGAATTACTGTAAAAGGGTCCTTCCATTTAGGGTTTAGTTGTTTGTTAGCAGGTCCTTCCTTCCAGGTCTTAATTAGGACCTGGTCTCCTGGCTTTGTCTGTGCCCCCTGAGCGTTACTGCCAGGGGATGGTAAAACATACGTTACATTTTTCTTCTGGGCTGCTTGGAATTGGCTCAAGTTGGTAATGTCTTGTATTAGGCCTGCAGTCTCAGGATCTGTGAGCATGTCTGTTGAAAGAAAAGGTCTGCCACACAGCAGTTCATAGGGGCTGAAGTCAAGCTTTGCCTTTGGGGCAGTGCTGACTCATAAGGGCAATGCGGAGCACAGAGACCCAGTGTGTAGAGGTTTCCCGGCGTAATTTGGCAAGAGTGCATTTTAGGATTTAATTGGCCCTTTCTACTTTTCCAGAGGACTGTGGCCTCCAGGCCGAATGTAGAAGATATTGTATTCCCAAGGCCTTTGCTAACTCTTGGATTATATGGGAGGTGAAGGATGGTCCCTAATGGATTTGAAGACTGCAGGGAGGTCAAACCTGGGAATCACTTCCTTGGGAAGATCTTCAACCACCTTAGTGGACTTTTCTGTTCTAGTAGGATGAGTCTCTCCTCATCCAGAAAAAGTGTCCATGAAAACCAGCAGATACTTTCATCCCGGCATGGAGGCGTATAGGTGAACCCAACTTGCCGGTCTTCCCCTGGACATGAACACCCCTGCTGGACTGGTTCCAACCGTGGAGGCACACTTGGCCCCGAGCTGTTGTAGGCACACAGAGAACAGGCCCTACAAACCTATTAACTGTTTGTGCCAAGCACGAGCCTGTAAAAAGATGAGTGACCGTGGCCAAGGTTGCCCCTCTACCCAAAGAGAAGGCATCATGTAGAGCCTTGATAACCTTCCAATGGATTGTCTTTGGGAGCAACAGTCTGCCCTCTGCCATCCACCATGACCCTTGCTAATGGCCCCCTATAATTTCAGTCTTCTCCTCCATTTGGGCATACTGTGGGATCATCCTTTCTCATGATAAATAAATGCAATCACATTACTTTGTGTTATTGACTGTATGTGGTCATGACAGCTGTGCTGTTTCTATGCACATGGGAATCCATCCAGCAAGGTGTCATCGTGGCAGCTGGCCCAAAATGTTGCCTTGTTCACATCCATTCCTTCCCCACTTTACCAATCTCTAAGAAGTTTCACACTCTCTCTGGTCTTTATTTCTCTTGCTCTGATCCCTCACTAAAATCACCCTTAATTCTCTACCTACTGCAATACAGCCTTTCACTTCTCTGCTCCTCCAAACCCTTTCAGCCCCTTTCCATTAGTCACTTTCAAAGCTGCTTCTCTGTTTTCAGGTGTGTGTATTGCTGCACCCGCCTCCTCAGTAACAATTTTCTGTCTTTGTCTGTTTTGTGTTGCTATAAAAGAATACGTGAGACTGGGTAATTTATAAGGAAAAGGAGGTGTATTTGTCTCATGAGTCTGGGACAGCTGCATCTTGTGCACGCTTCAGGCTGCATCCGCTTATAGTGGGATGTGGAAGAGGAGTGTACGTGTGCAATGGGACCACATGCCAAGAGAAGAACCACCACGAGAGTGTGGATGTGCAAGGCTCCTTTGAACTTACAGCTCTCTAGGAAACTAACAGAGCAAGAGGTAACTCACCCCCAGCCCAGGGAGCATTAATCTACTCATGAAGGATCCACCGCAATGGCTCACAGACCAACCACTAGGCTATAACTCTCAAAACTACAACATTGGGGTTCAGCTTTCAACAGGAGTTTTTCAAACCACAGTGAACTGCATACGTCAAATATTCTAAGAGAATAGATCACAATTGTTTCCTCCCCCAAAAGTGTTCACTAAGGGAGATGTTGGATGTATTATTAAGCCATGTTATGTCAATGATTTTACAATGTATTCATCTATTAACCCATCATATTCTACACACTAAATACATAAACTTTTTATTTGTCAGTTATACCTCAGTAGAACTAGACAAAATAAAATGTGTTTTAACTCTGTCGAAATTCTGAAGAGAATCAACTATAAAAAAATCTAACCAAACAAAAAGCTTTGAAGGAGCAGTGGTAAATTTTAATAGGCCCTGGAGAGGTTGCCGCTTGTCTTACACAAGCCGTCATACACCGCACAGCAGCGTCACTCTTGCGTTCCTGTTCTGAAGCCGTCACCTCAGCAGAGCTCATCTTGTAGGAGCATCTCACACAGTTAATCCAGGGTTGTTGCTGAATTTAAATGAGGACATGTGTGTGTCTCCAAATAGACCCAGCAGTTACGTGAGAATGGAGACCTGCCCGTGAGGTGAGCGATTTCTTTCAGTTTACACGTGAATCCCTCATGATGAAACACTCAGATTTTTGGAAGAAATATTGTGTAAAGCAAACATACTTTGAAGACCCCGATCTTCGTTCAAGACGTAAAGGTATTCCTTGCTAATAATAATATGATTGAGGGAAATTGGAATCGTTTTCACACAAAAAGTAAAGACCTGTGAGAGAGAAGTCATGGGAGCACTGGGAGGAAGGACCAGTGAGCTCCTGGACACACGGTCATCTGGGGCAGGCCCTTCATGCAATGGTGATTCAGCCCTGAAGGTTTTGTGGGCGATGACAGTATTCAGCAAAATGTGATTTCCTATTATTAGCTTGTGCTATTTAAACTAGTAGCACCCATTGTGTATTTATTTTATGTATATTTTAAAAATAGATTTATTGAGGTATACTAAATCTACAAAATCTGCAATATTTTGTAAATACTTAGCACCAATCATCTAATTTCATTTTCCTACATGCAGAAAAAACAGGGTATGTAGTATTAATGTTATTTCCATGGCACAGATATGCAGTTAAAAACAGAAGCTCAAGCAAGTTGTGCAATGTGTCCAGGATCACATATCTGGTAAAATTGAGCCCTGGTATCTGGGTCTGTGCTTCTCACCACACTACTCCTAGTCTTTGCTGAACCAACTCCAGGACACGGTGGGAAATGACTAGTGAGGTCTGCAGAACAAGTTTCTTTGGTAAGAGCATGGCATGCTTTATGTATTTATTGTTATTTTTGGCATTATGTGTTTTCTAAATGCAAGTCACTTTTTTTTTTTCTTTTTTGAATTCTGTGTTTACAAAAATGCATGGTTGATGCAGATGTATTTGCAGAAGTCTCAGACATTTCAAGATTATCATTTTACCACTTCTTTTCAGCCAAATTATTTACTTATTTTAGCAGCTTTAATGACATAGAATTGACATATAGCAAATACCACGTAGACAGTTGAAGTGTAGAATGGGATACATATTGACGCATATGTACACCTGCACATCCGTCATAACAATCAGCAAAATAAAAAAATTACCTTTAATTGTATTTTCATGTTCTCTTTTCAGTCATTCTCTTTTTCCACCCATGTTCCCAATGTCTCATCTTTAATATACTTTAGGTTACTTTTAATATTTTAGAATTTATAAAAATAAAATCATCAATATGTGTTTTACTTGTTTGTCTTCTTTACTCAGCAAACTTACTTGTGAATGTGCCATGTTTCTGTGTATCAGATATTTTAGTGATAGAAGGTATTTCGATACATGTATACACACTGTTTGTATATAGGAAGCTGCTTGATATTCGGATTGTTTCCGGTTTCTGAATATTACAAATAAAACTGCTACTCAGCTTGGAGATATAGATGTCCAATTAAAAGTTTGTTCTAATTCTTATAACAAAAATAACTAATTTGTATTTGCTTAAATTTAGCAAATTTTCTTCAGTACGTCAGATAACTAGCACTATAAGACAACCAACAGATCTGAAATCTAGAGAAAGGTAAGTATTTGCATGGAGAAAGATGACCAAAATATTAGCTTATTAGAGGACGCCTAATGTCATATAGGCTGGTATATGCTTCAAATAGAAATATTTACTGGATTGCTTGAAGTTGAATGTGGTAAAGGATTTGTAGTGTCAAATCCTCCGAAGGCATATATTTGTGGGTTCCAATTCTCCTTGAAGCCTTTTGCTTCTGGATGAAAACACGTTATTGAAACCTCCATGCTCCAAACCTTGTTGTGTTTCTGACTGGGAAAAAACACAGTGACTTCTGCTGAAATGCATCCAGACCCACATTCCCTACCATCTCTATGGTACTAAAAATTAACTTGCATCCGTAAAAACTCCAAAACCAGTATTCTACAGGTACTAGTGGAATTTCATAGCGACCTGGATGCGACAGAAGAAAACACATAGCTCTGTCGAGAACCACCTCCCCTGTCTTCCTAAAACATTAAAATCATTATTCGTCAAGGAAGTACAGAGCAGCGGAAACGGGACAAGGATGGAAAACAACATCAGCTGTGGGAAAGAGCCTCTGGACAAAAAACAGATGCCCTTCTGGAGAAGTGGAGAAAGAACACAAGGGCCAGCACTAGCTCTGGAGGTGGGACAGGGCACTAGGAAGGACAGGGGCCATGATCTTCACCTGAAAGTTCAGCTCAGCTAGAAGGTCAGAGAATGACTGTCTAGTGCAACCCCTTGTGCGGATTGATATCGGTCAGGTGAGTGCGACACTGAGATGCATCTGGGAGAGGTGGAGGGACAGATTCTCTCTGGAGAGCACAGGGTGAGGACACAATGTCAATCTTTAAACAAAATAAGGTTTCACTGGAGGCACCAGAACTCTGGTGGCTGGAGCAGTAACACACTTCTATTCTGATAGCCACGGCAATGATGAATTTAAGTGTAGCCACTGCTGAGTTCACACAAATTTCCACAATAAAATCATAGAAAATATAGTGTGTGATTATCTACAGAACAAAAGTAATAATAAGCCAATATAAGAATTCCAATGAAGCCATTTTTGTAAACATGAACTTTTGAATCACTTGTGCACATTCCTTGGGAAATGACAGTTTAATCACATCTGAAAATATTATGGTTCAAAATCCTAGTAATCATCACTGTGCAGCATTCACAGCAATTTGGCATAAGTTCTCATTACATAGTGGAATTTTCAGCTATTTCTAAAATCATATTTGTGTGTAGATCAAAAGTGCCCAAAGGCATAGGCTGAGTCACCACTTTTTGAAATTCAGGCACAGACCACTGATGTTCAGTCCTCCACTTAAATATAGTTTCTCATAAGTAATTTTATTGTTAGAAGGTAACATGCTCCCATATCTAAAAAAGTTGTCCTCTGCAGTGTATACAGACTAAGTATACATTATTGCTAATATTGTCCAGGGGTAGGTGACAATGATGGTTTATGTTTGGCTGTCTGTGTAGAATGTCATAGGTGGCTCCTGTCTGTAATATTCCTAAGATTCTGCATCGCTTGGCCTGTGTACACACCCGAAACCATGACAATCCCTAATGTTTTATAAAAAAAAATATCTTCATAGTTTTACTTCTCCTGTAATGTCATGTAGTTGGAATAAAAAAAATCTATTTCACTACATTGGTATCTCTCACCTAGTAATATATTTTTAATGTTTCTCCATCTGTTTTCATGACTTGATAGCTCATGTTCTTTCAATGGTGAGTGACATTCCATTGTGTGGATGTTTATCTATCTATTTACTAACGAAGGACCAGTTTTTACAACTACAATTAAAGCAGCTATAAACATAAATGTACGTTTTTTGTGTGGACATAATTTTCTCTTCCTGCCTTCCAGTCCCTCACTAGGATCTGGGTTTTTTCTAGTCTGCTGCTCCAAAGTCTTCCACCCTCCTCCCATTACTCAGTTCCAAAGCCTCTTCCACATTTTCAGGTATTTGTTATGATCAATAAACAACTCCTGGTAACAATTTACTTATTGGTGTAGAGCTAGAGCTGGGTCTGGAGCTCACAGACCCCTTGAGCCTATTTACAAACCCTTCACATGCAGGTCTATAAACTAGATAACCAGCAGAAAGGTCCTTGGGGCCTTGGTTGGAGAATGAATGGTCTTTATTCATCACACAAAGGTCAAGGAGCTGGCAGTGCAAAGAGAAACTATGAAACTCAACTGCTACAAGCAAAGTCCAAATGCCTGAATGTTGATAGCAGCTCTATTCACAGTAGCCAGAAAGTGAACAATCCCGAATGTTCACTGACAGATGAATTGATAAACAAACATTGTAATTTCAAAGAAGTGAAAAACTATTCACCTATACAAACAAATGAAGTACTGACACCTGCTACAAAATAAATGAACTCTGAAAACATTATACCATGTAAAAGAAGCAGACGCAAAGGCCACATCTTGTATAATCTGATTCATATTAAATACCCAGAATAGGCAAATCCATAGGGACAGAAAACATATTAGTGGTTTTCAGAAGCACGGAGAGAATGGAACGGGAAGTGGCTGATTTTAGGGTATGGCATTTCCTTTTGATGTGATGAGGATGTTGTGTAACCAAACAATGGTGACAGTTAATAAACCATGTGAAAACATTAAATGCCACTAAACTGTACAGTTTAAAATGTAATGCTATACCAGTATTCGAAAATAATAGATAAAATCTTATTTTTGGTTTACATTAATCATTTTATTTATTTATTTATTTATTTATTTTTAAAATTTTATTTTCTCGATATACATTGTGGCTGATTATTGCTCCCAATCACCAAAACCTCCCTCCCTTCTCCCTCCCCCCCTCCCCCGCAACAATGTCCCTTCTGTTTGCTTGTCGTATCAACTTCAAATAATTGTGGTTGTTATATCTTCTCCCCCCCCGGTTTTGTGTGTGTGTGTGCGTGTGTGTGAATTTATATATTAATTTTTAGCTCCCAACAATAAGTGAGAACATGTGGTATTTCTCTTTCTGTGCCTGACTTGTTTCACTTAATATAATTCTCTCAAGGTCCATCCATGTTGTTGCAAATGGCAGTATTTCATTCGTTTTTATAGCTGAGTAGGATTACATTGTGTAGATGTACCACATTTTCCATATCCACTCATCTGATGATGGACATTTGGGCTGGTTCCAACTCTTGGCTATTGTAAAGAGTGCTGCGATGAACATTGGGGAACAGGTATACCTTCGACTTGATGATTTCCATTCCTCTGGCTATATTCCCAACAGTGGGATAGCTGGGTCGAATGGGAGATCTATCTGCAGTTGTTTGAGGAATCTCCATACCATTTTCCATAGAGGCTGCACCATTTTGCAGTCCCACCAACAATGTATGAGAGTTCCTTTTTCTCCGTAACCTCGCCAGCATTTATCGTTCAGAGTCTTTTGGATTTTAGCCATCCTAACTGGGGTTAGGTGGTATCTCAATGTGGTTTTGATTTGCATTTCCAGATGCTGAGTGATGTTGAGTATTTTTTCATATGTCTGTTGGCCATTTGTATATCTTTCTGAGAGAAATGCCTACTTAGCTCTTTTGCCCATTTTTTAATTGGGTTGCTTGTTTTCTTCTTGTAAAGTTGTTTGAGTTCCTTGTAAATTCTGGATATTAATCCTTTGTCAGGTGTATATTTTGCAAATATTTTCTCCCACACTGTTGGTTGTCTTTTAACTCTGTTAATTGTTTCTTTTGCTGTGCAGAAGCTTTTTGGTTTGATATAATCCCATTTGTTTATTTTTCCTTTGGTTACCCGTGCTTTTGGGGTCGTGTTCATGAAGTCTGTTTCCAGTCCTATTTCCTGAAGTGTTTCTCCTATGTTTTCTTTAAGAAGTTTTATTGTTTCAGGGTGTATATTTAAATCCTTAATCCATTTTGAGTTGATTTTAGTATACAGTGAGAGGTATGGATCTAGTTTCATTCTCCTGCATATGGATATCCAGTTATCCCAGCACAATTTGCTGAAGAGGAAGTCCCTTCCCCAGTGAATAGGCTTGGTGACTTGTCAAAGATCAGATGGCAGGAAGTGTTTGGGTTGATTTCTGGATTCTCTGTTCTATTCCATTAGTCAGTGTGTCGGTTTTTATGCCAGTCCCATACTGTTTTGGTTATTATAGCTTTGTAGTATAGCTTAAAGTCCGGTAGTGTTATGCCTCCAGCTTTATTTTTTTTGCTCAGCATTGCTTTGGCTATGCGTGGTCTTTAATTGTTCCATATAAATGACTGGATAGTTTTTTCCATTTCTGAGAAAAATGTCTTTGGAATTTTGATGGGGATTGCATTGTATTTGTATATCACTTTGGGTAGTATGGACATTTTCACTATGTTGATTCTTCCAATCCAAGAGCTTGGGATATCATTCCATCTTCTTGTATCCTCTCTAATTTCTCTCAGCAGTGGCTTGTAATTCTCATTATAGAGATTTTTCACCTCTTTTTTTAACTCAATTCCTAAGTATTTTATTTTTTTGGTAGGTATTGTAAATGGGCAGGCTTTCTTGATTTCTCGTTCTGCATGTTCACTATTGGAGAAAAGAAATGCTAGTGATTTTTGCGTGTTGATTTTGTATCTTGCTACTGTGCTGAAATCATTTATCAATTCCAGCTGTTTTTTTGTAGAGGTTTTAGGCTGTTCGATATATAGGATCATGTCATCTGCAAACAGGGCCTGTTTGACTTCCTCTTTTCCAGTCTGGATGCCCTTTATTTCCTTCTCTTCTCTGATTGCTCTTGCTAGTACTTCCAACACTGTGTTGAATAGGAGTGGTGAGAGTGGGCATCCTTGTCTAGTTCCTGTTCTTAAAGGGAAAGCTTTCAGCTTTTCCCCATTCAGGATGATATTGGCAGTGGGTTTGGTATATATGGCTTTAATTATGTTGAGATACTTTACCTCTATACCTAACTTATAGAGGGTCTTTCTCAAGAATAGGTGCTGAACTTTATCATATGCTTTTTCAGCATCTATAGGGATGATCATATGGTCCTTGTGTTTGAGTTTATTAATATGGTGTATTACATTTATTGATTTGCGTATGTTGAACCAACCTTGCATCCCTGGGATGAATCCCACTTGATCGTGATGAATAATTTTTCGTATGTATTGCTGTATTCTGTTTGCTAGTATTTTAGTGAGGATTTTTGCATCTATATTCATCAAGGATATCGGCCTGTAGTTTTCTTTTTTGGTTATATCTTTACCTGGTTTTGGTATCAGGATGATGTTTGCTTCATAGAATGAGTTTGGGAGATTTGCGTCCGTTTCAAACTTTTGGAATAGTTTGTAAAGAATGGGTGTCAATTCCTTTTTGAATGTTTGGTAAAATTCTGCTGTGAATCCATCTGGTCCTGGGCGTTTCTTTGTCGGGAGCCTTCTGATAACAGCTTCAATCTCCTTTATTGTTATTGGTCTGTTCAAATTTTCTCCGTCTTCATGGTTCAGTTTTGGGAGCTTGTGTGTGTCCAGAAATTTATCCATTTCTTCCAGATTTTCAAATTTGTTGGCGTATAGTTGTTTATAGTAGTCTCGAATGATTCCTTGTATTTCAGATGAATCAGTTGTAATATCGCCTTTTTCATTTCTAATTTTTGTTATTTGAGTCTTCTCTTTTCTTTTTTTTGTTAGCCATGCTAATGGTTTGTCAATTTTATTTATCTTTTCAAAAAACCAACTTTTTGATTCATTGATCTTTTGAATTGTTTTTTGGTTTTCAGTTTCATTCAGTTCTGCTCTGATCTTCATGATTTGTTTCCTTCTGCTAACTTTAGGTTTGGATTGTTCTTGTTTTTCTAGTTCTTTAAGGTGAAGTGTTAGGTTGTTCACTTGCCATCTTTCCATTCTTTGAAGTGAGCGTTTAATGCCATAAATTTTCCCCTCATTACTGCTCTTGCAGTATCCCACAGGTTTTGGTATGATGTATCATTGTTTTCATTAGTTTCAATAAATTTTTTGATTTCCTGCTTGATTTCTTCTTGGAACCATATGTCATTGAGTAGAATGCTGTTTAATTTCCATGTGTTTGTATATTTTCCAGAGTTTTGTTTGTTATTAATTTCTAATGTTAATCCATTGTGGTCTGAGAACATACATGGGACAATTCCAATTTTTTTGAATTTATTGAGACTTGATTTGTGACCTAATATGTGATCTGTCCTGGAGAATGATCCATGTGCTGATGAGAAGAATGAATATTCTGAGGTTGTTGGGTGGAATGTTCTGTAGATATCTGCCAATTCCAATTGGTCTAGAGTGTTGTTTAGATCTTGTGTTTCTCTACTGATTCTTTGCCTAGATGATCTGTCTAATATTGACAGTGGGGTGTTCAGGTCCCCTGCTATTATGGTATTAGTGTCTATTTCCTTCTTTAGGTCTAATAGAGTTTGTTTTATAAATCTGGCTGCTCCAACATTGGGTGCGTACATATTTATGATTGTTATGTCTTCTTGATGGATCAGTCCTTTTATCATTAAGTAGTGTCCCTCATTGTCTCTTTTTATGGTTTTTAGTTTAAAGTCTATTTCGTCAGATATAAGAATAGCTACTCCAGCTCGTTTTTCTTTTCTGTTTGCATGGTAAATCTTTTTCCATCCTTTCACTCTTAGTCTGTATGAATCTTTATGGGTGAGGTGGGTCTCTTGTAGGCAGCATATAGTTGGGTCCTCCTTTTTGATCCAGTCAGCCAGTCTGTGTCTTTTGATTGGGGAATTTAAGCCTTTTACATTCAGAGTTGTTATTGAAAGGTGTTGATTTATTCCTAGCATTTTCTTGGTTGTTTGGTTGCCTTAGGTGTCTTTTGTTCCTTGCTTTCTGATTTACTGATTGGTTTCTGTGTTTGTTGGTTCCTTAGGTTGTAGATAGCGTTTTTGTTTGCTTGTTTTCTCTTCATGAATGCCATTTTTATTATACTAGTGGGTTTTGATTTTTCTTGGGTTTTTAGTGCAGTGGTATTTATTTTTCAGGAACCAAACCCAGTACTCCCTTCAGGATTTCTTGTAAGGGTGGTCGTGTGGTAGTGAATTCCCACAGTTTTTGTTTGTCTGAGAAATATTCTATTTGCCCTTCATTTCGGAAGGATAGCCTTGCAGGATAGAGTATTCTTGGCTGGCAATCTTTGTCTTTTAGTATTTTGAATACATCATCCCATTCCTTTCTAGCTTTTAGGGTTTGTGATGAAAAGTCTGATGTTAGCCTGATTGGTGCTCCTTTATAGGTGGTTTGACGCTTCTCTCTTGCAGCTTTTAAGATTCTCTCTTTGTCTCTGAGTTTTGCCAATTTGACTATGACATGTCTTGGAGAAGACCTTTTTGGGTTGAATACGTTTGGAGATTGTTGAGCTTCCTGGATCTGAAGATCTGTGATTTTTCCTATACCTGGGAAGTTTTCTGCCACTATTGTGTTGAATACGTTTTCAATGCAATCTCCATTTTCCTCCCCTTCTGGAATACCCATGACTCGGATATTTGAGCGCTTAGTGTTGTCTGATATCTCTCTCAGATCTTCTTCAATGTCCTTGATTCTTTTTTCTTTCTTTTTGTCTGCTTGTGTTATTTCAAACAGCCCATCTTCACGTTCAGAGGTTCTCTCTTCAACTTCGACAAGCCTGCAGTTTAAACTCTCCATTGTGTTTTTTATTTCGCTGAATAACTTCTTTAGTTCAGCAAGTTCTGCTACAGTTTTTTTCAGGACATTGATTTCTTTGTACATTTCCTCTTTCACATCCTGTATACTTTCCCTCATTTCGTCATGATGTCTAGCTGTGTTTTCTTGTATCTCATTCAGTTTCCTTAGAATTATCACTCGAAATTCCTTGTCAGTCATTTCAAGGGCTTCTTGTTCTATAGGATCTAGAGTTTGTGATTTATTAACTTTTGGTGGTGTACATTCTTGATTTTTTGTATTTCTGGTATCTTTTTTTTTGATGTTTATTCATTGTGGCAGGGGGTTTGACAGTCCACCAGTTTGAGACTAATGAATAACTAGGATGTTGCTGTGGTTGCCAATTTGGTATGGCTACCTCCGTGGCTGCTCAGTTGGCCTCTAGTGCCTTGTGTGTTTCCTTGCTTCAGGTCTTGGGCTTCTCCGGGGAGCCACCTTTCTGGTCAGCTTGGATTCTGCTGGGCTGGTGGATCACGTACCACAGGGTGTGTGATCGCTGTTGAGCTTTCACTTCCTGTGCAGGACTTCTCCCTTTTCCGTGTGCTCTGGCCCAGGCTGTTGGATGTGCAGTGGCGACCCCACAGGGTATGTGGTTTCGGTCTTGTCTCCGCCTCCCTGGCCGCACGTCTCCCCTCTCTGTGCGCACTGTGCTGTGCTGGGGCGTGTCTTCTGCAACCCCCGTCTATCAGCTGGGCCTTCAAGACCGTGCTCGGCACCGCCTCGCCCAGGAAGTCTACCAGGTTTCTGCTAGGCACAGATGACCGGTCGCTCTGGGTGCGTTTGTAGCACTGTGTAGATATTTGTTGGGACTTGTTCACCTTTGTATCCCCCCGGTATAAACCGAGTCTAGCGCCCACCTGCAGCCAGCTCTCCGGCAGGTTCAAGCAGACCTGGGAACGCTCCTACCACACTATTCCCAACCAGAAAATGGTTTGGCTTTTTTCCGAACTGGTGGCCGCAGAGATACTATCTGCCTCCCAGTAACAGGAAGTTTACCAGGGGCCAGATTCCAGGGTGTGGTGGAGTGATAGTCGGCCCGCCCGTACTTCCTTGCCCCCCCAACACTGGCCAGGGACGCCACACGCCACCAACCCGCTAGAGAACCGCGGAGGGAGTGGGAGGGGAGGCCGGTCCGCAGGCTCCAGAAAGACCTGCGCCAGGTCAAGCAAGTGGGTGGGCTCAGCGGCGGCTGAGCCGTGCGGAGCTGCCCGGACCTGGGAAAATGGAGGGAGTCCTGGGTCGGTGAGTGGCCTGGTGGTGCAGGTGGGAGCCGGGTGGGCATCTGCCACCCACAGGACTGGTCCAGGGATCACTCACAGGGTTGTGCCAGGTCGGGCGGCACTCTCTGTCTCTGGTTTGCCGACTTTCCCGTTCTCGGCCTCTGCCGCCTAGGGCTTTTCAGTCGCGGCACGGCTCGGGCGCTACCAGGAATCTTCTTTAATGCAGGCCTGAAACCTCAAATCCTGAATAGGGCAGCTGGCCGCCTTCAGCGCGGCCCCGGCCTCCGGGATCCTGGCTTCATCCACAGAAGCCCTGGCACCGTGTTCCCTGTTTCGAGACTCGCTTTTGCAGCTAAGAAACAGTTCTTTTCCTGCTCCACACTTCAAAGCTGTTGCCTGCAAATGAGGCAGCCTCTCCTGCCGGGGGCAAAGTGGCGGTCACCCCCCACGACCAGCCAGCAGCAGCCGTCCTCCCTGAAGAGACGGCAAGAGGAGTGTCCACAAGTTTCCCGGCTGCCTGAGGCCCACTGGCCGCCTTTTACACCTCAGCTACTCCGCGCCAGCCGCCGCAGCCACCGCCATCTTGAAAGTCTCCTACATGAATCATTTTAAAATAAGAGAAACAACATTTTAAGGGAATCCACAAAACAAATGAATAAAATATGAATTCCTGAGTACGAATTTTGCTGAACAGAGACAGGAAACACCAAGGTCTGAAAGGAAACCCTGGGTATTGTGTGCACCTGCTCCTCATGGAAATTTCCTGCGTAGTGTGCTCTGGGTTCACTCAACCACCAAGTCCCCTCCTGTCTTCCCACAAAGATTTTTGTGTCTGGGCTCACGCTGATTTCCCCTCACGTATGTGTCTCTCGCACAGTCAGACAGAGCTTTGTCCTCAACTATTAGGTTGCTCATTGTTAAATAAGCTTGGTTCGTGGAGGTGTGTCTGGTGATGCTGACTTGAGATTTAAGTTCTGTATTATAGTGGTGCGATCACCACTCCACATCACAACGACCTGCTCCAGCCTTTTCCTTGTTCCTGGAGGATTCAGCTCACAGCACAGCTGGTTAAAGAGAATCCAGAGATAGAGCAGGTTATAGACAAAGTCTGCAAGGGCTTCACCAGGCCAGGTCCTGACTCCTGCAGGTATATCTGGGACAGGACCCCAGGGGACAAGGAGAATCATCATAAAACACACCTGAAATCACCACATGTCCATGTCCCTTCCCTAAAATCCCTGAGATATTCACAGCAGGGAGAGGCCACCAGGACACCCATGCTCTGATGAAGGGCTCCTGGTGGAAGGAGACTCGGGCTGCTCA
Organism: Cynocephalus volans; assembly: GCF_027409185.1. Classification (NCBI taxonomy): domain Eukaryota; kingdom Metazoa; phylum Chordata; class Mammalia; order Dermoptera; family Cynocephalidae; genus Cynocephalus; species Cynocephalus volans. The sequence goes on from NC_084462.1 coordinate 185,316,645, forward strand.
GCCCAGGGCTGTTCTTTCAGCCTGACACTGGGGTCTGCTTTGCATGAAGAGGCCCCTGAGGATATAAATGTGGGAGCAGAGGGGACGGTCTCTGTCTGTCCTTGTCTGGGCAGAGTGTTTTACCTTGTGCTGCTGAGAGGTACTGGGGAGACAGAACCTCAGAGACTCTTCTCTGCATCACTGCCTGGTCTTCCTGTGTCCAGACAAATATGAAGACAAGCGGGGATTGAGCATGGAGGGTTTGACAGTGCAGACCATGAAGACACATTTGAATTAAAGAGATTCGAGGTTCAAGGAGAGGTCCATGACCTTCTGATCCTCAAATGCTCCATGCACAATATCTGTATTGATATTGATGCTGGCTGCCAGCTGTTGGCTTCAGTCTCTCTGGACAAAAACCCATTATATGTCACTTCAGTGATACAGTTGGAATTTTTTAGAATCTTGTTGTTGGCTCCGGCCAGAACAAAGAGACATTTATAGGAGAATCAGGTATAAGTCTTTGTGGTGCGTGTATATATATACACATACATACATGCACATACATACACACACATATACTTATGTACGCATGTGTTTATCGAGGGAGAGAGAAAGAGAGAGAGAGCGAGAGAGAAACCTCTACCACATCTTGTTCCTCACAGACAAGTCACTAAGGCAAACACATAGACAAGATGCCCCCTACCCACTGTGTGACAAAACCACATGGGACTACAAATATTATGTTGGAAATTTCTAGAAAGCTCAATCATCTTCAGTCTCATTTGGAAATCATCTGTTCACACTCCTGCCCCAACACCTACAATGTCAGTCTTGACTGTCACATCAGACTCAGTCTTGAGGTTCATGATCTCGTGACTTGCTTCTGGTCACAGGTGACTCCTCAGTGGTGTTTACTCAAGCTCAGCTCCTCCTGCATCTGCAGACCTGTGAGATGGACACTCTGTGCCCTGCCTACCCTTAAACCAATGTACTGTGATGAGTCACTTCTAGGATGAAAACTGTAGACAACCCTGTTCAAAGAGTAATTCCAGGCACCTGGGAGTCACTGGATCACAGCAACTTTGAACACTGGTTGTGCACGTGGTGCCACTGTCTGGTGCTGGTTTATTTCTACTGTCTGGTGATGACACTGCAAGACTCACAGCTTCCCCTTTGGCATTCTAGTCCCACCCTGTTAGGACACATCCTTTCTCAATTTTAAATTGTTCTTGTTTGCAGTTGATTACATCTTTTAGTCTTTTTTGTTTAAAATGAGCAAGGAGAAGTTATAGATTTTGAAAAATATTAAAACATACATAAAAACTGCCCCTTTAGGATGGTTCAGGGCATACAGCAGATAATCTCAGTGAATCACATTGAAAATACTGACTTAATGGATCAGAGGTACAAATAAAAAACAGGGACTATGCATCTGTGTAAAACAGCCAATTCTAAAGAAGGACATGGTGAAGTGACTGTAGTAACTGACTTGTTTTCTCAGAGTCTGGGATTTAGGAAAGTTCAGACTTAAATATGGGAAGATATAGTAGGTCTACAGGCATAGAGTTTCTCATAGAAATGGAAGATGCAGACCCCTACCACAAACAAACAAACAAGTGCTTACTCTCAGCCTTGCTCTGCATGTGCTAACGGAGCTGGGCCTTTTGAGCTGAGGGTCCTGAATTCCCTCTCAACCAGTCCTGTGTCACCGTCCAGGGCTCTTGCTGCTTTCCATAGGCCAATTTTGTACAGATTTTCCTCTATGTTTTATTCTAAGTGTTTCATAGTTTCAGGATTCAAAAGTAATTTTTAATCCATTTTGAGTGAATTTTTGTAAGAGGTTCTAATTTCATTCTTTTGCATATGGATATCCTATTTTCCCAGCATAAGTTTTCTGATGAAATTGTACCCTTCTCATTATGTGTTCTTGTACCTTGGTAAAAGTCATGTGAACACAAATGTTTGGTTTTATTTCTTGACTCTCTGTTCTGTTTGTCTCTAAGTCTGATTGTATGTCTTTAGCATGCTGTTTTGATTACTTTAGCTTTATAAGATATTTAGAACCATGGTTAAGTAGGCATTATCTATGGGATGCAAGGACGATCCAAAATAAGCAAGCAAATGTATGTGATAAACTGCATTAGTGAATGAAGAAAAAAAAAACCAAATGATCATCTGAACAGAAGCAGAAAAAACATTCACCATACTTTAATACCTTTTTTATAACAAAAATTTTAACAAATCAGTTATAGAAAAAAATATACCTCATTATATTAAAGGTCATATATGACAATCCCACAGCTAACAATATGCTTCACATTGAAAGTTGCAAGTTTGTTATATGTGATCAGAACAAGACAACACCACCCTCTTTCACCACATCTCTTCAACATAGACCTGGAAGTTCAAGTCCGAGCAGTTATGTAATAAAAATAAACAAATATCATCCACAGAGTAAACGAGAATGAAAGTTGCTTCTGTTTGCTGATAATATGATCTTACAAATAAAACCCTAAAAACTCCTCCTATAAATTTTGAGAACTAATAAAAAAATTTGGCAATATAGCATGATAAAAAAATCAACACTCAGAAATCAGTAGTGTTCCTATACTATAACCATGTACTTCCTAAAAAATAATCCCAATTACAGTAGCATTAGAAAAACAAATTAAATTCTTGGGAATGAATTTAAGCAAGTAGTTTTAAAATGTGTATGTAGAAAACACTAAACCATTGATAAAAAATGGAAATGACATAAAAGATGGAAAGATATCTTGTTTTCATGAATTTGAAGAATTGATATAGCATCAAACACAAGCAAGCATTTAACACAATATGTATCAAACCCCAATGTAATTTTTTCACAGAAATTAAAAAAAATCTAAAATTTGTTTTAAACCACGAAGGACCTCAAAGAATCAAAGCAGTTCTGAAGTAAACAGCAAAGTTGAAGGCCACCAGTGATTTTAATTTGTACTGGAACCTTTTGAGATTATGTTACAAGACTCCATAACTTGTTCAACTTCTTTAGGATACTAGAAAGGATGAAAACAAAAGGTTAACAGAAAAGTGCAGCAAGAGAAGCTCAGAATGTTGGGGGGGGGGTCATTAGTAGAACAGACACTACCAAGGAAAGAGTCAGAGAGTTTCGTCACATGTCAAATAGAAGATTTCAAGCCGAATGAAAAAAAAAAAACAATTAAAAATAAGACAGAACATAGATGATCTGTGGGGGAACGTCAAAACATGTAACATGTGTATAATTGGATCACCATTGATGCAGAAGGAGAGCAGAACAGAATCAGTTTAAATATAAATGGATGAGAATTTATCAACATTGATGGTAGACACAAAAATACAGAACAAGGAAGCCCAGGGAAGAAACAACAGGATAAATAAAACAACAGCAATGAAGTATATGCACATGCACAGACACACATGCACACACACACACATACAGATATACATAAATACATACACATCCCTACAGACAGAAACACACACATAAAAACACACACACATACGTACATACACAAATACATAAAGATACATACATGCACATCCCTACACACACACACACACACACACACACATGCAGATACACAAATGCACACACATAAAAACAAACAGACACACACACACACATATACACACAGACTCACAGAACCATGACCCAAACCTTTGACCTTATCATAATAAAATGGCAGAACATATTCAAAGAGGTTAGGTATAAACATGCTTAAATACCAAAGAAGAATGACACAGGTTACAGGGGACTTCATGTCAGAATCAGTGCAAACAAAAATGCAGAGGTTTGAAATACTTAAAGTGTTGGAAGCTGCACCCACCATGCACCAGGAATCTATATTCAGCTAAATGATCCTGCAAAAGTGGAGACCAGCATCTCCTCATATGTTCCCTCCCTCCGAGAAGGAATGACTATTTGATATATGTCGAATAGCATGGAAATTATAGTCAATAATAATAGATTGTAAATTTCAAAATAGTGAAAAGAGTAAATTTAAAACATCTCACCACAAAAATGGTACGGTGAGGGGATGCATGTGTTCATCAATTGGACCTGATTTTTCCACATTATCCACATTTATCAAAACATCACGTTCCCCAGAAATGAATACAATTATGATTTATCAGTTAAGATAACATTAATGAAAAAGTGAAGGAGAAATAAAGCGTCTCTCAGACCACACAGTGGTGAAGGATCAAGGCGTCCCTCAGAATCACGAACGAGGTGAGCACGGCTGCCAGCACAGCTTCGGCTCGACACCTTCAATGTGACAAGTAGATGTAAAGAAGCAGCAATCATGAGGACACACACTCACAGTCCTAGAACTTCAGGTGTGACACGAGGTGTTCTGGTCTCAGGACTTGCACATAAGGAGCTTGGACGTCATCACTCCCATCCAGACAACAAGAAAAATCCTGAACAGACTGAAAATCAGTAACTCTTCTTATATCTGTGAAAGAAGTGAAGTCACAGGGTAAACTCGTGTCCCCAAAGTTGAAGATGCAGTCAGGAAGGTACAGAGGGTCACAGCTTGTCCGATCAGAAACTCATGAGCAGAAATATCCGTGGGATCCAGGATGGGGGTAGAAAAACATGAACTGTATTGGAGAACTGCTGAAGACTCAGTGGGCAAATCTAAGTGTTGGGTGCACCCCAGGGAGATGGCCTTAGAGATCCCCAAAACTTTTCAACTCTACCTCAGGGGCCTGACTAGGTTGTTAAAGAAAATGTCATAGAAGGATCCTCATGCCCCTAGCAGAGAAAGGGGGAAAGGAGCTATTCTGAATCACACCACGATCTCTTTTCACCACCAGCAGCAGCGTGATGTTATTTATGACAAGGATTGACCCCAAGGGAAACTAATTCAGCTGATTGTAATAGGTTGGGACTCATACAGAGCACAATTGACCTGAGAGAAGAGAAACAGCCAATCCCATCCCCCAGCGCTGAGAACATTCTAGTCTACACTAAGGGAGGAATAAAGGAGAAGCATCTGTGAAGGTCACACCCAGGACACAGCTCACTAAAGGACAGAAGTCTTCATGGGACAGTGTACTGCTTCCCCTACCCCACACCTTACCCACATCAACAGGGATTCTGTGTAATAACAGAGAAAACCTAAAACAGCACATGCACCTTAGACAGTACTTATTCAGTCTCTGTGAAAACCTAGTCCACCGAAGAGACAAAAAGAAAGACATCAAGGGACAATTCATCCAGTCTATAGCACGTCTTATCCCATTTACAGTGTGCTTTGCCTGTCCACGTTTCCACCGTGGATCATGCTGTTCTATCACCTCCTTTGTTCTTGGCATTTCCTCACTTCCTGACATATGTGGAAGCCGTAGGTTCCCTGCTCTGCACCACGTGAGGTCGCTGCCTTCACAGCTCATCCTCATCACTGAGCCTCGGATCTGCACCTGCACTGGGGAGGGTTGATGGGAACCGAGCTGGGCTCTGGACCTGTGGAGCTGAGCGTCTGGGGACAGAGCAAGTGAGAATTTACACAATAGAAGACAGAGGGTGACACTAGGGTGAGTGTCTGTGGGATACATGGGGGCAGCAGAGAGTGGGCAGGACTCAGGACTCTGTCCATCTGGTTCTCATTATCCGCATGGATTCTCCCCATGGAAGCTGAGAGACAAGATGTAGGACGCAGTTCCCAGGGCTACTTTGAGAGACACAACCCAAAAGTCAGCCCAGAGGGCCCTAATTGGGTTTTATCTCTGCGTTGTCATTCTGAATCCTCCACATGGAAGTATCAGAGCTGTGTCGGCCCTTAGGCGGCTGCTTCTCCATCCAGGACACTGAGGGAAGGACAGAGAGTGGGACAAATCCTGAACATCAGTGTCCACGGATGAGGATCCAGAGGCTAAAATTCCTCAATGAGGATAGAGACGCCATGGGCAGAGGTCCTGTAGGATGAGCATAACCATGTGGGGACATGTGTGCATGACTGAGGGGAAGGCCCAGTGAGGGACAGTGTTCGCCTAGACTGAGATAACCTCTAGGGAAAATTATTATTCATAAAGGAATGATAAGAATCCTTACAATGATTTATTTGTTAGGAAAGAGGACAGCTCATGTTAACACCTAATAAAAGAAAGGTCCCAGTGAATCTTATCTACAGATGAGAAAAGTTACTTCACTCTGTGTTGCCTGCAGTGAGAACATGGGAATTAGAGTCACAAAGAAAAATGCAGGACATGACCCTGGGGGACATCTGGGAGTCAGCAGAGCACAGGAAACCTGAGGTCACAGGAGGAACCCCCATCCCCTCTCTGGACCTGCTCCATGGGGCACAGGAGCTGGGTGGGCCTTGCATGCCCCCTGCAGCCCAGACACCTCCTGTATCCTGAAGGAGGTTTGTGTCCGGGCTCACGCTGACTTCCTGTCACTGTGTCTCTCGCACAGTAATACACGCCTGTGTCCTCATCGGTCACAGAGCTCAGCTGCAGGGAGAACTGGTTCTTGGACGTGTCTCTGGTGATGGAGATGCAGCTCGTGAGCGATGGGTTATAAGCTGTGCTTCCTTCATAATCAATTACTCCCATCCACTCAAGGCTCTTCCCCGTGGGCTGGCGGATCCAGCTCCAAGCATAACCACTGGTTGTGATGGAGAATCCAGAGACATCGGAGGTGAGAGAGAGGGTCTGCGAGGGCTTCACCAGTCCTGGGCCCGACTCCTGCAGCTGCACATCGGACAGGACAACTGGAGACAAGGAGCATCAGTCTCTATAAGTCACGTGCAGTCACAAACATCCCACAGACCCATGTCTGTCATCTGAGGCACTCACCTTGGGAAGCTGTAACCAGAGAAATGAGAAGACCCCACAATCTCATCTTCTGTTAGACCTCGACTGTGCCTTCCCCAGAGACCTGAGCCCTGTCTGAGGACAGACCTGTGAGCTTCCACCACCCATGAGTCCACATATACCCTGGAGCTTGAAGGAAAATTTGCATGTGGGAGAGCTCTGTCCTTATAAGTGCTGAGGAACTGAGGTGAGATTATCTGTTTTTTTGTTTTCTTTTAATTAACTGCGAGCTTTTTTTTTTTCTTTAAAATTTTTTCACATGTAATTGTGAGATAGGTGAGAACTTGCTGAGTTTCAAACATGGAAAGATGTGACCCTAGCTGTCTGAGGCCAGATCTAACTTTCTTCAACCCCTGTCTTCCCCTGTGCTCTCTTGGACTTAGCCCAACTCTCTCTGATAAACTCAGGCTCTGGGTCTTGCTTCCACAGTTCTGGTCCCAGCACCCCCTGCTTTCTTTCCCTGCACCCTCTCCCGTGATGTGCTTCTCGTCAACCCGAGAGCTTGTTCCATCTTTCCACTGTTGCTGCTCCACGAGTTCCAGCCCTGCCTTGTGCTCTCCGTCCTGCCATATAAGACACAGCCCTTCAGAATCCACAGAAACCTGCCAAAGACGATGCCCTGTGCATTACTCTGGAGAATCGAAAAGGATTCTCAATGTTTTGGAAAGAGACCAAGACTCTTGTACATTCCGGCTTCCCTCAGTCATCCCTGTTTATCTACAGTGTAAAAATGTTCAACCTAAATTCAGTTTTCATTCACATTTTACGGATGGTAATCTTTCATTTAATCTCCCAATCTCATCAGATATTCCAGCTGTAAGTACACACACACACACACACACACACACACACACACACACACACACACACACACACACACACACACACGCACGCGCGCGCGCAATTAATTGCAATGGTTAACATGCAAGCAGTAATAACATCCTTAATATAAAAATTTTAAAAACATATTTCCCTTTGAGGTCTGTGTGATGGGGCCCATGACAGCTGCTCCGCGACTGTGGGCACCACCCTCTGTACCACTGCCCACCACAGAGAAAGAGGCCAAGAGCTAGGGTGGATGCTGTGCTTTGTCTGACCCTGGGAGCCCCCTCTCAGTCCCAAGAGCCGGTCTATGTCATGGAGGGACAGCCCTTCAAGGGCCCTGAATGAATTTCAAGACAGGAGCTGCTGTTGGACAATTTGGGGCCAATTCTTCACTTCCTGTTAACTCATACATTTTGTTGGAGTTTTCCAGAATGTTAAAAATCCTGGTAAAAGGCAAAGAAAAACAAATGCTGTGAAATAACAAATCAATATCAGAACCAGACTAAGATATGACACAGATTTTCTAATTATCAGGGAGTAGATTTAAAGTAACCATGTTTATTTTGCAATTATGTTTCAGGTTTTTTCCAATCCTTCAGCTGACTCTAAAGAGTTCTTGTTGCCCACGTCTATTTGTCCAGAATAATTTTACAAGACGCTCTGCCTAGTGGATCAAACAGCCCAGCATCTCATCTGGAGTAACAGAGAAGGACAGAGATCTGCATCTTGCTCATTTCTTTTTTTAAAAAATTTTTATTTCTATTTTTATTTTTTTCTTAAATTTCATTTTGTCGATATACATTGTGGCTGATAATTGCTCCCCATCACCAAAACCTCCCTCCCTTCTCCCTCCCCACCTCCCGCCCAACAATGTCCTTTCTGTTTGCTTGTCGTATCAACTTCAAGTAATTGTGGTTGTTATATCTTCTTCGCCCCCCCCCCGGTTTCGTGTGTGTGTGTGTGTGTGTGTGTGTGTGTGTGTGTGTGTGTGAATTTATATATTAATTTTTACCTCCCAACAATAAGTGAGAAAATGTGGTATTTCTCTTTCTGTGCCTGACTTGTTTCACTTAATACAATTCTCTCGTGGTCCATCCATGTTGTTGCAAATGGCTGTATTTCATTCGTTTTAATAGCTGAGTAGTATTCCATTGTGTAGATGTACCACATTTTCCATATCCACTCTTCTGATGATGGACATTTGGGCTGGTTCCAACTCTTGGCTATTGTAAAGAGTGCTGTGATGAATATTGGGGAACAGGTATACCTTCGACTTGATGATTTCCATTCCTCTGGGTATATTCCCAACAGTGGGATAGCTGCGTCGTATGGTAGATCTATCTGCAATTGTTTGAGGAACTTCCATACCATTTTCCATAGAGGCTGCACCATTTTGCAGTCCCACCAACAATGTATGAGAGTTCCTTTTTCTCCGCAACGTCGCCAGCATTTATCGTTCATAGCCTTTTGGATTTTAGCCATCCTAACAGGGGTTAGATGGTATCTCAATGTGGTTTTGATTTGCATTTCCTGGATTCTGAGTGATGTTGAGCATTTTTTCATATGTTTGTTGGCCATTTGTATATCTTCCTTAGAGAAATGCCTACTTAGCTCTTTTGCCCATTTTTTAATTGGGTTGCTTGTTTTCTTCTTGTAAAGTTGTTTGAGCTCCTTATATATTCTGGATATTAATCCTTTGTCATATGTACATTCTGCAAATGCTTTCTCCCACTCTGTTGGTTGTCTTTTAACTCTGTTAATTGTTTCTTTTGCTGTGCAGAAGCTTTTTAGTTTGATATAATCCCATTTGTTTATTTTTCCTTTGGTTGCCTGTGCTTTTGGGGTCGTATTCATGAAGTCTGTGTCCAGTCCTATTTCCTGAAGTGTTTCTCCTATTTTTTCTTTAAGAAGTTTTATTGTTTCAGGGTGTATATTTAAATCCTTGATCCGTTTTGAGTTGATTTTAGTATAAGGTGAGAGGTATGGATCTAGTTTCATTCTCCTTTATATGGATATCCAGTTATCCCAGCACCATTTGCTGAAGAGGCAGTCCCTTCGCCACTGAATAGGCTTGGTGCCTTTGTCAAAGATCAGATGGCTGGAAGTGTGTGGGTTGATTTCTGGATTCTCTATTCTATTCCATTGGTCACTGTGTCTGTTTTTATGCCAGTACCATACTGTTTTGGTTATTATAGCTTTGTAATATAGCTTAAGTTGGGTAGTGTTATGCCTCCAGCTTTATTTTTTATGCTCAGCATTGCTTTGGCTATGTGTGGTCTTTTATTGTTCCATATAAATGACTGGATAGTTTTTTCCATTTCTGAGAAAAATGTCTTTGGAATTTTGATGGGGATTGCATTGAATTTGTATATCACTTTGGGTAGTATGGACATTTTCACTATGTTGATTCTTCCAATCCAAGAGCATGGGATATCTTTCCATCTTCTTGTATCCTCTCTAATTTCTCTCAGCAGGGGTTTGTAGTTCTCATTATAGAGATTTTTCACCTCTTTGGTTAACTCAATTCCTAAGTATTTTATTTTTTTGGTGGCTATTGTAAATGGGCAGGCTTTCTTGATTTCTCGTTCTGCATGTTCACTATTGGAGAAAAGAAATGCTACTGATTTTTCTGTGTTGATTTTGTATCCTGCTACTGTGCTGAAATCATTTATCAATTCCAGCAGTTTTTTTTGTAGAGGTTTTAGGCTGTTCAATATATAGGATCATGTCATCTGCAAACAGGGACAGTTTGAATTCCTCTTTTCCAATCTGGATGCCCTTTATTTCCTTCTCTTCTCTGATTGCTCAGGCTAGTACTTCCAACACTATGTTAAATAGGAGTGGTGAGAGTGGGCATCCTTGTCTAGTTCCTGTTCTTAAAGGAAAAGCTTTCAGCTTTTCCCCATTCAGGATAATAGTGGCAGTGGGTTTGTGATATATGGCTTTAATTATGTTGAGATACTTTCCCTTCTACCTAACTTATAGAGGGTCTTTGTCATGAATGAGTGCTGAACTTTATCAAATGCTTTTTCAGCATCTATAGAGATGATCATATGGTCCTTGTGTTTGAGTTTATTAATATGGTGTATCACATTTATTGATTTGCGTATGTTGAACCAACCTTGCATCCCTGGGATGAATCCCACTTGATCGTGATGAATAATTTTAGGTATGTGTTGCTGTATTCTGTTTGCTAGTATTTTAGTGAGGATTTTTGCATCTATATTTATCAAGGATATCGGCCTGTAGTTTTCTTTTTTGGTTATATCTTTACCTGGTTTTGGTATCATGATGATGTTTGCTTAATAGAATGAGTTTGGGAGATTTGCGTCCGTTTCAATCTTTTGGAATAGTTTGTAAAGAATCGGTGTCAATTCCTCTTTGAATGTTTGGTAAAATTCTGCTGTGAATCCATCTGGTCCTGGGCTTTTCTTTGTTGGGAGCCTTGTGATAACAGCTTCAATCTCCTTTATTGTTATTGGTCTGTTCAAATTTTCTCCGTCTTCATGGTTCAGTTTTGAGAGCTTGTGTGTGTCCAGAAATTTATCCATTTCCTCCAGATTTTCCAATTTGTTGGCATTTAGTTGTTTATAGTAGTCTCGAATGATTCCTTGTATTTCGGATGAATCATTTGTAATATCACCTTTTTCATTTCTAATTTTTTATTTGAGTCTTCTCTCTTCTTTTTTTTGTTAGCCATGCTAATGGTTTGTCAATTTTATTTATCTTTTCAAAAAACCAACTTTTTGATTCGTTGATCTTTTGAATTATTTTTTGGTTTTCCATTTCATTCAGTTCTGCTCTGATCTTAATGATTTCTTTCCATCTGCTAACTTTAGGTTTGGATTGTTCTTGTTTTTCTAGTTCTTTAAGGTGAAGTGTTAGTTTGTTTACTTGCCATCTTTCCATTCTTCTGAAGTGAGCGTTTAATGCAATAAATTTCCCCCTCAATACTGCTTTTGCAGTATCCCACAGGTTTTGTTATGATGTATCATTGTTTTCATTAGTTTCAATAAATTTTTTGATTTCCTACTTGATTTCTTCTTGGACCCATATGTCATTGAGTAGAATGCTGTTTAATTTCCATGTGTTTGTATAGTTTCCAGAGTTTTGTTTGTTATTAATTTCTAATTTTAATCCATTGCGGTCAGAGAAAATACATGGGATAATTCCAATTTTTTTGAATTTATTGAGACTTGATTTGTGACCTAATATGTGATCTATCCTGGAGAATGATCCATGTGCTGATGAGAAGAATGAATATTCTGAGGTTGTTGGGTGGAATGTTCTGTAGATATCTGCCAATTCCAATTGGTCTAGAGTGTTGTTTAGATCTTGTGTTTCTCTACTGATTCTTTGCCTAGATGATCTGTCTAATATTGACAGTGGGGTGTTCAGGTCCCCTGCTATTATGGTATTAGTGTCTATTTCCTTCTTTAGGTCTAATAGAGTTTGTTTTATAAATCTGGCTGCTCCAACATTGGGTGCGTATATATTTATGATTGTTATGTCTTCTTGATGGATCAGTCCTTTTATCATTAAGTAGTGTCCCTCATTGTCTCTTTTTATGGTTTTTAGTTTAAAGTCTATTTTGTCAGATATAAGAATAGCTGCTCCAGCTCGTTTTTCTTTTCTGTTTGCATGGTAAATCTTTTTCCATCCTTTCACTCTTAGTCTGTGTGAATCTTTATGGGTGAGGTGGGTCTCTTGTAGGAAGCATATATTTGGGTCCTCCTTTTTGATCCAGTCAGCCAGTCTGTGACTTTTGATTGGGGAATTTGAGCCTTTTACATTCAGAGTTGTTATTGAAAGGTGTTGATTTATTCCTAGCATTTTATTGGTTGTTTGGTTGTCTTAGGTGTCTTTTGTTCCTTGCTTTGTGATTTACTGTTTGTTTTCTGTGTTTGTTGGTTCCTTAGGTTGTAGATAGCGTTTTTGTTTGCTTGTATTCTCTTCATGAATGCCATTTTTATTATACTAGTGGGTATTGATTTTTCTTGGGTTTTTATGGCAGTGGTAGTTATTTTTCAGGAACCAAACCCAGTACTCCCTTGAGGATTTCTTGTAATGGTGGTCATGTGGTAGTGAACTCCCGCAGTTTTGTTTGTCTGAGAAATATATTATTTGCCCTTCATTTTGGAAGGATAGCCTTGCAGGATACAGTATTCTTGGCTGGCAATCTTTGTCTTTTAGTATTTTGAAAATATCATCCCATTCCTTTCTAGCTTTTAGGGTTTGTGATGAGAAGTCTGATGTTAGCCTGATTGGGGCTCCCTTATATGTGATTTGATGCTTCTCTTTTGCAGCTTTTAAGATTCTCTCTCTGTCTCTGAGTTTTGCCAATTTGACTATGACATGTCTTGGAGAAGGCCTTTTTGGGTTGAATACGTTTGGAGATCATTGAGCTTCCTGGATCTGAAGATCTGTGATTTTTCCTATACCTGGGAAGTTTTCTGCCACTGTTTTGTTGAATATGTTTTCAATGGAATCTCTGTTTTCCTCCCCTTCTGGGATACTCGTGACTCGGATATTTGAGCGCTTAAGGTTGTCTGATATCTCCCTCAGATTTTCTTCAATGTCTTTGATTCTTTTTTCTTTCTTTTTGTCTGCTTGTGTTATTTCAAACAGCCCATCTTCAAGTTCAGAGGTTCTCTCTTCAACTTCGACAAGCCTGCTGGTTAAACTCTCCGTTGTATTTTTATTTCGCTGAATAACTTCTTCAGCTCAGCAAGTTCTGCTACATTTTTTTTCAGGACATTGATTTCTTTGTACATTTCCTCTTTCAGATCCTGTATACTTTTCCTCATTTCATCATGATGTCTATCTGTGTTTTCTTGTATCTCATTCAGTTTCCTTAGAATTATCACTCGAAATTCCTTGTCAGGCATTTCAAGGGGTTCTTGTTCTATAGGATCTAGAGTTTGAGATTTATTAACTTTTGGTGGTGTACTTTCTTGATTTTCGTATTTCTGGTATCTTTTTTTTGATGTTTATTCATTGTGGCAGGGGGTTTCACAGTCCACTTGTTTGAGACTGATGAATAACTAGGATGTTGCTGTGGTTGCCAATTTCGTATGGCTACCTCCGTGTCTGCTCAGTTGGCCTCTAGTGCCTTGTGTGTGTCGTTGGCTCGGGTCTTTGGCTTCTCCAGGGAGCCACCTTTCTGGTCAGCTCGGACTCTGCTGGCTGGTGGATCACGTACCACAGGGTGTGTGATCGCTGTTGAGCTTTCACTTCCTGTACAGGACTTCTCCCTGTTCCGTGTGCTCTGGCCCAGGCTGTTGGATCGTGCAGTGGCAACCCCACAGGGTGTGTGGTTTCTGTCACGTCTCCGCATCCCTGGCCGCACATCTCCCCACTCTGTGCGCACTGTGCTGGGCTGGGGCGTGTCTTCTGCAACCCTCTTCTATCAGCTGGGCCTTCAAGACCCTGCTCGGCACCGCCTCGCCCAGGAAGTCTACCAGGTTTCTGCTAGGCACAGATGACCAGTCGCTCTGGCTGCCTTTGTAGCACTGTGTAGATCTTTCTTGAGACTTGTTCACCTTTGTATCCCCCTGGTATAAACCGAGTCTAGCGCCCGCCTGCAGCCAGCTCTCCGGCAGGTTCAAGTGGACCTGGGAACTCTCCCACCACACTATTCCCAACCAGAAATTCGTTAGGCTTTTTTCCGAACTGGTGGCCGCAGAGATGGTATCTGCCTCCCAGTAACAGGAAGTTTACTGGGGCCGGAGTCCAGGGTGTGGTGGAGTGACAGTCAGCCCGCCCGTACATCCTTGCCCTCCCGACACTGGACGGCGATGCCCCATGCCACCAACCCTCCAGAGAACCACGGAGGGAGTGGGAGGGGAGGCCGGCCCGCAGGCTCCGGAAAGCCCCGCTCCGGGGCAAGCAATTGGGAAGGCTCAGTGACGGCCGAGCCTTGCGGAGCTGTGCGCACCTGGGAAAATGGAGGCAGCCCCGGGGGCGGTCAGTGGCCTGGTGATGCAAGCGGGAGCCAGGTGGGCATCAGCCCCCCAAACAGGGCTGGTCCAGGGGTCACTCACAGGGTTCTGCCAGGTCAGGCGCTCACTCTCTGCCTTTGGTTTGCCGCCTTCCCCGTTCTCGGCCACTGCCACCTCGGGCTGTTCCATCTTGCTCATTTATACTCTAATGTGCTCATGAGGGAAGTTGCAGTGAGAAGATGTGTCTGATTCATAATGTTACTCAGGAACCCAGACTCCCACTGGTTTTAAACCCAGAATGTACAGCTTGTGGACTGACATATAACTGTAAATAGAGGAGATGGAAACAAATTTCAGGTGGAATATTTTTTAACTGTTGCAAAGACACTCAAAATGAGTTCTCCCTACTAACCATTTTAAAGATGCTTCCATATAAAAGAAGAATGATAGGGATTACAGAGGACTTCTTGTCAGAATCCATGCAAACAAAAATGGAGAGGTTTGAAATATTTTAAGTGTTGGAGGCAACAAGCACCATCACCCGGATTCTACCTTCAGCTAAATGATCCTTCAAAACTGAAGGAGACCAGGGTCTCCTTATATCCTCCTTCTACCCAAGAAGGAGTGAACATTTGATATTTGTTGAATTTCACTAGAACTATAGTCAATAAAAATAGATCGTTTATTTTAAAACAGCAAAGAGAGTAAATTTCAAAAGTCTAACCACAAAACTTATAAGGGAAAGTGATAGATCTGTTGATCTGTTTGACCTAATTATTCCACATTATACACATTTACCAAAAAATCACGCTGTTCCCCATAAATGAATACAATTATGATGTGTCAATTAAGAAAACATTAATGAAAAATGTGAAGGAGACATAGCCTCTCTCAGACCACACAGTGGTGAAGGATCAAGGCGTCCCTCAGAATCATGAACGAGGTGAGCACGGCGGCCAGCACAGCTTCTACTCGACACCTTCAATGTGACAAGCGGACGTAAACAAGCAGCAATCATGAGGACACACACAGTCCTTGATCTCCAGGTGTGACACGAGGAGTTCTGGTCTCAGGTCTTGCACATATGAAGCTTGGACGTCGTCACCGCCGACCAGACAACATGAAAAACCCTGAACAGACTGAAAATCAGTAACTCTTCTTTTATTTGTAAAAGAAGTGAAGTCACAGGGTGAACTGCTGTCCCCAAATTGAAGATGCAGTCAGGAAGGAACAGAGGGTCACAGATTGCCTGATCAGAAACTCACGAGCAGAAACCTCCATGGGATCCAGGACGGGGTAGAAAAACATGAACTGTAAATGAAAAATTGCTGAAGACTCAGTGTGTGCCAATCAGAGTTGGGTGCACCCTAGGAGGACAGCCTAGAGATCCCCCAAAACTATTAAACTCTACCTCAAGGACCCAACTAGGTTCCCAAGGAAAATATCATAGAAGAATCCTCCTGCTCCCAGCAGAGAAAGGGGGAAAGGAGCCAGCCTGAGACACACCAGAGCAGGACGTTCTTTCTGAGAAGGCTGACATCAGGAGGAACTAATTTAGCTGATCCTAATAGGTGGGGGTTTTATCAGAGCATCATCGACCTGAGAGAAGAGATGCGCTCAACTCCATCCCTCTGCCCCTGAGAGCTTTCTAGTCTCCACTAAGGGAGGGTGAAGGCAGAAGCACCTGGAAGGTCCCACCCAGGACACGGCTCACTAAAGGACAGAAATCATCTTAGGACTGTGCAGTGCTTCCCCTACCACACACCTTACCCACATGGACGGGCCTTCTGTGTAATAACAGAGAAAAACTAAAGCACCACATTTAAGCAGTGTCTGTGAAAACGTAATCCACAGACGAGAAAATAAGGAGGATATCAGGGGACATTGTACCGAGTCGGTGACTTGTCATGTCATCCTCTTTACAGTGTCTTTTGCAGGGGCAAAGTTTTGATTAATGACTCCAGCCTGTCCATGGTTTTTCCCTGGATCCTGTTGTTTTCTCACCTCCTCTACATGTGGAATTTCCTCAATTCCTGAAATATACAAGCCGTAGGTTCCCTGCTGTGCACCACGTGAGGTCTCTGCCTTCACAGCTCATCCTCATCACTGAGCCTCGGATCTGCACCTGCACTGGGGAGGGTTGATGGGAACCGAGCTGGGCTCTGGACCTGTGGAGCTGAGCATCTGGGGACAGAGCAAGTGAGAATTTACACAATAGAAGACAGAAGGTGACACTAGAGTGAGTGTTTGTGGGATACATGGGGGCAGCAGAATGGGGTGTGGGCAGGTCTCAGGGCTATGTCCATCTGGTCTCATTATCTGCATGGATTATCTTCTCCCCATGGAAGCTGAGAGACAAGTCTTAGAGCACAGTTCCCAAGGGTACATAGATCCTAGCCCAAAATTCAGCCCAGCGGGCCTCTGATTGATTATCTCAGTGCTTGTCATCCTGAATCCTCCACATGGAAGTATCAGAGCTGTGTCTGGCCCTTAGGCAGCTGCTTCTCCATCCAGGACATGGAGGGAAGGACAGAGAGAGTGACCAACCCTGAACATCAGTGTCCCCAGTGTGGATGAGGATCCAGAGGCTAAAATTCCTCAATGAGGATAGAGACGCCATGGGCAGGGGTCCTGTAGGATGAGCATAACCATGTGGGGTCATGTGTGCTTGACTGAGGGAAAGGCCAATAAGGGACAATGATTTAATTGTCAGGAAAGAGGACAGCTCATGTTATCACCTAACAAAAGAAAGGTCCCAGTGAATGGAAAAATCTTATCTACAGATGAGAAAAGTTATTTTACTCTGTGTTGCCTGCAGTGAGAACATTGGAATTAGAGTCACAAAGAACAAAGCAGGACATGACCCTGGGGGACATCTGGGAGTCAGCAGAGCAGAGGAAAGCTCAGATCCCAAGAGGAACCCCCATGCCCTCTCTGCACCTGCTCCATGGGGCACAGGAGCTGGGTGGGCCTTGAGCGCCCCCTGCAGCCCAGACCCCTCCTGTATCCTGCAGGGAGGTTTGTGTCTGGGCTCACGCTGACTTCCTGTCACTGTGTCTCTCGCACAGTAATACACGCCTGTGTCCTCGTCGGTCACAGAGCTCAGCTGCAGGGAGAACTGGTTGTTGGACGTGTCTCTGGTGATGGAGGTGCGGCTCTCGAGGGACGGGTTATAATATGTGCTTCCACCATAATTAATGTATCCCATCCACTCAAGGCTCTTCCCCGTGGGCTGGCGGATCCAGTGCCAGTAGTAACCACTGGTGATGGAGTAACCAGAGACATCGCAGGTGAGGGAGAGGGTCTGTGAGGGCTTCACCAGTCCTGGGCCCGACTCCTGCAGCTGCACCTCGGACAGGACACCTGGATACAAGGAGAATCAGAACCTGTCAGTCACATGCAGTCACAACCATCCCACTGACCCATGTCTGTCATCTGAGACACTCACCTTGAGGAGCAGTCACCAGGAAAAGGAGAAGACCCCACAATCTCATCTTCTGTTAGATCTCAACTCTGCCTTCCCCAGAGACCTGAGCCCTGCCTGAGGACAGACCTGTGAGCTTCCACCACCCATGAGTCCACATTTACCCTGGAGCTTGAAGGAAAATTTGCATGTGGGAGAGCTCTGTCCTTATAAGTGCTGAGGAACTGAGGTGAGATTATCTGTTTTTTTTTTTTTCTTTTAATTAACTGCGAGCTTGTTTTTTTCTTTAAAATTATTTGACATGTAATTGTGAGATGGGTGAGAACTTGCTGAGTTTCAAACATGGAAAAATGTGACCCTAGCTGTCTGAGGCCAGATCTACCTTCCTTCAACCCCTGTCTTCCCCTGTGCTCTCTTGGACTCAGCCCAACTCTCTCTCATAATCTCAGGCTCTGGGTCTTGCTTCCACAGTTCTGGTCCCAGCACCCCCTGCTTTCTTTCCCTGCACCCTCTCCCGTGACGTGGTTCTCGTCACCCTGAGAGCTCGTTCCATCGTTCCACTGTTGCTGCTCCATGAGCTCCAGGCCTGCCTTGTGCTCTCCGTCCTGCCATATAAGACACAGCCCTTCAGAATCCACAGAGACCTGCCAAAGACGATGCCCTGTGCATTACTCTGGAGAACGGAAAAGGATTCTCAATGTTTTGGAAAGAGACCAAGACTCTTGTCAATTCTGGCTTCCCTCAGTCATTCCTGTTCATCTAAAGTGTAAAAATGTTCAACCTAAATTCAGTTTTCATTTATATTTTACGGATGTTAATCTTTCATTTAATCTCCCAATCTCATCAGATATTCCAGCTGTAAATACACACACACACACACACACACACACACACACACACACACACACACACACACACACACACACAATCAATTGCAATGGTTAACATGAAAGCAGTAATAACATCCTTAATATAAAAATTTTAAAAACTTATTTCCCTTTGAGGTCTGTGTGTTGGGGCCCACGACAGCTGCTCCGGGACTGTGGGCATTAGCCTCTGTACCACTGCCCACCACAGGGAAAGAGGCCAGGTGCTGGGGTGGATGCTGTGCTGTGTCTGACCCTATGAGCCCCCTCTCACTCCCAAGAGCAGGTACATGTAATGGAGGGACAGCCCTTCAAGGGCCCTGAATGACTTTCAAGACAGGAGCTGCTGTTGGACAATTTGGGACCAATTCTTCAGTTCCTGTTAACTCACACATTTTCTTGGAGTTTTCCAAAATGTTAGAAGTCCTGGTAAAAGGCAAAGAGAAACAAATGCTCTGAAATAACAAATCAATATCAGAACCAGACTAAGATATGACACAGATTTTCTAATTATCAGGGAGTAGACTTAAAGCAACCATGTTTAGTTTGCAATTACGTTTCACTTTTTTTCCAACCCTTCAGCTGACTCTAAAGAGTTCTTGTTGCCCACGTCTATTTGTCCAGCATAATTTATCAGGACGCTCTGCCTAGTGGAGCAAACAGCCCAGCATCTCATCTGGAGTAAGGGACAAGGACAGAGATCTGCATCTTGCTTGTTTCTATTCTAATGTGCTCAGGAGGGAAGTTGTGGTGAGAAGATGTGTCTGATTCATAGCGTCACTCAGGAATCCAGACTCCCACTGGTTTTAAACCCAGAGTCTACAGCATGTGGACAGACATATAACAGAAAACAGAGGAGATGGAAACACATTTCAGGTGGGATATTTTTTAACTGTTGAAAAGACACTCAAAATGAGATCTCCCTAGTAACTGTTTTAAGTGCGCAATACGGTTTTGTTAAGTACGGGCACAGTGCTATATAGCAGATTCTAGAACTTATTCATCTTGCGTAGCTAAAACTTTGTACCTGTTGAAATTAAGTAGCCAGGCTGTGAGTGTATGTGTTATGATTCTGTACATGGCATAATTTACCATGTGGCCCTGACTTACATCAAAAGATCAACACGTGTGGTATCTGTGATCTCAGGATGAAGGGGAAAAATAAGGTTTTGATTGGACTGGAGTCTAATACACTAAACAGGTGTCATCTCTCTCTATCTCTGTCTGTCTTTCTCTAGCTTTAACTCTTTCCACACATGTACACACACACACACACACACACAAACACACACACACACACACACACACACACACACACACACACACACACACACACAAACACACGCGCGCTCGCCATTGGTCTTTTTTTGAAATCTACCTGTAATGCTGCTTTTGATTGATGCTGAGCAATTTGTTGTAACACACAAAAAACCCATTCATCTCCACAGTCCTGTTTTGAGCTGTCACAGGGTATAGGAAAAATCCCTCGAGATACAAAGTGAGCAGGAGGACACTATGTGTCCTGGAGAGTTAATTGCACACTGTTTCTTTGTATCATAATTGTCCTGCTAGCCTCATACGCATCCTGGATAATAACTTGTAATAGAAGTGTTTGTGTTTTCTGGGTGGATCTATTGTTAAAAAATAAAAATAAAATAGGTGACCTAATCTTGGGAGGTTGGTGGCAGTGGTGGCGTGGATTTTCTGGGGCAGACTTGCTGTGTTGACTCTCAGGCGTGGGGTGTGCACATGCTCACTGTGGGTCAGTCATGTCAGCAGCTGGCTCATTGCAGATGGGGTTGATGGCCTGATTTTCAGACTGGGTATGTGTGTGTGGCATGCCAGGCATTTGGGGACTGGATCACCAGTGCCTGAATGTGGTGGGCCAGCCTGGGACGTGTAAGTCTAGCTATTTCTTACTCAGATGCATGTGTGTGCAGTTGTTCAAAGACTCAGGGGAGGATCTACCAGGGCATGGCAGCTTGATTATTTCTCTGGATCTCGGGTGTGGACACTGTGTTAGTCTGTTTCTGTTGCTTATAACAACACACATGGAAGTGGGTGATTTGTAAGAAAATAAAATTTATTGCTTACAGTTTTGCAGGCAGGAAAATTCACAGTACAGGGAACACATCTGGTGAATCCCTTCCTTGGTGGTTTTTCAGCAACGGGGACCTCATGTGGCAGAAAACGGCAAAACAGAGAGAGAAAGGGAGAGAGAGAGAGAGAGAGAGAGAGAGAGAGAGAGAGAGAGAGAGAGAGACTCTCACATGCTCTCCATTTAAAGCCCTCAGAACCACGTCCCTGACAACCATTATTAAACCATTCACTATGGCATGGTCCTAAAATTTAACCACCTCTTCAAGGCTCCATTTCAGTTACCATGATAGGACTTCCCACCCTCAACAGTTACAGTGGGAATTAAGCTTCTAGTATATGAACTTTGTGGGACGCAGTTCAATCAATCCACAACATTGTACCCCCAAAGTTCATATTCTTCTCACAAGCAAGTATATTCATTCCATCCCCCCCCCAAAGTTAACTTGTTTCCACTCAAAAGCCCAAGGTTCAAAGTCCTGTCTGTGAAATCAGAACAAGTTATCTACTGACGATGTACAATGGTGGGACAAGCATAGGGTACATTTTCCTATTTCAATAGGGAGAAATCACCCAAAAGAAAGGGACGACAGGTCCAAAACAAGTTTAAAAAGCCCACCAGGGCAGGTACTAAATCTCAAAGCTGAAAATCACGTATCTTGACTCCATGGTCAGTGTCCTCTGTATGCTGGTGAAATGGTTGGGTCCCCAAGTCCTCAGACATCTCTGCTTCTATGGATTTCCTGGTCTGAGGCCATGTTTCAGCTCTGTAGGCTGGCATTGCACACTGGTAGGCACATAAGTTGGGGTCTCCATGGCTAAGCCACTCTCATGGTTCCACTAGGCATGATGTTGATGGGGTTTCTCTGCTGAAACTCCAACCTATGTTTCTGCTTGGCATTGTGTCAGGGTAGGGCTCAAACCCTTCAAACCCATTGTCCAGACTTGGTCACAGACCCCTCACTTACCAGGCTGTGTCACAGTTTGGGTGACAGACCCTTCATGTGCATGTCATGAGCTAGGTAAATGGGAAAGATCCCAGGAGTTATTGGCAGATTAGACACATTCATTCCAATGTGAGCTCAGTCCTCAGCTTCCTCAGCAGCAGCAGCAACTGCTTACGGCAACAGTAGCAGCCTCCCTATGGGCCCCCTGTGGGCATGTCGGGGGCAGAGGGCCCTGCAGATTACTCATCCTTTATACTTAAGTCTGATAATCCAGGAACACCTGGGTACAAGTCAGACATGCCAGGAACACCTGGGCACAAATTTAGTTACATTTACATCCAATTCACGGAAAGATTCTGAACATCTGAGGGGCCCTGACCATTTTCCTTCAATTTTCCTTACACATTGCTTTAGCAAAAGCTGTCTGTATTGACTCAGCACCTGAGAACGATCTCTTCCTGGGTGTGCAGCCTTTTCCATACCTCCTTTTAGAGTGTGGTGGAGGCTCCCAAGCCACCATAGCTCTGGCATTCTGTCATCCTACAGACTTATCAACACTTGGATACTGCCAAGGCTTCACTCTTGTGTTTTCCAAAGCTGTGGATCCAGCCAACCTGGGGCCAAATTCGTCACAGCTGCAGCAACCAGGGTGATGGAGTGGGGAGCAGCTCCTGAGGAGGCCCTGGTCAGCGAGCCTGTGGAGGAAGCCTTGGGCCTGTTCCCAGAGACCATTCTGTCTCCCTAGGCCTCTGGACCTGTGATGAAAAGCACAGCCTACATGAGCTTCTGAAACGCCTTCAAGGCCTTTTTTCTGTCCTCATAATCCCTTTCTCCTGCGTTCTTCTCATTTGCAAATGATCCCTGTTCTACACTCTTGCTTTTGTAACCAGGTTGAAATTTTTCTAATTTTTTGCCCTCTTATCTTTTTTGTATTGTAAATTCTGGCTTTACTATCTGCATCCTCTGTCGTAACATCACATAGACTGTTGTAACTAGCAATACAGCTTCCTTAAGGCTCTGCTCTTAGAAATTTCTTCCACGAAATATCCTGAGTCAGCACCTTGATGTCCCACATTCCACAAAATATTTGGGCATGAACAGAATGCAGCCAAGTTTCTTGCCGGTTCATAGCAAGAGTGACGGTCCCCTCGGTTTCCAATAAACTCTTTCTTACTCCTTAAACCTCCTTAGAATGGTCTTTACGGTCCGTATTTCCATAAGCATTCCTACCACCACCACTTAACCATTGTCTAAAATATTCCAAATTGTTCCTGGTTTCCTTTTCTTCTAAATTCCCACCAGCAGGTAGGTTTTTTCTAGTCTGCTCCTTCGAATTCTTCCAGCCTTCGCCCATTATCCAGTTCCAAAGCCACTTTCACGTTTTCAAGCATTAGTTATAAGCAACACCTCACTTTTAGTGCCAATTTTGTGTATTAGTCCATGTGTGTTGCTTATAGAAATACACCTGGAACTGGGTGATTTGTAAGAAAAGAAAATTAATTGCTTACGTTCAGAAGCTGTGAAATCCAAAGTCTAGGGAACACATCTGACAAGGGCAATCTTTGGTGCTGGCTTTACAACAATGCAGGAGTCTCACATGTCAGAAAATGGTGAATCAGAGACAGAGAGACTCTCATGTGCTCCCCTTTAAAAGCCCTCAACCCCCACCCTGGACAACCATTATTATTCCATTCACTACAGCACAGTCCTATAGTCCAATCACCCCTTCAAGATCCCACATTTCAATTACCATAATAGGATTTTTGACCCTCGGCAGTTACAGTGGGAATTAAGTTTTTAGTAAATGAGTTTGGGGGACACAATTCAATCAGTTCACAGCAGACATTCTTTGGCTCAGTTGGCTGTGTGCGGGTCTTCTGGCAGACAATCTACTGCACTTATCAGGGCCAGGCGGGAGATCGTGCTTCTGGTGGCACTTCGGAGCAGGTCTTCCAAGGGAGAGGCTGCAGAGCTGCTGCTCAGGTGTTGCTTGAGGACACTAAGGAGGCCCGAATTGTAGGGGATCTGGCCAGCACCTCTGAGTGGTGAGCAAACCTGCAGGGCTGGCCTGTAGAGGTGGGGCCCAGACAACTGCTTCTTGGATGGTGGGTGAGGCTGTGAAGAAGCCATAGCAAAGAGGGGGTCCTTCCAGTCACCTTGTAGGCAGTGGGTAATTCTGCAATTGGAGATTTCAGGGCAATATCCCCTGGCCGCTTCTCAGAGACAGAGTGATAAGCTTTGTTTTTACCATCCCACGGGTGTGTTTGTGAGGGTTGGGACTTGTGAGCTGTCTTCTGGATTTGGAGCTCGGGCACACAGAACTCAGCCTCTGATGGGTGGGTGGGTGGTTTTCCACCTGTTTGATCTCTGGCCAGGGATGTGAAGGTGCTTTCAGTTCAGCAGGCCTGGGATGGGCTTCCGAGATTTGCAGGACTGCAGTCACATTCTCTCCTGGGCTCAGAAGTTAAAGTGCTGGGATCAGGGATTTGTAGCCTCTCCTGTGAGTGTGTTGAAATAAAAACAAAGCCATAAGCCAGGGGAAGTGCAGCGGCTTCTGTCCCTGGGCAGTGCATCCTACCGCAAGATCACTCCATACTGCATTAGCTCGTCATGGGGCAAGGGGTTTGGAGGTGCATAGTGTGAGCTCCTGAAGTGCAGTGTGTGCATCCTAGGCAGCTCCCCGTGCTTGGCTGTGGGCTTGCAAGGAATCCTCCTGCAGTATGGACTGCAGGCCTGTAGGTAAGGATAAGCACTGGTGTTGGCCCTCTTCCTAGCCTATTCTCCACAAGGGAAAGTTTTTCCTGCAATGATCAAGGTGGCAAAGTCTTGGCAGATGAGGCCGTGTGTTTCTCTGTCGCTCCGTGATGCCACCAAAGGCTGTTGTGCTCCACAGGATCTTGCCAATCTCCCCCACACACCCAGAAATACTCCTGTCAATATTTGGGTGTATATTAGTTATTCTTGTCCTTTGTGTTGGAGGAACACACTCCAGGCACCTCTAGTCAGCTGTCTGGCCCAGCTTCCATCCAGAAAAATGTCAGGAGCAGGTTTAACCAAGAAAGTTCAAGATGTATAGAGTAGAAACTACACAACACTGATGAAAAAAATTGAATAGGATATGGAAGTGGAAATAAACCATGTGTTAATGCATTGCAAAAATTAATATTGTTAATATATAGATACCACTAATGAAATTTACAGGTTTAATGCAATCAATCCCTATCAAAATTTCAGTATTGTTTAGCAGAAATGATAAAATAACAATTTTAAAATTTCTACATTAGAAATGGACCTAGGAGGCAAAACAATATTGAGCACAAGGAGAAAGTCTTCAGGCATCACATACTCTGATTTCAATACATATTATAAAATGTTTGTAATCAGAACAACATTGCCCTCGTGTAAAATCAGATGTGTTGACCACATAAAACAGGACAAAAAGCCCCAAGTTAACCCACACAATTTGCAGTCAATGGATTTCTATCAAAGGTATCAAGACTACTAGGAGGAAAGTGACCAATCTCTTCAATAAAAATTTTTGGAAAAAACTGTATATCCACATGAAGAATAATAAAAATGGGATGATTATTTCACATCACATAGAAAAATCAATTCACAATGGATTAAAGACTCAGATGTGACACCCAAAATGATAAAACTACTAGAAGCAGACTTAGAGGAATATTTCCATAACGTTGGTCCAGGCAATGATTTCTGGTTACTACCAGGAAAGCACAGGAATGCTAAAATAAAAATAGGCAAATGGGATTGCATCAAACTAAAAACCTCTTCACAGCAAGATAAATCTATTATCAGTGTGAAGAGACAGTCTGGTTCTGGAGAAAATATTTGCAAATCATACATCTGATAAGGGCTAATATCCAAATAATATAAGAAATTCACACAATTGAATAGCAAGGAAAATGTAGCCCAATTAAAAATGGGTAACATATATGCATAGACATCACTTTTTAAAAGACGTATTAATGGCCAAGAGATATATGACGAAATGTTAAACATCTCTAATCATCAGCGAGATGCAAGTTAAAACCATAATGAAATGTCACCTAAAACCTCTGCCCCCACCAGATCTAAGTGGAGGGCAGGATTGGGACAAATGGCTGTGTCAGTCCAAAGCATGTTAGGGGTGAGCTGGTGTGTGGCCTGTGCAGTGTGGGGTAGGGGCCAGTGGCAGTTCTAATGGGTTGATATCCTTGTTGTATGGGTCATCTGTAGTCTTATGGTGTCTACACAAGAAAAGATAAATTTGCTTAAGAGGTTTAGTCAACAGGGCCCCCAAAAGCAGGGCCAGAATTAGCATCATCAGAGGTCCTAATAGGGGCAACAGCCGTGGGAACTAATGCCAGATTTTTCCGCAGGCACCCCAGAACTCAGGTGCTTATAATCATAATCATGAGGCTGTAACTGCTAATTTCTTTGCAGCATCCTTCACTAGGCCTGACTGGGTAACAGTGAAGCAAGATTCTTCCCCAAGTAAGAAAAAGATGCCTTTTTCAGGCATTGGGATGTCTAACCCTCTGCTGTTTTGCAGTACCACCCCAAGCACTGACTCTCTCTGATCTTGGAGCCGGTGGCCCCACATTTGAACATGAACAGTGACAACTGAATATCAGCAGATGATGAAGACAGACAAAGCCATCAACCTTTAGATTCCTTCTGTGGATGGATCTTCTGTAACTGTGAGGTTAATCACACATAAACCGAGATATAAATGGGGCACTACAAGGTTTTCCTTACTGACTAATACTTATCTTTAGTAGTAGACCATGTGAGGGTAGAGGCATCCTTTGCTGGTGGAGGGGATCATGTCATCGCAGTGACACGGGTTGTAACAGTGATCCAGCAAAGAAGATGGAGGTCTGGAGGCAGAGGAGGATAATGCACGTAGTAAGGCCTGGTGGTAGAAGCCTCTGTCCTCCTTTTATAAAGCACGTCGAGGTCTTCTAAAGGCTCACAGGAGTAGCTGCCTCCTTCAGAGTGGGTCACAGTTATTGCTCTCCTGTAATGAAAGGGGGGCAGGCTGCATCCTGGAGAGATGAACCCCACGATCCCTTTCAGCTCTCTTTATTGCAGAGGGGGTTGTTAGAATTACTGTAAAAGGGTCCTTCCATTTAGGGTTTAGTTGTTTGTTAGCAGGTCCTTCCTTCCAGGTCTTAATTAGGACCTGGTCTCCTGGCTTTGTCTGTGCCCCCTGAGCGTTACTGCCAGGGGATGGTAAAACATGAGCTACAGTTTTCTTCTGGGCTGTTTGGAATTGGCTCAAGTTGGTAATGTCTTGTATAAGGCCTGCAGTCTCAGGATATGTGAGCATGTCTGTTGAAAGAAAAGGTCTGCCACACAGCAGTTCATAGGGGCTGAAGTCAAGCTTTGCCTTTGGGGCAGTGCTGACTCATAAGGTCAATGCGGAGCACAGAGACCCAGTGTGTAGAGGTTTCCCGGCGTAATTTGGCAAGAGTGCATTTTAGGATTTAATTGGCCCTTTCTACTTTTCCAGAGGACTGTGGCCTCCAGGCCGAATGTAGAAGATATTGTATTCCCAAGGCCTTTGCTAACTCTTGGTTTATATGGGAGGTGAAGGATGGTCCCTAATGGATTTGAAGACTGCAGGGAGGTCAAACCTGGGAATCACTTCCTTGGGAAGATCTTCAACCACCTTAGTGGACTTTTCTGTTCTAGTAGGATGAGTCTCTCCTCATCCAGAAAAAGTGTCCATGAAAACCAGCAGATACTTTCATCCCCGGCATGGAGGCGTATAGGTGAACCCAACTTGCCGGTCTTCCCCTGGACATGAACACCCCTGCTGGACTGGTTCCAACCGTGGAGGCACACTTGGCCCCGAGCTGTTGTAGGCACACAGAGAACAGGCCCTACACACCTATTAACTGTTTGTGCCAAGCACGAGCCTGTAAAAAGATGAGTGACCGTGGCCAAGGTTGCCCCTCTACCCAAAGAGAAGGCATCATGTAGAGCCTTGATAACCTTCCAATGGATTGTCTTTGGGAGCAACAGTCTGCCCTCTGCCATCCACCATGACCCTTGCTAATGGCCCCCTATAATTTCAGTCTTCTCCTCCATTTGGGCATACTGTGGGATCATCCTTTCTCATGATAAATAAATGCAATCACATTACTTTGTGTTATTGACTGTATGTGGTCATGACAGCTGTGCTGTTTCTATGCACATGGGAATCCATCCAGCAAGGTGTCATCGTGGCAGCTGGCCCAAAATGTTGCCTTGTTCACATCCATTCCTTCCCCACTTTACCAATCTCTAAGAAGTTTCACACTCTCTCTGGTCTTTATTTCTCTTGCTCTGATCCCTCACTAAAATCACCCTTAATTCTCTACCTACTGCAATACAGCCTTTCACTTCTCTGCTCCTCCAAACCCTTTCAGCCCCTTTCCATTAGTCACTTTCAAAGCTGCTTCTCTCTTTTCAGGTGTGTGTATTGCTGCACCCAACTCCTCAGTAACAATTTTCTGTCTTTGTCTGTTTTGTGTTGCTATAAAAGAATACGTGAGACTGGGTAATTTATAAGGAAAAGGAGGTGTATTTGTCTCATGAGTCTGGGACAGCAGCATCTTGTGCAGGCTTCAGGCTGCATCTGCTTATGGTGGGATGTGGAAGAGGAGTGTACGTGTGCAATGAGACCACATGCCAAGAGAAGAACCACCACGAGAGTGTGGATGTGCAAGGCTCCTTTGAACTTACAGCTCTCTAGGAAACTAACAGAGCAAGAGGTAACTCACCCCCACCCCAGGGAGCATTAATCTACTCATGAAGGATCCACTGCAATGGCCCACAGACCAACCACTAGGCTATAACTCTCAAAACTATGACATTGGGGTTAAGCTTTCAACAGGAGTTTTTCAAACCACAGTGAACTGCATACGTCTAATATCCTAAGAGAATAGATCACAAGTGTTTCCTCCCCCAAATGTGGTCACTATGGGAGATGTTGGATGTGTTATTAAGCCATGTTATGTCAATGATTTCACAATGTATTCATCTATTAACCCATCATATTATACACCCTAAATACATAAACTTTTTATTAGTCAGTTATACCTCAGTAAAACTAGACAAAATAAAATGTGTTTTAACTCTGTGGAAATTCTGAAGAGAATCAACTATAAAAATCTAACCATACAAAAAGCTTTGAAGGAGCAGTGGTAGATTTTAGTAGGCCCTGGAGAGGTTGCCGCTTGTCTTACACAAGCCGTCATACACCGCGCAGCAGCGTCACTCTTGCGTTCCTGTTCTGACGCCGTCCCCTCAGCAGAGCTCATCTTGTAGGTGCTTCTCACACAGTTAATCCAGGGTTGTTGCTGAATTTAAATGAGGACACGTGTGTGTCTCCAAATAGACACAGCAGTTACGTGAGAATGGAGACCTCCCCGTGAGGTGAGCGAGTTCTTTCAGTTTACACGTGAATCCCTCATGATGAAACACTCAGATTTTTGGAAGAAATATTGTGTAAAGCAAACATACTTTGAAGACACTGATCTTCGTTCAAGACGTAAAGGTATTCCTTGCTAATAATAATATGATTGAGGGAAATTGGAATCGTTTTCACACAAAAAGTAAAGACCTGTGAGAGAGAAGTCATGGGAGCACTGGGAGGAAGGACCAGTGAGCTCCTGGACACACGGTCATCTGGGGCAGGCCCTTCATGCAATGGTGATTCAGCCCTGAAGGTTTTGTTGGCGATGACAGTATTCAGCAAAATGTGATTTCCTATTATTAGCTTGTGCTATTTAAACCAGTAGCACCCATTGTGTATTTATTTTATGTATATTTTAAAAATAGATTTATTGAGATATACTAAATCTAGAAAATCTGCAATATTTAGTAAATACTTAGCACCAATCATCTAATTTCATTTTTCTACATTCAGGAAATACAGGGTATGTATTATTAATGTTATTTCCATTGCACAGATATGCAGTTAATAACAGAAGCTCAAGTAAGTTGTGCAATGTGTCCAGGATCACATATCTGGTAAAATTGAGCCCTGGTACCTGGGTCTGTGCTTCTCACCACACTACTCCTAGTCTTTTCTGAACCAACTCCAGGACACGGTGGGAAATGACTAGTGAGGCCTGAAGAACAAGTTTCTTTGGTAAGAACATGGCATGCTTTATTTATTTATTGGTTTTTTTTGGCAATTTGTGTTTCCTGAATGTAGGTCACTTTTTTGTTTCTTTTTTGAATTCTGTGTTTACAAAAAAGCAGGGTTGATGCAGATGTATTTGCAGAAGTCTCAGACATTTCAATAGTATCATTTTACCACTTCTTTACAGCCAAATTATTTACTTATTTTAGCAGCTTTAATGACATAGAATTGATATATAGCAAATACCACATACACAGTTGAAGTGTACAATGGGATACTTATTGACGCATATGTACACCTGCACATCCGTCATAACAATCAGCAAAATAAACAAATTACCTTTAAATGTATTTTCATGTTCTCTTTTCAGTCATTCTCTTTTTCCACCCATGTTCCCAATGTCTCATCTTTAATATACTTTAGGTTACTTTTAATATTTTAGAATTTATAAAAATAAAATCATCAATATGTGTTTTATTTGTTTGTCTTCTTTGCTCAGCATACTTACTTGTGAATGTGCCATGTTTCTGTGTATCAGATATTTTAGTGATAGAAGGTATTTCAATACATGTATACACACTGTTTGTATATAGGAAGCTGCTTGATATTCGGATTGTTTCCGGTTTCTGAATATTACAAATAAAACTGCTACTCAGCTTGGAGATATAGATGTCCAATTAAAGTTTGTTCTAATTCTTATAACAAAAATAACTAATTTGTATTTGCTTAAATTAAGCAAATTTTCTTCAGTATGTCAGATAACTAGCACTATAAGACAACCACCAGATCTGAAATCTAGAGAAAGGTAAGTATTTGCAGGGAGAAAGATGCCCAAAATATTAGCTTATTAGAGGACGCCTGATGGCATATAGGCTGGTATATGCTTCAAATAGAAATATATACTGGATTGCTTGAAGTTGAATGTGGTAAAGGATTTGTAGTGCAACATTCTCCGAAGGCATATATTTGTGGGTTCCAATTCTCCTTGAAGCCTTTTGCTTCTGGATGAAGACACGTTATTGAAACCTCCATGCTCCAACCCTTGTGGTGCTTCTGACTGGGAAAAAACACAGTGACTTCTGCTGAAATGCATCCAGACCCACCTTCCCTACCATCTCTATGGTACTAAAACTTAATTTGCATCAGTAAAAACTCCAAAACCAGTATTCTATAGGTAGTAGTGGAATTTCATAGCGACTGGGAGGCGACAGAAGAAAACACAAAGCTCTGTCCAGAACCACCTCCCCTGTCTTCCTAAAACATTAAAATCATTATTCGTCAAGGAAGCACAGAGCAGCGGAAACGGGACAAGGATGGAAAACAACGTCAGCTGTGGGAAAGAGCCTCTGGCCAAACAACACATGCCCTTCTGGAGTAGCGTAGAAAGAACACGAGGGCCAGCACTAGCTCTGAAGGTGGGACAGGGCACTAGGAAGGACAGGGGCCATGATCTTCACCTGAAAGTGCAGCTCAGCCAGAAGGTCACAGAATGACTGTCTAGTGCAACCCCTTGTGCGGATTGACATCGGTCAGGTGAGTGCGACACTGAGGTGCACCTGAGAGAGGTGGAGGGACAGATTCTCTCTGGAGAGCACAGGGTGAGGACACAATGTCAATCTTTAAACAACATAAGGTTTCACTGGAGGCACCAGAACTCTGGTGGCTGGAGCAGTAACACACTTCTATTCTGATAGCCACGGCAATGATGAATTTAAGTGTAGCCACTGCTGAGTTCACACAAATTTCCACAATAAAATCATAGAAAATATAGGGTGTGATTATCTACAGAACAAAAGTAATAATAAGCCAATATAACAATTCCAATGAAGCCATTTTTGTAAACATGATCTTTTGAATCACTTGTGCAGATTCCTTGGGAAATGGCAGTTTAATCACATCTGAAAATATTATGGTTCAAAATCCTAGTAATCGTCACTGTGCAGCATTCACAGCAATTTGGCATAAGTTCTCATTACATAGTGGAATTTTCAGCTATTTCTAAAATCATATTTGTGTGTAGATCAAAAGTGCCCAAAGGCATAGGCTGAGTCACCACTTTTTGCAATTCAGGCACAGACCACTGATGTTCAGTCCTCCACTTAAGTATAGTTTCTCATAAGTAATTTTATTGTTAGAAGGTAACATGCTCCCACATCTAAAAAAGTTGTCCTCTGTAGTGTATACAGACCAAGTATACATTATAGCTAATATTGTCCAGGGGTAGTTGAGAATGATGGTTTATGGTTGGCAGTCTGTGTAGAATGTCATAGGTGGCTCCTGTCTGTAATATTCCTAAGATTCTGCATCGCTTGGCCTGTTTACACACCCCAAACCCTGACAATCCCTAATGTTTTAGAAAAAAATATCTTCATAGTTTTACTTCTCCTGTAATGTCATGTAGTTGGAATAAGAAATAACCAATTTCAATACATTGGTATGTCTCACCTAGTAATATATTTTTAATATTTCTCCAACTCTTTTCATGACTTGATAGCTCATGTTCTTTTAATGGTGAGTGACATTCCATTGTGTGGATGTTTATCTATTTACTTATGAAGGACCAGTTTTGACAACTATAATTAAAGCAGCTATAAAGATAAATGTACGTTTTTTTTATGGACATAATTTTTTCTTTCTGCCTTCCAGTCCCTCACGAGGATCTAGGCTTTTTCTAGTCTGCTGCTCCAAACTCTTCCAGCCTCCTCCCATTACTCAGTTCCAAAGCCTCTTCCACATTTTCAGGTATTTGTTATGATCAATAAACAACTCCTGGTAACAATTTACTGATTGGTGTAGAGCTAGAACTGGGTCTGGAGCTCACAGACCCCTCGAGCCCATTGACAAACCCTTCACATGCAGGTCTATGAGCTAGATAACCAGCAAAAAGGTCCTTGGGGCCTCGGTTGGAGAATGAATGGTCTTTATTCATCACACAAAGGTCTAGGAGCTAGGCAGTATAAAGAGAAACTATGAAACTGAACTGCTACAAGCAAAGTCCAAAGATAAACTGAAAACTGAGCAGCTGCCAGCAGAGTAAACATGCTCTATTCGTAGACACGAGCTGGGGGGGGCAGCCAGCCTGCTTCACAAACTGAAGAACACACAATAGCAATTAACTAAAAAGATACATCAGTGCATGTGGGCACTAACCCCACCCACACAATGCATTTACAAAGAATTAAGAATGTGCTGCTTGACTCCCAACCAGACCTGAGCCAGGGGAGCCTGACTAAATTATCATATTTTCCCCATAATTGGTTTGCTTTTTATTGCTTTTAACAGAATACCTGAAACTTAGTAATTTGTTTAAAAAAAGAAATATGTGTTTTGCAGTTTGGGATGCTGGGAAGTCCACAGTGCAGGGGTGCATCTGGTGAGATCTTCTTCTTGGTGGGGACTCCCTACCGTCTTGTGGCAACAGAGGCAATCACACGTGGAAATGGCAAGAGCTAGAGAGCTGGCCTGCTCACCTGCATTCTTTAAAAGGCCTGCAGAACCAGTCCTGATAATTCATTAAACAATTACTTTATTTATAAATTAATCCAGTTTTAGGAGCAGAGCTCTTATGATCCAGTCACCCCCTAAAGGCCCCATCTTTAAAATACCACAATCTGATTTCTCACCCTCTGAACACTGTTACAATGGGAATCGAGTTTCCAACACATAAACCCTTGGGTGACACATTTAATCCACAGTACATTACAACTGATATCACAGAAATAAATATTATCATAAAATACTACTGTGAAAAATTATTTATTAACATTCTGGATACCTAGAATAAATGGATGATTTTCTAGAAACATACAATCTACCAGGTACCAAGATTTCCTATTACTTCTGATTTCTATTTCAAGAAGACTGACTAATGAGTAAGATTTAATTCAGTAATAAAAGTTCTCCCATTGAGGGAGGAAAAATGCCCGGGATCTGATGACTCTGATGACTTCACTACTAAATTCTACCAAATATTTAAAAGAACTAATATCAATTATTTTCAAACATTTTACAAAATTGAAAAATAAATTATACTTTGACCTGATTTTGTGGTCTAAGTATTACCCAGACATAAAAGCCAGGAAAGAACACTACATATAAAGAAAACTACTGACCTATATCCCAGGTGAATACAGATAAAATAATTCTCAACAAAATACTAACACTTCAGCAGCACATTAATGTTTTCAATTTGATTATGTTAAATATATCTCAGGGATGCAAGGATATTACAACACACATCATGCAGTGTATGCCATACAATGTATTAAAAAAATTAGGTAGGACAATGTCCACATATTCACTTCAATAGACACAGAGGAAAGCATTTGTCACATACAACACCATTGTCTGATAAAATATTAAATATAATAATTATATAAGAAATATAGCTCAACACAATAAAGGCCATATGTGACAAGCCCACAGCTAATATCATACTCCATAATGAAAAGTTAAAATGTTTAAGATCAGCAGCAAGGCCAGGAGTCTCTAGCCACATCTATTTATACAGTACTAGAAGCCCTAGCGTATGCACATTGGCATACATACATACATAAATAAGTAAGTCATTAAAGCAGAAAAGGAGAAAGTAATTATTTGTTTTGACACTTCATAATTTTACACAGAGAAAAAGCAAAGACTTTACCAAAATGCTTTTAGAACTGATCAACAGGGCCAGAAAATGTGTTAAGTGACGGAATGAACATACAAATATCAGATGCGTTTTTATATACTAACAATAACCTGAAATATAAATTAATAGAACAGTCTCATGGGTCAATTAAGAAAAATAAATTAAAAAGGGAGAAAAAAGAGAGAAGTAGAGAGTAGTATAGTGCTGATAGAGGCAGGGAAGGGACCTGGGAGGAGGAACGCGGAAAGGCTGGTGACTGGCGCAATGTGACAAAGTTATGGTTAGATGAGGACAGCAGGTTCTGGTGCCCTAGGGTGACAACAGCTAACAATATGGTATCGTATATTTCAAGACAGCCAGAGGAGGGGACCTTGAATGTTATAACCATGAAGAAATGATCAATGTTTAGGTGATAGATATGCTAACTATTCTGATTAGATCATTATACAATGTATTCATGTATTGAAATAACCAACTGTACCCCATACACATGTATAATAAAAAATTAAAATTGAAAAAAATACAAGTAGAACAAAGATAAAATAGTAATTTTGTTAACTGAAGCATAATTGATTATAAATATTTGTGAATTACAGAATTGAGTATCAATACCTGTGTACAATATGAGATGATGGGTCTATTCATCATTACAAATCACAGTCGTTGTGTGTGACCCTTAACCCATTTCCCACTAACCTTCCTCCTCTGCCTTGCTCACCTCAAGTAAGCACAGTTCTGCTGCCTCCTTTTGAAAGTTCAAAGTATCATTCTCATTCTCTCTCTCTCCCCCCCACCCCCTTTCCCTCCCTTCCTTCTTTCTTTCTTATTTATTTGTTTTTTTATTTTAGCTCCCACTTATGCGTGAGGACACGCGGTCTTTCTTTCTGTGCCTGACTTACTTCACCTAATTTTCTTCAAGCTCATCCATGATGCTGTGAACGGTAGAATCTCATTTTTTATATGGCCAAGTAGTATTCCATTGTGTAAATATACCACATTTTCTTATTCAGTCATCCATTGATGGAGATTTAGACTGCTTCCATATCTCGGCTATTGTAAATAGAGAGAGACATGGGAGTGCAGGTGTTTCTTCAGTGTGATGAGTTCCTTTCCTTTGGGTGTAAACCCAGTAGTGGGATTGCTGGATCATATGGAGGATCTATCTGTAGCTGGTTGAGAAATGTCCATACTGTTTTCCGTAGTGGCTGTACTAATTTGCAGACCCACTGACAGTGTAGAAGAGTTCCCCTTTCTCCACATCCTCATCATCATTTGTTATTATCAGTCTTTTTGATTATAGCCAATCTAACTGGGGTGAGATGATATTTCAATGTTATTTTAAATTGCATTTCTCCAGTAATTAGTGTTGTTGAACACTTTTTAAACTACCTGTTAACCATTTGAATTTCTTCTTTTGATAAATGCTTCTTTGCCCATTTAAAAAAAATTATCTATTTATCTACTTATTTATTTATTTGTTTGTTTGTTTGTTTATTTACTTATTTATTTATTCCTGTGTGGTAGTTTGAGTTCCTTGTTTCCTTTTATATTGTGGTTATTAATCCCTTGTAAGATGTATAGTTTGCAAATATTTTCTCCCATTCCATAAGTTGTCATTCTCTGTTGATTGTTTCCTTTGCAGTGCAGAAGCTTTTCAGTTTGATATAGTGTCATTTATTTACTTTTTCTTTTGCTGCTTGTGGGGCTCTTATTTACAAAGTCTCTGTCCAGTCTTGGTTACTCAAGTGTTCCCTCTAAGTTTTCCTTTAGTAGTTTTGTAGATTCAGGTATTATATTTAAATCATTAATCCATTTTTGGTTGATTTTAGTATATAGCAAGAAATACAGGTCTAGTTTCACTCTTATGTACAAGGATGTCCAATTTTCCCAGCAGCATTCACCAAACAGGCAAACTTTTCCCTAGAGTATGTTCTTGGTTTCTTTGTCAAAGATGAGTTGGCTGCAAAGTCTGTGAATTGATTTCTAGGTTTTCTATTCTGTTCCACTGGTCTGAGTGTCTATTTTTATGCCAGTACCATGCTGTCTTGGTTAATTTATTTAGCTTTGTAGTATAATTTGAAGTCAGGTTTTGTTATACCTCCAGCTTATTTATTTATTTATTTATTTATTTATTTATTTATTTATTTATTTATTTATTTATTTATTTTCTCGCTCAGGATTGCATTGCTATTCAGGGTCTTCTGGTGTTCCATATGAATGTTGGAATTGCTTTTTCTATTTCTGTGAAGAATGTCATTGGTGTTTTATGGAGATTGCATTGAATCTGTAGATTGTTTTGGGGTAGTATGGACATTTTCACAATGTTGATTCTTCCAATCGAAGAGCATGGAATATCTTTCTATCATTTTGTGTCTACTTCAAGTTATTTCATTAGTGATTTGTAGTTCTCATTGTGGAAATCTTTCACCTCCTTGTTTAAATTAATTTCTGGGTATTTAATTTTTTGATGACTATTGAAAATGGGTTTAGTTCCTTGATTTCCTTTTTTGTTAGTCTCTTAGCCTTTCTTCATTTTTTAAAAATTACTTTTATTGGGGCCGAGCCGGTGGCACACTCGGGAGTGTGTGGTGCTGGGAGCGCAGCGACGCTCCTGCCGCGGGTTCGGATCCTGCGTAGGAATGGCCAGTGCACTCACTGGCTGAGTGCCGGTCACGAAAAAGACAAAAAAAAAAAATTACTTTTATTTCCTTTTTTTTCTGTCTGTGTTATTACATAAGGACCATCTTCTAGCTTGGCAATTCTTTCTTCTGTTTGCTCTAATCTCCTGCTTAAGCTCTCAGTTTTTTATTTCATTGATTGTGACTTTCTGTTCCAGGAGTTCTGCTACATTATAAGGTATTAATGTCTTTTAAATTTTCTCCATCATAACCTGGATATTTTTTGTTGTTATTTCATTGTGTTGTCTAAGCATGTTCTCTCACATCTCATTGAGTTTTCTTAAGATAGTTACTCAGAATTCCTTTTCAGTCTTTTTAAAGTTTTCTTGTTCAGTAGTGTCTGGTACTTTAGTGTTGTCATATATCCTGGTTTTTGTTGTATGTCTGGTATCTCTACATTGATTTCTGGACATTTGGCAGATCAGTTGCTTCTGCTATTACCCTCAGGGGGCATACTTCTTCCTCTTTTACTAGGCTCCTCAAGTGACTCTCTTTGTGTCAATGGAGTGAAATATGCATGCAGGTCATCAATTGCACGGTAATCATAGACGTTACTGTGGCAGGAAGCAGTCTGTATTAGTCCATTTTTGTTGCTCTAACAGAATGCCTCTAACTGTGTGATTTATAAAGAAAAACAACACTTATTGCTTGGTCCAAAGTCCAGGGAACACAGCTGGTGAGGGTCTTGGTGGTGGCAACAGTGACCCAGGAGTCTCTCATTGCAAGATAGTGGAAGCAGAGAGAGACAGAGAGGAGGTGGCAGGGTCCTATATACAATGAGCTCTCATGGGAACTAATAGAGTGAGATCTCACTCATTTATCCCCCCTCCCCCAGTGAGAGCATTAATCCATTCATGAGGGATCCACCCCCATGACTCAATCAGTTTCCAGCACTGCCACATTGGAGATCAAATTTCCACATGAGTTTTGGAGGGTACAACACATCCAAACTCCATCACAGTCCATGCAGCAGTAGAAGCTGTGGTGGTGGCTGTTGTGGACCACCTCTGTGGAAGCTGTGTGAGACCTCTCCCAGTAATGGCCTTCTGTACAGGTGGGGTAGGGTGATGCAGAATTGGCAGAGGGTATCTGAGTTTTCTGCCTGCCTGGGGCCTCTCTGGCATCTGCAGTGAGGCTTCCTGCCTTCTCTGCCCTTTAGTTTCTTTCAGTCGTGATTTGCTCTCATTGTAGAGGCATTTGTCCTCCTTGCGTAAAATTTTTTTTTTTGTAGTTATTGGGTATAGGCTTGCTTTCTTGATTTGTTTTTCCCCTAGTTTGTTGTTGGAGTATAAAATTGATACCAATTCTGTAAATTGATTTTGTATCCTGCAACCTTACTGAATTTGTTTATCTTCTCTAAGAGTTTGTTGGTAGAACCTTCAGGTTTTTCTATATATAGAATCATGTTATCTGTAGCAGGGACAATTTGACTCCATCTTTACAAATTTGGATGTCCTTTATTTCTTTCTATTACCTGATTGCTCTGGCTAGTACTTCCAATACCATGTAAAATAGCACTGGTGAGAGTGGGCACCCTTGTCTTCTTCTGAGCATATTGGCCATGGATTTTTCATATATGGGCTTTTATTGTGTTGAGATATGTATCTACTATACCAAACTTCTTGAGTCTTTATCATGAAGAGATGCTGAATTTAATCAAATGCATTTCTGTACCTTGAGAACTTCATTTGTTTTCCTTGATTTTGGTGATGTGGTGTATTACATTTTTAGATTTGACTATGTTGAACCATTCTTGGAAAACTCAGATAAAGCCCATTCTATGATGCATAATCTTTTCTCATGTGTTGTTTTATTCTGTTTGCTAATATTTTGTTGAGAATTTTTACATGTGTGTTCATCAAGGATACTGGCCACAGTTCTCTCTTTTTGTCGTATCTTTCACTGGTTTTGGTGTCAAGGTCATGCTGTCCTCACAGAATGAGTTTGAGTGATTTGTGTTTGTTTTAGTTTTTTGGTAACAGTTTGAAAAGGATTCATATTAATTCTTCTGAAAGATTTGTTTGGATTCAGCCTATTTTCTTTATGCTGGAACCACAATGACATGGTACACAAAGACCTGGATATAATTGTTCAGAGCTCATAGCACACCAGGGTGGCCAGGAGCAGCTCTCCCAAAAGCCACTGGCTAAAACTGTCTCTGTGATACTTTGTGCAGAACAATAGCAGTTCTACATTCCTGTCTCATTTTTACAAAACCAGTATTATCCTCTTTGTGACTAATGTCCACCTGCATTTCCCCAGTGATTCCATGCACACAGAACAGGGGAGGGTCTCAGGCAATGATGAACAAGAAAGTGCCTTCAGACTTAGTCAGAGGCCTTTAGGAGCCACATCCTGAGCCACACCTGAGCTTCAGGTAAAGGGCCTGAGGCCTGAGATTTAGGGAGCAGAGACCACATCCTTCATTTTTAGGGCTAAGAAAAATAAAAGGGAGAATTGAGAATAAAGACTACAGAGTGATAAAATGGATTAGCAGGAAAAGGGACAACTGTGCCAGTTTTGAGTCGGGAGTTCACAGCTTTACATGACAAGGAGAGACAGATTTGAAACCTGTTAGGCTTTAGAGGACACTGACCCTGGTGTAAACTCCCTCTTGGTTCTAATTTGAATCCCAAAGACTTTCCTAATTAGGGGATCCCACTGAGTTCTCTGCCCTGAGTCTGACTGGAAAACAAAAAATCACCAGGTTCCCTGGAGCTTCCTCAGTTTTCTGCCCTGTTGACCACAAGTCATTTTTTCCCTTCTAAGCGACACTCTGCCTTTCATGCAGATGAGAACATGTCCTGCTACAATATAATTTTGTTCTGCTTCTCATTCAGAGATGCCAATGGTAGGCACGGAGTCATAAATCTAGAATAGTTTTCCGGGAAACTTTTAGATGGAGAGGAATCCACAGACCCCGACAGGGACCAGCCCTTAATCACCTGCACCTGCTCTTGGGCTGCCTGTGTGCTCAGTGTGTCCCAAGCGCCCCCTGGTGGTCCCACACACCCCCTCAGGGAGGTTTGTGTCCAGGCTCACACTGACTTCCCCTCACTGTGTCTGGCACAGTAATACACAGCCGTGTTCTCGGCAGTCACGGAGCTCAGTTGCAGGGAATACTGGTTCTTGGAGGTGTCTCTGGTGATGGTAACACGGCTTTTGAGTGATGGGCTGTAGTAAGTGCTCCCATCATAACATATGTACCCGATCCACTCCAGCTCCTTTCCTGGGAGCTGGCGGATCCAGCCCCAACAGTAACCACTGGTTGTGATGGAGAAGCCAGAGACAGCACAGGTGAGGGAGAGGGTCTGCGAGGGCTTCACCAGCCCTGGGCCTGACTCCTGCAGCTGCACTTGGCACAGGCAACCTGGGGATAAAAATAAATAATTAATCTTGATGAATATCAGGCACCTGAACATTGTCACTCTATTCCTGAAATATTAAAGGCACTTACATGGAGAGGTAACCACTAGGAAGAAGAATATCCACAAGAATCTCATGTTTTAAAAGATAAGTCTGTGATTCCTGTAGAATATAGCCCAAATGTGGAGGTGCTGTCCAGGGACCTGAAATTTAACCTGAGAGATGAAGGGGTGATTTGCATGGGAGAGGTCCAGATTTAAAGCAGGGCAGGCCCAGAGAAGGTCTCAGTTTCTGTCTCCAGTGCTGTGATAAGAAAGCCTGACCCACTCCCTAGGGGTGTTCCTCCCTGCATGGAGAGCTCATAGGCCTGGGACCGCAGGTCAGAGAAGTGTCAGTCTCAGAGAGAGATTTTGGTGGTGTGAAAATAAACTCTGATCTCAGGAGACCCCAGTAATAGGTACATGCCTGAATTGATCTTTTCTTCCCTTTCTCAGACACTCATTATCTGAATTCCTCTCCCTTTCCTTCATCTTAACACCCCAATAAGAAACACCTGAGACAATGCTGGGCAGGACAAGTTGTAGGGACTCTGGGGTCCAGAGACCCCAGATTGGGGACCACACCCATGGTCAGCCATTGGAAGATATGACGCCTAGGGCATGGTAGGGGACCCTTCTGAGGTGTTTCCTCACCTCTGAGTGACTATGTGAGTAGCTCCTGCACTGGACATTAGAGGAACACAGGGGAGCTATTGCCCTGCCCATAGGATGTGCACAGAGTGAGTACTGAGTGAGGGAAAGTCTCTTCTCAGAAGCACGGAGGCTGTAAGTTATTGACTTATCCTACTCCCAGTGCAAAGGACAGCATCTTCGCCAGGACCCCTGGCCTCTTCTGGTATCAAGACAGACCCCACACTCCGGTCTAAGGCTGTGAGCCTCAGCTCCTGTTCAGGGATCATCCCGTAGAGCTCAGCACGACTCTCCCAGGGCAGATTGTTGTCACCCAGGAAAGGAACCAAACACTTAATTAGGAATTTTAACAGAGTCTTTATTAACCAGCCAGCGACTGCCTCCCCTAGGTATTTTGGGAGAACAGCCTAGAGCCTTGGTCTTATGGGGTTT
Source organism: Cynocephalus volans (assembly GCF_027409185.1). Taxonomy (NCBI): domain Eukaryota; kingdom Metazoa; phylum Chordata; class Mammalia; order Dermoptera; family Cynocephalidae; genus Cynocephalus; species Cynocephalus volans. The sequence goes on from NC_084462.1 coordinate 185,358,505, forward strand.
TAAAGGCAAAAACCACATCCTGTTGGCACATGGGCTTGTCCAGGGGCACAAAGCAAGCTAGGGAGCTAGTTTACAGCAGCCAAAGTGAGCCATTAGAGCAATCAAGCATGCAAATTTTCATTGTGTATGGTTCTTGTTCCTATGTGATGGTTTGTTCCAATGTGATAGTTCACTGCGTATGTTCCTGTTTCCATGAAACGGTTTTTGTTTCTATGGGAAGGTCAATGGTTTCTCATGCAGTGGGGGTTTAGCCACATAAGAAGATGGCATTGGTGTTGCTCAGGGTCCTCTATGACACTGTTAGTGTCCTCCCCTCACAATTTAGTCTGTCCCTGGCAGGAGCAGAGTGAGGAAGACAACAGGGAGCAGTGACTTTGGTCTGTGTGAGGAGACATGGGCTGGCTGAGCTGGTTACTCTGAAGAGGGGACTGGTCCAATTCCAGGTCACAGCTGGCTCAGCCTGGTTCAAGCTGTGAGAGTAAAGGGACATGGGCACAAAACCTCCCCTTGCACTATGGCTCTGAGGAAAGGAAGAAAACAAGACAGTAAGAGGAGGAAAGGATTCTAGGGGGAGCTGGGCAGGAGCAAGACCTGGAGGCTCACCCCATATGCAGGGCTGGGCTCCTGGGCTCTGTGGGTGTGAGCAGCAGCCCTCAGTCAAGCCTGCCCAGATGTTTAGAAGGAAAAGATTGCTGTCTCCACCTTTCCTGAGCATTCCTGCTTTTTTTCTAGCACAGCAGTATACACACCCATGTTCTTACATCTCAGAGACTCAGCTATCAACAAAGCTAATTCTGGAAGGCTCCCTGGAGTGGTTGTCTGGAGTCCTGGGCACTGCACTGTGGGTGGTTTTCCCACCATGTCAATCTTGATGCATAGCCCAGCCTCTTCACAAGAAGCTGGAATTCAGAAGGTACCACATATGAGAAGCTGGTTACATGCATGATGACATGTTCTGAAGGGGTGTCCCCTCCCAATGGTTAGACATTGAGCCAAAGAAGGGAATCCTATGTGGTGACTACAAACTCCCTTGCTGGTCCTTCTCTGCCACTGCTCCTCAGTGACCCACATTCTGGGTAGGATCTGGGCACTTCCCGGTGCCACTGAACTCCCCTGAAAGCCTGGCTAAAGGATGGCTGGGGACCTACATCCATGGTGCCCAGTACATGTATGGATGCTGCCCTGGCTGCTGGGCTGGGAGCTCAGATGGGGCTGGGAGTTGGGCCATGTGTCTCCTCACATGGATCTAGCTGTTTGCACTGGACTTTCTCCCAGTAAGGTGACAAGGCCAGCTGAGTGGTCTTCCCTTCACAGACATTACTGGAGGTGATTTTGCACAAATATAAATGTAGCTTGAGCATATGAATCAGAAATCAACCTCCTAAATGTGTACCTAACTGACTCAAAAATTACATCTACACACAAAAATGTTCATGGATGTTAATAGGAGCTTCAGTCATGTTTGCCAATCACTTGACACATTTTCTTTTCTAGACTAATTCAGCAAATTCTGAGGTTACATTAGGGCAGTGAAGTCCCACTGAAATTAAAATTAATGAGATGAGATAAAATGTCAAAAAAAGGAGATTAAAATATGAAAAATGATTATTTGACCTCATATTACCTGCAATTCTGATGATGTGGGTTGCAGAATGGAGCTTGTTTGTGATAGACTAATAGTGTCCTAGTTCTAAACCCCACAATTAGACCCAAGCAGTAGTCACTGGCAGTGGGGAAGCTGGAGGTTACCACCTAATAGGGAAACATCTGGCTGTACAAAAGCGTATTGGGGATCCTAAAGTTTCTGAAGTGTGTAGGACCAGCTTCTGCTCCAATACCCCCAGTCAGGTAAGTCTCTGTTCTTCCTGTGGGGGACAAGGGAGAGAGTGAACAAGGGCCAGAAATATTACACTCAAGATCTCTGTACAAGGAGAGAAGCCAGTGAATGTGAGGACAGTGTCCTCACTCAGCACTTACTAACCCTCATGAGAAAGGCAACTCTGTGCCTGGACACTGCACAAATTAAGGAATAATGCAATTGGGACAAAGTGGAACTTAACATGGTTTGCAGACTGCACATTTGTCTCTATGTATCATCCAAGAAAATAAAGTGAGACCATGTTTCCTATATAAAAATTCCATAAATGGTTTTCACTGAGGATGCACAGCCCACGCTTGCAACTGCAGAGATCACAATGCATCTGGACGGGGCTCCAACCAGGTGCTGTTCATCTCAGCTCACAATGGTAGTTCAGCTACAGATATATTTGGGACTTTTGGGGTATTGCAGATCTTTTGTTCCCTATAAGGCACAAACGGCTTGCCCTCTGTATGCATTAACAAAGAAAGGACCCACTTGGGACTGGACTGAGGAAATAGAATGGACCTAACATGCTACAAAGAGAGCAATACTGCACTGCATGCTTTACATGTAAAGCCTTTTGAATTAGATGTACAGATAACCCAAGAATGGTCAGGATGGAAGCTGTGGCAGAGAGAAGATTGATTCTGAATGCCTATAGGATTCTGGTCTCAACTCTGGAAGGGTTCCAAAGTGCATTATTCCCTGATAGAGTAAGAGTTAGCAGCTGTATATTCTGCCCTGATGGCTGCTGAAGCCATCACAGGAACTGCCAATGTCCTAGTAAGGATGACATACACCATACTGGGTTGGTTGCACATGTGGGCTACTGTAGATAGCACTAACATTAATAAAGCAAATATATTCCACAGGGCCTAGCCTCCAAAGCCCTGTAGTTTCAGGTATAACCTAACTTTTTAAAATTACATATAGGTATGTTAAGCTTGCAAAGGACAGGAAACTTTCCCCATACTAAAGTCTCTGTTGTAGATAAAGAATTGTAACACAGCAAAGTTGCTGGCTAAAGGACAGATGTCCTTGGTGCAGTTAACCTACTGATTGATATGTTAAGAAAGTTGCTTGATTGTTATGTAAATGTGCTAAGAAAATTGCTGTAGGGAAAGAAAGTTTTTGCTAAGAGCAAGCTTTAGTTGGTGGACTGACTTAGCTTTTTTCTAATTGCATTATGGAATGTCACTTTGTTATTTCACTGATGTTACCAGCCTCTATTGTGAAACTATACTTAGTCATAACCCCTCCTATGTTCCTTTTGTGTAACTTTCTGGCCTGGAGAATAAATACTGAGAAAGAACCCCAGTCCGGGGTTAATCTTATGAGGAGGATGCCTCTCTCTTGAGGGTTTCTGGAAATTAACCCCTTTGGGGCTTCTCACTGCTCAGAAGAAATGGGCTTTGAGTAATCCTTTGCATCTCCATCACCCTGGGGAATGGTGAAAAATGGGAGGTGACAGGCTTCCAACCCCAAAACAGGTGTAGTTCGAACTCCTACTCTGACCAAATAGGGAGCATATATAGAACAAAGAAGCAATGTGTCAATGAGTCCTCTCTCTAATGAATTGCAAACGGTGCTGGGACCAGTAGAGGTTGTGGAGGAAACCTTGACACAACCCTTACCCACAGAGGTGAAGGCCACACCTTTCCATGAGGGACAGGAATATGTTGCAATGCAAGTTTTGTATACAGGTGGCTCCAGCTTGGCATTCTCAGAATCATGGATGACTGTTGCTGTCCAGTCCTTAAAAGATACCATGTCATATGAAAATGGTACAGGGCAAAGCAGTTAGTGGAATGAATTGAGAGCAGTACTGGAAGAAAGTGAGCTGAGATGTTGGGTACTGATCAAGCTTTATTAAAGGGAAAGAATCTGCCAGGCTGCACCCAAAGTGGGGGGAAGCCTGGGGCTGCCCTCAAAATGGAAGGCAGCAGCAACAATGGCATTGTGAGCGTTTACATCAGCTGTTGGTAGTGAAATGTACGGGGGGGAGGGACCGTTATGTTGATGTAACTTGGTGGAGAACTGCACCAATGCAGAAGCTGGAAAGTTGTTTCTGTGTAAGTCAGGAGGCTTCTCGTAAAGGGGAGGAGGGAGTGGTTTGGTGCTGGAGTGGAAGACAAGGCCGGTGGCTATTTTGTGCTTATTGTGTGGCACAATGGTGCACATCCAAAATCCATCATTCCTGCCCTTTAAGTATAAGAAGAAGGGATATCGGGCGAAGGTCTCATTCTTCTGAAGCTACTTCCTGCTGGAGATGGGCAAAGGTATGAAAAAATTAAAAGGTTTATGTTGGAGGGTAAAACAATTAGTTGGTGGGGTGCTGGTTTCGTGTGGGGAGGCTGTATTCCTCCAGGGAAGGGTCGCTGGTTCTGAGGGGCTGATACCCTCCTCTCAGGAACAATTCAGTGACCTTTTGGCTGGTGAAAGCCTGCATATGTTCCTGTAAGAAATTAGAGAAACACCAAAAGAGACAGGGGCCAAAAAGTAGGCTGAGTCCCAGCACAGTTAGGGGTCCTAGGTGGGGCATAAGCAGGGTATCTAGGGGTTCAGTGAAGTGGTTTAAATTGTTTTGGATCACCCCGGACTCATTTATGTAATAACAGCATTTCTCCCCAAGAAGAGGCAGGTGCTTCCCTTCTAGGCTGTAAGGAAGTAAAGGGCCCAACGGTTCTGTAAAGTGACTGTCACGAGTAAGGTGACCTTTTGCTGGAGGGAGGAGGTGCTGTCTATGCTTAGTTCTTCTGAGAGGTTTTTGGTAAAATTGAGAGGCAGTAGCAGGGCCCACTGTGCCAGTCCCAGTTGCAGGAAGGATCCCTGCCCCAATTAAAAGGCACAATTAGTGCCCTAAGGGAGCGGGGACACTTCCGGGGGGGGGTACGAAGTTAGCCCCAGTCCCGTCTCCATTCCTCTTTCTGGATGGTGATGTCAGGGACGAGTTGAAAGAAAATGCAAGAAATCGCATTAGGGGGCCGGCAACAGGATAATGTAGTTTTACAAAGGAAATATATTCCAGCTTTAGGGCATGGATGAGGAGGGGGTAAGTGAGTGGCAGCGTTTGGTGTTAGTGAGGCAGAGTGTGGGCAGGCGCCGCACAACACTGGCAGTCCCCACTGAAGTGGGATTAGAGGAAAGTGAAGAGACATTTGGAAACATTGAGGGCTGCGTTGACAGGGAGGGGGTGACCACAAAAAGTTTCTCATGAAGTGAGAGACAGATGAGTCACTCGGGGACCAGTCTGATTCACTGAGGACTGCATCGTCCCTGCAGACCTGGAACCTCCAAGTTCCAGGTAAGAGGGAGCATTGAGATAGGAGGAAACACACGGGAAGGATGCGAAGGGTTAGGGAGCCCAAAGAATTTAAAGGGGACATTGTCACAGTGACATTGCTAAGAAGCGTCCTACTGATAGGAGGTAAAGGAGTGCAGGAGAAATCTTCCCATAATGTTACACTCTTTGGGGGAAGCACTTGCTAATCCTGTAGCAAGTACTAGAACAGGTAGTATAAAAAAGGTTAGGGACATGGGTGGCATATTCTTATCAAGTCCCATGATGGCAAACCCACGATAGCAGGTCATGACCAGTCTTGGAGCAGCTCCTGCGTGAAGGACGTGGATCGGGCCTGCAAGAGTGAGAGGATAATCACCGAGGGAAAGATCATCCTTCTTCTGGGATTGGGGGAAGAGTGGAGGTCCTGGAGGTTTTCAGTTTTGTGGGTCCTAAAATGGACAAAGTGTGAGGAGATGTTGGGTTGGGGGTTGAGCAGGGGGACCCCTCTGGCTTGGTGTTAACATATTCTTTGGGTGAAGTCTCAGGTGCTAGTTTTACCAAGGATAAGTGATCCCAAGGGGCCTTTCCTAGTACTTTTACTGCCATGGGGGTGGTGAGACGTACTGTATAAGGCCCTTCCCAACATGGTGAGAGGGGCTTTGGGATTCAGGGCATAATATACACTTGCTGTCCTGGGCTCAGCTTAAAGTCTGAGAGGCTTGTGGGGAAAGGATGAGGTAATAGAAGGCTTGCCTGTTCCTGAAGAAGATCCCTAATGAGCAAAAGAGTAGGGAGATACCAGCCTAAAGGTGATGAGCTGGAAAGGAGAAGTATGAGGGTGAAGGGTCTGCCATACATAAGTTTGCGTGGGGCAGCTCACAGGCGAGTGAGTGACTGGTGGGGAGGCCAAAATGAGGGATGATTTCTGAGGTGACAGCATGCGCTCCTGCTTTAGCATCCTCTGAAGTGCAGGGAAAAGCCTCAATCCAATCTGTAAAGGTATCTGCTAAGGTTAGAAGATAGCATGTCCTCTTGTGGGGAGGCATGTGAGTAAAGTCAATTTGCCAATCCTGGCCAGGAGTGTGTCCTCTGGCCTTGTTGGTGTTAAAGGACTGAACTTGGAAGCTACCTTGATTGGAGCAAAGAGTACACAAAGGACACTTTTGAGTGATTTTTTTTAGTCACTTGGCCATGTGGGGAGAATAATATAAGGGCTGAAGAAGGCGTAGTGGGGTTCATCGCTTACATAAACTGAATTAGGAAATCTGAAAGGATTTGCTCAGCTTTTGTGGTAGGGAAGACAGAGCAACCAGAGAGAGTATACCAGTTGTCCTTCCTCTGTGCCCCCAACTGTTGGAGGTGTTGTATTTCTTGGGGTGTATATTGGGATAAGGGCATAGGGACCATGAGAAGGACCTGAGCAAGAAAAGAAGAGTGGGGGGCTGATGACCGAGCAGCCTATTTTGTGGTTAGATCCTCCAGTTTGTTTCCCTGGGCTATGGAGTCATTGGAAGTTTGGTGTCCTCTGCAGTGTATAACCCCAACCTCTTTTGGGAGCTGTGCAGCCTCGATAGCTTGTGTTAGATTTACTGTAGTGTAACCCAGTGAGTGGGGGTGGAGGTGGTGCTCCCCTCTGTGAACTGTGTAATGGGATGCAGGGAGATGTGTGGAAAGGGATTGAGAAAGAGGTCTAAAGCCTCCCTGCAATTATGTTCAAGGGTCATGAGTGTTTGGGGATGAGAGTGGCTGGATTTAAGGGAGGGCAATGTTTAAAGGAAAACTGGGAGTTTTCATTGAATGTAAGGTGAATAAGTTGTAGGTGGGAAGGGGAGAGAATTGACCTGGTCTTTTGGCTGAGAAGGTCTTGACTGTTGTCCAAAAGTTAGTTTTGGCCTTGGGCAGCTGCTGCCAAGGCGCATAAACATGGGGCCCATCCTCGAGCTGTGGTGTCTAGTTGTTTAGAGAGACATGTAACTGGGGAGAAGATATCTCCTGCCTTTTGTCCCAAAACCCCAACTGCCAATCCTTGGGTTTTAGTGATGTATAGGATAAAAGGATGAGACAGGCTTGGGAGAGATAGAGCTGGGGCTGTGAGGAGAGCAGGTTTTAGTTGCTGGAAGGGAGAATGAATGTGCTTTGTGGGATCTAAAGAAATGGCAGGATCCCCTTTGGCTACCCCAAAAGGTGGTTTTGCTGGCACGCTAATGTTAGGAATCCATAGGCAAAGATACCCTGCAAGCCCCAAGAAAGAAAGGATTTCACTTCACTCTCTGCGGTAGGAGTGCGTAGTTCAGAACTTAAACTTGTGATCCACCATTATTTCTCTGGTGTTGGAGGTGAGGTGGGCTCCCAAATAGGTGACCGATGGAGCAGAAATTTGGGCCTTGCTGGGGGACACTCGGTATCCCCTGGAGGCCAGGAAATGAAGGAGAGCAACAGTGTGGGCCTGTGAATCCTCATAGGAGGGGCTACAAAGGAGGAGGTCGTCCACCTACTGTATTAAAGTGCTGGAGGTTGGGGGAAGGTCAGATAAGTCTTGAGCTAAGGCCTGGCTGAAAAAGTGGAGGCTATCCTGAAACCCCTGAGGTAGTGCTGTCCAGGTGAGTTGTTGGGATGATACTTGTCAGGGTTTTTCCTGTACTAAATGGTATGAGCTGTTAGGCTTTATAACTGGAAGGACGGGTGTATTAAAAGGCGCATGGGTAGGCTGTGAGAGATGAGAAGAAAGGAGTTTCTGTACCACGGGTTTTAAGCCTTTTAGGTGTTTGTTAGCAATGGGGTACTGTGGGACTTTAGGGAAAAAAGAGGGGTTCAGCAATTTAACAAGGATGGTGCATAGCAATGGAGGGAGAAGTGTCTCCTACTATGGGATTAACCTTGTCCAAGGGTGAGGGGAAGGTGGAAGCCCCAGGGGCCAGGTCTGGGGTGGCTTGTAACAGGAGTATTGTAGCTGGAGTTAAAGTGTTTTGGGTAAGAGTAGCTTTGAATTTGAAAAGAATGTCCCATCGCAGTAAGGGGGCTGGGCATTGAAGCATTATTAAGAATTTGTGTGTGAATTGGGCGTGATGTAGGGTGCAGGAAAGGGTTTTAGTGATTCATGGGCAGTATTCTGATCCTGTGACCCCTGCTATTGTGATAGGGGATGGGGTTGTTGGTTCTGCATATTCAGGAAGGGTAGAGTAAATGTCCCCTGTATTGATGACAAAAGAGATTGGCTTACCTGCCTTAAGGTGAGTTACCCTGGGCTCATGCGTGGTGATCTCCATGGGGACCTTGGGCCCTGGACATCATCAGTCCTCTTCCTGGGGAAAGCTGAGAAGCTCTGATAGGGATGGCCATGAAGCCAAAGGCTGTAGGTTGGGGACTGGGCCACTCCCTCTCTGGTGAGAGGCACAGTCAGCCCCCCTCCCCCAGTGACCTGGCTGTTTGCAGTGAGGACAGGACCCCTGATGGGGCCATGGATTGGGACATGCTCAAGCCCAGTGGCCTGACTGATCATATTTGAAGCAGTTTCCGTGTGGCTTGCCCCTAGAGGTAGCTGGCTTTGCAGTGTGTGAGCCTTGGATAGCATCAGCCAGGAGCTGGTATTTGGCCTGATCTCTTTAGTAATGAGCTTTTTTCTCCTCCTCCTCTCTATTGTTAAAAACCTTGAAAGCAGCATTGAGGAGGCCTTGTCGGATAGTATTTGGACCATCCTCAAGTTTTTAAAAAATGTTTCGAATGTCAGGGGCTGATTGGGTAATGAAATGAGAGTGTAATAGAGCCTTTCCTGCTGGGGAGTTTGGATCTATGCGTGTGTGTTTATGTAAATCCTCAGAGAGGTGGGTTAGGAACTCACTGGGATTTTCAGTGGATCTCTGTGATCTCTCTAAGCTTGTCATAAGTGACTGACTAGTGAGTAGCCTTTTGGAGGCCATGAAGTAGGTGTGTGATCATGTTATTCTGGAGATCCCAATCCCCATGGCTGGCCTGATTGTCCCAATTTGGGTCTGTGCAAAGAACAGTGACGGCTCCCACAGGCTGCCTACTAGTTTGAGCAAGTACCTGAGCCGCCATCCAGACCTGCTCCCTGTACATGGACTCAGACACTTCCTTCCATCCCAGACAGTCACAGAAGGGTTATAAAAGGCCGGAGCTGAGGCGGGGTTGTCACCTGAGGAAGGGGGAGAAGAGGAGGAGTTGGGCTGAGGACGAGCGACTGGAGGCCAGGTGTGGGGAGCGGAGGGAAGAGGTGGAGGGGCTGGTGGAGGATTTGGAGCATATGGAGGTAGTCCAGGCGGCCCGTGTGGGTAGCAGAGTGGTCTGGTGGATCAGAGGATTGATCCGAGTCCAGAAGGGGATGTTGAGCATGAGCTCGGAGAATTTGAGACATACGACAGTTTTGACAGAGAGAAGAATGCATTCAGAGATAGGAGGAGGCCTGGACATAAAGGAATCTCTACAGCCTTTGCTGTTCCAGTGACAAAAGGTGTCTAAATCTCTGAGAGTATCTAAATCGAGAGTGCCATCTTGTGGCCACTGGGATCCATTGGAATGAGGTGTTCATATTTTTTAAAAAATTTTATTATGTCGATATACATTGTGGCTGATTATTGCTCCCCATCACCAAAACCTCCCTCCCTCCTGTGTGTGTGTGTGAATTATATATTAATTTTTAGCTCCCACCAATAAGTGAGAGGTGTTCATATTTTAATGTCTCCCTGGAGGCCGAGAAATTGGCCAGGAGACAGCCCAGTGGTGTAGATCATGGCGTAGAGCAGAGAGTGGAGGTTTGGATTGTGGGGATCCCATGTAGAGGGTGAGAAAGGGAATGGGCAGTCCTCGTAGGAGAAGAATGCCACCAAAGAGCGTCCTCCCTGGTGTGAATCTTCTTTTCAAGGAAAAAGCCATGACCAGCTAATGAAGCATCCTTCAATAACTGGGAGGCAGGAGGAAAGTTCCCTCAGCCAGGTTCCTGGCTTTGTAGAGACCAGAGTCATAGAGAGTAGTTGGGGGAACTTGTTGAAGTGGGCAGGACAGATCACTGACTCGCATTGAATTGAGGCCAGTGTTGTATGCATTGGTCTGAAATAGGAAAAGTAGAGAGTCTTGGAGGTACCCGGTTTCAGCAGGTCCCGGAAGGGCAGCCAGAAGCCAATCAACCCAAGAGGGGGGATCAGCAGACGGTCTGTCCAAGATCCTTTCCATTTTGGCACCAAAATGAAGGAAAGGGAGCCAAGATGCCAGGTACTGATCAAGCTTTATTAAAGGAAAATAATCTACTGGGCTGTGCCCAAAGTGGGTGGCAGCCTGGGGCAGCCCTCAAATTGGAAGGCAGCAGAAGCAATGGGATTGTGAAAGTTTATATGAGCCGTTGGGTGCAAAATGTACAAGTGGGTGGGACCGTTAGGTTGATGCAACTGGTTGGAGAACTGCGCCGATGCAGAAGCCTGAAATTTGTTTCTGTTTAAGTCAGGAGGCTTCTCATAAAGGGAAGGAGGGAGGGGGTAGGTGCTGGAGTGGAAGACAAAACCAGTGGCTATTTTGTGCTTATTGTGTGCACAATGGAACTGGTCACATCCAAAATCCATCAAGTATAGATGGTGATTAAAAATGAGCCTGGGCCATTAACCATTTGTACTGACATCTGGGATGTATACAAGGGTTTAGCCCTTTGGATTTCTGCTTGGAAATACTAATGGTGGGTGGTAGACAACCTACCCCTCTGCGGACAATCCACGTGGCAAGTTTTATGGGAATTAGGACATGTGAAGGAAGCAACTCTTTTCCAAGTCACAGGACATTTCCCCTTAGCCAGTCCAGGTAATGATGAAGCTGATGCCTTGGCCAAAGTAAGATGGTTGGAGAGGGACCCAGCTACTGGTGTAGCTCAGTGGTTACATTGACAAATGCAGCATGCTGGCAGCAAAACCATGTGGATGGCATCTCAAAGGTGGGTCCTACTCATAAAGTGGAAGATGTAGTGAATGCCTGTCACATTTGTCTCATATGTGTTCAAGAGAGTCCACACCCCTGATGGGTGTTGCATGCTGATGGGCAGACAATTTGAGGACGGTTGCCACTGACTCGATGACAAATGAATTACATGGGACCACTGCCATGTTCAGAGAATTTCAGGTATATCTTCATATCCATTTATATGTCTACTGGTCTTCTGTTTGTATGGCCCTGTAAAGTTCCAGACCAGGTATGCACTGTGGAGGCATTGAGTTTCCTTACGGCCATTTATGGTTGGCCACTGGACACAGAAAGTGATAATGGAACCCACTTTTACTGGACTTGGGGTTCAGTGGTGGTCTTCCGAGTTGTCCATTCAGTGGAAGTTACATGTGCCATATCATCCCCAGGCAGTGGGCATGATTGAACGATACAATGGTCTTCTGAAAAAGGGACAAAGACTATCTTCCCAACCTCCATCCCTGAAGGGGTGGATATGCTGGTTGTGGCCAACAGTCGGGATCTTAAATGAGAGACCCTGTAAGGGCAGGCCCTCTCCAGTGGAGGCTCTGTTGCATAGAGCCGCAGCACCTGTTCCTGCAACCATTCTTTCCAGGATGGTAAACTGGCATGTATTCCCCCTCTATTGGTGCCAATAACTTTTGTCTTTTTGCCCATAGTCTTCTTGCTGCCAAGACCATAGTTGACTGGCACATACATATGCACCAAGTTTCCTACCAGTGTGGCTGCAGGATTCCTGTGGAAGACCATCCTGATGATGACGGTTAAGTGGAGCTGGCCCGAACAGAATGCTGTGTGTATATTCCTGAATATCATCATAATGTTACACAGGCTTTGCAGCAGCTAACCAGTGAAATTCATGCTGTCCAAAAATGACTGGAGACCCCCTCCAGGAATGGTGGGTCAATATGTCATCCCTCTGGAGGTGGGTGTCAGCTGTACTGGCAGGAAGTGCCTGTGTTTTGGTGGCATGTTGCCGCAGCCTGCACTGCTGCTGTATGGTCTATGAATCCAAGGGTCAGCCATCCTTGCTAAGAGACCATCACAGAAAATTCCAGCCATGTAGACTGTACAGCAAGAGACCCTGAAGAGGTGGAGTGTGAGGACAGTGGAGCCAGTATAGTCAGGCCCCTCAACTCATACCTGGTTGTGTATGATTCAGCACCTCCGTTGTAAACAATTTCTATGAGAGGAGTTTGACTGCACATGTGTGCCCATGTACTTCTTGGCTTGGTGCCACTATTGTGTATTTTGGTATTGAAGACAGTGGCTCTGCTGAACCACTGGATGGCAGAGCTCACATCAGAATAAAGCATGTCTATCCTCTTATCAGCTGCCACATCTTTTCTCAACTCCTTGGCTAATGACCTGCACAGGATGTGGCAGAGGGGCCTGTGATCCAGCATGACAGGAAGACACAGAGGGTCACAAACTGTCTGATCAGAAACTCATGAGCCTAAACCTCTGTGGGATCCAGGATGTGGGCAGAAAAACTGGAGCTGTAGTTGAAGAATTGCTGAAGACTCAGTGTGGACAAATCTGAGCGTTGTGTTCACCCCAGGAGGACAGACTCAGGAATCCCCGAAATTTTTAAACTCTACCTCAGGGGCCCAACTAGGTTCTCAAAGAAAATATCATAAATTATTATGTTCCCAGCAGAGAAAGGGAAAGAAGCCATTCTGAAATACAAAGAGCATGACATTTTTATAAGAAGACCTGACCTCAGAAGAAACTAATTTACCTGATCCCAGTAGATTGGGGTTTCATGAGAGCATAATTGATCTGAGAAAAGAAAACAACCAACTCCATCCTCCTCCCCCCAAGAGCCTTCCATTCTCTCCTAAGGGAGGGTAAAGGGAGAAGCACTAGGGTAGGTCCCACCCAGGACACGGCTCACTAAAGGACAGAACACATCACAGGACTGTGCAGAGCTTACCCTACCCAACACCACATGCACCTTAGACACTATTTAAGAAGTCTCTATGAAAATCTAGTCCACAGAGGAGACAAAAGCAAGGACACCAGGGGGCATTTTGTCCAGTCTGTGACTTGTTTTATCATCCTCTTTACAGTGTCATTTGGAGGGACACAGTTTTTAATTAATGACTCCAGCCTGTCAATATTTCTTTTTCCTGGATCATGCTGTTGTCTCATTTCCTCTGCATGTGGTTTTTCCTCTTTTCCTGAAAGACATGTCAGCCATAGGTTCTCTGCTCAGCATCACATGAGGTCTCTGCCATCAGTTTATCCTCAATACTGAGTCTCAGATCTGCTCCTGCACAGGAGAGAGTTGACAGGAATTGAGCAGGGCTCTGGGCCCATGGAGTTGAGTGTCTAGGGACAGATCAAGTGAAAAATTACACAATAGAAGACAGAGGGTGATACTATGGTGAGTGTCTGTGGGATACTTGGGGGACAGCAGAGAGTGGGCAGGGATCAGGAATCTGTCAGCTGGTTCTCATTATCCGCATGGATTCTCCCCATAGAAGCTGAGAGACACACCGTACCACAGCCCATAGGGCTGCTGTGAGAGACCCAGCTCCAAATTCATCCCAGCAGGGCTCTGATGGGTTTTTATCTGTGCGCTTCTCATCCTGAATCCTCCACATGGAAATATAAGAGACGTGCCTTGGCCTCAGTTTGCTGCTTCTCAATCCAAGACACTGAGGGATTGACAGAGAGTGGGACAAATCCTGAAACTCAGTGTTCATAGTGTGCACGAAGGTCCAGAGGCTAAATTGCCCAGGGGGCACATGGACCATGGGGAGATGCCCTGGAGGAAGGTCATAACCATATGGGGGCTTGTGTACTTGACTGAGACCATTTAGGGACAGTGTACACCTGGACTGAGCTAACATTTAGGGAACATTACTCGTGATCAAAGGAATATAAGAATCCTTACAATGATTTTTGTGTCAGGAAAGAAAACAGGTCATGTTAAATCCTGAGAAAAGAAAGGTACACAGTGAATGGAAACATCTTATCTACAAATGAGGAAAGTTACTTATTCTGTGTTGCCTGCAGTGAGAATGTGAGAAATTAGAGTCACAAACAACAAAGCAGGAAATGACCCTGAGGGGCATTTGAGAGTCAGCAGAGCAGAGGAAACCTCAGATCCCAAGAGGAACCCCCATCCCCTCTCTGCACCTGCTCCATGGGGCACATGAGCTGGGTGGGCTTTGAGCATATTCTGAAGCCCAGACCCCTCTTTTATCCTGCATGTAGGTTTGTGTCTTGGCTCACACTGGCTTCCTTTGACTGTGTACATGGCTGTGTCCTCAGTAGTCACAGAGCTCAGCTGCAGGGACAACTTGTTATTGGATGTGTCTCTGGTGACGGAGATTTGGCTCTTGAGGGATGGGTTATAACCTGTGCATCCAGTATAACTGATGTCTCCCATCCACTCAAGGCTTTTCCCTTGGGGCTGGCAGATCCAGTTCCAACCATAGCCACTGCTTGAGATGGAGAAGCCAGCGACTGTGCAGGTGAGGGAGAGGGTCTGAGAGGGCTTCACCAGTCCTGGACCCGACTCCTGCAGCTGTACCTGGGACAAGACACCTTAGAATAACAAAAATCAGTCCCTGTAGGTCACATGCATTCACAACCATCCCATAAACCCATGTCTGATACCTAAATCATTCCCCTTGGGCAGTTGTCAGCAGGCAAAGGAGAAGACCCCACAATTTCATCTTCTATTAGATCTCAACTCTGCCTTCCCCAGAGACCTGAGCCCTGTCTGAGGACAGATCTTTGAGTTTCCACAATGTAAGTGTCTACATTTACCCTGGAACTTGAAGGAAAATTTGCATGTTGCAGAGTTCTGTCCTTATAGTTGGTGAGGAAATGAGGTGAGACACTATTTTTTGAAGTGTCTTTTTGATTTTTTTTTTCCATAAAATTATTTGACATGCAATTCTTGGATGGGTGAGAACTTGATGAGTTTGAGACATGAGAAATGGTGCTCCAGCTTTCTTAGCCCAGTGATATCTTCCTTCAACCCCTGCCTTCTCCTGTGCTGTCTTGGATCCAGCCAACTCTCCCTCATAATCTCAGGCTCTGGGTCTTGTTTCCACAGTTCTGATCCCAGCACAAGCCCTGCTTCCTTTCCCTGCACCCTCTCCTGTCATGTAGTTCTCGTCAGCCCTAAGAGCTTGTTGCATTGTTACATTGTTGCTGCTCCATGAGCTCCAGGCCTGCCTTGTGCTCTCCATACTGTGATACAAGACACACCACATGGGAACCCACAGAACCTGCAAAAAGCAGCATCCTGTACAGTACTCAGGAAACTGACTCTCACTGTTTGGGAAAGATAAAAAGACTCTTTTAAATGCCCCCTTCCCAGAGTGAATCCTGTGCTTTTAAAGTATAAAAATTTACAACCTAAATTCAGTTCTCATCCTTATGCTATTGAAATTATTCTTTCAAATCATCCTTTAATCTCATCAGAGATTCTGACTTGTAAAAGTATAAGTTAATGGTTAACATGAAAGCAGTAATAACATCCCTACTACAAAAGTTTGCAAAACACATTTCCCTTTGATTTCTGTGTGTTTGGGCCATGACAACCACTCCGTGAATGTGGGCACCACCCACTGTACCACTGCCCACCACAGAGAAAGAGGCCAGGGGCTGGGTGGATGCTGTGCTGTGTCTACTCCTGTGAGCTCCCTCTGAGTCCCAAGGACACATCCATGTCACAAAAGGAAAGCCATTGAAGAGTTCTGAATCAATTTTAAGTCAGGAGCTGCAGATGGAAACTTTGGGGCTGATTCTTCAATTCTTATTAACTCCTACAGTTTGCTGGAGTTTTTCCAAAATGTAAAAAGACATGATAAAAGGAAAAGGAAAACAAACACACTGAAATGACAAAGGAAGTTTTAGAACCAGAATAAGATATAATACAGTTTTTGGAATTAGCAAGGAGGAGAATGAAAATAACTATGTGTAATGTGCAACTACATTTTAATTTGTTTCCAAACCTTCAGTTGAATCCACAGAGTCCTAGTTGCCCATCTCTATTTGTCCAGAATAATTTCACAGGATGCTCTGCCTAGCATAGCAAACAGCCCATCATCTCAGTGGAATAAAGTTACAAGAACAAATACCTACAGCTTGCTCTTTTCTATCCTAATGTGTTCAGGAGGGAAGTCACGGTGAGAAGAGTGTCTGATTCATAAAGTCACTCAGGAACCCAGACTCTCACTGGTTTGAGACTCAGAATCTACAACTTGTGAGCTGATGTTTAATAGAAAACAGAAGGAGAGGGAACGTGAATTTCAGGTGGACTATTTCTTAATTGTTGTAAAGACACTACCATGAGCTCTTTTCTATTAACACATTGTAAGTGCACAATGGGGTATTGTTAACTGTGGGTGCAGTGTTGTAGAGCAGATCCCCAGAACTTGTTCATTCTGCATAACTGAAGGTTTGTACCTGTTGAACTTTAATGTAATTAGCCAGCCTGTGACTGTGTATGTTATAAATGTATATATTTCCTTTGGCATGATTAATCATATGCTTCTGACTTATATTAAAAGATCAAAAAGCATGTTATCTGTGATCTCAGTATGAAGCAGGACAACAGGTGTGTGGGTGGATGGGAGTGTAACACACTGAGCATATGTCACCTGTGTCTCTCTCTGTGTACACACACAGACACGTACTTACATGCACACACTCACCACTGGTCTGTTTTGATAATCTACTTGGAATGATGCCTCTAATGGATGCTGAGCAATTCCTTCTAACAGACACAAGTCTGAATCTTTGCAGTCCTGTTCTGAGATGTCAAAGTTTATAGGAAGAATTTCCAGAGCTACAAAGTGGGCAGGACAACACTGTGTGTTTTTGAGAGTTAGTGCAATGCACACTGTTTCTTTTGTCATTATTATCCTGCTAGACTCATATACATGCTGGTTATTAACTTGTAATAAGGGTGTTTGTGTTTTGTGGATGGATATATTTTTAAAATTATTTTAACAAAAAATGATATTGAAAATTTGATAAGCAGGCTTACACCACTGCAAAGAGAAAAGATATTCAAGGAAAAAAGTCTTATATAGAATGTCAGAGAAGTCAAAAAAACTAGCAGAGAGAATTTTATTGTGCTTTAAGTGAAAAAATATATATACAATGATTATACCAATAATAACCATAATTAGCAGCATTGATATATTTAATGAATCACTAAGCAAAGCCAAGCAAAAACAAAAAAATAATAAAATTACAAAAGAGCAATGGCACTGGAGACCAGGAGAGAGGTGAATTGAGATAGTTTTATAGCTTTGATTTAGGAATTATAAAGGGATCAAAGTTCTGAGCATCACTAGGCCTGGATAAAACACAGATTTGTAAGTTATTCTCTTTTGAAACAGCAATACAGGAGAAAGAAAGAGAGAGAGAGAAAAAGAGGGAAAGAGAGAAAACTGTCATGGTGGAAAAAGGTAAGATATTCAAGAATCAGACCTAGAAGGCAAAACAGAAGGGAGCATGGGTTGAGAATGACTTTAAGGTCAAAAGGTAAGACACCACGACACGTCAAAATGTTCCTGTAATTGTGTTAAATTTATCTGCCATGAAAAGGAATGAAGTTCTGCCATTCAGAACAACATGGATGAGCTTGGAGAAAATTATGCTGAGTGAAGTAAGCCAAGCACAGGGGAAAAAATACTGTGTGTCCTCCTTTATAAGTGAGAGTTAAGAGAGAAAGAAAGAAAGACAACAGTGGTGCATTGGTCTTGCAGAAGGACAGAGCAGACCTAGTGTTGCAGAATGGGGTGTGGGAAGGATGGAAGGTGAGGGTGGTCAGGGATTAATTGGGTGGGGGACACAGAGAGTAACCACAGTTTGTAGTAATAGGCATGCTGATAGTATTGATCTGGCCACCACATCTTGGGCACAAATGGTGACAGTCAGCTTTGTACCCTATGAATATTCATAATAAATAAAATTTTAAAAATATTGAATAATGAAAGTAAAAGGCAAAATGAGAGATTTCATTTTAAAGGTGCATGCTTTAGCAATATTTGCAATGCAAGGTTGTAAGTATTTGAATACAAGATGGTTGGGAATGCATGACCTGAAATCAACAACAAAAATATCTGCCAGAGCAATGGTGACACGAAAACTCAGACTTTATGACAAAGGCTATATTGAAGTTACATTATCCCTGAAGATAATACTCTAAACTGCAGGGCTGCGATACTTGTTAACAAATCAATCACCAGGTTATATTTTGTTCAGGGTCTTCCCATCAGACTTTCTAACACGGGATAATCCAGTTCAACTTCAAGTGTAACAGGGTCATGAGGAAATTAGTAAAAGATTAAAAATACTCAGCAACACTTAATTTCCTCTTTAATTACAAAAGTGAGAGTGACACTGGGTGATTTGTTATCTGCATATTACTTGTCAGCTCTTTGAAATTTACATTTGACCTGCATGATAATTTTAGAGATTGTGGCTGTGTGTAAAGGAAATGCACAAATGATTATTTAAAAATGTTTCTACTAATGCTGGCACTCAATTGAAATGGATAAATACAATCTGCTGTCCTGTGTCCAGGTTCCTAAGTAAAAACCTCGGCTCCTTTGCTTATGTGATTTAGTAATTTTCCCTAAAAGTGCTTTCAGTGCAAGGTTCCTCTCTCCATCGTGCTTCGGGTCTGTTCCCAAATTTTCAGGCTCAGAGATATTTATATGTGTCTTCTGACCACTGAGAACACAAGGGATGATGATTTTAATCAGACTACTCAGCCATTCCCTGACTGTTTTCTTACCCCAGCCTTCCATGGGCTCATCCACGTCAGTGCTCTGCAGCTGCTGGGGCCATCTGGACATCCTCTGACATAAGGTGTGTGAGTTGTGAGAGGGGTCCTGGGGTCAGCAGCTGCCCTGTCCTCAAAGAAAATCTGTTTTCTCCAGAAAGCTTCTTGATGGCTGCTGATGATTTCAAGTTAATGTTAGTTAAATGTTCCTATTAGTCAGCTCTACATAATACAGGCAGATTGGTTACTACGTTAAATCAGCACTTGTGGTGAATCTTTACAAAGAGAGCTGAGGTTGTTTTTGGTCATATGTAACCCATCAACAAGAAAATCCTGGGAATTTTCTGAAGGTGTAACATGGCTATGCAACAAACCTCAAGGACTCTTTGGACATCTCCAGGTGGATTTTCTTCAACTTCCTTCCATTCTTCAGAGGATTTTAATATGTCTTATTCACTACCTGCCTCTTTTCTCTGTCTTGAAATAATCCATTGGCAAAATGTTACATCTCTTTCAGTTAATAAAAGCTGCTTTATTTGGTGTTTTCAACCTGCAACATGACAACAATTACATAATGTGTACTTGTCAAAATTCTAAACACAAGAGCACACTCATATACACATGTAGAAAGTTTGCTTCTGGAGTAGTGCATGACAAATGGACGCTTTGCAGACGAAGGGGTGATGACACACTTCACAGAAAGAAAAAAAAATGTCCTAACAGTTATATGGAACAGCAGACATAAAATAGCAAAAGCAATCCAGAGCAAGAAAAAAGTAAAATAAAGCCTGAGGCACTAAAATACCTGCCTTCAAATTAAATTACAAAGTTGTAGCAACTCAAACAGCATGGCACTGTTGTAAAAACAGACACATGGAACAATAGAACAGAATAGAGAACCAGAAAATTATCCACATACTTAAAGCCAACTGACCTTTGATAAAGGCATCAAGAACATACATTGGAGAAAGGACGTCCTCTTTAGTAAACAATGCTGAGGAAACTGGACATCCATGTGCAGAAGAATGAAACTAGACCTGTTCTGCTTGCCACATACCAAAGTATTAAATAAATTTTGAGTTATAATATTTCCAGTTATAATGGGTTTATTGAGATGCAACTCCATTATAAATAGAGGAACGTCTGTATAGGTGAACTCATTCATGGCTAGGAATTTTTTTAGTGAATATGTACATAATGACTTTGGGGTAATTATACATAAATTATGTAAATTTAGTTAATGTGAACCATGACATCAGTCTCTAGTGATTTCATATGATAAAAAGGGTCAACCTCATTGGTACAATTTTATTGTTCCCTTAGGGACTTCTGTCCATGTGCACACATGACATAGTTCTCACAGAGACAGGAGAGATGGTCTGCTGGGGCTTTCCTGATTCTTCAGAAGGGTATTTCACAAGAATCATTTCCTTTCTTGTATAAAAGAAGATATCATCATATCTGTGTGTGACTGTTTGGAAAGTCATTCATGTCCACACTTGGTAAGAGTGAACTGTGTCACGAAACTAAAAAGTCAAGTGTATTAGTGTCTAACATTGGGAAAGTAAATTATGCAGATATACGGACTGTTGAAATACCCAAGCCTGGATCCATTCAGATCTGGTCTTCTTGTTTCAGTAGTTTGGAATTTGTGTCATTGTTTAGTCAGTTCCAGTCACCTCTCTTTACGTTCTGCCGAAATAGCAACATATAATAATCTAGAGACTTTAAGATAAAAAAAAGTGATTTAAAAAATAACCTGAGCTCGAGGTAAGGTACAAATTACTTTGTTGTACATAGTAACACAGGCAGAAGATGTGAATGAATGCTGAGATTATGCTCAAACTAGTATTATCTTAATTAAACAAATCCTCTGCATTTCTTAGACTTTTTAGAGACTCACATTGAGAACGTTGAAATAATATTATTTATTAATGACTGATAACTTTGTAACACAATTCTAGGCTATTTACCTGGAATTGCTATTCCACTGTTAGCTTTTCCTTAGAATGGAATCCTCTGCCTGATGTAAAATAGCCCAGATGACAGAAATTATTTCACATATTAGAGCTCATAAATTAGCCAATACAGGAAATAAGCACACATGATTTTAAAATAGTGCCAGACTGTGGGACAACTCGCAAAGAAAGGGGATTCTCACATCGTCTGGAAAACCCAAGAAAATAGACAATTTTAGGAACTTTTAGAAGCACTCCTACATCCCAGATGCTCTGGATGCCCTCAGGACACAGACGCATCTGTGTTCACCTTAGTAGAACTCACGTCCTTTGCATATTCATGTGACAGAATAAATAACTAGCTCAGCCTGACAGAAGATTGACGGCACATGGGCCATGCAGCAGTGAGATGCTGGTGGTCTGTGTCCTAATCCTTGTTGAGGATACGTATCTCCTGCCTCATCCCTGAGGTCTGGGCAGGCAGAGCTTCTCCCTCTGAGGAACAAGCCCCCGCAGGACACACTCTTCAATGTGAGAATACCTTTGAATGGCATAGAGACAATGGGGATCATTATTAGCCCACCTTTGTCTGTTTTGCTGAGCAGTTGCTTTGACTCTGACCTGGTCCCACCAGGCACCAGAATAGACCATTGGTAACTCAGAAAGAGTGACCATTGGCCTTTCCACATGAGTGTCCAGCGGGGCCCACAGGTGGCTGTGAGGTTTATTGCACACTCTTGAGATGGTTTATCCTGTACATCATTGGTCACTTGGGCTCCCAGAATTTTCAGTAGGAAGACTACTGATTCTCAGACTAACCCCAGTATGCAAGGAGAATGTGTAATCCAGGGCTGTGTTTTTTACCATATTCACAATAGAAGTTGAGTGGCGTTCATCATAGACTTGCGTTTTCCAAAATATTAACTATGAATTGTGTTTTGAGTAAATTTGAGTCTTATACCGAACTCCACATCATAGAATTTGCACCACAATTACATGCTTTCCATTCATGCCCATTGCTCCTCATATTTCTGATTTATTTATGACCAACTCAGGTTCATGCATGTGCCACTTTCTCTGACTTACCACTTCCTTCTCAAACGCACAGCCCAGGTAACATTACCAAGACCTGAAATGTGAATGCCCTATTCCTGGGATCAGAGTGTCACCCAAAATTCTGCAACATTTGAATTAATAAAACCATCACTGTTTTCCAGTATTTTACTATTAAGATATATACAAGAACTAAAAATCCCTATTAAATGTGGTTCTCTTTGCATTATTATGTCAGGCGAATGCTTCCAATAGAATAAAATATTTATAAAAACATCAGCACTCCTTTAATTATTTGTTTTTTAGACAATTATTTTGAAAAAGTGTAGTTCCAAACCTTGAGAGGAAGCCCCTCACCATCACTTCTGCACCTGCTCCTGAGGCCAGAGCCTGTGCTAGATGGGTCCTGAGCTCCCCCTGAAGCCCAGTACTTGCCCTACAGGGGAGGCTCCTGACTGGGCTCATGGTATGTTCTCCTCACAGCATCTCTGGGGCAGTATTAAAGGTCTATGCCCCAGCTTCACAGTGTTCTTTCAATGACACTATTTGCCTTTGTCAGCTTTTCTTGAAATAATGAATTGACCTTACTAAATCCAAAATACTCTGTAGGGAAACATCAAGCAAGTATTTTATAAAACTACAAGACAGCCTCTTCCCGGGGGCTGCCAGATGTAGTGACACAGTCAACACTCACGGTGAGTCCAGAAACCCTTGGGGGCTTTGGGAGAGTCCCTTATCTCCATCAGGCTCCTCTGGCTGAAGGTCACAGCAGAGGATACCTGAGTCTCCAGAATCAAGGGGCTCAAATTCCAGTCCACAGCTACTAATCCAGGAAAAGGCATGCACACATACACGCATGGACAGACAGTAGGACTAGCTGTGGGGGACTGGGCAGCAAGGTGACAGGGTCTTTGCTATTTGGGCACTGTGCCAGCAGGGGCTGGCTGCCTGTCTGCCTGTCTCCACCTCCTCCTTCTCCCCGACAGCTGAACTTTGGGTTAGCCTGGGACCCTGAGAGCTTGTGGAGTTCAAGTTTGGGCTTTTCCTTTGCTGATAAGTAGTTAACCCTGAACCTTCAAAACACCATGGCAACAGAAAATGTTCTACAAACAGCTTTGTGCCAAACACAACTGGCTTAATCATTATAATATGGTGTTTTACTGGCTTATAAAAAGAACCTGAAATGAACTAAGGGTTTTTTCCCCCTCAGGCCAGCAGCTTGGAAAAATCCTCCTGATTAATGAGTAAACGTGTTTACTCATTAATTCTCTACTGTCTCCCCTTGGGTACCAGTCCTCTACAAGTGGCGCCCAAACAGGGACTTGAGTACGGAAAAACTTCTTGGAAACAGGAAAGTAAACCTTCATGTTTTAGGGTGCACACCTATTCTGTTTAGGAACGAAGGCATACAGTTAATAGTCAAGAGAAAAACTAATGGGACAAGGCAGGAGTAAGGCGGGATCTTTTTCTCCAAGTCTTGAAATTGATGCTTAAAGCCTGGGGCTACAAGGTCTCCATTGTTCAGTTAGAAAAATTTTTACAGCACATTCAAGAAGTGTGTCCTGGTTTCCTGAAGAAGGGACAGTCAATATTGAAACTTGAAAACATGTTAGGAGATGGCTTCAAGACCATTATTGTGTTGTGGGTCCTTCTAAGGTCCCTGTTGATACTTTTTCTTTATGAAATTTAATCAGAGACTGTTTACATCCTGGCCATGAGGCTTCTAAAGCCCCTGTGGTCTCAACTGTCTCTAAACCTATTGAAGTTCCTGATATGCTTTCTTCCCCCGCTGATAGTACTGAAAAACCTATGATCAGGAAATACACTGAAGAGATAGAGGATAGAAAAGAAATAGATGCTGAGGCAGAATCACCTCCTGCCAAGCCAGTGCCTCCAACCGTACCTTTGGCCATTGAGTCCCCTGATTTTTTGTGGGCTGTTGGCCATTTGATGAAGTACCACCATCAAAATCGAAAATGGTCTTCAAAGGCATCCTCTCTGTCTTCCCAGGGCCCCATGACACCTCAGACATAAACTGTCCTATGCCGTGCCACTCAAATGTCTCCTTTACAGAGAGCTCTCCTAATGGCATGGGAGAGAGGGGAAGATGGCTTGCAGGGATCCAGATATTATCCTGTTACTGAGTCTTTAAATGTCAGGGACAAGCAGTATGAGAGTATCAACTGCTCCCTTTTAAAAGTCTGAGAGAGTTAAGAACTGCACTGGCACAGTATGGGGCCATGGCTCCCTTTACCTTAAGCTTGCTTGAGACAATGGAGCTCAAAGCACTCACCCCAGGGGATTGAAAAAATATAACAAAAACCTGTCTTACTGGAGGTAAATTCCTTTTGTAAAAATCACAGTTTTCTGAATGCTCTCATGAACAAGCTGAGCACTACCACAGGGAAGGAGTTGAAATTACTTTTGATAAGTTAACAAAAAACCGTAAATTTGCTATAGGCTGTGGGACACCTAATATTAGATGAAAAAGCTGAAATATTACTAACTAAACAGCTGGCTTATAAAAATGACCACACAACCTTCCACACTGCTATCTGCCCTGTACAGCCCAAAAGTTTAGTTTCTCTTTCTTTCACTTTTAAAATATGGGAACTCGCTTATCTAAGAAGAAAACTCAACATGAATTACAGCTCCAATGTCTCCTTAAAGCAGCCATCTTTAAAGTCATTAAATAACAGCTTGTAAAATTGTTAATGGTTGTTAAACAACAGTAACTTTGGTATCCCAAAAAAGTCTTAATATTGAGGATTGAAAACAAATTGGTCATTGTTAAAAAAAAAAAACAGGTCTTGTTAAGACTTTTTATTTAATGGTTTTGAAACATGTCATTTTACTTTAAGATCTATTTGGGACCTTGAAAAAAAATAAAAATGTATCTATCATATCTTTCCTGTTGTAAAAACTGGGACTCAGTCCAGACATAAAAACCTCCCATTTTCCTTGTTTAAAAGATTTAACGAGGAATGTCTATAACACTAAAAATAAAAAAGATAAAACTTAATCTTTGCCAGTGACTAAAAATAAACAAACAAAAAAACTATAAACTGGACATACAAAAATGAAGTTAATTTTTTTTTACAATTTTAGTTTTGTTTGAAAATGTTTTCTTAATTATGTATGTTTCTCTTCTTTGCCATAGATTCTGGGGCTTTATGTAAAATACAGCCCTGGTGCCAACTGGACATTTTTTGGGGTCTGCTGTTTTTCTCATGGAGCCCCAAGAGTCAATGGTTTCATTTTTGTTTACTTTTAAATTTAGCCTTAAGCTCAGTAACCCATTTAAAAAACAAAAATCTAAACTAAAATCAACCTGTTTTGTTACCTTAATTTTTCTAAAACAATTTAAATACAACTGTGTTCTTATACTAGTGAGTTTTCTATTTTATCTGTCTGTATATATACATATATATATATGCACATAAATGTATGTTTTGTTTATATGTTCATATGTTCAAGTCTATATATATGTTTATATTGTCTACATGGTACCAAATAAACTTATAATTAATTCATGCCTACTAAATAAATAAATATATTTTTAAGTTCATGTGACTTTAATTTTCTAAATTTTCAACAAAATATATATTTTCTTTCTTTTTTTTTGTCTTTTTTGTGACCGGCCGCACTGCGCTCAGCCAGTAAGCGCACCGGTCATCCCTATATAGGATCCGAACCCACGGCGGGAGCACTGCTGCGCTCCCAGTGCCGCACTCTCCCAAGTGCGCCATGGGGTCGGCCCCCCAAAAAATATATTTTCAAAATTTGATTTAGACCTTCTGCCTAAATTTGACTTTCTGTACAACAACAACAACAACAACAACAAAACCCCCAATATTCTAATTACACAGGAATATCAACAATGTTTACTTTCAATATTTGATTCCCTTTCAAAAGTATTAACTATTTATGGTTTGGTTCTATCTCAAAAAAAAAAAAAAAGAATCAAATACAACGCCACTTTTACTATCTGGGTCATATCAGAAACAAGAACATCCACCCACAAAAAATTCAAATCAGGTGTGATTCCTTAACGAATTCCAAAAATTACTGGGAGATATTAACTGGCTTTGCCATTCCCTCCAGCTTACAACTATAGATCTTCAGCTTTTATTTAACATTTTAAAGGTAGACACATCACCTAACTCTCCCAAAAGTTTAACTCCTGAAACAATTCATGCATTACAAAAAGTAGAACTAGCCATTCACAAATCACAGGTTTTTCGTGTAGATCCATATTCACCGAAATTTCTTATCCTATTTCCCACACCTGTTATTCTCACTGCATTAATTTGACAAAAACACAGCCCATTGGAGTGCCTTCCTATTTTTTATGATAAGCAGTTTATTTATTTTTTATTTTCTATTTATTTTTATTTATTATTTTTTTAAATTTTATTTTGTCGATATATACTGTGGTTGATTATTGTTGCCCTTTACCAAAACCTCCCTCCCTCCTCCCTCTCCTCCCCCCCCAAATCTCCTTTCTGTTTGCTTGTCATATCAACTTCAAGTAATTGTAGTTGTTATATCTTCTAATCCCCCGTTTTTTTTTTGTGTGTGTGTGTGTGTGAATTTATAAATTAATTTTTAGCACCCACCAATAAGTGAGAACATATGGTATTACTCTTTCTGTGTCTGACTTGTTTCACTTAATATAAATTCTCTCAAGGCCCATCCATGTTGTTGCAAATGGCAGTATTTCATTCGTTTTTATAGCTGAGTAGTATTCCACTGTGTAGATGTATCACATTTTCCGTATCCACTCATCCGATAATGGACATTTGGGCTGGTTCCAAATCTTGGCTACTGTAAAGAGTGCTGCAATGAACATTGGGGAACAGGCACACCTTCGATTTGATGATTTCCATTCCTCTGGGTATATTCCCAGCAGCGGGATAGCTGGGTCGTATGGTAGATCTATCTGCAATTGTTTGAGGAACCTCCATACCATTTTCCATAAAGGGCTGCACCATTTTGCAGTCCCACCAACAATGTATGAGAGTTCTTTTTTCTCCGCAACTTCGCCAGCATTTATCGTTCAGAGTCCTTTGGATTTTACCTACCCTAACTGGGGTTAGATGGTATCTCACTGTGGTTTTGATTTGCATTTCCCGGATGCTGAGTGATGTTGAGCATTTTTTCATATGTCTGTGGGCCATTTGTATATCTTCTTAGAGAAATGCCAACTTAGCTCTTTTGCCCATTTTTAAATTAGATTGCTTGTTTTTTCCTTGTAAAGTTGTTTGAGTTTCTTATATATTCTGGATATTAATCCTTTGTCAGATGGATATTTTGCAAATATTTTCTCCCACTCTGTTGGTTGTCTTTTACCACTGTTAATTATTTCTCTTGCTGTGCAGAAGCTTTTTACTTTGATATAATCTCATTTGTTTATTTTTCCTTTGCTAGTGCATGGTTTTGGGGTTGTATTCATGAAGTCTGTGCCCAGTCCTATTTCCTGAAGTGTATCTCCTATGTTTTCTTTAAGAAGTTTTATTGTTTCAAAGTGTAAATTTAAATCATTAATCCATTTTGAGTTGATTTTAGTATATGGTGAGAGGAATGGGTCTAGTTTTATTCTCCTGCATATGAATATCCAGTTATCCCAGCACCATTGGCTGAAGAGGCAGTCCCTTCCCCAGTGAATAGGCTTGGTGCCTTTGTCAAAGATCAGATGGCAGTAAGTGTGTGGGTTGATTTCTGGATTCTCTATTCCATTCCATTGATCGGTGTGTCTGTTTTATGCCAGTACCATACTGTTTTGGTTATTATAGCTTTGTAGTATTGCTTAAAGTCGGGTAGTGTTATGACTCCAGCTTTATTTTTTTTGCTCAACATTGCTTTGGCTACACGTGGTCTTTTATTATTCCATATAAACGTCTGGATAGTTCTTTCCATTTCTGAGAAAAATGTCATTGGAATTTTGATGGGGATTGCATTGAATTTGTATATCACTTTGGGTAGTATGGACATTTTCACTATGTTGATTCTTCCAATCCAAGAGCACGGGATATCTTTCCATCTTCTTAGATCCTCTAATTTCTCTCAGGAGTGGTTTGTAGTTCTCGTTATAGAGATTTTTCACATCCTTGGTTAACTGAATTCCTAAGTATTTTTTTTTTTAGTGGCTATTGCTAATGGACAGGCTTTCTTGATTTCTCATTGTGCATATACACTATTGGAGAAAAGAAATGCTACTGATTTTTCTGTGTTGATTTTGTATCCTGCTACTGTACTGAAATCATTTATCAATTCCAAGAGTTTTTTGTAGAAGTTTTAGGCTGTTCGATATATAGGATCATGTCATCTGCAAACAGGGACAGTTTGACTTCATCTTTTCCAATCTGGATGCCCTTTATTTCCTTCTCTTCTCTAATTGCTCTGGCTAATACTTCCAACACTATGTTGAATAGGAGTGGTGAGAGTGGGCATCCTTGTCTAGTTCCTGTTCTTAAAGGAACAGCTATCAGCTTTTCCCCATTCAGGATGATATTGGCAGTGGGTTTGTCATATATGGCTTTAATTATGTTGAGATACTTTCCCTCTATCCCTAACTTATAGAGGGTCTTTGTCATGAATGACTGCTGAATTTTATCAAATGCTTTTTCAGCATCTATAGAGATGATCATATGGTCCTTGTGTTTGAGTTTATTAATATGGTGTATCACATTTATTGATTTGCGTATGTTGAACCAACCTTGCATCCGTGGGATGAATCCCACTTGATCGTGATGAATAATTTTACGTATGTGTTGCTGTATTCTGTTTGCTAGTATTTTAGTGAGGATTTTTGCATCTATATTCATCAAGGATATCGGCCTGTAGTTTTCTTTTTTGGTTATATCTTTACCTGGTTTTGGTATCAGGATGATGTTTGCTTCATAGAATGAGTTTGGGAGATTTGCGTCCGTTTCAATCTTTTGGAATAGTTGTAAAGAATCGGTGTCAATTCCTCTTTGAATGTTTGGTAAAATTCTGCTGTGAATCCATCTGGTCCTGGGCTTTTCTTTGTTGGGAGCCTTCTGATAACAGCTTCAATCTCCTTTATTGTTATTGGTCTGTTCAAATTTTCTACATCTTCATGGTTCAGTATTGGGAGCTTGTGTGTGTCCAGAAATTTATCCATTTCCTCCAGATTTTCAAATTTGTTGGTGTATAGTTGTTTATAGTAGTCTCGAATGATTCCTTGTATTTCAGATGAATCAGTTGTAATATCGCCTTTTCATTTCTAATTTTTGTTATTTGAGTCTTCTCTCTTCTTTTTTTTGTTAGCCATGCTAATGGTTTGTTAATTTTATTTATCTTTTCAAAAAATCAACTTTTTGATTCATTGATCTTTTGTATTGTTTTTTGGGTTTCAATTTCATTAAGTTCTGCTCTGATCTTAATGATTCCTTTCCCTCTCCTAAATTTAGGTTTGGATTGTTCTTGCTTTTATATTTCTTTAAGGTGAAGTGTTAGATTGTTCACTTGCCATCTTTCCATTCTTCTGAGATGAGCATTTAATGCAATAAATTTCCCTCTTAATACTGCTGTTGCAGTATCCCACAGGTTTTGGTATGATATATCATTGTTTTCATTAGTTTCAATAACTTTTTTGATTTCCTGCTTGATTTCTTCTTGGACCCATATGTCATTAAGTAGAATGCTGTTTAATTTCCATGTGTTTGTATAGTTTCTGAGTTTCATTTGTTGTTAATTTCTAGATTTAATCTATTGTGGTCTGAGAAAATACATGGGATAATTCCAATTTTTTTGAATTTATTGAGACTTGATTTGTGACCTAATATGTGATCTATCCTGGAGAATGATCCATGTGCTGATGAGAAGAATGAATATTCTGAGGTTGTTGGGTGGAATGTTCTGTAGATATCTGCCAATTCCAATTGATCTAGAGTCTTGTTTAGATCTTGTGTTTCTCTACTGATTCTTTGCCTAGATGATCTGTCTAATATTGAGAGTGGGGTGTTCAGTTCCCCTGCTCTTATGGTATTAGTGTCTATTTCCTTCTTTAGGTCTAATAGAGTTTGCTTTATAAATCTGGCTGCTCCAACATTGGGTGCGTACATATTTATGATTGTTATGTCTTCTTGATGGATCAGTCCTTTTATCATTAAGTAGTGTCCCTCATTGTCTCTTTTTATGGTTTTTGGTTTAAAGTCTATTTTGTCAGATAGAAGAATAGCTACTCCAGCTCATTTTTCTTTTCTGTTTGCATGGTAAATCTTTTTCCATCCTTTCACTCTTAGTCTGTGTGAATGTTTATGGGTGAGGTGGGTCTCTTGTAGGCAGCATATAGTTGGGTCCTCCTTTTTGATCCAGTCAGCCAGTCTGTGTCTTTTGATTGGGGAATTTAAGCCTTTTACATTAAGAGTTTTTATTGAAAGGTGTTGATTTATTCCTAGCATTTTATTGGTTGTTTGGTTGTCTTAGGTGTCTTTTGTTCCTTGCTTTCTGATTTACTGTTTGTTTTCTGTGTTTGTTGGTTCCTTAGGTTGTAGATAGCGTTTTTGTTTGCATATTTTCTCTTTATGAATGCCATTTTTATTATACTAGCAGGTTTAGATTTTTCTTGGGTTTTTATGGCAGTGGTAGTTATTTTTCAGGAACCAAACCCAGTACTCCCTTGAGGATTTCTTTTAAGGGTGGTTGTGTGGTGGTGAACTCCCGCAGTTTTTCTTTGTCTGAGAAATATACTATTTGCCCTTCATTTTGGAAGGATAGCCTTGTAGGGTAGAGTATTCTTGGCTGGCAATCTTTGTCTTTTAGTATTTTGAATATATCATCCCATTCCTTTCTAGCTTTTAGGGTTTATGATGAAGAGTCTCATGTTTCCCTCACTGGGGCTCCCTTATAGGTGATTTGATGCTTCTCTCTTGCAGCTTTTAAGATTCTCTCTTTGTCTCTGAGTTTTGCCAATTTGACTATGACATGTCTTTGAGAAGGTCTTTTTGGGTTGAATACATTTGGAGATCATTGAGCTTCCTGGATCTGAAGATCTGTGATTTTTCCTATACCTGGGAAGTTTTCTGCCACTATTTTGTTGAATATGTTTTCAATGCAATCTCCGTTTTCCTCCCCTTCTTGGATACTCGTGACTCGGATATTTGAGCGCTTTAGGTTGTCTGATATCTCTCTCAGATTTTCTTCAATGTCTGTGAGGAGCTGCCCGTAATCGCCATTACAAGATGGCGCTGATTTCCGGTGGAGGGCAGGGCTGCTCGGTAACACGCCTGGGCCGATTAGGCAGCCACCAATAAGGTAGGAGCACGTCCTAGGCGAGGAGCAGTCTCTATATAAAGGGCGCGGGTTCCCTCGCTCGGAGTCTCCATTTTTGGCAAGCTTATGCTCTCCCTCTCAAGATGCATTAAAGCTGATCTGCAGAAGGATCCTTTGTGTGCCGCGTCGTTCTTGCTGGCGAGACGGTAGCGCGGGACATTAAGGATCCTTCTGCAGATCAGCTTTAATGCATCTTGAGAGGGAGAGCATAAGCTTGCCAAAAATGGAGACTCCGAGCGAGGGAACCCGCGCCCTTTATATAGAGACTGCTCCCCGCCTAGGACGTGCTCCTACCTTATTGGTGGCTGCCTAATCGGCCCAGGCGTGTTACCGAGCAGCCCTGCCCTCCACCGGAAATCAGCGCCATCTTGTAATGGCGATTTCGGGCAGCTCCTCACAAATGTCTTTGATTCTTTTTTCTTTCTTTTTGTCTGCTTGTGCTATTTCAAACAGCCCATCTTCAAGTTCAGAGGTTCTCTCTTCAACTTCGACAAGCCTGCTGGTTAAACTCTCCATTGTGTTTTTTATTTCGCTGAATAACTTCTTCAGTTCAGCAAGTTCTGCTACATTTTTTTTCAGGTCATTGATTTCCTTGTACATTTCTTCTTTCAGGTCCTGTATACTTTTCCTCATTTCATCATGATATCTAGCTGAGTTTTCTTGTATGTCATCCAATTTCCTTAGAATTATCACTTGAAATTCCTTGTCAGTCGTTGCAAGGGCTTCTTATTGTATAGGATCTGGAGTTTGAGATTTATTAACTTTTGGTGGTGCACTTTCTTGATTTTTTGTATTCCTGGTATCTTTTTTTTGATGTTTATTCATTGTGGTAGGGGGTTTCACAGTCCACCATTTTGAGACTATTGACTAACTAAGATGTTGCTGTTGTTGCCAGTTATGGCTACCTCCCTGACTGCTCATGTGGCCTCTAGTGCCTTGTGTGTGTGGATGCCTCGGGTCTTGGCCCTCTCCGGGGGGCCACCTCTCTGGTCAGCTTTGTCTCTGCTGGGCTGCTGGATAACAGGGTGGTACCGCAGGGTGTGTCGTCTCTGCTGAACTTCCACTTCCTGTGCAGGACTTCTCCCTGTTCCGTGCACTCTGGCCTGGGCTGTTGGATCATGCAGTGGTGGTGGCCCCACAGGGTGTGTGGTTTCTGTTGAGTCTCCACCTCCCTAGCTGGACATTTCCCCGCTCTGTGCTCACTGGGCTGTCCTGGGACGTGTCTTCTGGGACAATCGTCTATCAGCTGGGCCATCAAGACCCTGCTCGGCACCGCCTCGCCCATGAAGTCTACCAGGTTTCTGCCAGGGGCAGACGACCAGTCGCTCTGGGTGCCTTTGTAATACTGTGTAGATCTTTCTCAGGTCTTATCACCTTCCTCCTGTTATCGCGGTTATTTGTGTACTTGTCTTATCTCCCACACCAGAGCGTGAGCTCCTCTGGGTAGGAGCCCGCAGCACGTGGTTCACCTTTTAATCACCCCAGAGCAGACCAACT
This sequence comes from Cynocephalus volans, assembly GCF_027409185.1. Classification (NCBI taxonomy): domain Eukaryota; kingdom Metazoa; phylum Chordata; class Mammalia; order Dermoptera; family Cynocephalidae; genus Cynocephalus; species Cynocephalus volans. Next base: position 185,391,180 of record NC_084462.1, read on the forward strand.
CCAGTGCCTGCCTGCAGTCATCTCTCTGGCAGGTTCAAGTGAACTTGGGAACACTCTGACCACACTATGCCTAACCAGAAATTGGTTAGGTATTTTTCCAAAGTGGTGGCTGCAGAGATGGTATCTGCCTCCTGGTAACAGGACGTTTACCGTGGGCCAGAGCCCAGGGTGTGGTGGAGTGACCGTCGGCCCAGCCCATACTTCCTTGCCCTCCCAACACTGGCTGGAGATGCCCCCCACCACCAGCCCCACCAGAGAACCATGGAGGGAGTGGGAGGGGAGGCCAGCCTGCAGGCCCCGGGAGCCCCGTGCCAGGGCAAGCAAGTGGGAAAGCTCAGTGAGGAGCCAAGCTGGGCAAGGAGGGCAGGCCTGGCAAGCCGGGCTGGAGGCGCCACCACCTGAGAAAATGGAGGCAGCCCTTGGGCCTGTGAGTGGCCCGGTGGGACAGGCAGAACCTGGGCAGGCGTCTGCCCCAGAGCTGGGCCGGGCTCGGGGTCACTCCTCAGGCTGGGCTGGGCCAGGCGGCTCTCTCTCTACCTCCATGTCATCGCCATCCCCGTCCTTGGGCACCGCCACCTCGGGCTGCTCAGTCGGTCTGCTCACTTGGTCCTGCAGCACGGCTCAGGCACTCCCAGGAATCTTCTTTTATTCTGGCCTAAAACCTCGAATCCTGGATAGGGCAGCTGGTAGCTGTAGCTAAGAAACATTTCTTTTCCTGCTCCACATGTCAAAGCTGTTGCTTGTAAATGAGGCAGCCTCTCCTGCCAAGGGCAAAGTGGCGGTCAGCCCCCATGACCGGCCACCAGCAGCGGTTCTCCCTTAAGAGACGGCAAGAGGAAGGTCCACAAGTTTCCCAGGTGCCTAAGGCCAAGTGGCTGCCTTTTCCACCTCAGCTCCTCAGCGCCAACCGCCCAAAGGTAATGTAAACCCGCAACTCGGCGCCCAGGCTCTCAACCTCTGGTCCAGCTCAAACACAGTGTGTGCCAAGTCAGCATACACAGGTAACCCAATCGCGAGCACTCTGCCTCAGCGATGCCGCACAGCCACTCCGCGAGGCCACTTGGCTTCCACCAAAGCGGGCTCGGACTGCCTGGAGTGCCTTCTTTTTACCATCTCATTAAACTCGTACTTTAACTCCTTATTATCTGTTTCTCACAGCTTTAATCATTAAAAGGTGACATCAATTACAGTAGTTGTTTAAAATTGACCCTCTCTATATTGTTTTTCCTTTCTCATTACAGCAGTTTCAATGGTTAATATACTCTATTACTGCTTGGAAAAAGGCTTTACAAAGTTTATGGGTCATATCTCTGTTTATTACCTTTAAAATTAACTGTTACAATTTTTTCAGCATACTTCCTTCATTCATCCTAGAAATACTACTTCAGTTCCTTAATCTAATGCTTCTGTCATGTTCACCAACAGTTCCAGCAATAGATTAATGACAGTAATTAATGATTGACAACCTTTTTCTAGGTATGTTCAAGGTTCCTCTGCATCACTCATTAAACTTCATGCTGCTATTTATGCTTTTTATTTATTACAAAACAGTCTTTTTAATTTATATTCAGGCAGTCAGTATTTGATATTGAAACAGCTTTCAGGATATTAAAACAGCTCATATAAATTCTCCTTTTGACCCTATATTATGTTCTTTGTTTGTTTCCTTACAAACTTGAGTTCATAACCATATCTGCCTTTTTTTCATAGCTCATATTCAAGCACTTTCAACTTTACCACTTTCATCTGGAAATGCCTTTAGGGATTCAATTACACATGAGATTTATACAGCTTTTGAATCTGCTCACCATTCACATGCTCTTCATCATCAAAATTCTCAAGCATTATGTCACCAATTTAACCTTACCAGAGAGGCCACTCGTCAGATCATCTGGTCTTGTAAATCTTGCCCTTTACATCACCCAGTTCCCCATTGTGGAGTTAACCCTCCTGGTCTGTTGCCTGCACAATATTGGCAGATGGATGTCACTCATATTCCTTCTTTCGGTTCTTTCTTTTGTTCATGTCACTATTGATACATTTTCTGGCTTTCTTGTGGCTTCAGTGAGAACTGGACGAGCTACTAAATATGTTATTGCTTATTGTTTATTTGCTTTCAGTATTTGGAAAGTGCCAAAATACATCAAAGCAGATAATGCTCCAGGTTATACTTCTAAAGCTCTTGTTACATTTTGTTCTTCATTTAATATTGATTTACACACAAGTATTCCTTACAATCCACAAGGACAAGACATTGTTAAATGTGCTCATAACACACTAAAAACTCAAATACTTAAAATACAGAAAGTGAGATCATACCCCCAGTCACCACATAATATTTTAAACCATGCCTGTTTGTTTTGAGTTTTCTTAATGTAAGTGTAGATGGTCTGTTTGCTGCTGAACGTTTGCATCCTCAAGAATGACATGCGTGGCCTGAGGTTCTCTGGAGAGACCCACATGCCAGTGACTGGCATGGGCCTGATCTGGTATTGACATAAGGGTAGAGGACATGTGTGTGTTTTTCCTAGAGATACTGACGCCCCCTGCTGGATCCCGGAGAGGCTGGTCTGACATAGAGAAAACAAAACAAAACAAAACCAAAAAAGTGATGGAGAGAATAAGGTGCCTAAGGCTGATTCCTCTGACTCTGATGAGTAGAAAAGGCGCAGGACTAGGAGAGCATCCCTAGGCACATGGGGCCAAATCACATGAGTCACGTCAGATCCTCGAAACCTGGTAATGAAGGCAGGAGGGCCGTTGACTCCAGAGGCACAGTTTTTAGCAGTGATGGCACTTCTATCTTGTCAGGTTAGTGTAGTATGGGGAGAGACATTTTGGGCATCTTATCCTAATCCTCCTATGTTAAGGCCTAGGACTTGGGCTGACCTGAGTTTTTGTGTTTTCACTAATGATACCTTATCGATGGCTGGGGAAGATTGGTCTATAATTCCTGAAGTAAACAGGTCTGTTAATGACTCTGCTCCCTCTTCTGCTCTACCTGTTTGTTTTAACACTAATCCTAGGTTTTGTTGCTTTCATACACACATCATAGACAAATTAGTGTATGGAATAAAAGCACCTTCAAAAGGACTTCAACCCCATCCAGGAATTCATATGCAGACTGTAATCATGTATGGGTTGCATGGGGGAAAAAAAGATACAAAACAGTTTCCACGAGCCCGCCCCTGAGAGCTGTCTTCCTGTGTGAATCAACATGGACAATCTTTTGTCAAACACCCCCGCTGGCTGGAATGTTTTTATCCCACTACCATATTGCACCACCCTGTTGGGTTTTCTTCAGATGATGAAAAGGCTTTATGGGACTGGTCTTATCATCACCTAGAATCTGGGTTGCCATCTGAATGTGTGGTTCCAAGGGTTGGGTAACTAGTATATGGTATACAAGTCAGGGTATAGCCCATCCGGATTTGTGGAGATTGCTTGTTGCATTGAGTGTTGTTACTGTAACTAGTATAGATCCAGATCAACATCTTGTGGTTTCCTATGGTTTACATTCCTGTATAGCTCCTCCCAATATATTACTTGAGAAAAATTTTGAAATAATGTCCCATGGTAATGGTTATAGTATTTCCTGTAACCAATGTATTTTAACATCTTATATTTCTTCTAGTATTGGAAATGAACACACACAAAGAAGATTAATGGTTTTAACACAACCTCCTTTTGAAGTCCTTCCTGTACATGTAAATGGCTCTTGGTATGCGGATACAGATATTTAGGTCTTATCCCATGTTTCTGAACAGTTATCTCGAAAAAAGCGCTTTTTAGGATAGCTTATTGTTGGAGTCCTTGTGCTTATTCCTGTTGTGGTTAGCGCAGTGACTTCTATACTTGCTCTATCTCAAAGTAGCCATACTGCCCATTATGTGAATCAGTAGGTTACTGAGGAACTTGTGAAGACATTGTTTGATAAATTGTCTCACCTGAGTCCTTTAAATATGGTGCAACAAATGTTATACCTGCTAGTCGCTTTTATAATTGTCTCTTTATTTGCCTTTTTTTGTGTTTCTTAGCCTGCCTCCAGTGTAACAACCACCAATTGCTATGACTCCATACCATTACCCACCAATTGCGGCTGCAATGGGGGGTCTTGGAGTCTTCATTGTCCAAAAATTCAGAGGGGGAAGATGTCGGGCACTGGACAGCAAGGTGACATTGTCTTTGCTATCTGGGCATTGTGCCAGCAGGGGCTGGCTGCCCATCTGCCTGTCTTCCTGTCTGCCTATCTCCCCCTCCTCTCTCTCCTTGACAGCTGAAGTTTGGGTGAGTCCGGGACCCTGAGAGCTTTGTGGAGGAGAAATTTGGGCTTTTGCTTTGCTAATAAGTAGTTAGCCCTGAACCTTCAAAACATCATGGCAACAGAAAATGTTCTATAAACAGCTTTGTACTAGACATAAATGGCTTAATCAGTATAATATGTTATTTTACTGGCTTATAAAAAGAACTTGAAATAAACTAAGGGTTTTTCTCAGGCTAGCAGCTTGGACAATCCCTCCTGATCCCATAAACATGTTTACTCATTAATTCTCTACTGTCTCCCCTTGGGTACCAGTCCACTACTACTAGGTTTAACAGTAATGGGCTAAAAGTTTATCTTGCATATAGGTAGTGCCCCCACAGTGACCTTAGGCCTGGGTTTATGACTTGCTTTGTCAAAGACAATAAAAGCAAACAAGATGCTAGTGGAGGTTTGGGAAGTGCATGAATGGTGGATATCGCTCTTCCCTCAATGCCCAGGAATCCTGCAGATGCCTTTGAGGAGTGGCCCATGCAGAGCCACACCTAGTCAGTTCAGCTCACACTGAGCACCTACATGTGTGGGGAGATTGCACCAGATCTGCAGCCCAGCCAGTCCCCATCCTCAGAGGGCACAGCCAGGAGCCCAAGACAAAGCCATGGAAGGTGCTGGATGGGATATCTCCTTAGGAGCAGAAGCAGGTGCTGATGAAGGAACAGGTGACCCTGGTTAGAGTCCCTGTGGACCAGTGTCTAGGATGGACCTCTCCTTTTCCACTTCTGGAATGAAGGTATCTTCACTGGGAATACTGTGTCTGTCTCACCTGTGCAGGTGGGCTCCATGAGGTAACTTACACGTGTTTTTAGGTTTCAATCTCAGGAACAGAAGAACCACACTTTGCAAGCTACAGTTTAGGAGACACTTCCACTTCCTGTCCTGGTTAAAATAGCTCCAGACTTCAGCTTGAGGCTGCATGTGGGAAGGGCTTTGTGTGTCATACCCTGGATGAGAATGAGCTGCATGTGGCCTGAGGAGGACTCAGGTGATGCCAACAAGGTCCCACATCCTCAATCCCACAGCATGGCTGTGGGGAAAATAGAATAATTTAGTCAGGCTACCTCGGCTCAGGTTTGGTTGGGGGTCAAGCAGCACATTTCCTGTAAACAAGTTGTGTGTGGGTGGAGTTGGTGTGCATGTGCACCCATGTAACTTTCTAGTTAATAGCTATTGTGTGTTGTGAAGTTTTGTGAAGCAGGCTGGTTGGCAGAGCTTGTGTCTAACAATAGAGCATGTTTACTCTGCTGGCAGGTGCACAGTTTTCAATTTTTCTTTGAAGTTTGCCAGTAGCAGTTGAATTTTGGAGATTCTCTGTGTACTGCCTAGATCCTAGATGTGTGTGTGCGAATAAAGACTATTCCTTCTTCAACCAAGGCTCCAAGGACCTTTTTGTCTGGTTTGCAATTCTGCTTCTCAGCACCTCCATCAGGAGGTGGGGTCTATGTCTCTGCCCCTAATTGGAGCTGAGCCCTGGGACTGGCTTCCACCAAGTGCAGAGGTCCGGAAAGTGCTGGGCCCCCAGGTTTCAGCCACTGATGCCAGGGACACCACAGACACCGCCATGGGCATGATCCTTGCAATGTGCTGAGGCCAGCATAAGGCAGTGTTACCCCCATGACCACTCCGGAGTACCTGGATTTCCACTTACTTATGAAATGTCTGTAGTTCTCCATGAAATGACTTTTCAAAATAGCAATGAGGAAAACCCTGCTAAGCCCAAGCTATGTGTTGTGTCATCTGTGTTCAGTCCTGATCACCTTATTGGAGCATCAGGGAATCTGGGACTAGGGATCCTCTCCCAGATCTGCAGGGTCATGGAAGGAATGGTTTTCATGCACAGAGGGAGGCCCTATTTGCATGTTCTCCTCCTACATACTAAGCTCTGGAGTAAGAGCCTATGGGGATGGCAGTTTCCAGAGCAGATATGAGTGTCCCAGGGGAGTATAATGGCAATGACAGCATTTGAGAAAATATTATTTTTTATTGTTTGATTTTAATACTAATATTAATATATAATTTTTTCTCATTTTTTACATAACTGCAAAAAACATTTCACGTAGGTGTCAGGTTTACCTCATTTTTACAGCCATAAAACTGAACACAGGAAGACAGTGGAGCTGTGCAGTGTGTCCATGAGTTCATATGGGTAAGAATGAGCCCACTGTCTGGTCTGTGCTCCTCACGCCAGGACACAATGGCCTCCCAGAACCTACCCTAGGGCTTACTTAATCATACCGAGTAAGGTTTGCTGAACTCTCTTCCAGTAATTTGAAGGTGCTGTGATTTAACAACATTCTAGTGTTCATTTATAATATATAGAGAGCCGGTATTCATGGAGATGTTTTTTCAGGAGTCTCTGACAGTTCATATGGATACATCTTTATTTGCAACCCTTCTTCTCTATAAATATATGTATTTTTTTATTTGTAACAAATGTATTGAGGTATAACTGACGTGAAATAAACTGTTCATATTTAACATTTGTATTTGATAAGTATTGGCTTATGTGAGCTCCTGTGCAACCATCTCGACACAAAATATTGAACACACCTTGCATCTCAGAATGTGTCCTACTGATTTTCTGTAACCCACCCTCCCCATTTGTGTGTCCTCACACCATACACCAGACAACTCCTGATCTTCCTGCAACTTCACATTAGTTTTCCTCTTGTAAAATTTGTAAGAATAAAACCATACACTGCAAATTTTTAGATAATTTTTATTCACAAATAAGATTGTACATAGTTATCAGGTAGAATGTGATCTCTCCGTATTCACCTCCATTCTAAAATGATCAAATAGTGATAATTAAAATTATTGTCATGGGCTGGTCCCATGGCTCACTTTGGAGAATGTGGCACTGGTAGCGCTGAGGCCGCGGGTTCGGATCCTATATAGGGATAGCTGGTGCACCCACTGGCTGAGTGTGGTGCAGACCACACCGTGCCGAGGTTTGCAATACCCTTACTGGTCAAATTAAAAAAAACATATATATAGTCACCTTAATCTTTGATCATTTCTTTGTTGTCATAACATTCCGTATCCCCTGTTCTGTTTTAATATGCAATGCGTTACTGTTATCAAGTTATCCTGCTGTGCAGTACAGAACCAGGACTACTTCCTCCTCTCTAAGTGTAACATTGCACCTGCTGAAAAGCTTCTCTCATCTCCCCTGCTCCTAATTCTCCCAGTAGGTAGTAGCTACTATTCTCTCAAAATCTGTGATATGTATGTATGTTTGGATTCTGCATATGAGTGACGTATGTGGTATTTGTAATTCTGAGCCAGAATTATTTCACTTAACCTGATATCTCCTATTCTTATACATGTTGTTCAAATGAAAGATTTCATCATTTTCATGAATGAACAGTATTCTAGGAGGCAGAAAAAACACATCATGATAGAAAACTGGCTGCAACTGACTATGGGTCTGGGCCCTGTACTCAGTGGGTTCTGGGTCTCCTGCAGCCAGGTTCACTACTGGCCACCTGCAGGGAGGTTCGTGTCTGGGCTCACAGTGACTTTCCCTCACTGTATCTCTCACACAGTAATTCATGGCTGTGTCCTCAGTGGTCACAAGCTCAGGTGCTGGGAGAACAGGTTCTTGGACATGTCTCTGGTGATGGCAACTTGACTCTTGAGTGATGAGCTGTAGTAAGTGCTCCCTTCATTACAGATCTGTCTAATCCACTGCAGCCCCTTTCCCTCCAGCTCTCAGATCCAGCTCCAATGATAACCACTGCTGATGGAGTAAGTAGAGACGGCACAGTGAGGGAGAGGGTCTGTGAGGGCTTCACCAGTCCTGGTCCTGACTCCTGTAGTTGCACCTGAGACAGGACACCTGGAAACAAAAGGAACCACAGTGAATCATGTGCTTAGATGGGTTTCCCATACCTTATTGTCAGAATCCCTAAGACTCTCATATCTGGGAGCCACCATCAGAACAATAAAGGAGAACCGCTGGGGCTTCATGTTCCTACAGATGAGATCCATGATTCTGAGAAATTATTTCGTAGACTGAGGAGTAGCATGAGTTTAAGTAAATGCTGCCGTGGTTTCATCTGGCTGCCAAATTGACCATTTGCATGTGTGAGGTGCCTTTGTATGTAAATGTGATAGGAATAAGGAGGCTCCTGTCTTTAGGGTTCACCCTAGTAGGAAGATGCTGGCTGTGCCCTCAGAGAACTCAGGTCTCCCCTCCCCAAGCTCAAGGTCCTTTCCTTCCAGGCCATGAAATCTGGTGTAGGAGCTGGTCAGTGATCTGGGTGTTGCCAATCCTCAAAGATGCCTTTGTGAGTAGAAGCAATAACCCACTACTCATTACATACAGGTACTTAAAAATCTTCATGGAAAAACTTTCTATATCTTTAGTATCTATTTTCCATTTGTTCTTTAAATTTCTTCATAAATATCTAAGTGTCCAAATGTCACAGACATATTTAAACACTCTAAGACAGCAGCTAAATGTAATAAACACATTAAATTCAGACAAATCTGGGTCCAATCCAACATTAACTGTAGTTCAGAACAGCTTATTTAACTTGAGTGAACATTTCTTCATCTGAATTAGCTTTACTACAGAGCATATTAAAGTTTTGCTATGAAGTTGGATCTTTTAATGCCCATCTTTCATTGGTTGATATAGAAATGACACAGACCTATTTGCTTACATGATAATCATTCCTGCCATTGTCAAAATGCCCATCAGCCTCCTCATTCTGTTTCTTTCCTCTACACACTTGAGTGTCTGCAAGAACACCCTGGACCTCAGGGCTCTCCTTGAGGGACAACTTAGAAGAATATAAGCTCTACTCAGTGCTATCTACAGACACAGCTAATGGAAGGGCCTCAGATCACTGATATGCTGGTACAGACACCTGGTTTTGTACTGACTAACACATCCTAGACTATCCATTTCTTGTCACTACCAAGAATTTCGAATTCAGGGAACATGATCTTTAGGATTTTGGTGCTGCTTTGCCTCCCATGGATTTGTCACCCATTTTGCCTGGGTGATGGAGCCACCAAAGATTACTGAAAGCCCATCTCTTCTGAGCAGTGAGAAGCCCCAAAAGTGGGTTAATCTCCTGGAACCGTCAAGAGAGGCAGTTCTTCCATTTGTGAAATTAACCAAGAGTTAGGGTTCTCTGCCTGCTTTTATTCTTCAGATCAGGAAGTTACAGGAAGAGAACACAGGTGCGGTTTTTGCTAAGTACTGTTTAACAAGTTTAACAATAGAAGCTGGTAACATTAAGTAGAACCACTAACAAAAGATTGATTTTAGTAAACATTCTCTTCTTACAGCAATTTCCCAGTATCTTTACATATCAATCAGTAACCTGTCTTTCTTTCAGCCAGCAACCTTGCTGTGTTACAATTCTTTTTCTTACAAAAGAGACTATATAGCCTGGCGAAAATTTCCTGTCCTTTGCAAGGTCAATATTTGAAACTGCAAGGCTTTGGACAACCAGGCCCTGTGAAGTACATTTGCTTTATGCATACTCTACATCTCCCCCCATTTTATTTATTTAAAAGGAAAAGCAAAAGATATATATCAGGTTTCCTCAGTTAAGACAAAAGCATTTAAAGAAAAGTTCGTATCATTTAGCAGGGCAAGTCCTTTTAATTTACTTCAGGTGAGGATGGAGGATGTCATCATCTCAGGGTGGCTGCAGTGGCATCATTCCAGGTGCTGTGAATTAGGTGTAATTACCAATTGTTAAAACTCTGGAAGGGGATTCTGCTCCATATAATAGTTGATTCTGAGTCCAGAGAGCTTGTTAATGTTAAACTGTCCAAGACATTATTGCTTTCAGTGTCTAGCCTTTTGTAAAATTTTTGATCAATTACAAAATTTTTGTTTAAGAACAGGATGTCTCATCCAAGTTACAAATACCATCTTTGAGGCCAGGAAAATATAGACAATTGCTTTTATAGAGAAGATGTTATTTCCCCATTTATGATCAAGGCATTCCTCATAAGCATTGATGATCAATACCTTGACTGAAAAAGTTTTACCATTTTTGTTTTGTTTTGTTTTTGAATAAGTCCCACAACACTGGGAAGGATCTTTCCCAGGTGATCTGTCTCACATCAGTGGGGAAGGATGAACAGCAGGCAGGATGAAGCAGCAATTAGGCCAAGTTAAGGCAACATGAAAGAGGGGTCAGCAATCTAGAAGTGAGATGTGCTATCTTACATCCAAAGGTTTAAATTGTATCCTGTTATAAAGATAGAGAGTAAGTTTTCATTGAATTTATAAAAATAGCCACATTGCCATAATAATCATAAGGATACTTAAGGGTTTTTCAAGATGGCGGCGGCTGCGGCGGCTGGCGCGGAGTAGCTGAGGTGGAAAAGGTGGCCACTGGGCCACAGGCAGCTGGGAAACTTGTGGACATTACTTTCGCCATCTCTTAAGGGAGGACTGCTGCTGCTGGCCGGTCGTGGGGGGTGACTACCACTTTGCCCCGGCAGGAGAGGCTGCCTCACTTACAGGAAACAGATTTGAAGTGAGGAGCAGAAAAAGAACTGTTTCTTAGCTGCAAAAGTGAGTCTCTAAACAGGGAACACGGCGCCAGGGCTGCTGTGGATGCAGCCAGGATCCCGGAGGCCGGGGCTGGGCTGAAGGCTGCCAGCTGCCCTATTCAGGATTCAAGGTTTCAGGCCAGCATGAAAGAAGATTCCTGGGAGCGCCCGAGCTGCACCGCGACGGAACAGCCCGAGGCGGCAGCGGCCGAGAACGGGGAAGGCAACAAACCAGAGACAGAGTGAGCGCCCAACCTAGCACAGCACTGTGAGTGACCCCTGGCACAGCTCTGTTCGGGGGGTGGATGCCCACCAGGCTCCCGCCTGCACCACCAGGCCACTCACCGCCCCAGGGCTGCCTCCATTTTCCCAGGTGCAGGCAGCCCCGCCCAGCTCGGCCATCACTGAGCCTTCCCACTTGCTTGGCCCAGCGTGGGGCTTTCCGGAGCCTGCGGGCCGGCCTCCCCTCTCACTCCTTCCGTGGTTCTCTGGTGGGGATGGTGGCGGGGGGCATCCCCGGCCAGTGTCGGGAGGGCAAGGAGGTAGAGGCGGGCTGACTGTCACTCCACCACACCCTGGACTCCGGCCCCAGGTAAACTCCCTGTTACTGGGAGGCAGATACCATCTCTGTGGCCACCAGATTGGAAAAAAGCCTAACAAAATTTTGGTTGGGAATAGTGTGGTAGGAGAGTTCCCAGGTCTGTTTGAACCTGCCGGAGAGCAGGCTGCAGGAGGGCGCTAAACTCGGATTATACCGGGGGGATAAAAAGGTTAACAAGACCCGAGAAAGATCTACATAGTGCTATAAAGGCACCCAGAGACACCGATCGTCTGTGCCTCGCAGAAACCTGGTAGACTTCCTGGGCGAGGCAGTGCCGAGCAGGGTCTTGAAGGCCCAGCTGATAGACGAGGGGTGCAGAAGACACGCCCCAGCCAAGCACAGTGCACACAGAGTGGAGAGACGTGCGGCCAGGGAGGTGGAGAATCAACAGAAACCACACACCCTGTGGGGTTGCCACTGCACGATCTAACAGCCTGGGCCAGAGCACACGGAACAGGGAGAAGTCCTGCACAGGAAGTGAAAGCTCAACAGAGATCACACACCCTGTGGTACGTGATCCAACAGCCCAGCAGAGTCCAAGCTGACCAGAAAGGTGGCTCCCCGGAGAAGCCCAAGACCCGAGCCAACCACACACACAAGGCACTAGAGGCCAACTGAGCAGTCACGGAGGGAGCCATACCAAATTGGCAACCACAGCAACATCCTAGTTAGTCATTAGTCTCAAACCGGTGGACTGTGAAACCCCCTGCCACAATGAATAAACACCAAAAAAAAAGATACCAGAAATACAAAAAATCAAGAAAGTACACCACCAAAAGTTAATAAATCTCATACTCTAGATCCTATAGAACAAGAAGCCCTTGAAATAACTGACAAGAAGTTTCGAGTGATAATTCTAAGGAAACTGAATGAGATACAAGAAAACTCAGCTAGACATCATGATGAAATGAGGAAAAGTATACAGGATCTGAAAGAGGAAACGTACAAGGAAATCAATGTCCTGAAAAAAAATGTAGCAGAACTTGCTGAACTGAAGACGTTATTCAGCGAAATAAAAAACACAACGGAGAGTTTAACCAGCAGGCTTGTCGAAGTTGAAGAGAGAACCTCTGAACTTGAAGATGGGCTGTTTGAAATAACACAAGCAGACAAAAAGAAAGAAAAAAGAATCAAGGACATTGAAGAAAATCTGAGAGATATCAGACAACCTTAAGTGCTCAAATATCCGAGTCATGGGTATTCCAGAAGGGGAGGAAAATGGAGATTCCATTGAAAACATATTCAACAAAATAGTGGCAGAAAACTTCCCAGGTATAGGAAAAATCACAGATCTTCAGATCCAGGAAGCTCAATGATCTCCAAATGTATTCAACCCAAAAAGACCTTCTCCAAGACATGTCATAGTCAAATTGGCAAAACTCAGAGACAAAGAGAGAATCTTAAAAGCTGCAAGAGAGAAGCATCAAATCACCTATAAGGGAGCCCCAGTGAGGGAAACATGAGACTCTTCATCATAAACCCTAAAAGCTAGAAAGGAATGGGATGATATATTCAAAATACTAAAAGACAAAGATTGCCAGCCAAGAATACTCTACCCTACAAGGCTATCCTTCCAAAATGAAGGGCAAATAGTATATTTCTCAGACAAAGAAAAACTGCGGGAGTTCACCACCACACAACCACCCTTAAAAGAAATCCTCAAGGGAGTACTGGGTTTGGTTCCTGAAAAATAACTACCACTGCCATAAAAACCGAAGAAAAATCTAAACCCGCTAGTATAATAAAAATGGCATTCATGAAGAGGAAAGAATCAAACAAAAACGCTATCTACAACCTAAGTAACCAACAAACACAGAAACCAAACAGTAAATCAGAAAGCAAGGAACAAAAGACACCTAAGACAACCAAACAACCAATAAAATGCTAGGAATAAATCAACACCTTTCAATAACAACTCTTAATGTAAAAGGCTTAAATTCCCCAATTAAAAGACACAGACTGGCTGACTGGATCATAAAGCAGGACCCAGCTATATGCTGCCTACAAGAGACCCACCTCACCCATAAACATTCACACAGACTAAGAGTGAAAGGATGGAAAAAGATTTACCATGCCAACAGAAAAGAAAAACGAGCTGGAGTAGCTATTCTTATATCTGACAAAATAGACTTTAAACTAAAAACCATAAAAAGAGACAATGAGGGACACTACTTAATGATAAAAGGACTGATCCATCAAGAAGACATAACAATCATAAATATGTACGCACTCAATGTTGGAGCAGCCAGATTTATAAAACAAACTCTATTAGACCTAAAGAAGGAAATAGACACTAATACCATAATAGCAGGGGACCTGAACACCCCACTGTCAATATTAGACAGATCATCTAGGCAAAGAATCAGTAGAGAAACACAAGATCTAAACAAGACTCTAGGCCAATTGGAATTGGCAGATATCTACAGAACATTCCATCCAACAAACTGAGAATATTCATTCTTCTCATCAGCACATGGATCATTCTCTAGGATAGATCACATATTAGGTCACAAATCAAGTCTCAATAAATTCAAAAAAATTGGAATTATCCCATGTATCTTCTCAGACCACAATGGATTAAAACTAGAAATTAATAACAAACGAAACTCTGGAAAGTATACAAACACATGGAAACTAAACAGCATTCTACTTAATGACATATGGGTCCAAGAAGAAATCAAGCAGGAAATCAAAAAATTTATTGAAACTAATGAAAACAATGATACATCATACCAAAACCTGTGGGATACTGCAAGAGCAGTATTGAGGGGGAAATTTATTGCATTAAACGCTCACTTCAGAAGAATGGAAAGATGGCAAGTGAACAACCTAACACTTCACCTTAAAGAAATATAAAAGCAAGAACAATCCAAACCTAAATTTAGGAGAGGGAAAGGAATCATTAAGATCAGAGCAGAACTTAATGAAATTGAAACCCAAAAAACAATACAAAAGATCAATGAATCAAAAAGTTGATTTTTTGAAAAGATAAATAAAATTAACAAACCATTAGCATGGCTAACAAAAAAAAGAAGAGAGAAGACTCAAATAACAAAAATTAGAAATGAAAAGGCGATATTACAACTGATTCATCTGAAATACAAGGAATCATTCGAGACTAGTATAAACAACTATATGCCAAGAAATTTGAAAATCTGGAGGACATGGATAAATTTCTGGACACACACAAGCTCCCAAAACTGAACCGTGAAGACGTAGAAAATTTGAACAGACCAATAACAATAAAGGAGATTGAAGCTGTAATCAGAAGGCTACCAACAACGAAAGGCCCAGGAGCAGATGGATTCACAGCAGAAGTTTACCAAACATTCAAAGAGGAATTGACACCGATTCTTTACAAACTATTCCAAAAGATTGAAACGGATGCAAATCTCCCAAACTCATTCTATGAAGCAAACATCATCCTGATACCAAAACCAGGTAAAGATATAACCAAAAAAGAAAACTACAGGCCGATATCCTTGATGAATATAGATGCAAAAATCCTCATTAAAATACTAGCAAACAGAATACAGCAACACATACAAAAAATTATTCATCACGGTCAAGTGGGATTCATCCCAGGGATGCAAGGTTGGTTCAACATACACAAATCAATAAATGTGATACACCATATTAATAAACTCAAAGACAAGGACCATATGATCATCTCCATAGATGCTGAAAAAGCATTTGATAAAGTTCAGCACTCATTCATGACAAAGACCCTCTATAAGTTAGGTATAGGGGGAAAGTATCTCAACATAATTAAAGCCATATATACCAAACCCACTGCCAATATCATCCTGAATGGGGAAAAGCTGATAGCTGTTCCTTTAAGAACAGGAACTAGACAAGGATGCCCACTCTCACCACTCCTATTCAACATAGTGTTGGAAGTACTAGCCAGAGCAATCAGAGAAGAGAAGGAAATAAAGGGCATCCAGATTGGAAAAGAGGAAGTCAAACTGTCCCTGTTTGCAGATGACATGATCCTATATATCGAACAGCCTAAAACGTCTACAAAAAAACTGTTGGAATTGATAAATGATTTCAGCACAGGAGCAGGATACAAAATCAACACAGAAAAATCAGTAGCATTTCTTTTCTCCAATAGTGAACATGCAGAACGAGAAATCAAGAAAGCCTGCCCATTTACATTAGCCACCAAAAAAATAAAATACTTAGGAATTGAGTTAACCAAGGAGGTGAAAAATCTCTATAATGAGAACTACAAACCACTGCTGAGAGAAATTAGAGAGGATAAAAGAAGATGGAAAGATATTCCATGCTCTTGGATTGGAAGAATCAACATAGTGAAAATGTCCATACTACCCAAAGTGATATACAAATTCAATGCAATCCCCATCAAAATTCCAAAGACATTTTTCTCAGAAATGGAAAAAACTATCCAGTCATTTATATGGAACAATAAAAGACCACGCATAGCCAAAGCAATGCTCAGCAAAAAAAATAAAGCTGGAGGCATAACACTACCTGACTTTAAGCTATACTACAAAGCTATAATAACCAAAACAGTATGGTACTGGCATAAAAACAGACACACTGACCAATGGAATAGAATAGAGAATCCAGAAATCAACCCACACACTTACTGCCATCTGATCTTTGACAAAGGCACCAAGCCTATTCACTGGGGAAGGGACTGCCTCTTCAGCAAATGGTGCTGGGATAACTGGATATCCATATGCAGGAGAATGAAACTAGATCCATATCTCTCACCGTATATTAAAATAAACTCAAAATAGTTTAAGGATTTAAATATGCACCCTGAAACAATAAAACTTCTTAAAGAAAACATAGGAGAAACACTTCAGGAAACAGGACTGGACACAGACTTCATGAATACGACCCCAAAAGCACGGGCAACCAAAGGAAAAATAAAGAAATGGGATTATATCAAACTAAAAATCTTCTGCACAGCAAAAGAAACAATTAACAGAGTTAAATGGTGCAGTCTCTATGGAACGTGGTATGGAGGTTCCTCAAACAATTGCAGATAGGTCTACCATAAAACCCAGCTATCCCACTGTTGGGAATATACCCAGAGGAATGGAAATCATCAAGTTGAAGGTATACCTGTTCCCCAATGTTCATTGCAGCACTATTTACAATAGCCAAGAGTTGGAACCAGCTCAAATGTCCATCATCAGATGAGTGGATACGGAAAATGTGGTACATCTACACAGTGGAATACTACTCAGCTATAAAAACGAATGAAATAGTGCCATTTGCAACAACATGGATGAACCTCGAGAGAATTATATTAAGTGAAACAAGTCAGGCACAGAAAGAGAAATACCACATGTTCTCACTTATTGGTGGGAGCTAAAAATTAATATATAAATTCACACACACACACACACACACACACACACACACACACACACACACACACACACACACACAAAACCGGGGAGGGAGAAGATATAACAACCACAATTACTTGAAGTTGATATGACAAGCAAATAGAAAGGACATTGTTGCGGGGGAGGGGGGGAGGGAGAAGGGAGGGAGGTTCTGGTGATGGGGAGCAATAATCAGCCAAAATGTATATCGACAATATAAAATTTTAAAAAAAGGATACTTAAAATTGTTAAGTTGGGGGATATCAAATAGGGAGAAAGCAAATACTTTTATCTCTGTTTTAAATGACATTATACCAAAGTTGGTTAGTTATAGATAGCTTAAGGGACAGAGTTTTCTTACATTTGGAAAACAAAACATTTAGAGAAACAGCAGTGTTTCAGATAAGGAAATTGTAAAAACTCATAATTCTTTTTAATTAGTTCACTAATTAACTTTTGTTGTTTTGACCATTGTGAAAAATTTCACAAACCCATCAGTTTCTTCATTAGAATTTTGGATATTTAGTTTAAAGGTATGAACTCAAAGTTTGTCAGGAAACTGTACTGATCAGAGTTTTTTCATGAAATATTTGATAACATAACATTTAAAAATTATAATTAAACCAAGACTAGGAGTGGTAGCATTTATATCAAGACACAGATATTTAAGAACCTTACAAGATTTTGGAACACATATCAATAACTTCTTTAGTACTGACAATGCATTCCCATATAATTTAATTTATTAAATAAAGCCATATCCTTTGAGAAGCTCCAGAGCCCTAGGAACTCCTCAAAGTTAGTTTAAATGAAAAAGGTTGGGCTTTACTTTTGGAAAGCTTTGTCAAGTAACAAAAGGCTTAAAACACTAGTGGAATAAAATCACAAATAATTACAAAAAGTAAAACTAAAGTGACAGAGGGTTTCAAAGGCAGAGACACAAGAAATTATCATGAAATAAATTTCTTTAACCAGTTGTCTAAGGGACAAATAAAACCTTTTACTATTTTGTATTAAGAGCAGTCAAGTGAAAAGATCTCTAGTAATCCTATTTGATTAGTAAACCCCGGCAATGATGTGTGCTGATGAGAACATTTTTATACATTCAGGTTAGTAAATAGGCATCTATTTATCAGAACAAATTATACGAAGCCCAGTATGAGTTTTAGATATTTTTACCAAATACATGTTTATGGTTTCCCAGCCAAAAACTTGGTGTATTAGATCTATACTCATATCTGTTAATTTTAACTAGGGCCTATGCATACCCCCAATATGGGTATAGGCTTCCTTTCACTAGCCATTTTGTGTTTCAGGTTTCCACGTGGCACTTGGAGCCATGTGGAGCTTAAGACAGAGGGTGATATTTACAAAGATAATGACTAAAAGATATTGTTTTTTCCAGCATGTCCACGAGGCAGAGCTGAAAGAACAACTAAACATATTGACCTAGAGACAAATTTAGGTAAAAGGTTTAAATCAGATTTTGGTTCAAATCAAATTATTTATCAAAACTTTATAAAATTTAAGACATGCGAACTTGAAAAGTGTACTTTTTATTTAATGAGCATGGTTTAATTATAAGCCAATTTGGTACCTTGCACACACCACAATTACACATACAGACATGAACATATAGACATAACATACAGCTTACACATGCATATATGTGATCACAAACAAGAAGAACAAACAAGGATCTTATAGGTTTTGCTCAAGATGTAAATAAGCTCACTAGTAAAAAGGACAGCCAGGTTTAGATTGTGGTTTTTTTTTTTAAAGACTGATTGGTGAGGCCTCACCCTGCCTTAAAGAAAGCAAGATAACAAATTTACATTGTAAAGCAGAGTACGCAAGCCTTTTCAAAAAGATACAGAGAAGACTTTCTTCCTTTTAAGAAAATAGCATAGAATTCTACCAAAGGATTTTGTGAAGAAACACATAGATGGGACTAGGAGAGAATTTAGAAGTCTTTTTAAGATAACTAGCTGGATGCCAGAAAATTTGAGACCATCTTGTTAAACAGGTAGATTTTAGGTTAGCTTTCATTTGTCAAATGAGTTACTGAGCTTAAGGCCTGAGATATTGAAAGCTATATGACTGTTGAAGTTTTTTTTTTAGTTTACCCCAGGTCAATATGGAGCTTATTATTTTCATCACTGGTGGTCTGATGTGTACCATCCCTGGTGAGATGGATTGAGGTGTGATGGTGAGGCATAGAGATTTGGGGATCAGATTCAATTCTTCATCTGTTTGGGGTCCCACATAAGGTTTAAAAGCCTTAGCAGGAATCCATTGCAAGCCTGTGGGTGAGAGAACAGACACATACCCTCTCCCCCATGTTAACAATTTGGCAAGTCCCAACCATCGTGGTCCCATTGGCAGGTGGCAGTATAAAACGAAGGGTCTACCTCTCTTTTTAGGAGATATAAAGTGTTGCTCTGTGCATGTTAATTTTTGAGACATACAATTTTAAAAATTTAGTGTAAACAGAGCTTTAAAGGCCTGTTCATGTGGGGCCAGTCCTATATCTACATTACCCCTCCTTTGTTTACTTATTTGAGATCTAAGAAGGCCATTAGCTCTTTCAACAATTGCCTGGCCAGAGGGGTTAAATGGGATTCCTGTGACATGTTTAATGTTCCAGTTGTCACAGAATACTTGAAAGACTTTGGAGGTGTATGCTGGTCCATTATCTGTCTTAATTTTATTTGGAATCTCCATGGTGGCAAAGGTAGAAAGACAATATTTTTTAACATCTTTAGCAGTTTCTCCTGTTTGGGCAGTGGCGTGAATAAGACCAGAGTAAGTATCAACAGTAACATGTAAATATTTAAGAGTGATTTCCACTTGCCAAATTTCATTACCTGTTATTCCTCAAGGAGTAACTCCTGTAGGAAAATTAGATTTAGACAACCTATGACAATCAGGAAAAGCACAAACAATATCTTGAGCTTGCCTGTAAGAGTTCTGATGCATGTTAGCCAAAGCTTGTGCACCCTGATGAAAAACCTGATGAGAATCAATAGCTTTCTTTAAAATATTATTATACGTAACAAAGTGATCAGCCATATCATTTCCAGTTGATAAAGGGCCAGGAAGACCAGAATGAGAATGCATGTGTGTTACATAGAAAGGATGATGTCTTTTTTGAATAAGTTTTTGAAAATTTTGAAACATTTCAAATAAAAGAAAATCATTTCCCTCACGGATAGATGCATCTTGAATTACCTGTAAGACTTCAACTATGTAGGCAGAATCAGCTACTAATCCAAGTGGCTGATTATAAAAGTGTTTCAAAGCTGCAATGGCAGCTGCCATCCCAGCCCCCCGAGTGGGCCCACAATGGACTACAACAAAATGTCTCTAGATTCCCTGCTTCCACCATGCCATAGATCCCTTTCCTGATCTGCCAGAACCACCGAAAAACACAGGTAGCACCTGAGGGAGGGGAATAGGGGATAATTGTTCAAGGGAAGTGTAAAAATCAGCCTCAAAAGACCAGGATTAACAACATCAAGATCAAACCCAGCAAACACTCAGCAATGGTGTCCTCCCCCAGTGAGCAGCCGAGTACATTGTTCCAATTCAGTATATAATTTCCTTTTTTGCTGATGGGGTAAGAAAATCCATTCAATGACTTCTATTTGAGGAAGAAATTGGCAAAGCAAACCTGTGGGACTATGTGGGGTGTTTAAAATAATGAAATGAATAAGTTGAGATTTAACAATATGTATTAATTGTCTGGAATGGAATTAGGATTCAATCTGTTTTAATTTTAATTTTGCTTCTTCACATAAGTAGTGAGGGGAGGACAGATCAGGTTCTTCCTTCAAGGTATTAAACAAATGTTGGAATTGATAATTTGGAACACCCATAGAAGGGTGGAACCATTTAATGTGGCCAAGTAATTTTTGTAAGTCGTTTAGAGTAACCAGCTCCTGAATATGGAAAGATATATTTTGTGGCCATATGCTTCTCTGAGTGATTAAAAAAACAAGGCATTTCCAAGGCTCCTTTTTTTGAATTTTATCTGGAGCTAATTGTAAACCAGAATTATTAACTTGTTTGATTAAATGTAAATAAACTTGTGATAGCAGTTCTGGATTGTCATGAGCATTGTTAATTTGTCTAGTTACTGCATCTTGAAGATGGTTACTAAAATCTACATAAGGCACAGTGGGTCCCTGTCTAACTGTAGCGAAAGATTTAGTGGGAGTATTCCAGGGATGATGCAATGGCTCTAAATGCCCCACTTGTAACTGTTGTTTAACAAGTAAAGTAGCTTGAATTAACTTCTCCCCTTTAAGAGGCCACTGATCTACCCAAACTGGAGGACAAGGGGTCCATTGTAATTTGACTGGTGGGACTGTGGCCATGGCCATTATGATAAATTTTGAAGGAGATTTCCCAATATAAACATCCCATTGAGTAGGGAGGTCTTAGCCCCATAGGGTTTGAGGTAGATCTGGAACATAAGGCATAATGGAGGCAGTTTGTCCCTTGGGGCCAGTACACAACAAAGGATCTTTACTTTGATAATGGATTTCCAACCCCCCTAATCCAGTAAGCATAACTGGTGAAGAAATTACTTTCCATAATGGAGTCCAACCCTTTTTAGCAATTATGGTAACATCAGTCCCTGAATCTGTAATTAATTTTCATTCAACAGATAATGTCAACAGTGGATGAGTGTCATCTAATCTTTGTATCAAAAATGCATCAGGGGAAGAAAGAGGTTGAAGTTTAGATTTTGTTTCAGGAATTTTGTCCCAAGCCTTTACGGCTGCTCTAGTTGTTTGGTCAAGCAACATGCCCATGCTAATTTGAACCTCATTTTGTAAATTTTCGAGTGAAATAGCATGTAAGGTTTCCCGATATTCTTGTCGCCATATGGAATATTGAGCAGGAGTTAAAACAAATTTTCCAAGTGTTTTCCAATACCAAGAGGTCATATTATACCCCTTAGCAATTGATTCTAAGTATCCCTTAGTAGAAGTACTATGTAAGCCATTTTCTGCGATGCTCTTTTTAAACCTTTCAAACAAGGAGAATGGGAGGTCTTCATGTCATGACTGAGTCCCAGTTCTTACAACAGGAGAGACATGATGAGCATCAACTCCCATGTTATATCCTTCTTTAAGACAGGACTCCATCACGGGAACAAATGAATTGTTTGCCTCCATAGGTGGAGGTGGTGGGAGAGGAGGAGGAGGAGGCAAGGATTGTTTTTCATTCTCTTTAATGGCATAAACACATTTTTTCCTTTTGATAAGGTTCTGAATAATTTTTAAAGCAATTCAACAAAATTTCCAATCCACTATAATCGATAATAATTTAGTTAGATGACAGTTAGTTACTTTATAACCTACTGCCTTAAGGAGACATAGAAGGACTGAACTATGTTGAACTTCCCTCTTAGACAGTAAATTACTCATAATCACAAGAATAGATAGAAAATTGAAAGAGTAAGAAAGCAAAACTTCCAGGCAAAGACCTAGCTAGACACTGCAGCAGGCATGCAATCACTTAATCTAAAGCCATGTCTGTGATCCCCTTTACCAGGATGAGTCCCCCTTACTGGGATTTTCCTCTTGAAGAGATGAGTAGACATCCTCTTCCTTTTTCCAGGCATCTTTTTTCTTTACCCCCTTTTATCAGGGCCCCCTTTTAGTCGGGATGAGTGGCAGATGTCCTCTTTCTTTCCCCCCTTTTGTTGGGATAAGTGGCAGACATTCTCTTTCTTTTCCTTTGCAAGGCTTGGCAGGTTGGTCTCTGATCCTTGGACCCAGAATTTGTCACATTGAGGTCACCATTTGTTGCTTTGCTTCCCACAGATTTGTCACCCCTTTTCCCCTGGGTGATGGAGCCACCAAAGATTACTCAAAACCCATCTCTTCTGAGCAGTGAGAAGACCCCAAAAGGGGTTAATCTCCTGGAACCCTCAAGAGAGACAATTCTTCCATTTAGGAAATTAACCACAAGTTGGGGTTCTCGTCCCACATTTATTCTTCAGACAGGAAGTTACAGGAAGAGAACACAGGTAGGGTTTTTGCTAAGTACCATTTATCAAGTTTAACAATAGAAGCTGGTAACATTAAGTAGATCCACTAACAATAGCTTGATTTTAGTAAACTTTCTCTTCTTACAGAAATTTCCCAGTATCTTTACATACCAATCAGTAACCTGTCTTTGAGCCAGCAACCTTGCTGTGTTACAATTCTTTATCTTATACCAGAGACTTTATAGCCTCGGGAAAATTTCTTGTCCTTTGCAAGGTCAATATTTGAAACTTCAAGGCTTTGGAAAACCAGGCCCTGTGAAGTACATTTGCTTTATGCATACTCTACACTTTGGTGTATGAAACCTTCATGTTTGTTGGAAATAAAGATGCACACTGAAAAGTCTGCTGAATGGATGTGGTTGTGATGGTCAGAGAAAAGCTCCTGCCCTAGGAACAAGATCTCCTTCACTAAAGCACCTCAGAGCTGCCCTCCACAGACATTGTGAAACTCTGGATTGTGTCTGAGATCTTATGAGGATGTAGTGGAGCACATCTGCAGCCCTCTTCACTGTGTGACCCTGAGGATGTGGCCTTACCTCTATATGCTTCTGTCTGAAAAGATGTGAATTGTGGATTGTGATGACAACTTTATGTGTAAATTCTGTAGCAGGATGTCTGCATTGCTGGATTTTCTCATCACTGATATTCGTGCTGTTACCCTCCCTGGGAACCAGAAAGAACCTCTGACAGCCCTCACCCCTGAGCGCACAAGGATTACCTGCTCCGGTCCTGATCTGACAGGTCACACCCGGTGACATAGGGCCAGCCAGTCATGCTCAAGCTCAGTGTATTCACACTTCCATTCACCAATTAGATCCTCCTATATTTCCTTTATTCAATTATATAAAAAATGTCTAGAGTATGGAGTATTGAAACTTAGCTATTCCATATTTGTTTAGTGAATTAAATAATATCCAAAAATCTAGGTAACAGGAGAGTCACCAGAATTTGGGTGAGTTATAACAGCAGGCAAAACCTGGTCACTCTTGTTAGTACATGGAGAAGTGGGCTGATCTGGTGTGGACAACAGAGGGAAAGAAATGGAACCCAGTGTCCAGAATCAGGTGAGTTCATTACTCACCAGGGGGTCTCTGTTAAATAGATGCAGAAGAAGCTGTCCTTACCTCCAGGGAAACTATGAACTTAAAGGGAAATTGATGTAAATTCTATTTATAGATTAAAATGTGACAAGTGTGCATATATTTAGGTGGGTGTGAATAGGTTGCTAGTGTGTGCTGGTTCCCAGAAAGAAGTAATTAGATCAGCTGGGAAGAAAAAGATTGTGACATTTGTAGATATTATCAATGACAAATTAATCAAGACTCTAGATTATGTTTTAATGTACAAAAATAACCTGTACATTAATTTCCAGAATAGCTGTTTCATTCTGCATTTTCTCTAGCAATATTTGAGGCTCTAGGTTCCTGGCATAGTCACCAACACTGGTATTCTCAGTCTTTCTTTTCTTTCCGATTTCTTCTTTTTTCCCCCTTTTTCTAAAATAAGTATTTTTTAATTACATGAAGGAAAGCTACAGGGATTCTGTATGTGTGTGTATATATATATGTTATATTAGTTTTCAGACTGCAAATATAAAACCTCAGTTACAGAATCACTGCTTTTTTCATTATTTTTGTTTAATTTTTCAGCAGACAATTCTCACACATCCCTCAGCCTTTCCTCTAAGTTAGTGTGCATTTGTTTTCACAAACTACTTAATTTTTTCATAAACTTCTTGAAGAGAAGCTTTGGTCAAGAATGGAATGAAATTGCAAGAATAAATAAATAAATACATACATACATACATACCAAACAAAACCAAAACAAAAATCACTGCTACTTTTATAAAACAAACACCTTCAAAAATTATGTCCACACATTATTTTCTCTGCACGTGTTTCCATGTTTCCCTGGGCCTGGCATTCCTCACCATCATGCAAACACGGAGCTGCCATCAGCTGCCATCTTCATGCTGCATTGTGGAGGCCCCTTCAGCATCGCACTATCCAGCAGCCCTGGATAGAAAACCCTAAGGTCTAGAAATTCCAATTCTCATGGCTTCATCGATTCCGATAGTGAAAAATGTGTGACAATCTTACTCATCCACCTGATAAACAGACACCTGGGTGATGCTGTTCTGCTTCAGAGTCTCCAGGATGAACTGTGGTCCTCAGTGGTCACCCTCTTGTCCATGTTGGCAGAATCGTTTCATGCATACGTGTCGCACTGGATGATCTGTTTTGGAATGTGTATCTTGAAATCAAAGGTCAAGCAGCCAAGGTCATCGTAGTTTAAAAGGATCTGGCAGCAGTCACAGCCAGCAGCTACAACACTACTCTCTGAGACAAATGGTAGACTCTGGAGTGGCAGGAACTCTGCTTTCAGAGTTGAGACCTGTGCACTTTCTGAGGCATCAGCAATAGACACGATGCTGTCATGGTTGACCCAGGCCAGGCAGCTCCAATAGGAGGCTCAGCTGACCCCATGGGACTGGCCATCAGTGCCACTGCGACCAAACTCTGACATCAGCTGACCAAAAAGCTTCCTGTTGCCCCAGGTCGTACTGGCTGGCTTTTCTTCCACTTCTTTGATGCAAGCAAAAAACACTCTGCATTTGAAGTCACACGATCCTGCTACCAGCAAACATTATCGGGATGCCAGTCCAAGACGAGGACTGCGGAGACAACTGGCGTTTTAATGTGCCTGCTTACCCACCAGGCATTTTCAGCCGACAACCAGCAAACAGAAATGAGTTGTCTTCTGCTTCCCACAGCAAGTTTGTTCTCTAGAAGGGACCAGTTCACAAAAGTGTCTGTGCTACTAATTCTCAGGATCACTAGGTTTGGCTTCCAGACACCGTCTTTCTGACTCCAAATATAGACATTTCATTCTGCCTGGCAAGTGAGGGTGCGATCGCTCTCGGGAGCCCAGTCAGAACCTGTGACGTATCTGTTGGGCTGCTTGAGTTCAGGAGCTTTGACTCACTGGATCCTGCTCGTACAGATTTGCACCTCGTGATTATTGGGGCTGTGGGCAATCTTTATATGACCCATGTTCCAGGCATGACAGCTGATTAGCTCTAGTAAAAATTAATACCGGGACATTATTCTAGTGTTTTCAAAGGATAGAAAGCTGAGGTCGGTGCCAGTCCAGCCGACTGGGAGCAGAGAATTTGCAGAATCTGATTAGTTGTTGGGGACAGGCTCTGGTAGGTGAGGGCAGAAGACTGAAGACCAAGGGCCCAGCACCAGAGAGCAAAATTGCTTTGGAATAAACAAAAATTAAAGAGGAATAGTTCACAAATTTAATGGTTATTCAAAAGGTTCATGAAAAAAAGTATATTTTAAAAAAACTATGCAGATTGAATTTTCCCCCTTCCAAAATGAATGTACAATATCTGTTTTATCTTAGCACAAATTTTTGAAGTATTTTATTTTTAATTGTATATTTTATGGGGTACAGTTTGTTATTTCAGTGCATGTATATATTGTATTATTATCCAGTCATAACAGAGTATTTATCACCTAAACATTTGTCAATTCTTTGTGGTTATAAAGTTCAAGATTCTCTTTTCTGACTATACTGAACTGTACAATACAGTATTTCCTTTGAATAAGAACCATTCTAAAAAGATTATACTGTTACCTCATTGTGGTCTTCATGTGAATATCTCTACTGGACAGTAATATTGAGTATCTCTTTATATGCTAATTTATAATCTCCACAGTCTGTTTGCCAAAGCATCTGTGTGAATCTGTGACTATCTTATGAATAAATCATTTATTTATTTATTTATTAAAGTTGCTGTTTAGTTTTAAGGATTCTTACTAAATTTTGCATATGAGCAAGTTGTGGTTGTGTGATTTGCAAATACTTCACCTAGTAAGATGTTTTTTGTTCCTTTTCTTAATAGTCACATGACTGAAAAATTGTTTAAAATTATGAAGTTAAATTTATATATATATATATATTATTAATCATGGGTTTTTTCATTATTGTTGTTTGGGTGTTGGTTTACTGTCTCACCATCTACCTGAAAGCTGTACTTTTCCTTGTGTCTCATAGCACTGACCTGCTCACTCAATAATTTCTGCTAACTCAGAGGTTTGCTTGTTTGTTTGTCTCTGGGGATCATTTTCATGGGATGGTTCTTCTAACTCTGTTTCAGGATCAAACTCAAGAGAGATGTGTTGCGCTTTTATTTTATTTTTTCTTTTTCCTGAAGTGCTTATTAGATTTAATGCGATTTCTTTCAGAGTCAAGCTACAGCATTTTCCATTCCAAACGTCAGGCCTCCTACTTATCTTGGGCTCCTACTTAACTCTTGGAAACATGCTTTATGGGGCCTGGATTCTATATGAAATCCTTGAAAACTTGTTTATGCACCGCCACTGTAAAACATTTCATAACAATGGCACATTCTTTCATTTTTACTATTTTACGGTTATGCTATTTTTGTATCTTGGGATTGTATCATTTCTTTTTTTTAAACAAGAAAAGCTGGCATCCATATTTCTGTAACTCCACATGCTTTCTCACTTTATAATTCTTCTCTGACTTCATATCTAACAGTTTTGTAAAGGAAAATGCAGTTATTTGTATTCTTCCAATTGGAGTGGCATGACTCCATGAAACAGGTTGCATGACATCGGCGATCTATCCAGACTAGTGGACAGGAACCTTTCATACTGACTCTTCATAACACAGATTATAGAGTTTCTCTTTTATGAACAACTCATAGGAGATGTGTAATTTACACTTAAAGAAGGGAAAAAAAGACAGGGCTCTGAATGTGCTTGTGGGAGAGGAAACCCCAGAGCCTGACAGGAAATGGCCTTTCTGTCACATGTTCCTGTTCTGCAGAGGAGGAGGGGGCACAGCTGGGATCCAGCCTGAGTTCTTGCACAGGAGTCACCCCGAACTGTGTCTCTGTGCTCTCCGTGCACAGTAATATGTGGCTGTGTCTGCAGGGTCCATGTTGGTCATTGTTAGGACCACCTGGTTTTTGGAGGTGTCCTTGGAGATTGTGAGCCGGCTCTTCAGGGATGGGCTGTAGTATTTATAATCATCCCACCAAATATTTGCAAGCCACTCCAGTGCCTTCCCTGGGGGCTGACGGGTCCAGCTCACACCAATACCAGAAGTGGTCAGTGAGAACCCAGAGAAGGTGCAGGTCAGCGTGAGCGTCTGCGTGGGCTTCACTGGCCCAGGACCAGACTCCTTCAGGGTGACTTGGGACAGGACCCCTGTGGAGAAAGCACAAGAAGAAGGTTAAACTGGCTTAGAGTGAGAAAAAATAATTTGTTTATTCCTGTGGGAGTCCATGACTGGAGCACTCACAGGAAGGGACAGTCAGCAGCAGGAGAGTGGAACACAGCGTGTCCATGGTGGGCACAAGAGTCACTGACCCAGACACTCTGCTCAGCTTTGTAACACAGGAGAGGGTTGGGCTGCTGGAGATTTGCATTCCCCACCCCAGATCTTGACTTATATGGGGTGAGCTCAGGTGTCAGGACTCAGTAGGAAAGTCTGTTTTGGATGAGAAGCGCTGAGCCCTCAGGTATCTGCTCTTCACAGGGGACACCTGCCATTTTCAGGACCACGGTTTTAGAACACAAAGTTTTCAGAAGGGCCTTGTTTTGGGATTTAGTCAAGGCTGTGATTCTCTCATTCATGCAGGGGCCATTACCTTCATGTTTTCTGTCCTAGACAAATAGAGCCGAGAACAAAAACAGTGGTGTTTTTCAATATTCAAGATACAGAGGGACGTATTTCTGTAAGAGAGCAGGGGGCTATTCCACAGTGTTCTGCTCAAGCTACTCTTTGATTTAAAATGAGAGGGGGGGTTTGTTAAATAAGAGATGATAAATAGGTAAACATTTATGCTTATGGGGTAAACAAGAGCATGCTCTTCAGTGTGTCTGCACAAGTGTGTGCATTCCTATAGGATTAGTTCATAGATAACCAACCTTGTGTCTGCACAAGTGTGTGCATTCCCATAGGAATAGTCCAGGGATAACTAACCTTTTTCATTCATCCAGCCAGTGTTGTAGAGACAGAGATCTGCACTTCTGTCTCGCTCTTTATCAGCCTGCAACCAAGTGGAGGTGTTTGGAGTTGTTGTGGACTCTCAGGGAACACCTGTCTGGCAACAAGTACTGCTAAAGCTTTGCTGTGCACCCGCACCAGAGATCTTAGTCGTGCTTTTGGTTTTTGGGAGTGGGGGAGCATTAACCTTTACTTGCATCTCATTGAGAAACATGCATAAATGAAAATTTTAAAGTCCACAGTTCAAGGACAATGTGCTATACTTTAAAAAATATTTTTATAATCTTTGTCCTCTGAATTTTATCTCTTACATTATTATTATTATTGTTATCATTATTATTTTATTATTGAAGCATATGTGATGCTCAATTCAGGGTAATTAGTATATTCAATATTACACAATGTAACCGTTCTTTGTGGCCCTTGACCAGTTTCTTGCTAACCCTCTTCCATCTTCCCCTTTTCCACCTCTGGTGGCCTCACTTCTGTTCCCTCACTTTGAAAGTTCAATGAATTATTTTTATTGTCATATCTTTCTTTCATCATTTTTAAATTTATATGTTTATTCTTTAGCTCCCACATATGAAGAGGACATATGGTATTTCTCTTTCTGTGCTGGCTTATTACACATAACATAGTTTTCTCTAGGTTTATCCATGTTGCTGTGAATGGCAGGATTTTGTTATTTTACCTGTGCTTTTGGTCTTAGAGACTTTCTTTTTTCCAGATTGTTCTCATTAATAAATACAGTGCATAAACTGGTCATTTATAGAGCTATACAGTGCTATACATGAACCTTCATGCTGGCTGTTTTGAATACATAAATTTGGGGAAATTTATGACTTTGCACTGCTGCTGTAAAGTCAGGCCATTTCTATTATTCTAGTGTTGAAGGGAAACCATCGTCTACAAAAATTAAAATCTTGTGCTTTACAATTGGCTCTATTGCTGAGAGTTTTGTTTTTCCACAACAGAAACATGACAAAGAGGCAGTGAGATTAGCTTCTTGAATGTCAACAGTGCTTTCTGAGAAGGAGAAAAGATCACAAGAAGCCTGCTGAAGGGCAGAGAGCGGCATTCAACTCATAGTCCATATTCCCTGGGCTTTTTAACACTGCCTCCAAGACATCAAATTATGCTGACCTGTGTACCTTTTTGATGAAATTAAAG
Organism: Cynocephalus volans; assembly: GCF_027409185.1. Lineage (NCBI taxonomy): Eukaryota > Metazoa > Chordata > Mammalia > Dermoptera > Cynocephalidae > Cynocephalus > Cynocephalus volans. The sequence continues at coordinate 185,421,278 of NC_084462.1, forward strand.
GTTCAGAAACTTAGAAAGAATAAGATTGGCCCGAACGTGGTTACACGCTCAGTTATGACAGGAAATGAATTGACTTGAGGAACTTCCCCTCACTAAATGAGGTAATTAGGTGTACCGGGGTGAATTTTAAAATAAAGCAATTTAATGTTACCCACAGTTAAGGGAGGTGAGTGTCAAGTACTGGTGCTATCATGCAAGTAAGCTGGACACCCCAGGAAGTTCCATGCACGAGACTCACGCACTCACACAGAGCACATGTGCAGACTCACACGTGCACATTCTTTCATATCAGCAGTTTAAATAATGCTTCCTCCAAGAAAATGTTGCAAACTCATATGCACAACAAGACAAACACGACAATCTGCACACTTCAGGCTCTTCCACAAGTGGAAATACATACTTAGTTATTGAGAATAAATGGAAGTCCACAGATAAGTTCATGCTCTTATTCTCTGATCTGTGAATGTGGTTAATTTCAGCAGCACTTGTACTTCAACATGGACAGCTTATATTACTTTTTCTTGCTGAATTGCTCTGGTCACAATTTATATGTTGAGTAAAAGTGGTGAGAGTTGACATCCTGCTTGTTACAAATCTCAGAACATAAATTCATTCTTTCATCACTGAGCATGATATTAGCTGTGGGCTTAACATATATTCTGAATGTATTGACTATTTTGTGGGGGGAAAATATTGTTTTCAGGAAATGGCATTGGGAAAACTGAACGTTTACATGTGAAAAATAAAGTCGAACCCTTATTTTACACCATATTCAAAAATTAACCCAAAATAAATTAAAAACCTAAATGTAAAAGCTAAAACCATAAAACTACTAGAAGAAAACTTAGGGGGGTATCATCATGACATTAGATTTAGCAATAATTTCTTAAATATGATTTAGCAATAATTTCTTAAAAATGCAAGGATAGACAAATACAGCAATTTCAGACAAGATATGTGCATTGAAGGGAACAATTAACAGAGTGAAAAGAAAACCTTTGGTGCATGTGTGTGTGTTTGCGTGTGTGCTACTCACGTGCTATGAGAACAACATTTAGAGTTTTTCACAATTTATTGTAGACTTATACATTCTTTGGCATATTTTGTTTCTCCTCATTGAAATACTCAATATGGTATTTTATTTAAAGTTTTTTTCTATAGGTGTACATTTCCTCTAGAAGAATTTTGTAAATACATGCATCCTCTGTGACCTTCATGGTCACTTGCAGTGCTTTTGGAGCATCAGATCCCAGAAATTCTGCTGGTTTCCACAGACTGCTTCTCATATCCCAGCACCCATTTGATGTGATCTGACTCACCAAGTATACAGAGAACCACTAATTCTGGAGCTTTCAGTGACACACACTGCAGCACTTAATGTCACATGACCCATGGTGTTGCACAAACTGATTCCTGCAGGGAGGGTTCTTCCTGAAGGTGGGTGTGGGGTTCACTCTCTTTGGAGGACTGTGATGACAGTTCTTTCTGGAATCAAAGTGGAGTTTGGAGATGATGGATAGAGATCCATTGGTCCTGAGTGTAATCAATACCTTCAGCCAATGAAGGACCCAGCTGATCTTCCAGAATTTATAAAAGGATAGGACACATGGAACAATCAAACGCTGGTGAGAAGCTCTGTGTAGACATCTGAGAGGCAAACAAAGGTGTAAATGTCGCTAAAATCAATCTATAATAAACTCGTGCCATTCAGATGAGTTATGCATAAGTGAAAAGTTTGGAAAACAAGATATGAATGACATAAAGTTATAATTTGTTGTCATTGGGAAGATTTTTCAGCACTTGAAACTTTTTTTTTAAATTAAGAACTGCTATGAGGAAACAGAAAAGCTTTGTTTTTTATTAATGTCATGCCACTGTTAGTGATAAAATAAATTCACCCAGAAACAGTCAGGCTTACAAATACACTAATGTAGACAATATAGACACACACAAAATAACACATACTGACATACATGCATAACATAACATCCGCTAATTTAAACTTAAACACACACTCACACATTAATACCCGCACATTAAAACCCAAAATTTGAATGCACAGTACAGTGCACCCATGTGTGCACACACCCACACACACAAACACACTAATTCACACATTGACCAACACATGAACAAACACATATAATAACAAAAAAACAGAGCAAAACATGCACATACAAATACAAGAATGACCTGTCTGTTGGAAAAAAAATATTTTTTTTCATGAATAGAAAATACTATACTGATTTGAAAAATCGCCTCTAGCCTCATCCTCACCTGGTCACCATGTAAGCAGCAGTGCAATGCTGAGGCTCCAAGTTGATTCTGATTGAGGATATGCATCCCCAGCCATGCCCTGAACTGTGTGCAGACCAGGGCTCCTCCCACTGAGGAAGACAACCCACAAAACATGTTCCTCATTGGGAAAGTACCTGTGTGAATAGCACTGAGACCATCTGACTTATTTGTTGTCCTATCAGTGTCTGTGATGCTGAGCAGGAACTTTGACCCCATTTGGCTTCATCGGGCATGAGCAGAGCCCATTGGGACCTCATAGAGTGACCACTGGCTGCTCTACATCAGTGACCAGCAGGACACAGAGAGATTTGTGGCATCTCCTGGGCACTCCTGAGCTTGCTTCTCCAGCACCTGTCCAGGACCTAAGCTCCAAATATTCTCAGACTAACCCTGTGATGTGGAATCCAGGGCTGTGCTTCTGATTGCACTGACTATAGGAATCACATGGGGCTCTTGATAAACTTACAGATTTCCAAACCTTGTCCAGGAATATGTGTTGTGAATAGGCTTGTGTCTTTTTCTCAGCTCCAAAAATAGAATTTTGGGCAGTCTTTACCTGCCTTCAGTTCATATTGATTGTTCCTCACATGACTAATTTATTTTTTATCAACTTGGATCTGTGCGCCTGCTACAATTTCTGATCTGTAGTGTCCCCTTCACAAACCAGCCCAGGCAACATATGCTATTGCTAAAATCTTAATTTCTTAATCTTAAGTTTAGTATGTAACTCAATTTTCTGCAAAATATGAATAAATAAAGCCATCTCATTCCTCAAGATTCTTACAATTAAGTTTGTTAAGGCCTTAGAAATCCTCTCATTAAAGGTGATTCCCATTGCCTTATTAAGTTAGATAAATGCTCCCAATTAAACAGGATATGCTAGCAAACATCAGCAGTCCTTCCTAAATATACATATATATGTACATGTATATGTATGTATGTCTTTATATGTATCATAAAAGAAAAACTGAAGTCTTGAGAAGAAACCACTCCCAAGTCACCCATGCACCTGCTCCTGGGGCTGGAGTCTGTGCTGGGTGCATCTTGATTGCCCCCTGCAGCCCAGCCCTGGCCCTTCAGAGGAGGTTCCCACTGGGCATCACTGTGTATTCTCCTCACAGCATCTCTAGCTCTGTATTAAATGGCTGTACCTGGGATTCAAGACTGTCCTTCAAAAACACCATATCCTTTTAGTGAGTGTGATTTTCTAGACCCAGTGAATTCTTAAGGGAGACCTTAAGCAAGATTTTATTAAAACACCAGGCAGCCCCTTCACTGAATCAGATACAAAAGGCACATACAATGAGTACAGAAATTCTAGTGGTCAATGGGAGGGTCTTTTATCTCCTGCAGGCTCCTCTCATAAAACAGTCACATTATAGAATATCTGCAAGTAGAGGCACGTGAGACTCAGCATCCATCCACACGCACTCTTGCAGACACAGGTGCACACGCCCTGTCTAGCTATCTTCATCACAGGTGGGAAATCTGCCATTTCTTCCCTGTGTCTAGCACATGGGCAGTGCTCCCCACACTTACTCTAGCCCTGGGTACCTGTCTTCCTTTGTCAAACAGAACCAAAGCAGCAGGACTCAAGTGGAGACTTGGGAAGGGCCTACCCAGTTGGTTTGCCTGTTCTCCCCCCAGTGCCCGGGACCCCTGCAGATGCCCATGAGAAAGGGCCAGGCTCACCCCACAGAGGATAAAACATGCAGAGCCATGCCCAGTCAGTGCACCCACAGTGAACTCTCTTAACATGTGGAAAGTTTGCACTGGCCTCGCACACCAGCTGGTCCCCATACTCAATGACACACCCAGAACACCAGTGCAGAGCCACAGAGTGGGCGGGATGGGTCATCTGCCCAGGAGCAGAGCAGGAGCTGATCTAGCAACAGGGGCCATAGAAAAGTGAGCTTGCAGGTCAGGGCTCCTGTGGGCCAGCGTCTGGGATGGGACTTAGTCCCTTCCTTTTTCTGTTGGAGACGTCTCTTGTGGGGATTATGTTTATTTCTCACCTGCACAGAAGGGCTCCACAGGGTGACTCAATTGTGTTTTTGGTTCTCAAGTTTCAGGAAGGAAAGAACTACTTAAGTGCAGTTTAGGGGACACATCTGCCTCCTGGCCCAGTTAAAATAGCTCCAGATGTCAGACTTCAGCTCGGTGCTTGCATGGGATGGGTGTCCCCGTGAGTCTCACCCTGGGGTTATCACAGGCTGACACTGCCTGAGAGAGGGGCACTGAGGTTCTTTAATAGTTGTAGCTCTCAGAGTCTTCTAATTACCTACTGTTTTCAATTTTTTCTCCCCTGTTTTCTTTGGGTTTCCCTAAGCTTTTCTCCTCAGAGTCTGAGTATTTGCAACTTTCAGGTTTAATCCACTCTTACTTTGCTGGTCTAATGGTAAAGAGTGGGGTATGAGAATGTTACATATTTTTATGAAATTGATGACTTAGTGTTCTCATGACTCCACGATGTTCCTTTCACAAGTGCCTTCATGCCAGAACTCATTTCCTCTGCCCTCTACTCCCTTCCATTGGTGAAGCATCTTCATGCTATTTCCTTCAATCTCTTACATCTACTGCATATTTTTAACTCTTTAGGTGACACAGAAACAGTGCATATGGATATGAAATGGGAAATAAGCTTCTTCTCTCACTCACAATAGTGTTTAAAAACGTTACTGTGAAGGAGAATCTTCCTGGTGAAGGCTGCGGGTGTATGTCTCAGGGATTAGTCCCCCACATGACAGATGCACGAGGGGACCTATCTCAGTACTCAACATGGGAGCATGGATATTCCTGGAAGGAAAGGCCAAAATGGTACAGGGTGTGCAACCTCCAGGAGCTCTCAGCCCTACACTATTCCACACTTGTCCTCTGCTCATTTATGGTATTTCTCATGTAAGTGTTTTTACCAGATTGGACCTATGGCAGTTTCAGATTTAAGCTAAAAGTTCTCACCCATCATTCTGGATGTGCCTGTCTCTCCAGTATTTTGGGTGGCAGTTTTATCTGTAGTTTTAGTGCTATGATGGGTCCACTATAAGTCATTGATGTTCAGTTTGTCTAGATTTTCTTGTTGTAAGAATAAGGGTGATAATTTCTGAGGTTTTCACATGTTTGACAAGAAATCAGAAGGACCTGTAGAGGTTATCTTTGACCAGCTACTAGAAGCAGGAATCTGATTTCACCAGGTGTAAGTGGCACCTCAGCAGACATAATTAGATATGGAACAAAACAACACAGGGGAAGACACGTATGCACAACAGATGGAATTTTCACTTTTTCTTCCCAGGGACAGAGTTAACCTTCATTTCCCAATTGCCATACAGCTGGAGTTGGCAATGAGAGGTTAAGTTCCTGACGGTGGGCAGTGGGAAGAGTTGTGATGATAACCACCCAGCTCTCCCGTTGTCTGCCTGCTATCAAGGGCACTTCTCAGGGATGTGTGCTGCTCATGCAGGGTCCTCTCCAGTTCTTATCATTAATGATTTCTGCATTTCCTAGTGACACATGAGGACATGAATTCACAGCGGTCGGGGTGTGTCTTCAGCAATGGCTTAATGAAAACCTTGGCACATGCCCTCCACAAGAAAAACAAAACAATCTAGATAAAAATGCCAAAATCTACACTTGAAGACTCTTGAAATTGGCCAAAGGCACAGAACAAGTGAAGAGGCATTTTCCTGAGAAGCCATAAGCCTCAGGAAAGGCAGTCACAGTCTGAAATTTCAGATGGGACTGCTGTCATCTCCAGCCTCTCCCAGACATGTGAACAGAAGTCCTCCTGGGAAGTCAGCCTGGAGCACAGCACAAACATTCTATGCTCACTGTCCCTGCAGGATACAAGAGCAATCTGAGTGACAAACAATAAAGGCAGCCTCACATTGCAGCCCCCTTGATGTCTCCATGGGTCTGGTTAGGATGAGACACTGCCTGCCAGTGATAGAACACTTGGCAGGGATATTTGCCTGTGAGATGTCATCCTGCACCTGAGTAAGCTCCTAATTATCGCTGGGAATCCATAAGTCTGCAGCATTTCTGAAGCAGCCCATATTCACATGATTCACCAGACAGAACCCTAGTGAACCACCTGCTTCTGGTGGAAAGAAAGGTTTCAGGACACAGAAAGTAAAAACTTTGACAGGCATGTAGATTCTGTGAAGTTTGGATGCCATGACCCATGCCATGACCAGGCCTATCAAGGGTGGAATTGTTAGAATTAAGGTTCTTAAATATAACCTCTGACAGGTCAAGAGCTGGACACTAATTATGCATATCCTCGGGAAACCACACAAAATGAGAACCTAACAATAATAAGAAAAAAAGAAAATATTGTAAAAATGATCAAAAGCTTCATTAACAAAAAAAGCAATATTCCAATACATTGACTATTCTTATTTCCTCATTTTTTTGTATTATTATTAGCATATTCATTATCAAAAATTGTAATCTCTCTCCATGCCGACCACTCAACCTATCGCTCCCCAACCTCGCTCCGTCTTACCCAATCTCTAGTATCCATAGCTTCGTTCTCTTCTGAAAGATCAATGTATTATTGTGGTATTGTCTTTTCTTTCTTTTTCTTTCTTCCTTCCTTCCTTCCTTCCTTCCTTCCTTCCTTCCTTCCTTCCTTCCTTCCTTCCTTCCTTCCTTCCTTCCTTCCTTCCGTCCTTCTTAGCACCCAGTTATGAGTGAGAATATGTGGTATTTCTCTTCTGGTGCTTGGCTTATTTCACTTAACATAATTTTCTCCAGGCTCATCCATGTTGCTACAAATGTAAGAATTTCATTCTTCTTTATGGCCGAGTAGTACTTCATTGTGTATATGTGCCACGTTTTCCTTATGCTCACATTTTCCAGTCCTCTGTCAATGGACACTTGGGTTGCTTCCCTATTTTGTCTATTGTAAATAGAGTTGCTATAAATATGTGAGTGCACGTATCCCTTGAACATGATGATTTCCATTTCTTTGGATATAGAGCCGGTAGCTGGATTGCTGTGTCATGTGCTGGTTCTATCTGTAGTTGATTGAGTAACCTCCGTACTGTTTTCCAAAATTGTGGCACTAATTTACAGTCGCAGAAAGAGTACAGAACAGTTCCCCTTTCCCCTCATCCGTGGCAGCATTTGTTATTCTGAGTCTTTTTAATAATGGCCAGTACAACTAGGGTGAGGTGATATCTCAATGTCTTTTTTATTTACATTAACCTGAAGGTTAGTGATGTTGAGCATTTTTTCATGTACCTGCTGGCCATTTGTACATCTTCCTCTGGAAAATGTCTGTTCATCTCCTTTGCCCATTTTTTAATTGATTGTTTATTTATTTATTTATTATTTTTACTGTATAGTTTTTTGAGTTCCTTATATCTTCTGGTTGTTAATTCCTTGTCAGATGTGGAGTTTTCAAATACTTCCTCTCATTTTGTAGGTTGTCTTTTCATTCTGCTGATTGTTTCATTTGCTGTGCAGAAGCTATTTACTATGATATTATGCACATTTTTAATTTTTGCTTTTGTGTTTTGTGCTTCTACCTGTGTTCTAATGATGTCTTTCAAAGGGCTTAGAAACCCTATTGTTGATTCAAATGATCGGAGACGTGAAGAAAGACACAGCAGACGAGATGCCGGTGAAGAGCGGGGGTCTACTGCTCTCTCAGGTGAATAGCGCTGACCCAGCCGCAGTTGCAATTTTTATTACATTTAGCAAGCTTGTGCTTGTGAGATAAGCATTAATGCATAAATTCTGTTATACTTTTCTCAAGAGCAGAAGGCCGTTACCTCTCTTCTCAAGCACTTGGTTGTCTATAATGAGCCTCCTGGGAACATCCCAAGAAAGTGTTCTCACAACTTCAAACGTTTTCAAGGATTGTTTGCAATCCTTGACATTTCTTGGTTGTTTACTCGTATGCGAGTTCACCAAGTGAACACGTCCTTGGGTGCTGACCACAGAATTCCATTAACCATTTCCTTCATCTCCCCCTTTTTGTTTTTGCCATTTGCAGTTTAACATTTTAGCAAAGACTCAGCTATATATTATAAGAAACCAGCAGCAGGGGAGTCCTGCCATGGCTGATTAAGTTTTACTGGTAACCAAATGCCAATTTTTATCTTTAAGATATATAAACTATCTTTAGAAAAATTAATGTTCATGGTATGATTTAAACAAGTATATAATGAGCAATTACCTAAACATTTTATCTCACCAGTGGTTTTGTTCCAATTAATTTGTCCAATCATCATTATATAAGGTAATCGTACACAACTGTGAACATATATGAAACTGTTTACAGTGAAGTGTAAGGAATAGTTTGATGAGGAATTAATCATACCTCCAATCCATGTAGGTAAAGGATATAAAGATGCGGGAAGTTTCCACAAATGTTTTTGTAATGGATAATATGGTAAATGAGGAAATGCAGGTGCAAATCCTCCACCGTGCCATACAATAGACTCATTTCCTGTAGTACTTATAGTATTATTATATTTATTCCACTTTAGATCTGAAGTGTGGCCTTTGGTATGAGTAGAGCCAATAGGACTCCAATCAATGACATTTCCATAGGAATTATTAACCAGTACGCGGGCTGTTTCTCCTCTACAAGTAGTCCAGGAAGCCCATTGGGGCAACTCAGTCAGAATAGGTATTTGACAGGGAGGAATGTGGGGTACAGAAGCATTTGGATCAAATGAAGAATTGTGGAAACTATAGGCACTTAACAAAAACGGTCATCATAAATGTTCCTTATCTGTAGTATTTCTTGTAACATTTAACCATGCCTGGGGTGCAATTTTAAGACAATGATCACCATGTCCAATACAAATAGGAGGTCCCCTCAATCTCACTGTGTAATTTGTAACATTAGTCTCTTCGTATTCAGGCTTTAAAGGTCCTCACTGGGAATATGGTCCAGGCATCCATCTAGAGTCATTAGTATACACTAACAATGGGGCATCATACCAAGAACTGACCTGATTAATGGGAGGATGTGGAATATAGGCCCAATAAGTATGATTATCAGCAGTGACAAAACCAACCAGAGTAGACACCAAAGCCATCATGGCCAAAAACATTGCCAGTGCATTACCCCCATGACCATGTTGTTCAGTGATCTTATTCGCTTCTTGAGTCAATTTTTTAATCGTCCCCAAGTTTGTATAGTCACTATTTGAGTGCTTGGTAGTGGATAATGAAACATTTTCCGGCTATTTGAGTCAATCTGAAGATCTGCTATATCTTTCCAAACCTCTTCCATTTCTTTCTTTCTCTTTTGAGCCATTACTCAGTTTAATCATATTATCTGGTATCCAAAAGGATTCAGTATCTGTGGAGACATAAGCATAACCTCCACCCCAAAGGTTAACTACCGCCGGAAGCCAAAGGGATTTTAGTGTATCATAATAATATATAGGTTGTTGTAGTGGTTCACTAGATACATGTGCCCATTGTCTTTCAGCTGCTGTTGAATTTTCTGCATTTCTATTCAAAAAATTATGAGTAAATAGAGCTTAGGCTATTCGTCGTCTTGGGGATTCCATATAGTCTCCCCCTTTTTGTTTTTGTAATAAAGATTTAAGTGTTCTATTATGCCGTTCAACAATGGCTTGACCTGTGCTATTATAAGGGATACCAGTAAAATGTTTGATAGAATAAGCCTGGACAAATAACTGACATTTCTTAGATAAAAATGAAGGGGCATTGTCCGTTTTTAACCATCTAGGAATCCCCATGATAGCAAAGGCCTCCAAGAGATGAGAAATAACTGCATCAGCACACTCAGATGCCAGCGGTGTTGCCCACGGAAAGCCTGAAAAAGCATCCACAGACACATGAACATGTTTCAATTTACCAAATTCAGGAACAATTGTAACATCCATTTGCCGTAACTGTAAAGGAGCATTCCCATGGTCGTTGGCCCCGACCGATAAAGGAACTGAATCTAATTTTTGACATATGGGGCATTGTTGTACTATTGCACGGGCTTGAGTCCATGAAATATGATGATCATGATGCAAAGAGCGAGCATCACAATGAAAATGGGAATGAGCCTCAGTGGCCTGCAAGACAGAGCCTACAAGAGTATCGATTAATGCATTACATTTACTCAATGGTCCAGGCAAATTGGTATGAGCGTGAATGTGCGTAACAAAAAGAGGTGAGGAATGGGAGTGAATAACTTCCTGCAGCAAGTGAAATAATTCATGTAATTCATTAGAACCAGAAGGAACAGCAACAGTTTCTACAGTTTGTACCACTTGGACAGCATATTGGGAATCTGAAAGAATATTCAAAGGAATATCTCCTACATCAATTAAAAGTAAATATATAGCATGTAATTCAGCTTTCTGATCCAAAGTATAAGGACTTTGAAGTACTTTGTGGTTTACTTTGTCTGTATATCCTGCCAGGCCAAAATTGTTAGCATCTGTGAAATAAGTTTTTGCATTAGATATAGGAGAAAACATAACACAATGAGGAAGGATCCAAGACGTTCTCTGCAGAAATTGAAGCATCTTATGAGAAGGATAATGAGATGTAAAACTTCCTAAAAATTCACTAACAGCCAATTGCCACCGTACATTCAAAGCATATAAGGATTGTGTCTCTGTGAGACGAAGGCAGTACAAGGATCTTGACGAGTTAATTGATGAAAACAGAGCCATCCTTTAGTAATCAAAACAGAAATTTTATCTATATTTGTTTCCAATGATTTAATAGTTTTATGCAGAAGAAAAAGCCATTCAATAATATTATCTTGTTGTAGTAACACACCAGTGGGTGAATGAGGTGTATGAAAAAACCACAAGTTGTAAATTTGTATAGTCAGTAATTCTTTGTAATTGAGCTTGTTGGACTCGAGGGCTATCCGAGGTTGGATCGCCCTCTAGTGTTGAAAATAAATGATGCAAGGCATATGTAGGGATACCCAATGAAGGGCGAAGCCAATTTATATCTCCCAATAACTTCTGAAAATCATTTAAAGTCCTCAATGAATCCCTTCAAATTTGTACCTTCTGGGGAATAATGATTTGTTCAGAAATCTTTTGTCCTCAATAAGAAAAAGGAGGCTGTGATTGAATCTTATCTTCCGCAATTAAAAGATCAAAATCCTAAAGTGTGGCATGAATAATCCTCAACAATTTTGGGCAAGAAAAAGTTGGAGGCATAGCAATTAAAATATCATCCATATAATGAATAAATTTCAAACCCAGAATGGACGGCAGCAGCAAGAAGACTGGCATTGAATGCTCCTGAACCGACATCTCGACACACCTTTATAAATTGATCATTACCTCCTCCAGATTGTTTGGTTGGTTGTATTAGCCTTTTACAGCCTGCACTAGCATTTTAATATGCAAGAGTCTCGAGCATATCAGCCTGAGCTTGCTCATTACTAATTGATCTTTTGACAGCAACATGAAGCCGAGACAAAAAATCAGTATGGGGTTCATTAGGAACTTGCATTATCTTAACAAAAGTTTGGGGGGATTGTCCTGAGTCTTGAATCTGCTGCCAAGCCATAAAGCAAATTGCCTTTAATTGGGCAAGGGCAGCAGGGTTCATTTGACATTGCTGTTGAAGATCAGCCCAGGCACCAGTACCTGTAAGTTGTTCCACATCACGCCCTCCATTACGCTGATAAGGGTTTAGGTGAGACACCCATTCTGCTTCATCTCACCACCACGATTTAAACTGTTTGTATTGAAGAGATGCCAAAGTCATACAAACAAGCACTTCCCAATCTTTTGGGATAAGTAAATTGTCCTCAGCCAAAGACATTAAAAGTCCAGTAACATAAGGGGAGGTAACATCATAAGTACTAGCAGCCTGCTTATGTATCTTTAAGTATTGAAAACTGACAGGATCATATTGCACTTGAAAAAATCCATTAGGAAATTCTTCATTAGGAGGCATTTCCTGTCTTAAAATGGGATAATTAAAAAATCCATTAGGAGGCATGTCAGGAAGAGTCTTTTGGGGAGCCCCTGAATCAGCATCTAACATAATCTTTGTCATTTGAGGTGAATTTGGAAATTTAAAAATACGATGTGGATTGCCAGGGGCGGAAGCAGATGGAGGGATTGATTTCTGCTGTACAACAGGGAAAGCTTGTGCGTCCTGTAAGCAAGCCGCCAGTTTTTGAATAAGATCATCCAAAACATCCATTTTTGGATCGTTCGGGGTCTTAGGTAATGGTGGGTATGATTTAGATTGAATAAGACATTTCTCTTCTAATTCAGGTTTTGGAATCTCAGTCTCATCAGCAGAACATCAGAAGGGTCATCAGACTCTGAACTGGGCATGGGAGGGGCAGAGGCTCAGGAGGAGTCTCATATATATGTGGAGAAAGAATTTTCTTTTGTGGCTTTACTGAATCAGATTGAGGACGCGGGCTGCTATCATCTGAATCAGATTGAAAAGGTTGCAAGGCTAAAGCCACCATGTTAAAAGCTGCCCATTCCTCTGCCGATGTAACTTCTCCAGCCTGATGAGCTCTCCGTACAGTTTTACCAAACTGCCTCCAAATTTTTAAATCGAATTGGTTCTTATTGTCTGGAGTAAACCAATAACAATGTTTCGGTATCTTTTGTAATAATGAAAGTAAAGCCTTCTCTTTAATTTTTAATCCCGAAGCAGTCAACAATGATTTCAATACTGCCATATAATCACTTAACACTGACGGGGAGTTCCCCATTATGCCCCGACTCTAAGTTTCCCGAAGAGATGGCGGAACTCTTCACCATCAGTCAAATCCTCCTCGGTCCCATCCATTCACGTGTCTTACCTTTTATGCCCCATGTTTGGGTGCCAGAGGTTGATTAAAATGATCGGAGACATGAAGGAAGACACAGCAGGCGAGATGCAGGTGAAGAGCAGGGGCCACTGCTCTCTCAGGTGAGTAGCGCTCACCCAGCCGCTGTCACAGCTTTTATTACATTTAGCAAGTTGTGCATGCAAGAGAAGCATTAATGCATAAATTCTGTTATACTTTTCTCAAGAGCAGAAGGCCGTTACCTCCCTTCTCAAGCACTTGGTTATCTATAATATGCCTCCTGGGAACATCCCAAGAAAGTGTTCTCACGACTTCAAATGTTCTCAAGGATTGTTTGCAATCCTTGACTTTTCTTGGTTGTTTACTCGTATGTGAGTGAACACGTCCTTGGGTGCTGACCACAGATGCCATTAACCATTTCCTTCACCCTATTCATACTTATCTCGTATTTTTTTCTTCAGATATCTTTTATTTTAAAAGTAATGTGGTGTTTAAAATGCTTAGATTAATCTGCTTATATAATCATGCACTTTCAGTTTATATTTGATAGTAACTCTTCCCACCCCCTTAGATTTAATTATACCATTAAAATAAAGTTTTCCTAATATTGGCCCACCATGTTTTATTTCAAGACTTTATATCTAACTATGTCAAGTAAATATCACTGATGGTGGGAAGGGAATGGATTTAAATTTAAGAGTGACCAAGGCATGTATAATTGACATTCTATTAAAGTTTTCACCTATCATCCATGAGCAGAAATTCTGATGGTACAAGGTCGGTGCCCACCCTAGCTCAACTCCATGTCAGCTATATTTAAATGATTCTAGGCATATGATAAATGAGCAATGTAATAATATATGTATCACAAGAAGGTAAACAAATTTAGCTTTTAAAATTACATCTTGGTAAATCTTTATTTAGAATGTCAGAGTGTAATTTACACATTACATTTTTTACTTGAAGTTTATTTTACAGGAATAAAAAGTTACGGTTTCTTTCTTTTTTGGGGGGGAATGATGGTTTTTTTTAACTGAACCATTCAATTTTATTCTCTAAAGACATTTTACTGTTTTCATTTCTGTGAAGGCAGTGATCACAAGTCCATTAGCAAAATACATTTTACCATACATTTGAGAGTGATACATTATGATAATTCCAGCAGTTGAATAGTAGATGTTACATAAAAACAAAAATAAAAACTTTCTTAATCAGCTCTTAAGTTTAAATTTTCTCCCTTTAAATATTTTGAGGAAATTATTTATTTATTTATTTATTTCAAATATTCATGAGACTGAAAGCTGATTGTCCCCCCTCCTGCCCATGATGTGGGGGCCATATTCATATTGGGGACATACCCTTTACCAGAAATTGCTTTTCTGTCCTTTGACCCCTTCTAATTATCCTCCAATCTCCCTCCGCCATCCATTCTCCCCTCAACTCCAAATTTTAGCACTAGGAATGTTCCCTCCCTCTGTTGAATCATGGGGCTACTGTGGTCTTTCTTTCCTGCCTTTCTTTCTCTCTTAGCTCCCACATATGAGTGAGCACATGAGGTATTTATCCCTCTGTGCTTTGCATTTTTCACTCAACATAAGTGTCTCCAGATTCATGCATGTTGTTGCAAATGGGAGTATTTCATTCATTTTTATGGCAGAGTAGTAATCCATAGTGTATATATATCATGGTTTCCTTATCCAATCATCTATTAATGGACATTTAGGGTGGTTCCATATCTTGGGTATTGTAAACAAGGCTGCAGTAAACATGGGAGTGCAGGCATCTCCTCGACATTTTAATTTCCATTCCTCTGGATATATACCCAGAAGAGGGATTGCTGAATCATATGGAAGATCTACCTGTAGTTGTTTGAGAAACCTCCAAGTTGTTTTCCATCGTGGTTGTACTAATTTACAATCCCACCAACAGTGCAGTAGTGTTCCCTTCTCTCCACACCCTCACCAGCATTTGTTATTCACTGTCTTTTTCATCATGGCCAGTTTAACTGGAGTGAGGTGGTATCTCAATGTGGTTTTAATTTACATTTCCCTAATGACTAGTGAAGTTGAGCATTTTTTCAGGTATCTGTTGACCATTTGTATGGCTTCCTTTGAAAAATATCTATTCAGCTCCTTTGGCCATTTTTTAATTGAGTAGTTTATTTATATTTTTACTGTATAATTGCTTGAGTTCTATATATATTCTGGATATTAGTCCTTTGTTGGATGCATAGTTGGCAAAAAACTTTCCCCTACTCTGTAGGTTGTCTTTTCACTCTGTTGACTGTTTCCTTTGCTGTGCAGAAGCTTTTTAGTTTGACATAATGCCATTTGTTTATTGTACCTTTAGCTGCCTGTGCTTTTTGGGTCTTATTTGTGAAGTCTGTACCCACTCGTACTTCTTGGAGTGCTTCCCCTATGTTTTCTTCAAGGAGTTTTATTGTTTTAGCACGTATATTTAATTCTTTAATCCATTTTGAGTTGATTTTGGTATATGGTGAGAGGAACAGGTCTAGTTTCATTTTCATACATATGATTATCCAGTTTTCCCAGCACCATTTGTTGACGAGGCAGTCTCTTCCCTAGTGTGTGGACTTCTGCTTTTGTCAAAGATCAGATGGCTGTGGGTGTATGGGTTGATTTTGGGGTTCTCTATTCTATTCTATTGATCCGTGTGTCTGTTTTTATGCCAGTACCATGTTGTTGTGGTAATTATAGCTTTGTAATGTAGTTTAAAGTCAGGTAGTGTTATGCCTCCAGCTTTATTATTATTATTTTTTTGCTCAGAATTGCTTTGGCTATGCATGGTCTTTTGCTATTCCATATAAATATCTGGATAGATTTTTATATTTCTGCAAACAATGTCGTTGGAATTTTCATGAGGATTGCATTAAATCTGTAGAGATCACTTTGGGTAATATGGACATTTTCACTATGTTAATTCTTCCAGTCCAAGAGCATGGGATATTTTTCCATCTTGTGTCCTCTTTAATTTCTCTCAACAGTTGTTTGTAGTTCTTTTCATAGAGATTTTTAACATCCTTGGTTAACTTCCTTCCCAAGTATTTTTTTTTTTTTTGGTGGCTATTGTAAATTTGCTAGCTTCCTTGATTTCTCTTTCTGCCTGCTCACTATTAAAGAATAGAAATGCTACTGATTTTTGTGAGTTGATATTGTATCCTGCTACTTTACTGAAATCATTTATCAACTCCAGGAGTTTTTTTGTAGAACCTTTATGCTGTTCAATATATAGGGTCATATCATCTGAAAACAGGGACAGTGTGAATTCATCTTTCCAATCTCGATGCCCTTTATTTCCTTCTCTTCTCTGATTGCTCGGGCTAGTACTTCCAACACTATGTTGAATAGGAGTGGTAAGTGTGGGCACCTTTGTTTAGTTCCTGTTTTTAAGGGGAAAGCTTTCAACTTTTCCACATTCAGAATGATATTGGGAGTGGATTTATCATATATGGCTTTATGTTGACATACTTTCCATCTATACCTAAATTGTACAGTCTTTATCATGAATGAATGTTGAATTTTGTTAAATGCTTTTTTAGCATCTATAGAGATGATCATATGGTTTTGCCATTACTTTTATTGATGTGGTATATCACATTAATTGATTTGTGTATGTTGACTCAACCTTGCATTCCTGGGATGAATCCCACTTGATCATGGTGTATAATTTTGTGTATGTGTTGTTGTATTCTGTTAGTTAGTATTTTATTGAGGATTTTTGCATCTATATTCATCAAGGATATTGGCCTGCAGTCTTCTATTTTTGATGTAGCTTTCTCTGGTTTTGGTATCAGCGTGATATTTCCCTCATAGAATTAGTTTGGGAGAATGGCCTCTGTTTCAGGCTTTTGGAATAGTTTGTAGAGAATTGGTATCAGTTCCTCTTTGAAAGTTTGGTAGAACTCTGTGGTGAACCCATCTGGTCCTGGGATTTTCCTGTGTTAATTAAACAGCCTGTCTAAATGGTCAGAAATGATATTTTCTGCTTATTCAAGACTCTCTGGGTAGACTCTCTGCCTTTTTTTTTTGTTGTTGTTTGTTTGTTTTGTTTTGTTTTCATTGAATGAATCTTCCAGCTCCATAATCTCTGCCACATTCTCTTTCAAGGCAATTATTTCTTTGTACGTTTCTTCTTTCAGATCCTGTATGTTTTTTCTCATTTCATTGTCTTGTCTAAGTTTCCTTGTGTCTCATTTAGTTTTCATAGAATTGTTGCTTTAAATTCCTTGTCAGTCATTTCAAAGACTTCCTGTTCTATAGGATCTAGAGCTTGAGAGTTACTGTTTTCCTTTGGTTGTGATGTGCTTTCTTGATTTTTCATATTTCTGTTATCTTTCCTTTGGTGTTTTGTCATTGTGGCAGGGAGTATCACAGTCCACCCATTTCACCTGTTGTCTGGCTTGGATCCTGAAGGGACAGCTAATTCTAGGCAGCAGTAACTAGCCTGTGCTGAGAGTCCCATGAAGCTTGTCTATTCCAGCTTGGCTATCTCAGGGCAATGGGTCTTAAGGCTCTGAAGTCTCTGTAAGTGGCAGGGACCAACCTGGTCTGAAAGTCTCGCAACACCTGCCTTTTCCGGCAGGGTTGTCTTGGAGTTTGTGGTTCCTGAGTCTCTTATGTCCTTATAAGTGGTGAAGATGGACCCATGCTGAAGGTCTCGCAGCACCTGACTTTTCTGATGTGGCTGTCTCAGAGGGTGTGGGCCCGGAGGTGGTTGCCTGTGCTTTTAATGCCATATTCTAAAGAACTTTGCCAAGAGCAATGTCAATAGTCTTAAAAAAAATGAATAGCTTTATAGTTCATTTAATTAATTAATTAATTAATTAATATTTGTTTGTTTTTTATTTTATCAATATACAATGTACTTGTTTTTCATGTCCCGTTACTGATTCCTCCTTACCCCTCCCTCAACCCCTCCCCAAACACCAACATCATATCTGTTCACATGTCTTAACAAGTTCAAGGAATTGTGATTGTTTTATCTTCTTCCCTGCCCCCCCATTTCTTTATGTATTTATTTATTTATAGCTCCCACAAATAAGTGAGAATATGTGGTATTTCTTTTTCTGTGCCTGTCTTATTTCACTTAAATAATCTTTTCTAAGTCCATCCATGTTGTAGTAGTATTTCATTCTTTTTTATAGCAGAGTAGTATTCCATTATGTAGTTATACCACATTTTCCATATCCACTCACGTGATGATGGACATTTGGGCTGGTTCCAACCCTTAACTACTGTAAATAGCACTGTGATAAACATTGGGGTACAGGTATCCCTTCAGCATGATGATTTCCATTCCTCTGGGTATATTCCCAGGAATAGCTGGGTCATATTGTAGATCTATCTGAAATTGGTTGAGGAACGTCCAAGCCATTTTCCATAAAGGCTGCACCATTTTGCAGTCCCACTAACAGTGTTGAAGTGCTTATTTTTCTCTTCAACCTCAACAGAATTCATCATTCTCAGTTCACTTTTTTATTGTCTTTAATTCATCTTGAGTTTTGCTTCATATAAAGTGTGAAATAAGGGATCAAATTTGTTATTCTGCATAAGAATATCCACTTTTTCCAACACCATTAGGAAAAGGGCCTGTCATTTCTCC
Organism: Cynocephalus volans; assembly: GCF_027409185.1. NCBI lineage: Eukaryota > Metazoa > Chordata > Mammalia > Dermoptera > Cynocephalidae > Cynocephalus > Cynocephalus volans. The sequence goes on from NC_084462.1 coordinate 185,439,969, forward strand.
ATTGTGTGTTTAGGTGGCTTAGTTGGAGATTCAGTTGACTCAAGTCATGTGGACTTCAGAATCTCTATTCTTTTCCTTGGTCCATGTGTATATTTTTGTTCCAGTATCATGGTGCTTTGTCATTATAGTTTTATAGTTTATGTATAATTTGCAGATGTCCAGTGTGAGGTGCAGCTGGTTCAGAGAAGGCTTGGTATAGCTGGAGTGTCCTTGAGACTCTCCTGCACATCCTCTGGATTCACCTTTGATGACTAGACATACACTCGATCCACTAGGTTCCTGGAAAGGGGTTGGAGTCAGTCTCATCTGTTAATTGCAGTGGTGGTAGCACAAGCTACGCAGACTCTGTGCGGGGCCAATTCACCATCTCCAGAGAAAATGCCAAGAACACTCTGCATATGCAAATGAAAAATTTGAGAGCCACATACACGGCCATGTATTATTGTGTGAGAGACACAATAATAGGAAGTCAGTGTGAGCTGAGACACAGACCTCCCTGCAGGGGTGCCCTGACCACCAGGGGGTGCTGAGGACACACTAAGCATAGCAGCCTAGTGCCAGTGGCAGGTGCAGAGGACAGTGAAGAGTTTCCTGTAAAGATCAGCGGTTTCTTGTCCTTCCCAAGTTTTCAGGTGTCTCCAGAGACATTCATGCCTTTTTCTTCGTGTTTTTAAACACTCACATCCTCTCTCAGATAATGAGGAAGAAACTGACTATGTCTTTTTGCAGACTATGTGAATAGTCAGTAGGGTCATTTCCTTCACTGAATTTCTATGATTCATGTTTCATTCATGACAAACATATCTTCCTGAAAATTCTCATCATCTTTGATTGGAAATAATTTAAATGAAGATAAACAAGACCCATTTACTGTGTGTTATAAGCTCGCAATCTTAGCCCTCAAACACCCTTTATTTGTATATGAACACCTCCCCTCAGATAGGCACACCCCCACCCCTTGTGGTTTTGAGTAAAGATATATCCATCGATGCTCTCAACCCAACTTAATTCCCTAGTGTCCATCTCATGTATTCGTTCAGCTATGGACCCACCAGCAAGTGACAGGTGGGTCAGCTGAAGCTGTCTAAGCTATCCCAGCGAGCCCTTGTATCTTTCACACATACAATCAGGTAACTCAGGCACTAGTGCCGGACAGTCCTGCATCTTGTGAGAGGCACAAGAGGCTGATGATGCTAGGTCACCTATAACAACTTACATACCTTATAGGAGAGCATGACCAGATGGCTCCACCAGCTTCAGAACACCTTGATGGACAAGAGCATGAGATGCGATGGTCACAAAGTGGTCAGAAAGTAGGCTGTGCAGGCTGGTCAACCCCAATGTAACCAATGTCCCCAGTGCCCAGTCCCCATATATGCAGTCACATATAGAACTTATTGAAGCAGAGAGCAGAATGGTAGTTTCCAGAGAATTGGAGTTGTAGAAATAAAGAGATACTGGTTAAAGTTTATAAAGCTTCTAGTAAATGGGATGAATAAATTCTGGAAATCTGATGTACACCATGGTGACTTTAATGAATACTAATGTGTTTTATACTTGAAAACTGCTAAGAGGCTTTATCTCAAGTGTTCTCATGATACACACACAAATAAGTATATATAAAGTGATAGACTTGTTAATTTAAATTGATGTTATCATTTCACAATGTATACATATATCAAAGTGTCTAATTGCACACCATAAATGTGTATAACTAATGTTCCCAATGACCATACTCCAAATATGCAGTCAAGTACATGTGAGTGTTAATGGTGTGGAGCACAGGTGCAGAAGGGCTGAGAGAATAATCCACTAATGGGATTGCTTTTAGAGGAAAATTAATATATAGTAAATGCAAATGAGATATTCATTCTTTCTAAAAATGTAGGTAAAGGGTAGATAATGTGTATTTAAACTGAATAGAGTGGCTGTCTAGTTAGCTCAATTGGTTACAGTGCAGCCATTACTATTGCACACATTCAAAAATAATGCATTACTGCCTATTCTTTATACTCAATCACACTCTCTACAAATTTTACCCATTAGGTTTTTCTATATATAGGGTCATGTCATCTGCAAAGAGGGACATTTGGCTTTGTCTTTTACAATGTGCATGCTCTTTATTTCTTTTTCTTGCCTGGTTGTTCTGCTAGGATTTCTAATAGTATGCTAAAGAGGAGTAGTGAGAGTGGGCATCCTTTTCCTGTACTTAAGGGAAAAAGTCTTCAAGTTTTCTTCATTCAGGAGGATAATAGACGTGGGTTTGTCATATATGGCTTTTATTAAGTTGATATACTTTCCTTCTATATCTAATTTGCTAAGAGCATTTGTCATGAAGGGATACTGAATTTTGTTGGATGTTTTTTTCTGTATTTATTGAGATAAATCACATGGTTTTTGTCTTTGATTTTGTTGATGTGCTGTATGACAACATATGACTTTTGGGTTTTGTTGATGTGCATATGTTAAATCATTTTTGCTTCCGTGGGAAGAATCCCACTTGATCATGGTGTATAATTATTTTGGTTTGTTCTATATTCAGATTGCTAATATTTTGGGGGGATTTTTATGTCTACATTCACCAGTGATATATGCCTGTAGTTTTAAATTTTTGTTATTTCTTTACCTGGTTTTGGTGTCAGGGTGTTACTGGCATCAAAGAATGAGTTTGGGAAAGTGGCCACTATTTCAATATTTTGGAATAAAGAGAATTGGTAGTAATTCCTCTTTACATATTGGTTGAATTCAGCAGTAAATCCATCCAGTCCAGGGCTTTCCTTTGTTGGGAGACTGCCGATTATGGCTTCAATCCCATGGCTTGTTATTGGTCTGTTCGGGTTTTTTATTTCTTCTTGGTTCTATCTTGGTAGTTTGTATGCACTCAGAAATTTATCCATTTCCTCCAGGATTGCAAATGTTGGCAAACAGTTATGATAGTCTCTAATGATTCTTTGTCTAACTGTTTTATCAGGTTTACTGTCTCCTTTTTCATTTCTCATTTTGGTTATTTGGGTCTTCCCTCTTAGTCTAGCTGATGGTTTACCTATTTTGTTTATCTTCTCAAAAAATACAACTTTTTCATTTCATTGAAATGTATCATTTTGGGGGGGGGGTTCTGTATATATTTTAATTCTGCTCTGACCTTAGTTATTTATTTTCAATTACTACTTTTAGAATTGGATTTAGAATTGGATTGTTCTTGTTTTTCTAGCTCTTTGAGATGTATTGTCATTTATATGAAGTCTTTCTATTCTTTTGATTTCCTTTTTAAAAATTTATTTATTTATTTTGCTATAAATTCTCTCTTACTATTGCTTTGCAGTATATCACAGATTTTGGTATGATCTTTATTTTCATTAACTTCAAGAATTTTTTGATTTCTTGTTTAATTTCTTCTGGGACCCATAGGTCATTCAGTGGCCTGTTGCTTAATTTCCATGTATTTGTATAGTTTCCAGATGTTTGCTTATTATTGATTATTGATTTCCAGTTTAAATCCATTGTAGTCTGAAAAAATACTTGAAATGCTTTTGATTTTTAATAATTTTCTGCTACTTGATTTGTGACATAACATGTGGTCTATCATGCAGAATTTTTCATGTGCTTATGAGAATATTATATATTCTGTAGTTATTGGATGAAATGTTCTGTAGATATATTCCAGGTCCAATCTGCATAAAATGTAGTTAAATCCTGTCCTTCTGTTAATTTCTTGCCTAAATTCTCTGTCCAATGCTGAGAGGGGGTATTCAGGTCCCTCAGTGTTATCATATTGGGGTCTACCTACCTCCTTAGGTCTAGTAGTGTTTCTTTTATACATCTGGGTGCCCCAGAGTTGGGTGAATATATATGTATGATGTTATGTTTTCTTGTTGGATAGATCCCTTTATCATTATATAGTGGCCTTCTTTGTCTCATTTTGTGGTTTTTGGTTTAAAGTCTATTTACCCAGTACAAGAATAGTTACTTTCACTCATATTTTGTTTTACTTCTATGGTATATCTTTTTCCATCCCTACAATGTTAGTCTGTGTGTGTCATTCCAAGTGAGGCAAGCCTCTTGAAGACAGCATATAGTTGGTCTAAGCTTCTTAATCCAAACAGTCAGTCGGTGTCTTTTCAGAGTGGAGGTAATCCATTTACATTTATGGTTGTTATTGAAAGGCGTCTGACACTTGGCATTTTATTGTTTTTTTGTTTGGATGTTTTAAATATGCTGTGTTCCTTTCATTCCCTTTTATCATTTGTCTCCAATGGTTTTTTTCATATTTTGAAATGGTAATATTCAGTTTCTTTCTATTTTGCATTTGCAGTTATGTTTACCAGTGGATTTTGTACTTTGTATGAATTCATGGTAGTGATAATCATGTTTTGGATTCCAGATTCAGAACTCCCTTGAGAATTTCTCACATGGCTGGCCATGTGGTGATGATGAACACCCACGGTTTTTTTTCTGGGAAATACGCTATTTCTCTCTCATTTCTGAAAGATAACTAGCCTTGCTAGTTATAGTATTCTTGGCTGTCGGTATTTAAAAAAATGTTTTGAATATATCATCCCATTTTTTTCTGGTGTGTACAGTTTTTGTAGGAAGTCTGAAGTTAGTCTGATGTGGGCTCGCTTAAAGGTGACTTAATGATTTTCTCTTGCAGCTTTTAGAATGATCTCTTTGTCTGTGAGCTTTGTCAGTTTGACAATAATGTATCTTGGAGAGGATCTTTTGGTTTGGGGGTTTTTTTGTTTATTTTTTTAATTTATTTTTTATTATACATACATGTAGGGTACAATGTTGATTTTTAATAATTGTGTACAACGTGTGGTGGTTAGATCAGTATAGTCAGCTTATTCATCATTGCAGTGCACAGTCGTTCTTTGTGTCTGTTGACTTATTCCTCCTTAGTCCCCCTCCCTCTACACCCCCCTCCGCATTCCACCTCCAGTTTTCTAAAATGTCATTGTATTACTGTGATTGTTGTTTGTTTGTTTCTTTCTCTCTATTTCTCTTTATTGTTCATTTGTTTATTTATGGATTCAGCTTCCAGTTATGAGTGAGAACATGTGATATTCCTATTTGTGTACCGGGGTTGTTTCACTTATAATAATTTTCTCCACGCTCATTGATGTTGCTGTAAATGGTAGAATTGCATTCTTTTTTATGGCTGAGTAGTATTCCATTCTGTACATTTACCACAATTTCCATCCACCAATGGACATTTGGTTTGGTTCCTTCACCCAGCTGTTGTAAATAGAGCTGCAATAAATATGGGTGTGCAGATATCCCTTCAACCTTATGTTTTCCAATCCTCTGGATCCATCCTTAGGTGTGGGATTGCTGGATCATATGGCAGTTCTATCTTTAGTTGTTTAATGAACCTCCATACTGTTCTCCATAGTGTCTGTACTAATTTACAGTCCCAGCAACAGTGCAGGAGGTTTCCTCTCTCTCCACATCCTTGCCAGCATTTGTTATTCTCTGTGTTTTTATAATGGCCAGTCTGATTGGGGAGAGGTGATATCTCAAAGTGGTTTTGATTTGCATTTCCCTGATGATTAGTGATGTCGAGAATTTCAAGGTGCCCAACTGGAAAATCTCAAAGACTTAATTTAGAATTTTAATATTAGGGAAATCCTTAAAGAATGTCAAAGGTTTTATCACATTTGATCAAAACAGGATTACAGGTTTCTGTGAAATATAAGAAATGTATTTAACCAAAGCGATAACAAGATACTTCAAAAGCAGCTCAGAAATTTACATAGATATAAACACTTTAACCCTTTCAAAGCTCAGTTTATGTAAGTTGTCAAATGGGTAATAAAGACATCATGAGAAACTATTTTGATAAAAACTAAAATCTTTGTTTATTAGGCCAATTACCAAAGAGACAAGAAAAACCTCCTTACCATGATTTTCTTTACTTTTCTTTTCTTTTTTTTCATTTAGACCATTTAGATAATGTTTAAGTCAAATATGATGAAAAGGTATTTTGTATTTATTTGTACACAGGAAGAAAGTATCCAAGGTTATTAGAGTAACAATCCACACATTTCTAGAGAAACAATTGTATGGGATAAAAATTATATTCTAAGAAAAATATTGCTTCTCTAGGCCTTCAAAACATTTCAGTGTCAGATGATTACAGCAGAGTTAAGTGATGAAAATGTTGTAGAGAGTTATTTAAATCTTTTCAAGGGTAGAAAAGGTGGAGACTGCAGACAATCATAACTTGACAATCATAACCTAACAATCATGCACGGTGAGACACAGCACAAGTTGAAGTGGCTACAGGTACACTACATTGTACTTTCTTTGGTAAAATACCTATTTATTTATTTTCCTGGTTTTTGCTTGTTTTTACTTGATTGTCTTCCCACTGTTGAATTGTAAGATTTCATATATTTTGATTATAAAATCTTCATCAAGTATATGATTGGTAAATATTTTTTTCATTCCATGGCTTTTTATTTTGTTTTGTGAATGTCATTTGAAAAAAACATATTTTTATATTGATGAAGTGCTCCATACACTTATTTTATTAATTATGAATTTAGTTTTATATATAATCATTGGTCAACTTGATTTTCTGAATAACTTTTTTTATGGATTCTTTTTAAATTTTATAATTTAAAAACTTACATGGGGCTGTAAGATGCATTTAAATTTACTTATTAAACATGGTGTCAGATAAAGGTCTACATGCATTTCCCATTACATGTAGATAATTGATTTTTCCAACAGCAATTGTTGAAATATGCACATGTTGGGCTGACCCTGTGGCACACTCAGGAGAGTGCGGCGCTGGGAGCGTGGCTGCACTCCACCGCGAGTCCGGATCCTACATAGGGATGGCCAGTTCGCTCACTGGCTGAGCGCAGTGCGGCCGGTCACAAAAAAAGACAAAAAAAAAAAAAAAAAGAAATATGCACATGTTTCACATTTGCTTGGCATCTTTCTCAAATATACACTGACTTTTAATTAAAAATAAGATAAAAGAAAGCATAATTTGAACAGGCTTTTATATTTACCCACTCTTTTTTAAAAAAATCACTTTCTACATTCTTTATTTCTTCTTCGGAATTTGAATTCCCACCTGGCTTCACTTGCCCTCAGCCTGAAGGGCGTCTTTTAGTACATGTGGGATATGTCTGATGGTAAAATCTCCCAATCTTCATTGTGTGTGAGAGTGTGAGTTTGAGTGTGTGTCTCTGTACAACATTGTTTTTGTTCAGTAGCAAGACACGGATTCTACCTGTTTATTCCAGGTCAATACCCAGATAATAGGGGTAACTTTTATATTTAGATATATTTTGTATTTTTCATAAAGGTAAATAGAGTGATAATTTTTGTAAAACTGATGTATGGATTGTTTTACCCACATTCATGAAAGTTCAACTCACTGTCATCAGGATAAAGGACAAGAGAGAGGAGTAGTCTGTGTTAGAAGAAGCACATGTGCATCCAAACTTCAGGGCACACAGAAGCCAGTAATCATTCTAAAGTGGACAGAGACTCAGCACAGATCTCTTCTGTCTCTTCAGGATTGACTAAGGAGTTGTCCTCTGTGTCTTGGCTCTGGAGAAGATGAGATACATAAAAACAAAAGGTCAAAGCATTCCTGGGACAAATGGGGACTTGGATAGAGTGGAAATGTCACTACTCTCCAGGGAAGGTTCTCTCAGCCTCTCTCTGCACCTGTTCCTGAGCCCATTCAGTGTGTCTTGAAACCTCCCTGCAGCCGTGCAACTTCCTGAACTCTCCAGGGAAGGTTTTGGCCACCTGCCCTTCGCTGTGGTTCCTGATGTTTCTCTCACACAGTGATAAATGCCTGTGTCCTCAGCTGTCATATGACTCAGCTGCAAATACACTTGGCTCTTGAAGTTGTGTTTAGCAAGGGTATTATGAGGTATGGAGGCTGGGCTGTGGTTAGTATTTCCATCATTGTGCATTTTTTCCCACATATTCCAGGTCTTTCCCACAGGCTTGAGGATCAAGAAAATATGGTAATTGGAGAGAGGGAAGCCAGACAACATGCAGCTGATGGAGATTCTCTAGGAGTACTTCTGCATCCCTGGGCTGGAATCTAGCAGGTGCACCTGGGACCTCACACCTGGAATTAGAGTTACAATTAGCTAACTGCAAACACATGAGAGAGAAGCAGTTCCTGAATTTGAAGGTGCTCACAGGGCGGTATTACCACAAAGTCAAGAAGGGTCCAAAAGGGCTCCATCCCAACAGACAGCCTAGGCAATCTGGGAAGGAGACTGAGCAGGGCATCCTGGACCTGGACCATGCTAGGAGCCTTGTTGGCTACTTACATCTAGGCTGATTTACATGGGGTGGTCTTCAGGTAGCAAAATGGGAGGGATCATGAAACCAAGTACTAATTCCCAGTATCATCAGAGAATGTTTCTGCCCTGGGCCTCATGTCAGCATTTTTCAAAACATCTCTGTGTTCCTGTCTGGGTGGCCCAGTCCTCTCCTGTTGTCTTCCTTTGAAACTCACACTGTTGGTTAAAGAGGAAGGAGGAAAGGAGCAAGAATTCTGAGCATCCACACCTCTGGGGGACTTGCTTTCTGCACCTGCCTGCATGTGTGGGTGTTATCCAGCCATTTATAATAATAACCATGTAAGTGTTCCTACCACTTTTTGCCTCTAGCATATTGTTCCAGGTAAGCAGTTTTCATGTATGGTCCTGGATTCAGCTGTGTCTCCAGTTTTCAGTGTGGTCATTTCCCCTACCATATCAGTATTATGATGTGTCCACAGACAATGATGACATGGATTATGGCCAAAATAAAACTACACAAAGACTAAACTATCACATCTGCCTGGAACCAAAATAAAACACCCTACCACCTCTCAGCATAAAACACATCTACAGGAGAGAGTCTCTCTCCTCACAAGCCACTCCAGACTATTAGAAGAAGGAACTTCTCAACTAAATGTCCAGAAATCAGTGAAGGGATACAAGAAATATGGGGAAAAATGAAACCCTCAAATAAATAATTCTCTAGTACGCAATCCCAAACAACAAAAAAAACCTCTGAAATGACTGAAAATGTATTCCAAATACAGCCTTATGGAAACTCAATGAGATACACGAAACCTCAAACAGAGACATAACAAAATGAGAAAAACAAACTGGGATGTGAAGGACAAACTTTATAATCAGAGAGATACTTTAAAATAGAATGTAGTAGAACTGCTGAAACTGAACAATTCATTAAACAAAGGAAAAAATATAACCAAAAGCTTAAGCAACAATCTAGGGAGGGCAAAAGAAATAATTTCTCATATCAAAGGAAGGCTTTTTGAAATAACCCAATTAGACAAAAAGAAAGAAAGAAAGGATGAAAGAAAGAAAGTTTAATTTGAAAAAAAAGAAGAAAAGCTACAAGAGTTGTCACACCACCTTAATCATATAAAAATTTGTATTATGGGTGATCTGAAAGGGGAAGAGGAAAGAAAGGGCATTGAAAACATATTCAATTAAATAATAGTGGATTTTTCTCCCTTGTATTAAGAGAGAGATGGACTTCCAGATCCAACAGATTCAAAGATCTTCAATTAGATTCAACCCCAAAAGGTCCTGTCCAAGACACGTTTTATTCAAACTGTGAAAAGTCAAAGACAAAGAGAGAATCCTTAAAACAACCTGACAAAAGATCAAGTCAGCTATAAAGGTGTCCTCATCAGACTAACAGAGGATTTATGAGGAGAAACCTTACCGTCCAAGAGAAAATTGGATGACATATTCGACATAATTAGATAAAAAACAAAAATTGCCAGCCAAAAATATTATTCCTGGCAAGGGTGTAATTGAGAAAGTAAGGAGAAATAGTGGATTTCTCTGTCAAATAAAAATTGCCTGAGTTCAACACTATAAAGCCAGCACTACAAGAAATCCATAAGGGAGTCCTGCATCTGGAATCCAAAAATGATAATCAACACCAAGAAAACACAAGAAATAACAAAACACCCTGGTAGAGCAGACATGCAAACAAGTTAGAGGAAGAAACTATATCTGACCACTACAAATAAAAAAAAAATGCACAGAAGACAAACAAAAGGTAAAGAAATGAACAAAAGATATTCATATTGATTTTTTAAAAATCATACAAAATCAATAAAATGCAGAGTAAGAAAATACCATTCAATAACATCCCTAAATGTAAATGGGTTGAATTCCACTCAACAGATTAGAAGAATGAATTTAAAAACTAGACCCAACTATATGATGACTAGAAGAAATTCACCACACATCTAAACACACAGACAGATTAATAGTGAAGTAACGGAAAAAGATATTCCATGCTGCTGGAGACCAGCTCCACAGGATTCATTGGACCTGAACAGGTGGTGTGCTGTGGGTGAGGAAAAAAGAGAAAGGCGGACCACGAATGTCTAGTGCAAGTGTGGACAACAACCACATGAATCTTGCTTTATTTATATTTAGTTTAATTTTTTCTTGATGATTTATCTTTTAATCAAAGCATTTTATTTTGTTTCTATTGAAAAGGAAATGTCAAAATGTTCCAAAGCACTCACGCTGTGACAAAAGCACCTACCTTATGCATCAATAGTTCACCCCAAAGCCTGTGGCTTGTGGCCAGGAAACTATACAATAGCAGCATGCTTGGCTTTAAAACATCAGACTTTTGGTCCGAATCATAAACCTTACCCTTCTTAGCTTACAATTGAACCCCTTTTTATTCTTACTTATACTTACTACACTTAATTTTAATAACATTGATTAGTTACAATTAACAATTTAATATTGCTTATACTCTATATTGATCATTTTAACTTATGATCAAAATCACAATGTTAATACCTTTTATTTCCCCCCGATAGACTCTGGGAACAGCACAGGGGACAAAGTGAAAAGTTAAGTGATCCTACTCAAACTAACAAAAACACACTTTATCATTCTTATTATTACTAGGGAAACAACATGTTCTTGGTAAATCAAGTGAAACTGTGGGAATGGATAAAAACAAGGAAATTTGTAACTGGTTATGATCAATTAGTTGTAAACAAACAGGAAAATCCACGGAGCCATGTCAAACATACGGGACCCCCTGCAGCCTAGCTGAACAAGGGGTATTGCTCCTCAGGCTCCCATGCCGTTCCCTATAACAGGATGTCTCATGGCACCATGCAAATAGAAACCCCAAAAAAGCAAAAGTACTATTCTTATATTGGTTAAAATATATGTTAAACAAAAAAAACTATCAAAAAAAAAAAAAAGACAAAGAGGCTATTATATCATAAAAAAGTGATGTGTACAGCAAGAGGATATAACCATAATAAGTATACATGCCAAACATCAGAGAACCCAGATATAAAAAAGCAAATGCTATAAAACCTAAAGAGAGATATAGACTAGAAACAATAAAAATTGAAGATATAAACACACCTCTCTTAATGTTGTGCAGACCATCAAGGCAACAAACCAGTACAGACATGCAGGATTGGATTAACCTACACTTTAGACCAATTGGGCTTTGCAGAAATCTGCAGAACATTTCATCCAACAACAGAATATGCATACTTCTCATTAGCCCATGGAACTTTCACCAAGACAGAATACATGTTAGGTTGCAAATCAAGTCTCACTAAATTAAAAAAAATAATAATGAAATTATATCATGTGTTGTGCTTTCAGACCAAAACATTAAAATTAGAAATCAACAACAAGCGAAACTTTGGAATCCATACAAAAGCATGGGAGTTAAACAACATGCTTTTGAACAAGCCAGGAGTTGAAGAACACATTAAAAAGGAAAACAACAAATTTCTTAAAACTAATGAAATTAGAAACACATTATGGAGACACTGCCGCCCATGCAGAAGAACGAGGCTGAGGTGAGAAACGAGGTAGGAGAGTCTCTCCAGAGGCTGTTGCGGTCCTGGAGACCCACTGCTCCCAAGTTCCAGCATCAGAAAAGAAGAGAAACTTGTGCCCACAACGCCCACATCAGCATACCACATCCACTCAAAGGAGGCTTCTCAATCCCAAAAATTCAGCCAGGGTTTTTAGCTGCTGCTGAAGGAAAAGGCAGAAGAGGGGAAGACTTTTTCCAAAAGAAATGTATTTAGATCAGTGAAATTATTTAAATGATGGGATCCTAAGATGGTGGTGGCTGCGGCGGTTGGCGCAGAGTAGCTGAAGTGGAAACGGCGGCCACCGGGCCTTAGGCAGCTGGGAAACTTGTGGACCTTCCTCTTGCCATTTCTTAAGGGAGGACCACTGCTGGTGGCCAGTCGCAGGGGCTGACCGCCACTTTGCCCTTGGCAGGAGAGGCTGCCGCGTTTACAGGCAACAGCTTTGAAGTGTGGAGCAGGAAAAGAACTGTTTCTTAGCTGCAAAAGTGAGTCTCTAAACAGTGAACATGGCACCAGGCTGCTGTTGATGCTACCAGGATCCTGGAGGCCGGGGCCATGCTGAAGGCAGCCAGCTGCCCTATTCAGGATTCGAGGTTTCAGGCCGGCATAAAAGAAGATTCCTGGGAGTGCCCGAGCCACTCTGCAGGACCAAGTGAGCAGCCTGAGGTGGAGGCAGCAGAGAACGGGGACGGTGAATACTCAGAGGCAGAGAGGGAGCCGCCCGACCCGGCAGAGCAATGTGAGTGACCCCCAGCCTGGCCCTGCTCAGGGGGCGGACTCCCACCCAGCTTCTGCCTGCCCCATGGGGTCACTCACTGGCTCTGGGGCTGCCTCCATTTTCTCAGGTGGTGGCAGCTCCGGCCCAGCTAGGCCAAGCCTGTCCTCCTCAAACGGCTCGACTCCCCAGTGAGCCTTCCCACTAGCTTGCCCCCGTGCATGGCTTCCCGGGGCCTGTGGGCCCGGCCTCCCCTCCAACTTCCTCCACAGTTTTCTGGTGGGACTGGTGGTGTGGGGCATCCCCAGCCAGTGTCGGGAGGGCAAGGAAGTATGGGCTGGGCTGACTGTCACTCCACCACTCCCTGGGCTCTGGCCCACAGTAAACTTCCTGTCACCAGGAGGCAGATACCATCTCTGTGGCCATCAGTTCGGAAAAATGCCTAACCAATTTCTGGTTAGGAATAGTGTGATCGGAGAGGTCCTGAGCTCGCTTGAACCTGCCGGAGTGTTGACTGCGGGCAGGCAATGGACTTGGTCCATGCCAGGGGGATTCAAAGGTGAACCGTGTGCTGTGGGCTCCTCCCCCGAGGAGCTCATGCTCTGGTGAGGGAGATAAGACAAGTACACAAATAACTGTGATACCAGGAGGAAGGTGATAAGTCCCGAGAAAGATCTACACAGTGCTACAAAGGCACCCAGAGCGACAGGTCGTCTGCACCAAGCAGAAACCTGGTATACTTCCTGGGTGAGGTGGTGCCAAGCAGGGTCTTGAAGGCCCAGCTGATAGACGAGGTTTGCAGAAGACACGTCCCAGCCCAGCCCAGTGTGCACAAAGTGGGGAGATGTGTGGCTAGGGAAGAGGAGACTCGAGAGAAACCACACACCCTGTGGGTGCACCACTGCACGATCCAACAGCCCGGGCCAGAGCACACGGAACAGGGAGAAGTCTTGAACGGGAAGTGGAAGCTCAGCAGAGACAACAAACCCTGTGGTATGGCCCTGTGATCCAGCAGCCCAGCAGAGTCCAAGCTGACCAGAGAGGTGGCTCCCTGGAGAGGCCCAAGACCCGAGGCAACCACACACACAAGGCACTAGAGGACAACTGAGCAGTCATGGAGGTAGCCATACCAAATTGGCAACCACAGCAACATCTTAGTTAGTCATTAGTCTCAAATCGGTGGACTGTGAAACCCCTGCCACAATGAATAAACACCAAAAAAAAAAGATACCAGAAATACAAAAAATCGAGAAATTACACCACCAAAAGTTAATAAATCTCAAACTCTAGATCCTATAGAACAAGAAGCCCTTGAAATGACTGACAAGGAATTTCAGGTGATAAATCTAAGGAAACTGAATGAGATGCAAGAAAACTCAGCTAGACATCATGATGAAACGAGGAAAAGTATACAGGAACTGAAAGAGGAAATGTACAAGGAAATCAATGTCCTGAAAAAAAATGTAGAAGAACTTGCTGAACTGAAGAAGTTATTCAGCGAAATAAAAAACACAATGGAGAGTTTAACCAGCAGGCTTGTTGAAGTTGAAGAGAGAACCTCTGAACTTGAAGATGGGCTGTTTGAAATAACACAAGCAGACAAAAAAAAAAAAAAAAGAAAGAAAGAAAAAGAAAAAGAAAAAAGAATCAAAGACATTGAAGGAAATCTGAGAGAGATATCAGACAACCTTAAGCACTCAAATATCCGAGTCATGAGTATCCCAGAAGGGGAGGAAAATGGAGATTGCATTGAAAACATATTAAACAAAATAGTGACAGAAAACTTCCCAGGTATAGGAAAAATCACAGATCTTCAGATCCAGGAAGCTCAATGATCTCCAAACGTATTCAACCCAAAAAGGCCCTCTCCAAGACATGTTATAGTCAAAATGGCAAAACTCAGAGACAAAGAGAGAATCTTAAAAGCTGCAAGAGAGAAGCATCAAATCACATATAAAGGAGCCCCAATCAGGCTAACATCAGACTTCTCATCACAAACCCTAAAAGCTAGAAAGGAATGGGATGATATATTCAAAATACTAAAAGAAAGAGATTGTCAGCCAAGAATACTCTACCCTGCAAGGCTATCCTTCCGAAATGAAGGACAAATAGTATATTTCTCAGAGAAACAAAAACTGCGGGAGTGCACTACCACACGACCACCCTCACAAGAAATCCTCAAGGGAGTACTGGGTTTGGTTCCTGAAAAATAACTACCACTGCCATAAAAACCCAAGAAAAATCAAAACCCACTAGTAGAATAAAAATGGCTTTCAAGAAGAGAAAACAAACATAAATGCTATCTACAACCTAAGGAACCAACAAACACAGAAACAAAACAGTAAATCAGAGAGCAAGGAACAAAAGACACCTAAGAAAAACAAAGAACCAATAAAATGCTAGGAATAAATCAACACCTTTCAATAACAACTCATAATGTAAAAGGCTTACATTCCCCAACCAAAAGACACAGACTGGCTCACTTGATTAAAAAGAAGGAACCAACTATATGCTGCCTACAAGAGACCCACCTCACCCATAAAGATTCACACAGACTAAGAGTGAAAGGATGGAAAAAGATTTATCATGCCAACAGAAAAGAAAAACGAGCTGGAGTAGCTATTCTTATATCTGACAAAATAGACTTTAAACTAAAAACCATAAAAAGAAACAATGAGGGACACCACTTAACGATAAAAGGACTGATGCATCAAGAAGACATAACAATTATGAATATGTATGCCCTCTATGTTGGAGCAGCCAGATTTATATAACAAACTCTATTAGACCTAAAGAAGGAAATAGACACTAATACCATAATAGCAGGGGACCTGAACACCCCACTGTCAATATTAGACAGATCATCTAGGCAAAAAATCAGTAGAGAAACACAAGTTCTAAACAACACTGTAGACCAATTGGAATTGGCAGATATTTAGAGAACATTCCATCCAACAACCTCAGAATATTCATTCTTCTCATCAGCACACGGATCATTCTCCAGGATAGATCACATATTAGGTCACAAATCAAGTCTCAATAAATTCAAAAAAATTGGAATTATCCCATGTATTTTCTCAGACCACAATGGATTAAAACTAGAAATTAGTAACAAACGAAACTCAGGAAACTATACAAACACATGGAAATTAAACAGCATTCTACTTAGTGACATATGGGTCCAAGAAGAAATCAAGCAGGAAATCAAAAAATTTATTGAAACTAATGAAAACAATGATACATCATAGCAAAACCTGTGGGATACTGCAAAAGCAGTATTAAGGGGGAAAGTTATCACATTAAACACTCACTTCAGAAGAATGGAAAGATGGCAAGTGAACAACCTAACACTTCACCTTAAAGAACTAGAAAAACAAGAACAATCCAAACCTAAAGTTAGCAGGCGGAAAGAAATCATTAAGATCAGAGCAGAACTGAATGAAATTGAAAACCAAAAAACAATTCAAAAGATCAACGAATCAAAAAGTTGGTTTTTTGAAAAGATAAATAAAATTGACAAACCATTAGCATGGCTAACAAAAAAAAGAAGAGAGAAGACTCAAATAACAAAAATTAGAAATGAAAAAGGTGATATTACAACTGATTCATCTGAAATACAAGGAATCATTCGAGACTACTATAAACAACTATACGCCAACAAATTTGAAAATCTGGAGGAAATGGATAAATTTCTGGACACACACAAGCTCCCAAAACTGAACCGTGAAGACGTAGAAAATTTGAACAGACCAATAACAATAAAGGAGATTGAAGCTGTTATCAGTAGGCTCCCAACAAAGAAAAGCCCAGGACCAGATGGATTCACAGCAGAATTTTACCAAACATTCAAAGAGGAATTGACACCGATTCTTTACAAACTATTCCAAAAGATTAAAACAGACGCGAATCTCCCAAACTCATTCTATGAAGCAAACATCATCCTGATAACAAATCCAGGTAAAGATATAACCAAAAAAGAAAACTACAGGCCAATATCCTTGATGAATATAGATGCAAAAATCCTCACTAAAATACTAGCAAACAGAATACAGCAACACATACGTAAAATTATTCACCACGATCAAGTGGGATTCATCCCAGGGATGCAAGGTTGGTTCAACATACGCAAATCAATAAATGTGATACACCATATTAATAAACTCAAACACAAGTACCATATGATCATCTCTATAGATGCTGAAAAAGCATTTGATAAAGTTCAGCACTCATTCATGACAAAGACCCTCTATAAGTTAGGTATAGAGGGAAAGTATCTCAACATAATTAAAGCCATATATGCCAAACCCACTTCCAATATCATCCTGAATAGGGAAAAGCTGAAATCTTTTCCTTTAAGAACAGGAACTAGACAAGGATGCCCACTCTCACCACTCCTATTCAACATAGTGTTGGAAGTACTAGCCAGGGCAATCAGAGAAGAGAAGGAAATAAAGGGCATCCAGATTGGAAAAGATGAAGTCAAACTGTCCCTGTTTGCAGATGACATGATCCTATATATCGAACAGCCTAAAACCTCTACAAAATAACTCTTGGAATTGATAAATGATTTCAGCACAGTAGCAGGATACAAAATCAACATAAAAAAATCAGTAGCATTTCTTTTCTCCAATAGTGAACATGCAGAACGAGAAATCAAGAAAGCCTGCCCATTTGCTATAGCCACCAAAAAAATAAAATACTTAGCAATTGAGTTAACCAAGGATGTGAAACATCTCTATAATGAGAACTACAAACCACTGCTGAGAGAAATTAGAGAGGATACAAGAAGATGGAACGATATCCCATGCTCTTGGATTGGAAGAATCAACACAGTGAAAATGTCCATACTACACAAAGTGATATACAAATTCAATGCAATCCCCATCAAAATTCCAAGGACATTTTTATCAGAAATGGAAAGAACTATCCAGACGTTTATATGGAATAATAAATGACCACACGTAGCCAAAGCAATGCTGAGCAAAAATAATAAAGCTGGAGGCATAATACTACCCAACTTAAGCTATACTACAAAGCTATAATAACCAAAACAGTATGGTACTGGCATAAAAACAGACACACTGACCAATGGAACAGAATAGAGGATCCAGAAATCAACCCACACACTTACTGCCATCTGACCTATGACAAAGGCACCAAGCCTATTCACTGGGGAAGGGACTGCCTCTTCAGCAAATGGTGCTGGGAGAACTGGATATCCATATGCAGGAGAATGAAACTAGATCCATACCTCTTACTGTATACTAAAATCAACTCAAAATGGATTAACGATTTAAATTTACACTCTGAAACAATAAAACTTCTTAAGGAAAACATAGGAGAGACACTTCAGGAAATAGGACTGGACACAGACTTAATGAATACGACCCCAAAAGCACGGGTAACCAAAGGAAAAATAAACAAATGGGATTATATCAAACTAAAAAGCTTCTGCACAGCAAAAGAAACAAATAACAGAGTTAAAAGACAACCAACAGAGTGGGAGAAAATATTTGCAAAATATACAACTGACAAAGTGTTAATATCCAGTATATATAAGGAACTCGAACAACTTTACAAGAAGAAAACAAGAAATCCAATTTAAAAATGGGCAAAAGAGCTAAGTAGGCATTTCTCTAAGGAAGATATACAAATGGCCAACAGACATATGACAAGATGCTCAACATCACTCAGCATCCGGGAAATGCAAATCAAAACCATACTGAGATACCATCTAACCCCAGTTAGGATGGCTTAAATCCAAAAGACCCTTAACGATAAACGCTGGTGAGGTTGCTGAGAAAAAGGAACTCTCATACATTCTTGGTGGGACTGCAAAATGGTGCAGCCTCTATGGAAAATGGTATGGAGGTTCCTCAAACAATTGCAGATAGATCTACCATACGACCCAACTATCCCACTGCTGGGAATATACCCAGAGGAATGGAAATCATCAAGTCGAAGGTATACCTGTTCCCCAATGTTCATCGCAGCACTCTTTACAATAGCCAAGAGTTGGAACCATCATCACATGAGTGGATACGGAAAATGTGGTACATCTACACAATGGAATACTTCTCAGCTATAAAAACGAATGAAATACTGCCTTTTGCAACATGAATGGACCTTGAGAGAATTATATTAAGTGAAACGAGTCAGGCACAGAAAGAGAAATACCACATGTTCTCACTTATTGGTGGGAGCTAAAAATTAATATATAAATTCACACACACACACACAGACACACAAATTGTGGGGGGGAAGAAGGTATAACAACCACAATTACTTGAAGTTGATATGACAATCAAACAGAAAGGACATTGTTGGGGGGAGAGAGGGGAGGGACAAGGGAGGGAGGTTTTGGTAAGGGGCAACAATAATCAACAACAATGTATATTGACAAAATAAAAGTTAAAAAAAAAAAGAAACACCTTATACCAAAGCCTATAGAATAATGCAAAAGCAGTCCTGAGAGGGAAGTTGATTGCATTAAGTGCTTACATCAAAATAATTTAAAAACCTCAAATAAACAACCTATCTTTACACCCCAAAGAACTAAGTAAAAACAAGAACATCTCAATCCCAAAATTAGTAGGTTGAAAGAGATAATTAAGATTACAGCAGAACTAGATGGCATTGAGACCAAAGCAATGACACAGAAGATGAATTATAAAAGTTTGCTTTTTGAGAAGATAAAGAAAAGAAAAAAAAATTCTGTAGTTTAAAGAAAAAGAGGGAGAAAGAGAGAGAAGACTAATATAACAAAAATTAGAAATGGAAAAGGAGATAGTATGTCTGATACTACTGAAATACAAAGAATCATTGAAAACTATTATGAAGAACTATACACCAAAAAATTTGATAACTTGGAGAAAATGGATAAATTTCTGGACATATACAAAGTACCAAGACTGAACCAAGAATAAATAGAAAACCTGACTAGACCAATAGCAAGCAACAAGATTGAAGCAGTAATATGTAGTCACCCAACAAATAAAAGCCCAGGACCGAATGATTTTACTGCTAAAATTTACCAAACTTATGAAAAAAAAATTAGTGTCAATCCTTTCAAAGCTGTTCAAAAAAGGGGGGAATGGGAGAAAGAAACAGAAGTCATTCTCTCAAAGTCATTCTATGAGGACAGCATCACTACGATGCCATAATCAGACAAAGATAACAAAAAAAAAAAAAAAAAAGGAAGGTCTTGGCCAGTATCCTTCAGGAACATAGAAACAAAAATTCTCAACACATATGAAAAAAAAGAATTCAACAGCACATAAAAAAGATTATACACTATGACCAAGCGGGATTTTTCCAAGGGATGCAAGGATGGTTCAATATATGCAAATTAATAAACATGATATGCCATATTGAATAAAACCAAGAACAATAGGCATATGATCATCTCAAGAGACATAGTATAAGCACGTGACAAAATTCACCATTTCTTTATTATGAGACACTTAATGAAGCAGGTATAGAAGAAAAAAATAAGTAATATGCAATAAAAGACATACATGACAAACCCACCAAACATCATCCTGAACAGCAAAAACCTTAAAGATTTTTCTTTAAGAGCAGGAAGAAGTCAAGCGTGCTCACTCTCACCTCTCCTATTTCACATTGTACTGGAAGCACTAGCCAGAGCAATCAGTCAGGACAAAGTGATAAAAGGCATCCAAATTGATAAAGAAAGTCAAATTGTCGCTGTTTGAAGATGCCACGGTTTTATAGACAGGACAACATAAACACTGTACCAAAAAATTCTGAGATCTGATAAACACGTTCAGTACATTTTCAGGATACAAAACTAAATATACAAAAATCAGTAGTGTTTTTACATGCCAAGAATGAACTAGAAGAAAAAGAAATTGAAAAAAGAATCCCATTTACAATAGTCACCCCAAAAAATAAAATTCCTGGGAATAAATTTAACCAGGGAGGTCAACGATCTCTAAAATGAGAACTACAAATCAATGCTGAAAGAAATTAAAGAGGACACCAAATGATGGAAAGACATATCATGTTCATGTCCAGATAGAGTTAATGTGAAAATGTCCATTAGACATTTTCCTCAATGCAATTCCCATCAAAATACCAATTATATTCTTCAAAGAAACAGAAAAACAAATCGTAACATTCATATGGAAAAACAAAGGACACCAAATAGCAAATCAGTATTGAGCAAAATAATAATGATAATATAAATAATAATAATAATAATAATAATAAAGCCCGAGGCATTAAACTACCTGACTTCAAATTATTCTACAAAGCTGTAATAACCAAAAGAACACTGTACTTGCATAAAACCTATATTCAGGCCAATGGAAAAGAATAGACAACCCAGAAATCTACCCAGGTACTTACAGCCAACTGATCTTTGACAAAGGCACCAAGAACATGCATTGAGGAAAGGACAGACTCTTCAATAAATGGTTCTGAGAAAACTGGATATCCATGTGAAGAAGAATAAAACTAAACTTTTAGCTCTCACCATATACCAAAAGCAACTCAAAACTGATTAAAGAGAAATACAAGGCCAAAATAAATAAATCTAATAGAAAATAAATAATACAGGAAACACCTCAGGATTTAATACCGGGCAAGGGTTTTATGAATAAGACCTCAAAGCCCAGGCAACAAAAGGAACAAAAACAAATGGGATTAGTTCATACGAACAAGCTTCTGCACAGCACAGGAAACAATTAACAGAATAAAAATTATGTCAGAGGTAAGGTCCCAGGGGACCAATAGTCAGCCTCGATCCACCCTGTTCTATTACCAGGTTCTTGACTCCACCACAGGAATGAATTGAAGAAGAGAGTCACACTAGAATGTGAGAGCAAGTTTAATATAACAGATAAGAAATACAGGTTCCATGGAGAGAGTGCAGCAAGCTCCAGAGACTGAGCAGGGCCCACGCCAAGTTTCCCACAGAAGTAAGTTCAGTACAGACGTCAAGTCTACCACAAAAGCAAGAAAACCAAACTTAAAGTTCAGTATGATGTGCAGGCTGGATCAAGAGAGCGAGCAGCTGCTCATTGAGAGTAAGTTCAGTACAAACGAAAGTGCACGCACCGCAGCCAGTGGAGTTCAGGAGGCCTCCAGGTAAGTGAGCGACAACTCCACCTCCTGCTGGAATTCAGCTTTTTATAGTTTCTCTATCTAATGAACGTTCAGTTAAGGAGGTGGCTCTCAGTTATGCAACAGTCTTTCACATGCTCAGTCTCTTCCTGGAGCATGTTCATTGGTCAAATCCTGCCACATGCACCAGGCATATTCAAGAATATTCTGTGTTCTCTAGCACCTCTAGTGGAAGGTCATTCAGCTATGAGGGTTATAGAACCCTTCTCTACTGGGCATGCCCAGACACTGGATTTGCATAAGTCAGTCCCTTGTGGTTTCATTTCCCCTCAGTTAGTGCTGAAAATAGATCTAACTGGCAACAGTAACTTTCCTCTAAGGGAGAGCCCAGAGGGGGTTCCAGAGACCTCAGGCAGTAGATGAAAACCCAGAGATTGTCCTGAAAGCTGAACCCTGGGAAACCGAGCACCTCCTATATCAAAAAGACAACGTACAGTTAGGAAAAAAATGTTTTTTCTTTTGCAAACTACATATCCAACAAGGATTAATATCCAGAATATACAAGGAACTCAAAAAAATTAACAGACTGTAAATTAGTTCAGCTATTATGAAAGGTGGCATGGCAGTTTCTCTAAAAACTGAAGATAGAACTACCATAGCATCTAGCAAGCCCAGTACTGGGTATGAATCAAAAGAAAAGTAAATAATCATGTGGAAGGGACACCTGCACTCTCATGTTTACCACAGCTCTATTCATAATAGCCAAGACAGGGAATCAATCCACATGTTCATTAACAGATGATTGCATAATGATAATGGGAATAGATACATAATGAAATGCTATTCAGCCATAAAAATATAATTGAAGGGCCAGCCCCATGGCTCGCTCTGGAGAGTGCGGCGCTGGTAGCACCGTGGCTGCAGGTTTGGATCCTATATAGGGATGGCCGGTGCACTCACTGGCTGAGCATGGTGCGGACGACACCAAGCCAAGGGTTGCGATCCCCTTACCGGTCAGAAAAAAAGAAGAAGAAGAAAAAAAATATATATATATATATATTTGAAAGAGAAACCACATTTTAAGGGAACACACAAAGCAAATAAAGGAAAACAAAAACAAAAACAAGAGTTCCTGAGTATGACTTTTACTGAACAGAGACAGGAAAGACCAAAGACTGAAAGGAAACCCTGGGTGTCCTGTGCACCTGCTCCTGAGTGGAAATTCTCCATGTAGTGTGTTCTGAGTTCACTCAACCACCGAGTCCCCTCCTGTCTTCCTGCCAAGGGGTTTGTGTCTGGGCTCACGCTGACTTCCCGTCACTGTGTCTCTCGCACAGTAATACACGGCCGTGTCCTCGACTATCAGGCTGCCCAATGTTAAATAAGATTGGCTCTTGGAGGTGTCCCTGGTGATGGTGACTCGGGATTTAAGATCTGTATTATAATTTGTGCTTCCACCACCCCATATCACACCAACCCACTCCAGCCCCTTTCCTGGAGGCTGGCGGATCCAGTGCACATGATAGCTGGTTAAAGAGAATCCAGAGACAGAGCAGGTGAGAGACAGGGTCTGTGAGGGTTTCACCAGGCCAGGACCTGACTCCTGCAGCTGCACCTGGGACAGGACACCTGGGGACAAGAAGCATCACCGTCAGTCAAACATGCATGAAACCACCACATTCCCAGGTTCCATTTCCTGAAGTCCCCGAAACACTCACAGCAGGGAGCAGCCACCAGGCAGAGAAGCAGCCCCAGGACATCCATGCTCTGATGAAGGGCTCCTGGTGGAAGGAGACTGGGGCTGCTCAGCCCAGAGCTGGCCTTTCAGCCTGACACTGGGGTCTGCTTTGCATGAGGAGGCGCCTGCGGATATAAGTGTGGGAGCAGAGGGGACGGTCTCTGTCTGTCCTTGTCTGGGCAGAGCGTTTTACCTTGTGCTGCTGAGAGGAACTAGGGAGACAGAACCTCAGAGACTCTTCTCTGCATCACTGCCTGGTCTTCCTGTTTCCAGACAAATATGAAGAGAAGTGGGGATGGAAGATGGAAGGTTCGACAGTACAGAACATGAAGAAATGTTTAAATTAAAGAGATTCTAGGTTCAAGGAAAAGTCCATGACCCTTTGATCCTCATGTGCTCCATTGACTGTGTCTGGTGTTTGATGCTGTCCATCAGCAGATGGCCTCAGTCTCTCTGCACACAAACCTGTTATGTGTGACTTCAAGTGAGACAGTTGGAATTTTTTAGAATTTTGTAGTTGGCTCCCTCGAGAATAGGCAGAATTTCCTAAGACACTCAGATATGAGTATGTGTCATTGTGGGGTGTGTGTGTGTGTTTGTTTGTGTATGTGTGTGTGTGTGTGTGTGTTTGTGTGTGTGTGTGTGTGTGTGTGTATGAGAGAGAGAGAAAGAGAGTATAAACATATACATACCCATATACATATATATCTATGTATTTATTGAGAGAGAAAGACCCATACCCGATTCTGTTCCTGAGAGACAAGTCCCTAAGGCAAACACATAGACAAGATGACTCCCCCCACCCACTATGTGACAAAGTCATGTGGGACTAGAACTCTTACTGGGGATATTTCTAGAGAACTCCATCTTCTTCAGTCTCATTTACAAATTATCTGTTCACACTCCTGCCCCAACACTTCCAATGTCAGCCTTGACTGTCACATCAGACTCAGTCTTAAGGTTCATTATCTTGTCACATGCTTCAAGTCAGAGGTGACTCCTCAGTGGTGTTGTCTCAAGTGCAGTCCTCCTGCATCTGCAGCCCTGTGAGATGGACACTCTCTGTGCCCTGCCTCCCCTTCACCCAACATACTGTGGAGAGTCACATTCAGGATGACCACTGTAGACAATCCTGTTCAAGGAGTAATTCCAGGCACCTGGGAGTCACTAGATCACAGCAACTTTGAGCACCAGCTGGGCACATTGTGCCACTGTCTGGTGCTGGCTCATTTCTACTGTTTGGGAATGACACCGTGTGACTCACAGCTTCCCTCTTTGGGATCCTAGTCCCACCCTGTTAGGAAGACTTCCTTTCTCAATTTCAAATTGGTATTTTCACTTGATTACATCTTTTAGGCTTTTTAAATTTAAAATAAGCAGGGATAAGTTACAGGTTGTGTAATTGTAATACAATACATGTAAGAATTGCTCTTGTGACAATCCAGTTGCATACAGTGAATAATCCTATCTAGCCACATATACAATGACTTTGAAATGGAGAAGAGGTACAAATAACAAACGGGGACTATGCATCTGTGTAGATCAGCAGATTCCACATAAGGAAACAGTGAAGTCCCTGGAGTAATTGATCTCTTTTCTTAGAGGCCGGGGTTTAAGGAAAATTTAGACTCAAAAGTAGGATGGTAAAGTAGGTTTAAAGGCATGGATTTGCTTATAAAAAATGAAAATACAGAACCCTACCAGAAAAAAAGTATGCTCACTCCCATACTTGCTCTGCACCTGCCCCTGGAGCTGGACCCTAGGGGCAGTGGGTCCTGAGTGTCCCTCCCAAACAGTTCAGTGTCACTTCCAGGGCTTCTGCTGCTTTCCCCAGACAATTGTTGCAGAGATTTTCCGCTAAGTTTTACTCTAATAGTTTCATAGTTTCAGGACTTAAATGTAATTTTTATTCCGTTTTGAGTTGATTTTTGTGTAAGGGTGCAATTTCACCTTTTTTACATGTGGATATACATTTTGACCAACACAATTTTCTTTGAAGTAACTGTGCTCTTTCCAATGTGTGTTCTTGGTGACTTTATTAAAAATCAGTTGAACATAAATGTTTGGTTTTATTTCTGGGCTCCCTGCTCTATTTGTCTATATGTCTGTGTGTATGTCATCATGATGCTGTTTGGATTATTTTAGCTTTATAATATAGTCTGACCCAATATGAAGTCACATCTATCTCAGGGTTGCAAGGACAGTTCAAAAGAGTCAAGTAAATAAATATGATAAGTGCCATTACAGAATGAATGAGAAAAAGCATATGGTCATCTCGATAGAGGCAGAAAAAGCATTTAACACATTTCAACATATTTGCAATAACAAATATCAGCAAATTAGTTACAGAAATAATATCCCTCACTATATTGAAGGTCATATATGACAATCACACAGCTAATAACATGCTTAACAGTGAAAGATTACATTTCTTATATGTGGTCAGAACAAGACAACATCCTCTGTCACCTCTTCCCTTCAACATAGATTCTGGAATTTCTAACAACAGCATTGAGGTAATAGAAATAAATAAATGACATCCACTTATGAAAGTGAATAAAAGTTTCTCCTGTTTGCTAACATGATCTCTCATACAAAAACACTAAAGACTCCACATATTAAATGCAATAACTAATAAACATATTTAGTAATATTGCATGACAGAAAATCAGCATACTGAAATCGGTAGTGTTTCTATACACTAGCACTGAACCGTCTAAAAATAAATCAGTAAAACAATCCCATATAAAGTAGTATCAGAGAAAAACAATGAAATTCTTGGGAATAAATTTAACCAGATTAAAGATTTGTATACTGAAAACTCTAATGCTTTGATAAAAACATGGAAGTATTAATGGATGAGGATTTTTTCAAAATTGATGGCAGACATAAAAATGCAGATTAATAAGTCTACAGAGCACCGACATGATAAATAAAGCAAGAGCAATGAAGTGCACACACACACACACACACACACACACACACACACACACACACACACACTCCTATGACCAAGATATTAAATGTTATCACATTAAAACAGAACATACTTAAAGCAGTTAGGTTTAGAAATGCTTACATGTAAAAGAAGAATCATAAGCATTTCAGAGGGCTACTTGTCAGATTCAGTGCAAACAAAAATCAAGAGGTTTGAAATATATGAAGTGTTGGAATAGACAACCACCACAGCCCAGGATTCTATATTCAGGTAAACACTCATTCAAAAGTGAAGACGAGCAACATACGCTCATATACTCCTCCCCCAAGAAGGGATGAATATTTGATATTTATTGAATAGCACAGAAATTATAGCCCATGATAATAGATTGTGTATTTCAAAATAGCAAAGGGAGTAAATTTTGAATGTCTCATCACAAAAATGATAAGGTGAGGTGATTAATACTCTGGTCAGTTTGACCTTATTATTCCACATTATATACATTTATCAAAATGTCACATTGTTCCTATAAATGAATACAATCATGATTTGTCAGTCAAGGTAATATTAATAAAAATTGAAGTAGAAATAAAGCCTCTCTCAGACCACACAGTAGTAAAGGATCGGGGCGTCCCTCAGAATCATGAACGAGGTGAGCACAGCTGCCAGCACAGCTTCTATTCGACACCTTCAATGTGACAAGGGGACGTAAAGAAGCAACATCCATAAGGACACACACACACAGTCCTTGATCTCCAGGTGTGACACAAAGAGGTCTGGTTTCAGGTTTTGCACGTAAAAAGCTTGGACGTCATCACTCCCAACCAGACAACAAGAAAAACACTGAACGAACTGAAAGTCAGTAACTCTTCTTACATCTGTAAAAGAAGTGAAGTCACAGGGTGAACTGCTGTCCCCAAAATGGAAGAAGCAGTTTAGGGAAAGTACATATTAATTGTCAGGGCCCCGCAGATGTTCAGAATCTTGCTGAGCATTTGTTGTAAATAGCCATGTTTGCCCAGGTGTTCCTTGTTTATTGTCTAGCATAATTGTTCATGGGCACCCAGGTGTCCTGGGTTATCGGACTTGAGTATAAAGGATGAGTGGCACAGATCCAGTTCCCCTGACCCCAGGATGCCCCCAGGGGTTCACAGGGAGGCCACTACTGCTGCTGAAGTCTGTTGCTTTGACTGCCCAGACTTCTGAGAAAATGCTGTCCCCTCTGAGGAAGCTGGGGACTGAGCTTCTGTTGTCTGCCAATGACTCCCAGGATCCTTCCCAATTACCTAGCATGGAAGTGCCTGTGAGTGTCCTAGGCATGGAAGAGGTTGCTGACCCAGTCCAGCAAGTGAGGGGTCTGTGACTCAGTCAGAACGATGTGTTTGAAGCGTCTGTAAAGCCCTAGCCCTAGCCCTGACATTACGAATGGAAACCTTAGTGTATCTTAAATAATGAAACATTTTGTCTTTAGTTATGAATAGCCCTAGCAATACAATTGTCTATAGCAATACATGCAGTCAGTTAGAAGCAGAGGGTCACAGCTTGTCTGATCAGAAACTCATGAGCAGAAATCTCTGATGGATCTGGGAAGGGGTAGAAAAACCAGAACTGTAGCTGAAGAATTGCTGAGGACTGAGGGTGGGAAAATCTGAGAGCTGGGTGCATCCCAGGGGAATGGTCTCAGGATTTCCAACACTTTAAACTCTACCTCAAGGTTCCAACTACATTCTCAAAGAAAATATCAGAAAAAGAATCCTCATGTTCCCAGCAGAGAGAGGGGGAAAGATGCCATTTGGAAGTATGCCAGGGCATTATCTTCTTTATAAGAAGACTTGACCACAGGAGAAACTAATTCAGCTGATCCTAATAGGATGGGGTTTCATCAGAACATAACTGACCTGAGAGAAGAGAAACACCCAATTCCTTCCCCAACACTGAGAGCCTTCCAGTCTCCCCTAAGAAATGGGTAAAGGAAAAAGCACCTGGGAAGGTCATGCCCAGGACACAGCTCAGTAAAGGACAGAAGTCATCACAGGACTGTGCAGTGCTTCCTCTACCCCACAACTTACCCACCTCAACAGGGCTTCTGTGCAATAACAGAAAAAAGCTAAAACACCACATGCACCTCAGACACTAGTTAAGAAGTCTCTACAAAATCCTAGTCCACAGAAGAGACAAAAACAAGGACATCAGGGGACTTCTTTTTCAGCTGGAGCATTGTCTTGTCATCCCCTACATGTGTCTTTTGCAGGGACATAGTTTTTAATTAATGATTCCACAATGCCCGTATTTCTTCCCGGAATCATACTGTTGTCTCACCTCCTCAGCATGTAGTTTTTCCTCTTTTCCTGAAACATAGACAAGCCGCAGTTTCCCTGCTCTGCACCATATGAGGATTCTGCCATCACGGTTCAGCCTCATTACTGAGCCTCTGATCTGTGCCTGCACAGGGAAGAGAGAGTTGACAGTAATTAAGCAGGGCCCTGGACCTGTGGCGCTGAGAGTACAGGGACAGATCAAGGGAGAATTTACACAATAGAAGACAGAGAGTGACGGAGGGGGAGTGTCTGAGGGACACAGGGGGACGGCAGAGAGTGGGCAGAGATTAGAACTCTGTCCAGCTGGCTCTCATTATCCCCATGGAATTTCCCATGGAAGCCGAGAGATGCATCTTAGGACAGAGTTCCCAAGGCTATTTTGAGGGAAGCAGACCAAAAATTCACCCAGCAGGACTCTGATGGCTTTCTATCAGTGTGCTTGTCACCCTGAATCTTCCACATGGAAATATGAGCGGAGCGCTTGACCCTAAGGCAGCGGCTTCTCCCTCCAGAGCACAGAGGGATGGACAGAGAGTGGGACAAATCCTGAACATCAGTGTCCGTGGTGTGGATGAGGATTCAGAGGCTAAAGTGCCTTACAGAGCACAGAGACACTGTGGGCAGAGGTTATGGACAACGATTACTACAATGTGGGGACGTGTGCTTGACGGAGAAAAAGGACCATTTAGGGACAGTGTGGACCTGGACTGAGCTAAACTTTAGGGAAAATTATTCTTAATCAGGGGAAGATAAGAATCCTTACAATGATTTGCAAGTCAGGAAAGAGCACAGGTCATGTTAACACCTGAGAAAATAAAGGTCTCAGTGAATGTGACATCTTATCTACAAATGAGGAAAGTTACTTCACTCTGTGTTGCCTTCAGTGAGAATGTGAGAAAATAGAGTCACAAAGAACAAAGCAGGAAATGACCCTGGGGGACATCAAGGAGTCAGCAGAGCAGAGGAAAGCTCAGATCCCAAGAGGAACCCCCTATCCCCTCTCTGCACCTGCTCCATGGGGCACAGGAGCTGGGTGGGCCTTGAGCGCCCCCTGCAGCCCAGTCCCCTCCTGTATCCTGAGAGAGGTTTGTGTTTGAGCTCACGCTGACTTCCCCTCACTGTCCCTCACACAGTAATATGTAGTCATGTCCTTGAAGGTCACAGAGCTCAGCTGCATGGAGAAATGCAGCTTGGACATGTCTCTGATGATGGAGATGAGGCTCTTGAAGGATGGGGCATAACTTGTGCTGCCACCAGAACTGATATATCCCATTAACTCACACCCCTTCCCTGAGTGCTCGTGGATCCATCTCCAACCATAACCACTGGTTGTGATGGAGTCACCAGAGACGGTGCAGGTGAGGGAGAGGGTCCGCGAGGGCTTCACCAGTCCTGGGCCCGACTCCTGCAGCTGCACCTGAGACAGGACACCTGGGACAAGGAAAATCTATCCCTGTAAGTCGTGTGAAGTCACAACCATCTCACAGACACATGTGTGACATCTGAGACACTCACCTTGGGGAGCTGTCACCAGGCAAAGGAGAAGACCCCACAGTCTCATCTTCTATTAGGCCCCAACTCTGCCTTCCCCAGAGCCCTGAGCCCTGTATGAGGACAGACCTGTGAGCTTCCACAGCCCAAGGGTCTACATTCACCCTAGAGCTTGAAGGAAAATTGTCATGAGGGGAACTTTGTTCATATAAGTGATTATAAACTTAGGTGAGGCACATAGTGTTTTTTAAAGTGCCTGTATGCATTTTTTTTTTTACTTAAAATTATTTGACATCCAATCATGGAATGGAAGAGACCTTGGTGAATTTGAAACATTCCAAAGGGAGTTCCCATCTTTCTAAGCCCAGATCTACCTTCCTTCAACCCCTGCCTTCCATGCTGTCTTGGTGCAACCCAACTCTCCTTCGTCAACCCAGGCTCTTCCTCTTACTTCCCAGCACTGATCCCAGCACAACCCCTGCTTTCTTTCCCTGTACCTGCTCCTCTGATGTGGTTCTCATCATGCCTGAGAGTTTGTTACATTGTAACATTGTTGCTGTTCCATGAGTTTCTGGCCTGCCCATTGCTCTGGATCCTGTGATATATGACAGAGCACATCAGAACCCAGGGAGACTCTGCAAAAACTGGTGCCCTGTGCCTTACTCAGTACACTGAGTCTTACTGGGAAAGACAAAAGGACTCTTTTATGCCCCTTTCATAACGTGATTTCTGTGCATCCAAAGTGTAAACATTTCCAATCCTGCCTTTAATCCTCCAATTTCATTAGATATCCCAGCTTAAAAAAAATCAATTACAATGGTCACCATGCAAGCACAAAATAATATTGAAAATCATTAATCAGCATGAAACTTTTAATAATGTAATTTTCTTTGATGGCCATGTGCTGGGGTCCATGATGGCCACACCATGACTCCAGTCACTGCCCCCTGGACCACTGCCCAGCACAGAGAAAGAGGCCAGGGGCTGGGCTGGACGCTGGACTGAGTCAGCCCCTGGCAGCTCTCTCGCAGTCCCAAGGGCAGGTCCATGTCATGGAGAGACAGCCCTTCATGTCACATTAAACAGAAGAAGAGGGAACATTGAATTTCAGCTTCTTTTGTAAAGACACTCAACATGAGCTCTACTCTATTTACACATTGCAAGTGCACAGATCAGTATTGGTCACGGTGGGCCCAGAGCTGGCGCTTGTTCCTCCTGTGTAATCGAAATGTTATACATGTTGAACTTTAACTTAAAGAGCCAGGCTGCGAGTGTGTGTGTTGTATCTGTGCACATTTCCATTCACATCCCTAATCATATGCTCTAACTTACATCAAAGTAGCAAAAACGTATGTTACGTGTTGTCTTCAGAATGAAGGAGAACGGTGGGGTGTGCCCTGGAGACTCACACGCTAAGCACGTGTCACCTCTGTCTGTCTGTCTGTCTCTCTGAGAGAAGAGAAAAAATGAATCCCCTCCCCCTCCTCCAAGAGATTGCAGTGTCCCCTAAGGGAGGGTAAAGGGAGGAGCACTTGGGAAGGTCCCACCCAGGACACGGCTCCCTAGAAGACAGAACTCATCCTAGGACACTGCACTGCTCCCCTACCCCACACCTTACCCACATCAACAGGGCTTCTGTATCATGACAGAGAAACACTATAACACCACGTGCACCTTAGACACTACTTAAGAAGTGTCCATGAAAATGTAGTCCACAGAGCAGACAAAAACAAGGACATCAGGGGACACTTTATGCAGTCTGTTGCTTATCTTGTCATCCTGTCAGGCTTGGGCTCCCAGACCCTTCAAACGTCTTGTCCAGACTGGGTCACAGACCTCTCCAACCCTTTATGCAGACACGGTCGTGGAACCCTCATATTCAGACTGGGTCAGAGACACCTCATATAACACACAGGCTGTGTCACAGATCTCTCAAAATCAGGTCATGAACCAGGTAATTGGAAAAGACCCTGGGAGCCATTGGCAAAGATGGAAGCCTTCATTCAGATGTGAGCTCAGCCCCAGGGCACACAGCAGCAGCAGCTTATAGCAGATGCCCGCAGCAGCTTATAGCAGATGCCGCAGCAGCTTATAGCAGATGCCGCAGCAGCTTATAGCAGATGCCGCAGCAGCTTATAGCAGATGCCGCAGCAGCTTATAGCAGATGCCGCAGCAGCTTATAGCAGATGCCGCAGCAGCTTATAGAGGCATGGTGGCCTCCCACAAGGTGAGGGGGTGTCCAGGTGGGCAGTGTGGATCAGAACAGACTGTCCTTTTCACTTAAGTCAGATAAACAAGGAAAACCTGGGCGCACATGCGCAATGACATCAAACAGCAAAGAAACGGGGGGAGCAGACATGTGCAGTTAACGCATTTACATCGCACAGCCTCAGTCAGGCTTGGCATGGTTCTGAACCCATTCATTTCATTTCATTTTCCTTGTATCATCCTCTTTACATAGTCACTTGCAGGGACAAAGTTTTCAATGAATGACTCCAGCCAGTCCATGGTTTTCACCTAGATCATTCTGTTGTCTCACCTCCTCTACATGTGGAATTTCCTCATTTCCTGAAGCACATACAAGCCATAGGTTCCCTGCTCTGCACCACGTGAGGTCTCTGCCTTCACAGCTCATCATCATCACTGAGCCTCGGATCTGCACCTGCACAGGGAGAGTTGACAGGAAGTGAGCAGGGCTCTAGATCTGTGGAGCAGAGTGTGTGGGGACAGATCTAATGAGAAATTAAACAATAGACTACAGGCAGTGACACTAGGGTGAGTGTCTCTGGGATACGTGGGGGACAGCAGAGAGTGGGCAGGACTCAGGACTCTGTCACCTGGTTCTCATTATCCACATAGATTCTACCCATGGAAACTGAGAGGCAAGTCTTAGGACACAGGTCACAAGGCTACTTTGAGAGACCCAGCCCAAAATTCAGCCCAGCAGGGCTCTGCTGTGTTTTTATCTCTGTGCTTGTCACCCAGAATCGTCCACATGGAAATATAAGGGCTGTGTGTGACCCTTCAGGTGGCTGATTCACCATCCAGGACACTGAGGAATGGACAGAGAGAGGAACAAATACTGAACAAAATTGTCCACAGTGTGGATGAGGATCCAGAGGCTAAACTGCCTCACTGAGGATAGAGACGATGTGGGCAGGGGTCCTGCAGGATGATAATAACCACGTGGGTGTAGCTGCACTTTATTTAGGGAAAAATGCTAATTTAGGGACAGGGTGCTCCAGGACTGATCTAAAGTTTCAGGAAAATAATACTAGATCATAATGATTTGTGTGTCAGGAAAAAAAACAGGTCATGAAAAAACCTGAAAAAGAAAAGTCCCCAGTGAAAAGAACCTTCTTATCTGCACATGAGGAAAGTTACTTCACTCTGTGTTGCCTGCAGTGAGAATGTGAGAAATTAGAGTCACAAAGAACAAAGCAGAACATGACCGTGAAGGGCATCTGGGAGTCAGCAGAGCAGAGGAAACCTCAGATCCCAAGAGGAACCCCCATCCCCTCTCTGCACCTGCTCCATGGGGCACAGGAGCTGGGTGGGCCTTCAGCGCCCCCTGCAGCCCAGACCCCTCCTGTATCCTGCAGGGAGGTTTGTGTCTGGGCTCATGCTGACTTCCTGTCACTGTGTCTTTCGCACAGTAATACACGCCTGTGTCCTCGGTGGTCACAGAGCTCAGCTGCAGGGAGAACTGGTACTTGGACGTGTCTCTGGTGATGGAGGTGCGGCTCTTGAGCGATGGGTTATAAGCTGTGCTGCCACTATAATCAATTACTCCCAACCACTCAAGCCCCTTCCCTGAGAGCTGGCGGATCCAGTGCCAATTATTACTGGTGATGGAGTCACCAGAGACCGCACAGGTGAGGGAGAGGGTCTGCGAGGGCTTCACCAGTCCTGGGCCCGACTCCTGCAGCTGCACCTCAGACAGGACACCTGGAGACAAGGAGAATCAGAACCTGTCAGTCACATGTAGTCACAAACTTCCCATAATCCATGTGTGACATCTGAGACACTCACCTTGCGGAGCTGTCACCAGGCAAAGGAGAAGACCCCACAATCTCATCTTCAATTAGATCTCAACTCTGCCTTCCCCAGAGACCTGAGCCCTGTCTGAGGACAGACCTGTGAGCTTCCACCTTGCATGTGTCCACATTTACCCTAGAGCTTGAATGAAAATTTGCATGTGTGGGAGCTCTGTCCTTATAAGCCGTGAGGAACTGAGGTGGGTTCAATTGTATTTTTTGAAACGTTTATATGTTTTTTTCTTTGAAATTCTCTGACATGTATTTATGGTATGGGAGGGAACTTAGTGAGCTTCAAACATTCCAAAATTTGGCCCCAGGTTTCTGAGCCAAGATCTAACTTCCTTCAAACCCTGTGTTCTGTGCTGACTGGGACCCAGCCCAACTCTCCCACGTAAACCCAGGCTCTGGGTCTTGCTTCTACAGTTCTGATCCCAGCACAACCCCTTGTTTCTTTCCCTGGACCCTCTCCTGTGATGTGGTTCTCATCACACCTGAGAGCTTGTTACTTGTTATATTGTTGTTGTTACATGAGTTCCAGACCTGCCTTGTGTTTTCCATCCTGCCATACAAGACACAGCACATCAGAACCACAGAGACTGTGTAGAAAATGGTGCCCTGAGCATTGAGGAAACTGACCCTCAATGTTTGGGAAAGAGGAAAATCTTAAATGACTCCATTTCATGGTCATTCCTGTTTATCCAAACTTAAATTCATTTCTCACCCACATTTTATGGATTTGAATCCTTCATTTAATCGAATCATCTCATCAGATATCAAAAAATAAAATCAATTAAAATGGTTACCATGAAAGCAGTAATAACATCCTATTACTAAACTTTTAAAAGCACACTTTCCCTTGATGTGCACCTGTCTGTGGGCATGAGAGCCAGTCCATGTCTGTGGCATCACTCTCTGGATGACTGCCCACCACAGAGAGAGAGGCCAAGGGCCGGGCTGGATGCTGTGATTTGTCTGTCCCCGTCACCTCCATTTCAGCCCCAAAGACAGCTGCATGTCAAGGAGGGACAGACTTTCAAGAGTCGTGAATGAATGACAAGACAGGAGCTGCTGGTGGGCAATTTGAGGATGATTCTTCAGGTCCTGTTGACTCCTACATTGTGTTGGAGTTTTATCAAAATGTTGAAATACCTGGTAAAATGTGATGCAAAACCAACACTCTCAAATGATAATGCAAGTATTACAACCAGAATAAGATATGACACAGAATCTGGAATTATCAGAGAGGAGATTTGAAATAACTCTGTGCATGTGGATCTATGTTTCAGTTTTTTTCAAACCCTCAGCTGACTCTCCAGCGTCCTAGTCGCCCAGCTCTGTGTGTCCAGAAGAACTTGTCAGGAAGCTCCGCCTCATGGAGAAGCAGCGCAGCCTCTCAGTGGAGTAAGGGACAAGGACAAAGATCTACATTTTGCTCATTTCTGTTCTAACGTGCTCAGGAGGGAAGTTGCAGTGAGAAGAGGTGACTGATTCATAACGTCACTCAGGAACCCAGACTCCACTGGTGTAAGACCCCAGATCTACAGCTTGTGGACAGACATTTACAGAAAACGGAAGGTGAGGGAATGGTGAATTTCAGGTGGAAAGTTTTTAGCTGCTGTAAAGACACTCAACATGAGGTCTCCCTAGTAACACAATGCAAGTGCTTGACACAGGATGTGAACCACTAATGCAGTGTTGTAGAGCAGATCTCTAGACCTTGTTCATCCTGCATAACTGCCACTTTCCTCCTGGAGAATGTTACGTTAATTAGCCAGGCTGTGAGGCTGTATGTGATACCTGTTTACATTTCCTTTGGCAT
Source organism: Cynocephalus volans (assembly GCF_027409185.1). NCBI lineage: Eukaryota > Metazoa > Chordata > Mammalia > Dermoptera > Cynocephalidae > Cynocephalus > Cynocephalus volans. The sequence goes on from NC_084462.1 coordinate 185,476,002, forward strand.
AATCTGTCATATGGCCCTGACTTACATCAAAAGATAAAAAGTGTGTGTTATCTGCTATTTCAGGATAAATGAGAACAGCAGGTGTGTGTGTGGACTGGAGCCTGACACACTGAGTCCGTGTCACCTCTGTATCTGTCTCTGTCTCTGTCTCTCTCTCTCCACACCCATCCACTCATACACACAAACGATCACCATTGGTCTTTTGAAAATCTACCCAGAACTTTCCATTGGATTGATGCTGAACAACTCCTTGTCATAGAGTAAAATGTGAAGCCTTACAGTCTGTTCTGCAGTAAGTCACAGTGTGTAGGTAGAATCTCGTATAGTACAAAGTGACAGGATGGCCCTGTGTGTTTGAGAGTCAGTGCATCACAGCCTGTTTCTTTGAATCATAATTGTTTTGCAGGCCTCATGCACATGCTCGTTTCTAACTTGGAATAAATGTTGTATTTTATGGATAGATCTACTGTAAAAAAATATTTTAAGATAAGTATAGTATCGAAAATTCATTAAGTAAGAGTCACACACGACTGAAAAGTGAAAATATCTTCATGAAAAAAATGGTCTTAGATGGGATATCAGAAAAGTGGTAAAAGTTCTAGGTGAGAAAATTTTAAATGTCCTTTAAATAAATCAAACAATATTAAAAGCTATTATTATGTCAGTAATACTAACAATTAATATTCCTTGCATTTTTAGTGAAACCCTAAGCAAAAAGTAATGATGATGATAATAATAACAATAAACTGTAATAGTAAATCACCAAACACCAATGTGATTAGAAACCAGCAGAAACATGAACTGAGCAGATAATCTCTTATATATGTGGAATCATTGATATAGAAGAAAGAGAGATAAAGAAATCTATCAAGATGAAAAAAGGGAAGAGATTAAAGAATAAACCTATTAGGCAGTGAAGAAAGGGGGCGTTGGGATCATGAATAATGTCAGAGATAAATCGGTGATACACCACACCTTCTCAAAATGTACCTGTAATTGGATTAAGTTTAAGTAGACTAAAAGGTAAAAGAAAACGCAAAATGGGGGCTTTCATTACAAAAATTGCATGCTTTTAGCAATATTTGCTGTGCAACGGTGTAAGTACATGAATACAAGATGGTTGAGAGTGCAGGACCAGAAATCAACAATAAAAATACCTGCCAGAGCAATGCAGATATAAAACATTAGATGTTAGACAAAGGCTTTATTGAAGTTCAATTATGCGTGAAGATAAAAGTACAAAATGCATGTTTTTGATACGTGGTAACAAACCAATCACCATGTCATACTTTGTTCAAGGTCTTCCTATCAGACTTTCCAACACAGGATAATGCAGTTCAACTTCAAATGTAACAGTGTCTTGAGGAAATTAGTAAATGTTAACTAAAACACTCTGCTACACATTAAATTTCCCCTTTAAATACATAAGTGAGTGTGACACTGGTTGATTTGATATTTGCATATTACGAAGTCAGCCCTTTGAAGTTCACATCTGATCTGTGTGATAATTTTGAGACTGTTACTGTATGTAAAGGAAAGCCACATGTAATTATTTAAAAAGGTTTCCATTAATAATAATGCTCAGTTGAAATATAAAAACACACTCTTCTGTCCTGTGTCCAGGTTCCAAATTAGAAAACAGAGTTAATTTGCTAATGTGATTTAGTAATTTTTTGCTAAAAGTGTTTTCTGAGGAACATGTCTGTCTCCATCCTGCTTCAGGTCTGTTCCCAAACTTTAGGGCTCTTATATTTGGCTGTATATGTGTCCTCTGGTCATTGAGTCACAAGGGTTGATGGTTCTGACCACTCTACTCAGCCCATTCCCTGACTGTTGTACGACCCCAGCCTCCCACAGGCTTGTCCCCCTCAGTGCTCTGCAGCTGGTGGCGCTGTCTGCATGTCCTCTGACATAAGGTGTGTGAGCTGTGAGAGGTGTCCTGGGGTCAGCAGCTGCTGTGTCCTCACAGATAATCTGTGCTTTCAAGAAAGCTGCTTGCCTTCTGTAGTTTGTCTTTCTGCTGTGTTGATTTTTTCTTTTGATGTGCAGAAGCTTTTGTAAATGATATAATCCCATTTGTATGTTTTTTCTTTTGTTCCTTGTGCTTTTCGGATCATATTCACAAAGTCTTTGCCTAGACCTCTGACAAGGGATTAATATACAGAATACATAAGGTTCTCAATGCCAAAAAAAGAAAAAAAACCACACAGATAATCAAACAGAAATATGTGCAATGGAGATGAGTAGACATTTTTCAAAAGAAGATATTGAAATGGCTAACAGATAAATGAAAAAAATGTTCAGCATCAGTAATCATTAGGAAAATGCAAATCAAAAACACGTTGAGATATTATCTCAACCCAGATAAACTGGCCATTATTGAAAATACCGTGAATAACAAATGCTGGTGAGGATGTGGAGAAATCTGAAAACTCCTACTCTGTTGATAGGACTGTAAATTAGTAAAGCCAATATGGAGGTTTCTCAACAAACTACAGATAGAAGTGTCATATGATCCAGCAATGCTACTACTGGATTTATATCCAAAGGAATGGAAATCCTGTCAAAGGGACAACTGCACTCCCATGTTAATCACAACTCTATTTCCAATAGTCAAAATATGGAGCCAACTTAAATGTCCCTCGACAGACTACAGGGTAAGGAAAAGGTGGTTTATATACACAACGGAATACTACTCAGTAATAAAAACAAAATGAAATTCTGCCATTTGAATCAACATGGGTGAGTCTGGAGAAAATCATATTAAGTGAAATAAGCCAAAGAAAGACAGAGAAATACTGCATATTCTCAATCATAAATGCATGCTAAGAAAAGAAGGAAAGAAAGAAAGAAAGAAGGAAGGAAGGAAGGAAGGATAGAAGAAAGAAAGAAAGAAAGAAAGAAAGAAAGAAAGAAAGAAAGAAAGAAAGAAAGAAAGAAAGAAAGAAAGAAAGAAAGAAAAAGACCACAACAATACGTTGAGCGTTCAGAAGGAGGGAACAAACCTAGGGACACTAAAGATGGGGGAAGGGAGGGAGGGTGGAAGGGAACGACAAGGCAGGTCAAGGGCATAAAGAAAAACTGAGTTGGGCCGGCCTGTGGCTCACTCGGGAGAGTGCGGTGCTGATAACACCAAGGCCCTGGGTTCGGATCCCATATAGGGATGGCCGGTTCGCTCACTGGGTGAGCGTGGTGCTGACCACACCAAGTCAAGGGTTAAGAAAAACTGAGATTTTCAATAATGAGTATGCTAATAATAAAAACTAAAAATAAATAAATAAAAAGTAAATATAGCTGCGTGATGGCTGCAGATGATTTCATATTAATATTAGCTAAGTATTTATATTAATCAGCTGTACATGGTATAGATGAATAGTTTCCAATCTTAAGTCAGCGCTTGCCTTGAGACTTCACTGACACCGCTAGGTTCTTTTTCACCACGTGTAACCAGTGAACAAGACAATCCTGGGAATTCTCTAAAGGTGGAACATGGTCATGAAACAAGCCTCAAAGACACTTTGGACATTTCCTGGTGGATTTTCTTCAGCTTCCATTCATGAGGGGATTTTAATATGTTTTATTTATTGTTTTACTATTTTTTCAATGTCTTGAAGTAATTTATTGGCAAATAAATTTATTGGAAAATAAATCTTTCAGTTGATAAAATGATGCTTTATTTTGTGTTTACAACCTGTATTATGAAAACATTTACATCAAGTGAGCTTGTCAAAATTCTAAACACAAGAGCACACACACACACATATACACAAAGAAAATATGCTTTTGGAATCGAACATGACAAATTGACACTTTGCAAACAAAGTGTTGATGACGTTCTTCAGAGAAATGGTAAAAACTATCCAAAATTTTACATCAAGGAACAAAAGACACCACACAGCCAAAGCAATCCAGAGAAAGAAAAAATGATAATAAAGCTAAAGGTGTTACACTACCTGACTTTAAATTCCCCTATAAATCTATAGTAAGAGAAACAGCATGGTACTGGTATAAAAACAGACACTAAAACCAATGGAACAGAACAGAGAACCCAGAAAACAAACCACATACTTACAGCCAACTGGTCTTTGACAAAGGCACTAAGAGCACACATCGGTGAAAAGACTGCCTCTTCAATATATGGTGCTGGAGATACTAGAAAACCATCTATAACAAAATAAAACTAGACCTGTATCTTCCACCATATTTGAAAATCATCTCAAAATGGATTAAAGACTTAAATGTAAGACCTGATACCTTACAACTTCTAAAATAAAACACAAGTGAAACACTCCAGGAATTAGGACTGGGGAAAAACTTTACGGAAATACCTCAAAAGCACAGGCGACAAAAGAAAAAAAAAAATAAACAAATAGGGTTATATCAAACTAAAAACTTTCTACACAGCAAAGGAAACAATTAACTAAACAAAACGACAACCTGCAGAGTGGGAGGAAATATTTGTAAACTATGCATCCAGCGTGGGATTATTATACAGAATACACAAGGAACCCAGAAAATGTTGCCATAGGAAAAACTATAATGAACCAGATTAAAAATTGGGCAAAGGGGCCTAATAGACTTTTCTCAAAAGAAGATATACAAATGGCCATCAGACATATTATATAAGTCTCAACATCACTAAACATCAGGGCAATAAATAATCAAAACCACACTTATATATCTTCTGATTCAGATAGACTGGCCATTATCCAGAAGACAGAGTAAGAGATGCTGGGCAGGATCCTGAGAAAGTGAAACCCTCCTACAGTGTTGATGTGACTGTAAATCAGTGTAGCTATTATGGAAAACAGCATGGAAGTTTCTCAAACAATGACAGATAGATCTGCCATATGATCCAGGAATCCCACTGCTGGGTATATAACCATAGGCAAGGAAAACATCATGTTGAAGGGAAACTTGCACTCCCATGTTTATTGCAGCTCTATTTACAGAAGCCAAGATTAGGACCCAACTTACATGCTAATTGGTGGACGACTGGATTAGTTAAATTTGGTATCAGTACTCAATGTAATACTACTGTACCAAATAAATAAATAACAAAATTCTGCAATTTGGAACAATATGGATGAACTTCGGAAAAATTATATTAAGTGAGATAAGCTGCGCACAGAAAGTGAAATGCCACATGTCCTCACTCATAAGTGCGAATTAAAAATAAAATAGAAAAAGAAATAAAGATGCAATGATCACAATAACTTGTAGAAATTTCAAAAGGGGAGATCGTACGTAAGCTACCAGAGTGTGAAATGAGGAGGGGTGATGGGTTTAGCAAGGAATTGGTAAAGGGCCCCAAAACATATCACACTGTACAATGTTGAATATATTATTTATTCTGATATGAGCATTGTATATTATACACAGATATGGATATTCAAAGCCATACCCCTCAAATATTTACAGAAAAAAATTCAATAAAATCAATAAAAAATAATATAATAAATTTACTTTTAAGAAAAAATATGAAATAAAAAAATTTAAGGCATAGAATAATAAAATTATAAATATTAATTTGGGAAAATGGGAGAAAATTATTATTTTCCATTTATGCTGATCAGTGCTCAAAAGCTCTCAATAAAATCATTTGCAGTGTTAGATCCTTCGATCACTGAAGAAAGATAGTCTGGGAACTAAAGTTGAAAATGCACTAAAACAAATTTCTATTCTTTAGAATAGCAAATCAAGTTGTATGGATGGGCTTGATGTTATGCAGGTCACCACCAGTAGGAAATAGAGATCCTTCCCTTGGAACTTCTTGAGAAGCCACATGTGGACCTGGGCACTAAGAGTGGGGCATTATCTTCCTGTTTCAACCTCCGCTGCTGGTGGATACCCCTGAGAGGTTTGACTTATCTACACATCAGGGCAGTATCGACCTGTGGGACTCAAAGTTCCCACTACAGTGAAGGAAGTTACGCATCACCTGAGAGCTGTTTCAGGTAAAGATGGATCATGTCCATACAGAAATATCCAATGCAATTGCTGATAACATTTGTCTTGGCCTCGGGGACACGAAAGGAAAGAACAAAAATCCAGTCCAGTGTGTCCTTATATTTCTCTTTTCTTAGTTGGTTCCACACAGGTCCACTCAGTCCACTCTGCCACAAAAGCCAGAATGACTCCTCTTTGTCGCAGTGCATAGGTGCCATCTTAGCCTGAAAGACATGGGGCAGTTACCATCCCTGGTAGAAAAACTCTCTTTATCAGCTGAGCCACAGTCATAAGTATCCCCATAAGAAGACAACAAACATAGACTCAGATTAAGTGGAACCACTTCTGTGCCCTAGTAGAAGGATTGTGAAGGCATAAATAAAACTTTGCATTTAGTCACTACAAATGTGGTGAAAGCAATTAATCCTGCTTCTACACCCTGATTCCCAGACCCCTGTGTTGTAGCTACTGGGCCCAAGCCTCCTGTACAGCCCATTGAATAGGACCATATGCTGGGAGCTAGATTACAGGGAAATGCCTGTGATGGAATTAGTTTAGAGCTCATAGTTTCTTCTGGAAGATGATGTCGTAAAACATCTTCAGTCACATCAATTTGGTTTTATTTTCTGAGACTTGAATTGGCCCTTCCATTGTTCTATTAGTTTTTCTACTTCTGGAAAAATCTCAATGATGGATCAGAACTTTAGCCCATGCGTGTGTTCCCATGGCCTCACGTCCTATGACTCAACAACAACTAGAGTCCTTGGTCTTAGACAACATCCTGCAGGATCTCATATCAGAAACAGACATTCAGCACCAAGGACATTGCTTATGAGAAAAGGACTTTGGCAAGAAAGGAAAATCCTCATACTGGATAAGACTAACTACCATAAAGAACAATAAAGCTAAAAATGTGGGTGAAGGGCACATGGTATTCTCTGTCTTATTTCTGCAATATTTGCATAAGCCTAAAGTTACTTCAAAATGCATTTAAAAATTAAGAAAAATATGAATGAACAGGTAAATAATGCCAATAAAAAATTAGATGAGGACAACTTTCTGGCTCTCATGGGTGAATGTGACATGAAGCAATCAACTTATTACCAAGAGGATTACACTCACTTTAAAAAGGCACATTTTAATATATGTGCTACAATAGCATCTATTCAATAAAGGAAGACAATAATGTATCTACTTTTCTGCAAAAACAGTTTTTTGATTCAATAGGACATCTGACATTTTCCAGAAGGGTTTGTTTTGTCAAATGAATATAAAACTTTAACTGGCTCATGTAGAAATTGGAAATCTTGGCTGTTCTACATAATGCTTGGGTGGGGCCTGCCTGGCATAGAGCAGCGTCTCAAACACATATTATTATTTTTATAGAGGAGCATAGTGCAGTGCAGATGTAATAGTGATTTATTGCCTCATGTCTGATAGTCTTTGTTCATGTTGTTGTAATTTACATAAAATATTCACAACTTGCGTTCCATGAATCGTATCTACTCAAAAAAGTGTTTGAGTCACTGCTTCTCTGTGTTTCACTTCCCCTGCCATATGTGAAGAAAAGTAAATAAAATCTAAAGGAAAAGAAGCATGCTTGTTTTACATACACGTTCTCTGCCCTTTGTCCAATTAGTTAAATAGAATGCTTAGATCCTTTGCATTTACTATATTTTATTTGTTTCTATAAAAGCCTTTCAGAGCTTTAGATTAGTCTTTTATCTCTACCTCAGCTCTGTTCCATAACATTGGAATGCACAGATATTTGATTTCATATATCTCTGGTCACTAGAAACAAAAGTTATATTGAGGGTGACCGGGACACCCAAAGCATCACTGTGCAACCACAGCATCTCATAGATTTGCCTACCAGTGTGTCCTGCAGGTGGTGGAGCCATCTGTACATTTTATGGCATAAGGTACGTGAGTTGTTCTAGGTGTTGTGGGGTCATTAGCCACCTGTGCCTCCAACTTGCTGCAGGATTGACCTGCAGTAGTGCCTGAATTACATGGTTCTGCATGTGAAAGACACATGGGCTCAGCAGCACAGTGAGGAAGCTGCAGGTGACCCACTTATGGTCACCTATCCAGGGTGTCCATGAATGGACTGACACATACGATGCACATTAGGAGACAATGTGGGGTTGGATGTTTGATGATCAAATCTATTCGAGACCATGAGGGGAAGAGGTAGTCTGTCTGAGTGAAGGTGTCCATGAAGTTACAAAAGCTGCTTCTCTGAGGCCAAAGAGTGTGTGCTTGGGACACACAGTGACTGAACTATATAGCTGTTTTTTCTATGAGTGAAATTAGCTCCAAAAAAGAGAAAGGAGAATCTTCAGGATGATCTGTTTGTTGAGAATGAAACATGAGTTACAGGAACTCAGGAAGAAAACGGCCCTAGTGAATCTTTTTTTGTAATAGTTAATGTGTGTGTATATATATATATTTATATATTATATATATAATTGCTTATGAATATTCATGAGATACAGAGCTGATTGTCACCCCTTGTGCCCAAGATGTGAAGTCCAGATTCGTGCTGGCAGCATGCCCATTGCCACATCCCATCTACATATAGACCACTTCGGTTTATCCTTCATTACCCCGTGAGGGTGTGAGGAATTAAAGACACAAATTATAAGACATAAAACGTCTCAGGGAACAGCTGAGAACTTGGAGAGTGGATGATTCCGTTGAACCCAAAAGGAAGCACAGGCCCCTCTGCACCTGCCCATGGGAATCAGCCCTGAACTTCGTGGGTCCTGAGCATCCCCTGGTGGTCCCGTGTTTCCCTATAGGGAAGTTCATGTCTGGGCTCCCACTGACATCCTCTGTGTCTCTCGCACAGTAATACACAGCAGTGTCTGAGGAGTTCACGCTGTTCAACTGCAGGTGGGCAATGCTGGTGGAGTTGTCAGTGGAGAGTGTGACATGGCCTTGGAAGGACGGGCCATATTGCATATCTGATTCACCAGGATCAATCATCCCCACCCAGTCGAGGCCTTAAAGTGGTGTATGACTTAATTTTAAATTTCATCATTGCTTATATTGGAAAATAAAGCAAAGAAACTAGCAAAGGGCAGGGGAAGACTGGCTGAAGTGACCACCCTTGCTATTTATTAACAGGGAGTGGCAGTTTTTCACAAAATGAACTGCATGTTCATGTGCGATAACTTTACATGATACTAATCATACTTGTGCATGAAACTCACATATGTTGTGTGTGTCATTCTCCCATTAAAATATCATGTGTGTGGGTGTGATATTTATTTATAATGAAAAATTTGTGGTATGTAAACCTAAAGAAGTTTACATCTAAACATATTATAATCAAGTTTTAATAAATGATGACACAGAGAATTTTGAAAGCATCAAGAGTAATGTGACATCTCAAATACAAGGGAACATGGACAAGACTATGAGCAGATTTAACAGAAGAAACCATATAGGCCATGCAAGAGGGGTGTGAATATAGTTAAAGGGCTGAAAGAGAAACACTGCAAACCAAGAATACTATATTAAACTGTTTCACAGGAAAAAAGAAGATACTTTTCCAGATCAACCAAAGCTAAGGGAGTTTATCACCAGTAAATGTGCCTTACAGGTAAAGCTAAAGAGATGTCTTTGAGATGAAACAAAAGGACTGTAAATATCCAAGTGTAAGAATTTATTGAAAATAGAAACTTACTGGTTAATATGAGTATATTAAAATAGTAACACCCCAATATTGTAATAGAGGTGCATAAATCATTTAAACTCTATTATAAAATTAAAAAATTATTAAGAATACATACAAGTATGATAATGTGTTAATAGACGCATAATTGAAACAGAAGTACAATGTGGCATCACTAACATAAAGTACAGAATAAAAGTGAAGAGCTATTGTATGAGGATACTTTAAAATATTTGGGGAAATATATAATTAAAAGATGATATAAATGTTTCCATGAATTTGTTGAAGCACTTTTGTGTGAGTGAATTTAAGTTGCTGTCAGCTTAAAACTGACTGCTAAAAATATAAAGTCATTTATGTAAAGCTCATAGAAATGATAAAATATAGAAAAAATATAGTTGATACTCAGTAGGTGAAGAGAAATGAAAGAAATTGTAAAATTCCAAAAAATAAATAAAATAAAATAAAGTCAAAAAGATAAATACTAGAAGAGAGAAATTGGAACATAGTACAAAGAGAAAAAGAATTAACAGTATAGTAAGTCCTTACCAATCAATAATTTATTTAAGTGCAAATCAATTATATTTCCAATCAAAATATATACTTTCACAGAAGCTAAATAAAAAATAAATAAATACAACCAACCATGTCCTGTCTACAAGGAACTAATCTAGGCCTTAAGAACACACATAGGAAAATGTTAATGTATGAAGAAAGATATTCCATGCAAATGGTAATCACAAGAGAGCAGCGGGGTGCACTTCCATGAGCCATAATAGACTTTAGCCCCAAATTATAAGAAGAGACACAGATCACTGCATAATAACAAAAGAATCAATCCATCAGGAAGGCATAGCAATAAGAAATGCACATGCACCCAACAACAGCACACCTAGATATGAGTATATAACATAAATATTAACAAATCAGAACAGATAAACTTCAAGAAATATGATAGAGAGATACTTCATAATCCACTGACAACAATGGACAGAGTATTCAGACAGAAAATCAATTTGGAAGCAGTGCAAATGAAGAAAACCACAGACAAAATTTTCCTAAGAGACACACGCAGAACACTTCATCCAACAGCATCAGAATATGCAATTTTAAGTCCACCTGGCACATTCTCCAGAATAGTCATGTTAAGTGAGAAATCAAATGTTAACAAACAAAAGATGATTGAAATTATTTCAAGAATTTTCTCCAACCACAGTGATGTGAAAGTAAACATGAACACATGAGAAATATATAAATTCCTCCAACATCTAAATGTTTCTAAAAATTAAAAAAAAAAAAAAAGGTGGCTGAGCAGCCAATTAGTCAAAGTAAAAATCAAACAGAGGAAAATCAGCATGAAACATGATACACCATCTTTAAGAGACTCAAGGAAATAAGTCTAAGCTGCTGTGTGTGATGGAACCGAGGTAGTCAGAACACATGTCCTGGCTCGGGGAGGAGGAGGGAGGGAAGAGATGGCCAAGGCTGGATCCTGACCTCGTGCCTTGTAGAATCAGGGAGGAGCTGGAGTCTGTGGAGGGAGCAGCTTGCAGGCCAGAGGCATGGGGTCCATGCTGTGGTGCAGTTTCCCAGGAGCCATAGCAGAGGGTGCCATCATGGGGAATTCAGTGGCCATGCACAGAGGATGGTGGTGTGGCAAAGGGGTGACATGGGAATAGACCCAGGACAGACAGGAAGGAGGAAGGGCATGTCCTCAGGCAACAGGTTCAGAAACAAGCTTGTGCAAGACTCGTGCCTGGACTTCCATCAATATATGATGATACATGTGAGTGGTTTTCCCTCCTGATAAAAATGTCAGAGTTTCAAAGTGAGGAAGAAGAGGAGGGGTGCTCCCAGGAGAGGAGGCCCTGCACCGTAGCAGTCACCCTCCTGCCCTCACTCTGCCCTGCCCATCAGCACACCTGCAGCACCAGGGTCTCCTCCGTCTCCTGTAGGGGGTGCCACACTCCATTCTTAGAACCCAAAGGAGCTCTGCTGACACGTGGGTTTACACCTGTCATGAACCAGGTGTTTCCAAACAGGTTCTCCATCTGCATCTCACCCATGTGTTCACTAGGCTTTAAGATATGTAAATAAATCGATGGCACTAACAATTTTTCACACACACATAAATTCTTCACCAATATGTTAGGAGACCTTTTCCTGTGTTGGAAGGACATTCCTTAGTTTCAGCACCAGAGCAAAGGACAGAGACATACAATTATCAGTGTTCATGGTGCTCCAGACTCCACACGGAAATGTCTCCATACACACAGTGTGGTAACAGTAAAGAACTCATTGTTGTGTGCGATGTTTTTTCCTAAATAAATCCAGCAAATTCTGAGATTAGATTAGAACACGTAAATTGTAGAACTTCTCTTTAATTAAACGTAAAACTAAATGAGATAAGAACAAGGTGTCAGTGAGGGGGATTGAATTGTTACATGCGCTTTTGATGATGGTTAGTTGCAGAATGGAGATGAGATATAGAAAATGAACTGATTTTCTAATTCTGGGCCCTAAGTTAGACCTGAATAGCATTCACCAGAATCTTCCCTACCCGTGAAACTGTTCTGACTGTAATACTGCATCAGGGATCTCTGAAGGCTCTGAGGTGTGCAGACCAACTCCTGCCCCAGATCCCACAGTCAGGTAAGTCTCTGATCTTCTGATGGGGGGAGAAGGGAGAGTGTAGATAAGACACAGAGACATTCCTCCCAAGATCTCTGCACAGGGAGAGGGGCCAATGTATGTGGGGAAGAGTGTCTTTACTCACTGGTTAACAGTTTCTCATGAGAAAGGCAACTCTGTGCCTGGACACTGCACAGAATTAAAGAATAATGAATTTGAGTTAAATGTGGAAATTCCACTTGTTTGCAGACTTCATATTTATGTCTATTTGTCATCTAGTAGGTAAAATAAAACCGTATTTTCCATATAAAACTCTACAAACTGTGAGGTTTTCCTGAGGGTGCACATTCTACACCTAAACCTGCATGGATCACAATGCACCTGTACGAGGCACTGGGTTCTCCTCTCTGGACTCACCACATGGTGCATGCTGAGGACACGTGTCCTGTGGTTCACCGTCAAGTCTTGACTGAGCTCCATGGTGATGCTAAGGCAGGGCCTGGCTGGGTATGTTGGGTCCTCTGATGGGCAGCTCTGGCTGTAGGATGGTTCAGTAACCTTGCTTCAGTTTCTTTGTCAGAACAGACATTTAGCAAAGTTTCACCCAATCTTCCCTCCCTCTTTCCTTTACTCAGAGTCAGACTTGCATCATGGACTGACATATTCCCAATCTCTTAGCCAGGCCTTCTGCTTTTGATCTCAAAAGGGCACATGTGTTTCTTGAAAAAGATATGGAAGTGAAATCCAGTCTTGGGATTTGCTTTTTAAAATACCCAAACTAACAATTATTTTAAGAGTTTTTAATAATAGGGACTTCAGTCTCTTGGCAAATAAAAAATATAAAATAACCATTGCCTTAGTGTGTTTTGTATGTGGGTAAACCATGGTCTCCAGTTATTCAATTAAATCTAATCTAGGTGCTGTTCTGATGGTGCTTTATATTTTGATTGAACCTGCCATCAGCTTGTTGAGATCCAGGAAGATTATCCTAGAAACCTTGGTTGGCTTGTTCCAATCAGAACAGAACCAAAGAAGATGAAATTCCATGGTGCACACAACTATAGGTCTTCACAATTGTTCCAACAGGTCCTTCCTAATGGCTGCCCCTATAGACTCGGTCATGTCGATCCAGCCACCACAAGGGCCATCACCTACAGCTCACAGCACATCAAGTTTTTCCATCGAGAGCTTTCCTGCAAGTCGCAGGTGAGGGAGGGGATGTCATGAAAGTTTGAGCAGCACAAGGTCAGCTGTACATCAGTACCCCATTTTGAGCAATCCCCAATTATCCCATTGTCTACTAGTGTTCATTTGCATTCCCCATGTGGCTCCTTGTAGAGAGGTCAGGAGGAATGTCCTGTACAATGATGGGCAAGAAAGTCTCATCAGTCTCTCCCAGGTGTCTGCAGGAAGAACAGCTGGAGCCACACCTGAGCTCCAGGTAAAGAAACTCAGTCCTGGATTTTAGACCTCAGAGACCACATTCTGCATTTCCAGGGAATAGAAAGAGCAAAGGGAATGAGAGAACATCAACTACAGAAAAATAAAATTGAATATGACCAAAAGGACATCAGATCACTGCTGTGTCTATGTTGCATAAGTTAGTGTCAGGAGAATGGTTAGAAGTGAGACCCATAAGATTTTTATGTTACTGATCAGGAACTAGCCTCTCTCTTGACTTTATTCAGAATCCCAACACGGTGCTCTAATCAGGGAGTTTCCTGGGGTCTTTGCACTGAGTCTGATTGGAAAAGCCTCATCAGGTTCCACTGAGTTTCCTCAGGACACTGATCCTGGTAATCAAGACAGAGAGAGTGTTTTACATCCAGTGTGCGTGAGAATGTTTTCTTTGTTACAATAGAACTTTCATATTTCAGAGACATCAGAGCTAGGAACAGAATCATAAACTAACAGAGGTTCCTTGAGCAAACTGTCATATGGAGAGGCAGCCCTAGAAGGTGACAAGAAACCAGACATAAACCTCCATGTGCACCTGCTCCTGGGCTGACCCTATCTTCAGTGTGTCCTCAGCACTCCCTGGTGGTCCCTGCAGTAGGTCTGTGTCTGGGCCCATGCTGACTTCTTCTCAATGTGTCATGCTGTGTCCTCAGCAGTCACGAAGCTCAGCTGCAGAGAGAATTGATTCTTGGCCCCCTCAATGGTGACGGAGATTTGGCCCTGAGTCAAGGGGACATAGTTTGTCCTCCATGATGATCCACTGTAGTGACCATATCCAAGCCATTGAAGCCCCTTCCCTAGAGGCTGGCAGATCCAGCTCCAACCACAACCACTGCTGATGGAGTAACCAGAGATGGTGCAGGTGAGGGAGAGGGTGTGTGAGGGCTTCACCAGTCCTGGGCCTGACTCCTGCAGCTGCACTTGGGACAAGTCACATGAAAAAAGAGGGAAAACCCCATGAGTGTCACACAGCATACTGCTCCTTTCAATACATTTATGAATCCCTTGATGCTCACACTGGGAAGCTATCAGCAGAGAAAGAAAGGAGTAAAATATTCATCTTCTTCAGAGAGAGAATAACATCTTTCACAGAGAAAATGTGCTCACCCCAGTTAGGATGACTAATATCCAAAAGACTCTAAACGATAAATGCTGGAGAGGTTGCGGAGAGAAAGGAACTCTCATACATTGTTGGTGGGACTGCAAAATGGTGCAGCCTCTATGGAAAATGGTATGGAGGTTCCTCAAACAATTGCAGATAGATCTACCATACGACCCAGCTATCCCACTGCTGGGAATATACCCAGAAGAATAGAAATCATCAAGTCGAAGGTATACCTGTTCCCCAATGCTCATTGCAGCACTCTTTACAATAGCCAAGAGTTGGAACCAGCCCAAATGTTCATCATCAGATGAGTGGATATGGAAAATGTGGTACATCTACACAATGGAATACTACTCTGCTATAAAAAAGATTGAAATACTGCCATTTGCAACGAAATGGATGGACCTAGAGAGAATGATATTAAGTGAAACGATTCAGGCACAGAAAGAGAAATATCACATGTTCTCACTTATTTGTGGGAGCTAAAAATAAGTAAATAAATACACAAATAAACTGGGTGGGGGAGGGAAGAAGGCACAGCAATTACAATTCCTTGAAGTTGATACAACAAGCAAACAGAAAGGACATTGTTGGGAGGGAGAGGGGAGATGGAGGAGGGAGGGAGGTTTCGGTAATGGGCCTCAATAATCAACCACATTGTATATTGACAAAATAAAATTAAATTTGGAAGAAAAAAATAAAATAAAAATAAAGTAACACTCATAAATATGATGAAAGCTGTTAAACATGCTCTTTTCAAGACGTATAACGCCAGAGTACCTAAGACTGTGTATATATACATAGGTGTATGCATGAGTATAAATAAATATATTTAAAACTAAAATGAACACAATAATAAAAGACGACATGGTTGAGGATATTTTAAGGAGTTTTGGGGAAGGAAGAGGAAACCACAGATTCTAACTACAAATCATTCCCTGGGCCCCTCTGCACCTGCTCTTGTGACTGAACCTTGAACTTGGTGGGTCCTGACCGCCCCCTGGTGGTCCAGTGTGTCCCTGCAGGGAGGTTTGTGTCTGGGCTCATGCTGACTTCCTCTCACTGTGTTTCTCGCACAGTAATACACGGCCGTGTCCTCTGTCTTCAGGCTGCTGATCTGTAGATACGCTGTGCTGACAGAGGTGTCCATGGAGAAGACAAATCGTCCTGTGAATCCCTCAGCGTATGTTGGCTTTCCAGTGTATGTGTTAATCCAGCCCATCCACTGAAGGCCCTTCCCTGCTTCCTGTCGCACCCAGGTCATGCCACAGCAGGTAAAGGTGTATCCAGAAGCCTTGCAGGAGACCTTCACAGACTCTCCAGGCTTCTTCACCTCAGCCCCAGACTGCACCAGCTGGACCTGGCAGTGGACACCTGTGGAGAAGAGAGAGGGAAGATGGGGACCCTGGGGCAACCTCAGCAACCTCCTCAGCCCTGGATGCCAGGGGCTCCTTACCTGAGGCAGCTGCCAACAGAAAGAGGAGCCTCCAGCCCCACTCCATGCTGAGTGGAATTCGGACTCGTTCGTTCTGTGTGACCAGTAGGGTCGTACCCTTGATGAATGTGTTGAGGGGGAACCTGAGCTTTCTAATCTGTGGGGCCCAGTGATTTGCATATGTGTCCGGCTCCTTAACACCACCTGGTCCAGATCAGGTATGAATAGCACAATGCCCTAGAGGACCCCTGCACCTGGGAGACTGAGCTACCCTCTCGTGTTTGGTGCCTGGAGTCCTACTTGCTAATAGTTAGTGACCCTTCCCCAATGGATCTGACCCTGGGAAGTGCCTGGGTACAGATGAACCCATTCCTGGACCCCAACTAGTGACTTTTATCCTTCCTGTGACCTCACATTGAAATGGGACAAAAGCTTCTTCTAAAGGTCTAATGCTGAATGTTCCCAGGGTGTCATTGCTTTGTCTGGGACCAGGCTCAGTGATTTCACCCTGGACCATCACATATAGAGTCTCACACACTCGACTTGTCTGATCTTTGAATTCATCTTTCCAAGTCCATTGCCTCAGAAATGGACATTATTTCTGACACTTTAAGATGCCATCTTCATGTTTCCAATAGTTTTATTATTTTTTCTCATTAAATTGAGATGAAGATTACATATTAATAACCACAACTATCTAGTTTTCTTATTTCTTCCCTCATATAAAGTGAAAATAAATGAACAATCCAGATTAATTTTTCTGCATATAGATGTCCAGTTTTCCCAGCACCATTTATTGAAGAGGCAATCTTTTCCCCAGTGTATGTTCTTGTGGTCTTTGTCAAACATCAGTTGGCTGTAAGTGTGTGGGATGATTCGCAGGTTTTCTATTCTGTTTCAGTGGTTCGAGTGTATGTTTTTATGCCAGTACAATGCAGTCCTGTTTATAATAGCTTTGAAGCTGGGTTGTGTTACGCATCTGTCATTATTAATTAATTAATTTTTTTGCTCAGGATTTCTTTGGCTATTGGGGCCTATTGTTATTCTATATGAACATTAGGATTGCTTTTCCTATTTCTGTGAAGAACGTCATTGGTATTTTGATGTGGATTGCATTGGGTCTGCAGACTGCTTTTAGTAGTGTGGATATATTCACAATGTTAATTCTTCCTATCCAAGAGCATAGATCGTCTTTCCAACTTTTTGTGTCTTTAATTTCTATCAGTAGTGTTTTGCAGTTCCTATTGTAGCGATCTTTCACCTTCTGGTGATATTGATTCCCAGATTTGTGTGTATGTGTGACTATTGTAAATGAGCTTATTTTCTTGACTTCATTTCCTGCTATGTTTTTATTGGAGTATAACAATGCTACTTATATTGGAATGTTGACTTTTTATCCTGAAACATTACTGAAATTGTTAATCTGTTCTAAGAGTTTTTTAGAGTTTTTAGTTTTCTAGATATAATATCATAAAATTATTTAAAAAAACATAAAAGAAACACTTCAGGAAATAGGAGCAAAGACTTTATGAATAAGACACCCAAATCATAAGCAACACTAGAAAAAAAATTAAAAATGGGACTATATCAAACTAAAATTCTTCTGCACAGCAAATGAAACAATCCACAGAGTGGAAAGACAACCTATGGAAAGGGAGAAAATAACTGCAAACTATACGTCTGAGGAGGGATTAATATCCAGTATGTATAAGGAAGTGAGACTATTTCACAATAAAAAGTTAAATGATCCAAGTATTGGGCAAAGGAACCAAATAGAGATTTTTCTTTTCCTTTTTCTATTTCTTGTGGGGGGGGGAGTAATAGTAAAATATATTTGTTGAATTTTGACTTTTTTAATGGCTTTCCTACAACTTTATTTCTTTCTTCAGAACAGAACAAAAACACTGCAGCTCCACAACCTCCCCAAAGTTCATTTGTTCTTCCCTCTGTATAGAGTGGGCCAAGTTCGTTTCCTCGGAAAGCCTCTTCTCTGCTTATTTTCACATATATTAACTTTAATTTTTATGCATATTCATGTGGTACCAAGACGACCATCACAACTTGTGCACAATAAATGATGGTCTGATCATTACTACCAGTATGTCCTTTACCACAAGTTGTGATTATTCCCCATGTCCCCCATTCACCTAATCACCTATGTCTGTCCTTCTGCCATCTCTATTTCCCCACTGCACTTTGTATCCCTAGTTATGTTCTCTCCCTCTGCAAGTCCAATGAACAATCATGGTCTGTCTTTCCTTCCTTTTTTTCTCTTAGTTCCCACTTATGGGTGAGGATATGCAGTATTTTTTACTCCTCTGTGCTTGGCTTATTTCACCCAACATAAGTTTCTCCAGGCTCATCCATGTTGATGCAAATGGGAGAATTTCATTCTTTTTTATGGCAGAGTAGTATTCCATTGTGTATATATGCCACATTTTCCTTATCCAATCAAATAGATATTTTTCAAAGAAAGACATACAAATGGCCAACAAGTACAAGATAAAATGCTCAACACCACTAGTCATCAGGGAAATGCAGATTAAAACAATACCGAGCTATGACCTCACCCTGGTCGGACTGACTATAATCAAACATATGGAGAATGACAAATTTTGATGAAGGTGTGGAGAGAAGGGAAGGCTCCTTCACTGTTGCAGGGACTATAAATTAGTACAACCACTATGGAAACAGTATGGAGGTTTCTCAGTCAAATACAGACAGAATTACCATATGATCCAGCATCCTACACAAAGGGATGGAAATCATCATGTCGAAGGGACACCTGCACTCCCTTGTTCATCACAGCTCTGCTAACATTAGCCACAATGTGGAACTAACATAAATGTCCATCAATGGAGGATTGAATCAGGAAAATGTGGTATATATTACATGATTGAATACTTCTCTGCCATAAAACAAAATGAAATTCTCCCATTTGCAACAACATGGACGAGCTTTGAGGAACTTATGTTGAGTGAAATAAGCAAAGCACAGAGAGATAAGTACCGTATGTGCTCACTGATAAGTGGGAGCTAAGACAGAAAGAAGGAAGTGAAGAAAGACCACAGTGGTGTGTTGGATGTGCAGAGGGAGAGAACATACCTAGGGAGACAAAGTAGGGTGGGGAAAGGGGGAGGGAGGGAGGTTGGGGACAATTGAGTGGGGGACATGGGTTATAATTGCAATTTATGATAATGTGCATGATGCCAGTATGGAACGGGCAATCATATCATGGCATGAGTGGTGACAATCAGCTTTGTGCCCAATGAATATTTATAACCAATAAGACAGAAAAGGTAATAATTTATTGCTTTTTTTCACTATTAGTCAGACAACATAGATATACAAATGTCAGTAAATTTGAATTCGATAGATTAACAACTCTTTCCAGATTCATAGAAGTGGTAAATTTGCAATCACCCAAGTAACCATTTTGTTTCAAAAACAATTAATTTTACTTTCTTCTAAAGTTAAAAGCCTAAAAAAACCCCAAAACTTGTGGCCCTACCCACCTTCAGTATTTGATATTTTCAAACCAGTTGCTGTGACTCAGCAGATTGACCACATGACTTTTCTTGACTCCCATGATCCAGTGATTTCAATTTCTGAACACACCTATGCCTGGGGACAACCTTCCACTGGTCACACCATGCAAAGTCCACCTGTGTCCATCAATACACAGAAAGCAGCTAAAATCTTCCTGCTGGTCACTGTTGTCAGGGAGTATCCCTGACCTCCTGCTCCAAGCCCGTATTTCATAGAGAGATTTTTCCAATCTATGTCACTCACCTGCTGTGGAATGTGTTTATATGCATGGGCCTCAGATTCCAATTTATCATTTAGTACATTATAGTATATTTGACAATATTGTTTTTGTGACCCATTAAAAAATTGAGTTGACAAGGCTAATTCTCCAACATGCACTAAAGGAGAAATAAGTGCATCCAGAGAGAGGTACATCCAGAGAGAGCTGAGAGCTACTCACCTGGACCCAAAGCCCCTGGAATCATTTGCTTATAGACGTACTCAAATGCTATTTTTAATGAATTGCTGGAGAAATAGTGTGGACAATACTAGAGTTAAAAACTCATTGGGAAGTAGATTTAGAGAGTTGCCTACATGGTATATACATGATATTTTCAATGAGACAATGAAAGTAGATAAATCAAATATATGAGGTAAAATAAATAAAACCCTTTTTCTTCAGTTATGAGATGAGGAATTCTATTTTTTTCCTGGTTTTGGTTTCTGTAAGGAGCTTATACATCACCACTCAATCCATGCAACAGGAAGACGCTGGATGAACTAAAAGTAACAATTCTTTTTATATTTCTCAGAGAACTGAAGTCACTGATAAACTGAAGATGTAGTCAGGGGACAGCTTTTAATTAATAATCGTAAAATATGTATGACATTTTTCCTGGATAATGCTTTTTTATATGTATTTGAGTGTGATATTGTCTTTCTTTTCTCAAACAAAATTTCAGCCACAGATTAAAAAAGGGGAAAATTACCTGAATGGACATTTCTCAAAAAAGACAAGCAGATGGTCAAAAGGTGTATAAAGTAAATGCCCAACATCACTAATCATCAAAGCACAATGTTATATCTTCCCACACCTGTTAAAATGGCTGTTATCAGGAAGATGAATAACTGGTGAATGCTGCTGAGGATGCACAGAAAGGGGAGCTGTTGTACACTGTTGATGGGAATTAAAACTAGTGCAGACATTATAAAAACTTTATGGAGATTCCTCAATAAATATGGTAAACTAAAATTAGAACAACCATAAGACCCAGCAATAACAGAGGAAAGGAAACCAGCACACCAAGAAGACTTCAGCACCCTCATGTTAACTGCAGCATTATTCACAGCATCCAAGACATGCAATCAACTGAGGTGTCCATCAACAAGAGGAGGGGATTGAGGAAAGATGGTATATACACAAACAGACACTACTCAGCCAGGAAAATAACATCCTGTCATTTGCAGCAACGTGGATAAGCTTGGAAGTCATTCCATTAAGTAAAATATGTCAGACATGGAAAGATAAATGCTACATGTTCTTACTCGTATATTGAAGCAAAAAGTATAAGGAGCACACAACAGGCCCGGTTTCAGGAGTTTTCTTCCCAGTAACAGAGGGTGAAGCCTACACGTGAGGACAGGCATTTCCAGGATGCACTCTCTGGTGCAAAGCAGGAGGACTGGGAGGAAACAGCCACACTCAGCTTCACTGGGAAAATAGAAAGAACCAGAACAGATATGCAAAGCCCCAACCTTAGCTTCATCTAAAGAAACTGTCTTCTTCTTTACTTGTCAGAACATGAACAGAATGAGGCACTTCCTAATCTCCATGGGGCTGTTGAAATGGAGACAACATTATTTACAACAAAAATGTGTAACAGGCACTTTAAAATATCTGGATAAATCAATGGATGAGACCTTTCCCAACATGAGTCCAGTCTGATAAGAATATTACTCAGCTATAAAAACGAATGAAATACTGCCATTTGCAACAACATGGATGGACCTTGAGAGAATTATATTAAGTGAAACAAGTCAGGCACAGAAAGAGAAATACCACATGTTCTCACTTATTGGTGGGAGCTAAAAATTAATATATAAATTCACACACACACACACACACACACACACACACACACAAAACTGGGGGGAGGGAGAAGATATAACAACCACAGTTACTTGAAGTTGATACGACAAGCAAACAGAAAGGACATTGTTGGGGGGGAGGGAGAAGGGAGGGAGGTTTTGGTGATGGGGAGCAATAATCAGCCACATTGTATATCGACAAAATAAAATTTAAAAAAGAAAAAAGAAAAAGAATGAGAATCAAGGAACATGAAGACAGAGAGGAATGTGTCCCAGTCAAAAGGACAAAAATAATCTCCATAAAGAAACTCAAGGAAAGTGCAAGTATGTGATTAACCTGAGAGGGAACTACAAGTAATGGACAGAAAGAGTGTCACTGAAATCAGGGCACTCATGAAAGCACAAAAGAAGAATTTCAACAGAGAGATAAAAGTATAAAAAAGTAACTACCATAAGTGATGAAGTTGAACAATACAATGACTAAACTGAAAGAAATTCAACACAAGGTTTCAGAAATAGTCGAGATTCAGCAAAAGAGAGAATCAGTGAACTGGAAAGAAGGCCACTGAAAATTTTTTGACCTGAAAATCAAAATAATAGTATTAAAGTAAAAAATAAGAGCAAAGACAGCAGAAGGGCCTTACAGCACATCATGAAGTACAATGACATGCACTTTATGAGGGTGTTAAAAGTAGAAGAGAAAAAAAAAGTTGAAAGAAACATATTTGAAAAAAATAATGGCACAAAACTTTTCAAGCCATGGAAGAAAATAAAAATTCAGATACAGAAAGCCTGAGGTGAACCAAATGAGATGAATCAGTAGGAAAAACCTCGCAGACACACCGTAATTGAATTGACAAGTGGAAAAAAAATCAAACAGTTTTGAAATCTGAAAAGGAAATGCAAATGCTTATGTGAAGAGAACCCTATTTGAAGTCAGTGAATTCTTCCAAAGAAACCATACAGGCAAAAAGGAGCATGAAATGAAATGTTCAAAATTCTGATAGGAAAAAATAAAGTGACGAGCAAGTATATCACACCCTGTAATCTTGTCTTTAAAAATAAAGGGGTGATGAGAAAATTTATCATCGCTAGAACTTCTCTACAACAGATTCTAAAGGAAGTATGTCAGGCCAAAGAGAGAGGACGGTAATAATTTAAAAGGTAACATGAAAATATAAAACTAAATGGTGAAAACACAGACATTGTCAGATCCAAAACACTCTAATTTGGTAAGTGTGGTAAGTAATTACAAACAACTAAAGCTACAATACTTTATTGAGGGAAACTGTATTAGTCCATTTTTGTGTTGCTATAACAGAAATACCTGAGACTGGGTAATTCATAAGGAAAAGAGGTTCATTTGGCTTATGATTCTGGGACAGCTGCATCTGGAACAGGCCTCAGGCTGCTTCTACTCATGGTGGAAAGTGGCAGGAGCGAGAGTGGGTACAAGCAGATCACATGGTGGGTGAGAGAGAGAGAGACAGAGAGAGAAAGAAAGAGAGAGAGAGAGAGAGAGAGAGAAGGTGCCAGGGTCTTTTAAGCAACGAGCTATCTGCACTCCCTGTTTATTTTACTGTTATTTACAATAATGATATGGAAATATCCTACATGTTGTCAGTAGATAAATTAATAAATAAATGTAATATATATGTGTGTGTATATGTAATGCAAAGTTATTTGACCTTTAACAAAAAGTAAATACTGCCATTCGTGACAACATAGGTGAACCTGGATATTAAGTTAAGTGTAATAGTTCAGACGATGAAGGAAAAGGATTGCCTGATCTCACTTACACGTGAAAGCTTCAACAGTCAAACTCATCATGGTGTTTATCAGAGTCCAGTGGAAAAGGATGGAAAGATATGCTGGACGAAGTGTAAACATTTTAGTTATAAATAAGTTCTTGAGATGTAATGGACAACCAGGTCACCACAGTTAACAACGTTGTGCTGTATGTCAGCACATGTGTATTGCTTTCCTTAAATATCATATGAAAAAATTGTTTTTCAGCTGTTGTTTTCAGACCATTTACATGTATTAGTAATACTAGACCTGGAGTTAGATTAAAAGCTAGAAGTTCTCTATTTGTTTAAAATTTTCTTTTCTCCTTTTCTTTTCTCCTTTTATACCACCTCTTGTTCTAACTTAGCAATTTTAATATGGCATTCATCTTCCATGCTGACTTTTTATTTATATTTCTTTAATAATCATTTCATTGTTTTTTGTAAAGTTTACAATATGCATTTAAAAAATCTGATTCTACTTCAGATAAGATCCTAGCTCTTCATGTGTTTTGTAAAGACCTTATAACATCATATTATATATTATAATATAGTATTATATTTTATATCTTATGGTTTCAAATGCTCCCTTCTTTCCCTGGCCCTTGTTTTTTTTCATTTATTCTCTATTCCATATTTTGTAAACATGTGAGATGTAGTTACTATTGCTTTACACAGCACATGGTATTTTAGAGCAGTTACAAATACAAAAATATGATAACTTGTGTTTATATTTCAATTTTAATTTTCTTCATTTAATTTTATAAATTGGCATTTCAATATGTGCCTTTTACCCTAAAAATGTGTTGCATCATTTGCAGAAGGTGAATGTGCTGGCAGTAAATTCCCTCAGGATCTTTTTCTCTGACACGGTTTCTGTCGTTGTTGCAGCTGCTCTTAAAATTTAAGTACACCATTCTGTCAATTTTTCTGCTTGCGTGATTTAACATCTTGCTGCAACTAGTTTTCTGTGTGTTTGTAGGAAAGCATCCTCTGCACTCCATAGTCCGCCTGTAAGATTCGCTCTTTGGGTTTGGCTTTTGCTTAGTATGTGAATATAGCACAGAAAGTCTGTTACAAATAAACTTTTAAGTGCTGTGGCTGAGAAGGAGTGATGGACAGTTAGGTATGACTCACAAAATGTCAGAAACTCCTGATAACACATATGCACAAGCTCTGTTTCTACAATTCCTCAGGTACATGCAAGAAGACAGACAAACCGCACTCATTACGAGAGGATTCGACCACCGTCCCTGAGCGTGCCCAGCTGTCTGCGAGGTGGATCAGAGAAACAGGTCTTCATACAGCTGTGAGGAGCCCAGGGAAAGGTCCTGGGGCTGATGTGTGTTCTCGGACACAGCAGGCAGCCCATGTATGATTCTGACTTTAGCTTTCCACCTGCAGAATGGAAGTAACATTAATAATAAAAGGGTAACCCCAGAAGAATATTAGCTTATTTCTCAGCAGAAACGTTTCAGTGCAGAAGAAAGTAGGACGATATATTAAATTGTTAGAAACATTCTTTCTATGGCTGAGGAGGATCCCATCGTGTGTATATATATACGACATTTTCCTAGCCTGGTCACCCATTGATGGACACTTAGGTGGTTCCATATCTCGGCCATTGTGAATAGAGCTGTGAGGAACATGGGAGTGCAGGTGTTCCTTCGACATGGTGATTTCCATTCCTTGGGGAAAATACACAAATTGCCATTACAGCAACATGGATGGGCTTGCAGAAAACTATGTTAAGAAATCCAGGCACAGAAAGAGAAATATCACATGTCCTCATTCATAAGGGGAGCTAAAAAAAAAAAAAATAAACAAAGAAGAAAACAGAGAAACAAGGGAACAAACAAAAATCAACAAAGGAAACAAAGAAATAAACAACCACAATAATATTTTGAACTTTCAGAAGGAGAGAACAGAATTTTGGCTACTAGAGGTGGGAAAGGGGGAGGGGCAAGCAAGTAATAATTATGTATTGCAATGATGTACATGCTAATGATGCTGATTTAATGATCATATATTTTATACAAATAAATTAATAAATACAAAAAAACAAAAACCACAACCATAACAGCTGCCAACCAAGAAACTGCACCTGGAAATTTTTGTCTTCAGAAAAGGAGAGAGAAAGACTTTTCCAGACAAGAAGAAATGGGATGCGTTCGCCACCACTAGATCTGCCTGTAAGAAATGCTGAAGGGTCTCGACAGGTCCAGAAGAATAAAGCACCTGCATCTGCTCGTTCTAGAATCTCTCTTGTGGTAGTTTGATGCAAATTTGATTCTCACTCTCATGATTTTTTTCTCTCGTGTCCTATCTCCTTCTCCCTTCTCCTTCTGTTCATTAAAGTGATTCATAGTTATCTGAGACCGTTTGAGCTATTGGAAGACATTCTTAACCTCCAGCACATCCAATGAGCTTTCTCTGTGCACATTCATCTCTGTTTCCTTTTCATTCCACTCCATGGATAAAGTTCCTGTTCTCACCTGAGGCCAGCCCATCCTTTCATGTCTGTGAGCCTTCAGAAAATCTCTCACAACAGGAACATGTTGAGAGAACTTACCCCACAGCCTGCCTCATGCCCCCCATGTGTGTGGTGATCTTTCCTTCAGCTGTCACCCAAGCTGTAGTGCTTTCCAGCCACAAGTGCCTTCCAGTGCCACCCACTGCCCCAGCTTAATGCAGCTCGTGGATCCTAAATATCTCCAAGAAACCATCATGCTGTCTTCCCTTTGTGCTAAAACTCGGTGGTGGACTATTTTACAGACTCACTCAAGCCACACCCAAGTCTCCCCACCGGCATTTCATGCACTTCACAGACAGGCTCTTCCATGTTGTGGTGCACCTTATGCATTATGTCCTGTGTAGGTGGAGATGGCACTGAACTCACATGACAGTGATGCCCACCGACAGTGGAGCATGCAGATATTGGTGGTGGTGCACTGACAATAAAAAGGTCAACAACAACAACAAAAAAGGGAGACCAAAACATAAAACAGAGTGGAATCTCCTCAGGATCTAAGACTGGGGAAAGACTTTATACATAAGACTTCAAAACACAGGCAGCACAACACAAAATAAACAGATGGGACTACATCATAGTAAAAAGCTTCTGCACAGCAAAGAAAACAACTCACAGACTGAAAAGACAGCCTTAAGAAAGGGAAAATTATTTACTGTATGTATAAGTGTACATATATACGTATATGTATATCTTCAACAAGGATTAATATCCAGAATATATAAGAACTCAGACAACTTAATAGTAAAAAAAATCAGAGAAATGCAAATCAAAGCCACACTGAGATATCACCTCACCCCAGTTAGACAGGCTATTATCAAAAAGACACAGAATAACAAATGCTGGTGGGGATGCAGAGAAATGGAAACACCTCTCTTTTCGTGGGATGATGAATTAGTTTGGCTATTGTGGAAAAAAGTATGGCCGTGTATTAAACAACTACCGGGTGACTACCATAGGATCCATCAATCCCTGTAGGGCCCATTTTTAGGAGCAAACATGATCTGTGAGCCACATGGTGCCTATGGGTGGAGGATGAAAATGGCACCCGTGGGAAGTAGGGGAGGCGTAACCCAAGATACCTCCAAAAGGTTTTTGTTGGTCCTCCAGTATTTCCACACTCGTGAACCCTGCGTGATCGCTGTGCTCAACATGTTAGTACAAAATGCATGCCCGCGTGATCCTTTAATTGATTGGTTAGTTCACGGAAAGCCCCTACTTGCTTGCTTATATCAATTGCAGTGTAATGGCAATAAAGTGGAACTGCCCTGACAGAACCCCTGCCGCGTCTGAGTGTCCCTTTCACGGGGCTGGGTAGGTGGGCAGCAGGCTCACTTTTCCCTGAGATCCCTCGGTCCCAACCCAGGTGTAATCCTGTCGGCTCCTTCTCCTTCTGGGTCTGCGGGAGGACCCCAGGCGCGGCCCCGCAGAAGCTGGTGCCCGAACAGGGACCCACCACATAAGAAGAACCGACACACCGTGCGGCCTTGAGAGAGAAGCAATGAGCGGCCACGAGCCTCAGCGCGGAGCTTCCCTCTGGAGAAACGCCATCTCGGGTAATGGACGTTTTCAAGGCGAGTCTCCTTATTCCCAACAGGTGAATAGGGTAAGTGGTTTTCACTCTTTTCTTATTCCTCCCACTCTTATTTCCCACTTTTATCTCCCTCTCTGTTCCATGACTTTCAGCAAACAAGCAGATGGGTGTGGGACAATTGACAGGTCATGGCCAGGGTTACCCTCTGGTAGACCTTGAAGGTCTCATATCAGTTGGCTCCAGTAGTGGAAGCCAAACCAGGTGAACGTCCTCCTTGCCTTCTCCCAGCTGAGGGACCGGCCATCCCCTTTTCCCAAAATACTGGCCATCACCAGTCCCGTCAGGTTTTTTCTGGTGATAACCATCAGCTGCTTTCTCTTTCTGTTTCTATTCGTCTAAACACCATGGGAAATACCACGGGCAAAACAAATGAACCGGCCCTTAAGGTGCTAAAATATATGTTGAAAAGTAGAGGACTTGAGATTTCTGCCAGTATGGCTGCCAAGACCTGGGAAACTGTTCTAGCCCTGGCTCCCTGGATTTGCTTTGCCAACCTGTTTTCTTGGGACACGTGGGACCACGTACAAACCCATGCCTGGCAGCATGAGACTCGCTGCGGGGAGGACCCACCCTTAGGGTTTTACCTACTATTTCATACCTTAAGTTTTGCTTCTCACAAGGCCACAAAGGTGACAGCCATACCCCTACCTCCCCAGACTTAGAAGAGTAATGGGAAAAGTTTGAAAGGAAGCGTATTAAGGGCGGCCTAACAGTCTCTTCACAAGGTCATGCCCAAGATACCTTTCAGCCAACAAATAGTTCCAGGGACCCACCAGAGGAATATTGGGGTCCCAAGAGGACCGGGATTTCCCCCAGTGTGAGCCCCCAGGAGAGGGCCTTTACCCTCCCCTCCCTCTTCTCATAAAGACTTACAGGAGGGGGCCACAAACAATAAACATATAACAGCCAGTTGGGAACACAAATTTCAACTAAATCATCCCTGGGAGGCTCCCCCGCCCTTTCACCATCAGTCTCAAGCTTTCCCCATTAACTTTAACTATAAACAGCATGAGCAAATGGGGAATCCCTGGAAAACTCCGCCACCCTTTCCTTACAACCCCAGGCTTTTCCTGTCAATGTCAACCCTGGGGGGAACAAGCCAGTGCCCTGGTACCCTTGGGAGGCTACAGACCTAAAAGAGCTAAAAAAGGCTGTGGCCGAAGATGGTCCAAATTCCCCATGGGCGGAAACCACCCTCCAGGGATTAGCACACCAACCCTGCACCACCCAGGATTGGAAAATGCTGCATAGGGCAGTATTTTCAGGTCCCCAGTATATTAAATTTTGTGCCTTTTTAAAAGAAGAATGCCGTGCTCAGGCAGAGAGGAATCAGGCTGCTAACCCAGTTATCCCAATAACCTTTGGGATGCTCTCTGGAGCAGCAGACCAATACAGCACAGGAATTCAGCAAGCCAATGTCCCCACTCCATATCAAGACAGGTTAGGGCCATCAGCTTACTAGCATGGAAAAACTTGCGGAGGGCCCTACAGAGCCCCCTGTATCAGGCACCACCCAGAGAAACAATGAGGACCCCCCTTCCTGCATGGATAGGGTTTAAAAAAAAGCATACAAAGGAAATTCCCCCCAGGGTCCCAAAGAGACCAGTTTGTTAAAATGCTGGTATGGGAAGGAATGACATCAGATCACAAATTGGCCTGTGCAGGTCAAAAGGACCGCTCCATAGAAAGTTGGATTATCGCCTCTAGGGATGTGGGTACCAAAAGCTGTCAGGCCCGCACCATTGCTAATGCCCTCCAAGCCCAAACCGATGCCCTCACTGAGGCAATGACTACGGCCTTTAATACCATGACCTCCCCTGGAAACGGCCTCTCTGGTAATAAAACAGGCCGCTGCTTTAGCTGTGGGGAACAGGGACACTTTAAAAATAGCTGTCCCCCCAAAAATTCAAAACCAAAAGGCCAAAAACCTCCTACCACCCCATGCCTAAGATGCAAAAAGGGCTACCACTGGAAGGCAGATTGTAAATCTAAATTTGATAAGGATGGCAATCCTTTAAATTAGAAAAGGGGCAGCCCCTAGCCCCGTCATCCCAAGGGGGACCCCATTTTCCACCACAACAAGTTAGAAACCCTCTAAGTCAACCTAAAAGTGGATGCAACTCACACCGACCCCCCACAGAGCTAACGGGAGTTAACAATGCCCGAAACCTGCAAGGGCTAACTGGATGGTGCCTATTGTGCCTGGGTTAAGACCCAAAATGGATATAATGATTGAGGGGGAAAATTTCCAATGCCTAATTGACACCAGAGCTGCCTGTACGGTTCTTAGAGAGAAGGAAGTTCCTAATAGCTGGAGGATGGTCCAAGGACCACAAATAATGGGGGTCGGGGGAAAAACTCAGTCCAAAGAAACTGATGGCTGGCTCCCCTGGAAAGATACTGATGGCGCAAGAGGAGAAGTCAAAGCTCTTATAGCTGCAGGATTTAATGCAAACCTACAAGGCCAAGACATTCTGGGACTAGCAGACGCCTATATTACCACTGACTATAAAGAATTTATTGATGACATTTCAGATGAGGAAGAGTACCAGCAGCAGTTCAACCTCCCTTCTTGCCCAAATTATAGAGGGGACCCCGAATTCCAAAACAAGCAGGAGTGAAAGCCACTTAAAAGATGGAAGGTGCACCCCCAATCCTAAAGGCCACTGCTGCCCGGGTCCCTACCATCCGTTGGAAACCGGGACCCCCAATTTGAGTGGAGCAGTGGCCTCTCCCAGCTAACACGTTGCAAGCACTTGAGGAACTTATTGCAGAACAATTAAAATTAAAACATATTCGCTCATCCACTAGCCCCTGGAATACCCCTATTTTTGTCATTAAAAATTCTTTAGGAAAATGGAGACCGTTACAGGATCTTAGAAAGATTAATGAAAGAATCTTGCTACAGGGAACCCCCCTAAGGGGATTGCCATGGGTACCAGCCATCCCTAGTAACTTATGCCTCATGGTTACAGACATTAGGGACTGCTTCTTTTCCATTCCTTTAAACCCACAGGATTATGAAAAATTTGCCTTTTCGGTCCCCTCAACTAACTTTAAGGGGCCAGATAAATGTTTGGAATGGATGGTTTTGCCTCAAGGTATGGCCAATAGTCCATCCTTTTGCCAAAACTATGTTTATGAATTCCTCCAACCTGTCAAAAGGCTCACCCATTTTGAAATGTATGTTTACATGGATGATATTATCTTAGGGGCCCTAAATACTTCCCAATTAGCTGAGGCATATAAAGTCCTGCAAATGTGCCTTACAAATGGTAACTTGCATGTTGCAGCTGATAAAATCCAAGTTGTTCCACCATTTAAAATTTTAGGTACCCAGTTAAACATGAAAGGTGTTAGTTCTTTAAAACCTCAACTTTGCATCCCAGATTCTTGTCCTTTGGTTGATTAACAATGCCTTTTAGGTGAAATTAATTGGCTGCAGCCCTGGACTCCCATTTCAATGGGCCAGCTGTTACCTCTTTTTAACCTATTAAGGGACAGCCTGCCTCATGATAAAATCTCACTTTCAGTTGCACATAAACAGCTGTTACAAGAGGCTCAAAATTCTCACAACCAGGCTCAGCTTGCTAGATACTCTCCCTCAAAAGACTTGCAATTATGGATTCTGCCTAATCCCTCCAGCTTCATGGCAGTTCTAGTTCAAGAGGGAAACCCCTCACAATCGGTTCATGTATCTCTGGGGGATCCCCTCGAGTTTATACCTATGTAGACCAAATGGCCGACTTAATGCAAAAGGGAAGGGACATAGCACTCCAATGCTATGCACGGGAACCTAACAAAATAATTGTTCCAAACTGACTGAGTGACCTAGAATGGATCTACAGAAACAATCCTAGAATGGCCTTGGCACTAGAGGGCTTCCCCAGCATCCTTGATTGTCACTACAGGCCTTATAAATGGGTCACTTCTAATGGCCATTTAAACCGGAGAGCACCTCAATTTTTTCTACACAAACCCATGGCTGATGCCTATAATGTGTTCACTAATGGGGGTGAACATGGGGCTGCTGTTATTTTATTGTCTTTTTGCCACCAGGAAAACAACCATCATATAACATTGTCCCTCAAAAGTACTGTGAGCCCTGTGAAGGATCTGCACAGTTTGAGGAACTCTTAGCTATAGTTTTAGCATTTAATAAGGTCTCAGAACCCATAAATTTATTTTCTGACAGTTTGTATGCCACTAATTTGCTGCTGGGGTTGCTTAATTCCCCTATTCGTTTAGATAAAAACCCAATTATGCTTCTTATGATACAGGCCCAATCATTGTTATTCAAACAGGCCCAACCCATCTATATACAACATCTCAGAGGCCATCAAAAATTGCCAGGTCTACTTTCACTAGGAAACTTTTTAGCAGACAAAAGAGCCTCTTCTAACCCCCATGTTTTAACTTTACAAGATGCATCTAATCTCCATGCCGTAACTCATGTAAATTAGAGGGGCCTACGTAAACGGTTCCCATAAATCCCTATTAAAGATTTAAAAAAGATTGGTCATACTTGTAAGTTTTGCATTCCTTACTTACAGGTGCCCCCTTTACAATCCCCAGGAGTTAACCGTAGGAGATTAAAAGACAACTTATAATGGCAAATTGATGTTACTCATTTTTCTCCTTTTAGAAAGCTCCAGTTTGTTTTTCTTACTGTTGATACCTATCCTCATGCCTGCTGGGTGACTGCTCATTCAGGGGAAAAGGCTCGACATGCCCAAAGTCACCTTTTACAATGTTTTGCAACACTTGGACTCCCCAATCAAATTAAAACTGATCATGGCCCCTGTTTTGTTAGCCATGCATCTCAGGAGTTCCTCTCAAGCTGGCGCATTCGCCACACCACATGTATTCCATACAATCCTCATGGACAAGCTATAATAGAGCGTTATCACCAAACTTTAAAAACTCGATTACAAAAACAAAACGAGGGTACCACCAGCCCCCACCCACAATTAGGATTAGTACTATTTACATTAAACATTCTAAATTTTTCCCAAAATGAGCTAATGACACCTTTTCAGAAGCACTGGTCTAGTCAAGACATAAAGCCTGATGTACACGTTAGGTGGAAAGACCCCATTTCCGGACACTGGAGAGGATCTGACCCACTCCTAACTATGGGAAGGGATTAGGGGGTGTATTCCCCTTTGACGAACCCTGCCCCAGATGGCCAAAAACCTTAAATTTGTACCTCAAAATCTTGAACCAATAACCCAGCCCAGGGACAACAACAACCCTGAGGCAAATTCTTCTCTTTCAGGAGACTTATGTGGCAACCCGGGTGAACCTGCCTCTTAATCCTTGTGGGAGAGTTTCGCTCCAATCCTGATTGCCTTTGTACTTAGCAACATCAACAGCAGCATGATGTGTCACCTGGTCATCCTATGGACCATCTGGCTCTCGGCACATGGGGAACCAATCACCTACCAGTGCAACAAACGTGGACAAAAGATTGTTGGTTATGTTATGATGTTCATCCCCCATATTTTGAGGCTGTGGCATTAAGTAACGTAACCATCCTCACCACTAACAGCACCCAGTGTGCCATTAATTACAACAGAACCAATCCTGGTTTAACCATACAACATATGTTGGGAAAAGGATTATGTGTTGGTGTAAAGAACCCCTCCCTTTGTTCCAATACCATTATCCTCAACAGCATCTGGGCTAAACCCAGCCTTGGGCGATGTTTATGCACCACATCAGGGCTTACTGCTTATGTGTTTAATCAATCCTTATCTAATGAAACTTGTGTATCAGTGGATAATGTTCCCCGATTATTATGGCATAAAGGGGAAGAAATGTTTCAATATTGGACAAGTACCTTTCCTCACCACAGTAAAAGGGCACTAGGGGCTGCTGTTGCCATTAATACTTTATTGGGGATTGTGGGCACTAGGGCGGGGGCTGCTGGAATAGGATATACTTACACCCACACACAAGCTTTAAGGGAGGCTATAGACATAGATCTAGATAGGCTTGAAACATCAATTACCCATTTGCAAAAATCATTAACTTCTCTTTCCAAAGTTGTATTACAAAATAGAAGGGGATTAGACCTCCTGTGTTTACAGCAGGGAAGCTTATGTGCAGCTCTCAGGGAAGAATGTTGCTTCTATGCTGATCATTCTGGAATAGTAAAAGAATCCATGACAAAGTTTAGAGAGGGCTTGGAAAGACATAAAAGAGAGAGGCCAACGAGAGCTGGTTTCAGTCTTTGTTTAACAGTTCTCCCTGGCTTACCACCTTGATATCTGCCTTAGCGGGCCCCCTCTTAATCCTCCTCTTAGTGCTAATGTTTGGTCCTTTAATTTTTACTAAAATCATGGCTCTCATTCGACGAAATCTAGGATCCATAACTATGGTCACCCAAGTGGTAGAAAATGTGGCCCAAGAAAATTCCCCCCAAACACTTGGATCAATATGGCCCTCCAAAAAATCCACAGCAATCTTTAAGGGGCTCTGCTGGCTCTCCACAGTGGCTGGCTAGCCAATGATGGATAAGATCCCCAGAGGGGGACAACCTAAGACAGGCACAGTCACAAAAAAGCCAACAAGGTTGCGAGCTTAGCCACCTTCAACTGCCCATTACAGGGTTGTTCTTCTTTTAATAGAGAAAACAGGGGGAGATGTTGGGCTCATTTTTAGGAGCAAACATTATCTGTGAGCCACATGGTGCCTATGCGTGGAGGATGAAGGTGGTGCCCGCGGGAAGTAGGGGAGGCGTAACCCAAGATAGCTCCAAAAGGTTTTTATTGGTCCTCCAGTATTTCCACACTCGTGAACCCTGCGTGATCGCTAAGCTCAACATGTTAGTACAAAATGCATGCCTGCGTGATCCTTGAATTGATTGCTTAGTTCATGGAAAGCCCCTACTTACTCGCTTATATAACTGGCAGTGTAATGGCAATAAAGTGGAACTGACCTGACAGAACCCCTGCCGTGTCTGAGTGTCTCTTTCACGGGGCTGGGTGGGTGGGCAGCAGGCTCACTTTTCCCCGAGATCCGTTGGTCCCAACACCCTGGGGATGATCCTGTCGGCTCCTTCTCCTTCTGGGTCTGCACGAGGACCCCAGGCGCACCGCTGCAGATCCCACCGCTGATGTGTACCCAGAGGAGTGTAAATCATCTGTGTGGAAGGAACTCCCGCACCCCATGTTTATGGAGGCTATATTTATAATAGCCAAGATTTGGAACCAGCATAAACGTTTGTTGACAGACGATTGGATAATGAAAATGTGGTGCATATACACAGTAAAATACTACTCAGCCATAAAGGAAAACAAAGTTTTGTCATTCACAACACTGATGAGCTTGGAGAATTTCATCAAAAATGAAGTAAGCCAGGTACAGAAAGAGAAATTCTACAGATTGTCACTCAGAGAGAGGGGGGAGAAGGAAGGAAGGAAGGAAGGAAAGAGGGAAGGAGGGAAGGAAGGAAGGAAGGAAGGAGGGAAGGAGGGAAGAAAGGAAGGAAAGAAGAAAGGAAGGAAGGAAGGAAGGAAGGAAGGAAGGAAGGAAGGAAGGAAGGAAGGAAGGAAGGAAAGAAAAACAATAATAATAATGTTAAATTTCAGATGGAGAGAACTGACCTGTGGTTACGAGAGGCAGGAAGGGGATGGGGTTTAGTGAGTGGTTGGTTCGTGGACACATGCCACCCAGATAGAAAAAGGTATATCCTGTGGGTGCACAGCGGAGCCAGGCCTCTGTAATTAACATTCATTTGCTGCATGTCATCTACTGGCTGGAAGACAGGAGATAGAACGTCATCATCACAAACAAGTCATTCAGTTTTGTAACGATGAATGTGCTAATTACCCTGATGTGATCAACAGACATTGTGCACATGTATTGCTATTCAACAGTGTACCCCACAAATATGTAAACTCTAAATGTCTTAAATGAATGAATGAATGAATTGGACATATTGAAAGAAACATATGATCATGAGGACACCATGATCTATGAACACCATTTTGAGATTTGAAATCTACGGTGACGGTGACTGGGAGCTGCTGTTCATGGTCTCATGCAGGTTACAGCCCGACCAGCGGGGAAGGGGAATGTTAAATAAAATTTGTGGGGGGCCAGTGATTTATACTAGGCTTCTGTGCCAGGTCGCACAGACTGAACAAATATGACATTTTACTGCCATAGCAGAGCTTCAGTTAATTGGAGGAGGCTCTGTAACCAATTAATTAATTACACTGTAAGCAATTATGTTGTTTCTACAGTGCAGTTTATTTTCTACAAATGCTTTAAGAGAATGTGATTGGTGTGGTTTTCTGAACCTGCTGTAGTCTGGAGGGCTGCCTGGTTCATGATTTTTGTTTTGTTCACTTTCTTTCTTTTCCTTTGCTCTGTTTTGTTTTTGTTTGACCAAAGAAACTCAGTTGAAATTTAAAACTTGTCTGTTTCACAAATCTGAGAAATGTATCTACCTGCTCCAAATATAACTGCATGACAGCTTGACTAGAACAAATTACCCTCCACAGCATCCTTTCATGCACACGACTCTACTCCAGCTCCAGGTGCAGGAATGTAAGTGGGGTGTCCCTGAGCTCCCATGTGAAGCCCACCTCACTGAAGGGCATCCTGAGAGCAGAGACCAAAGCGGATGAGTCCACGTGCTGTAGGAGGGCTCTTTGTTATGATTACTGTCATCATTGTCGTGTTGACTGGTGATTACTCACAGACATCCTGTGGGGTGTTGGCCCATCCAAGTGCTGTGCAGCTGCTCTCCCCTCACCCTGGGAGGATGCGGAGGTGGAGGGTTGAGGCTTGTAAGGGACTCAGAGAAAACGTGCTGCTGTGCGGAAGAGAGAAATTGGGAGGAAGTGCAGGATGCCCAGGGGCTCCTCTGCCTCCTGTTGCTTGTCCATGGGGCTGCCCCTGTGACTCCCTGGTGTCACTCCCTGTACCTTGGTCATGGAGGGAAATTGGAGCCAATGAAGCCAGAGGCACGAAGGCCCTAAGTGTGGAGTGAGTTCGGATGCAGTGAGGATGCAGTGAGCATCCCCACGCTCCACCACGTGACACTCCACCCTTCCGCCCCTACGATCTTATCTGCCTGTGTCCTGACAGGGCCCTGGGGACAGATATCACGAGGTGATTTATTCTCTCAGTTCACTAATGGGCCATGAAATCTAAAACTCAATGTTCAGTTTCTATGCACCCTAGTCCATCCCAGTCGTAATAGGTTGTTGTCAGGAGAGAGCTCAGAGAATCTCCAAACCCATGGTTCAGAATGGGCCACAGAACCCTCACATGTCTGGCTGTGTCACCACCCCTCACATATGGTTCCACGAGCTAGATATTTGGGAAAGATCCCGGGAGCCATTGGAAGATGACATGAGCTAAGGCCTCAGCCTCCTCAGCAGCAGTGGCAGCAGTGGTGGTGGCCTCCTGGAGCATCCCAGTGGCACTGGCAGCAACAGCCTTGCTGTGGCCCACCTGGGGCGTCCTGGTGGCAAGGGTCACTGTGCATCAGATCCACCCATCCTTTATATTTAAGTCCAACAACCACGAATGCCTGGGTGTCAGTTAGACAACCCCATAAGCAGACAATATCCAAGGAACACCTGGGCACACATCGCAGTTACATATTCACGTCAAACACTCAGCAAGATTCCCGAGGGAGCCTGACCATTTGTCTTCGCTTTCCCTACAATCCACACCTTCAGGGGTCCTGGCAATACAATCGACACATTTGGAATCTTCTGTGATGTTCCCTTACCGAGCATAACTGACCCTTGCATTCACATAACCTCAGTACCTACTGTATGTTCTATACACCTTGAGGTCTGTCACCACAGGTCTACATTCCATTCCTGCCATCCCAAAAGTCATTAGCTTATCCCAGCACCAGCTCAGAAGCCCGAAGTCTCATCTGAGGCTAAAGGTAAAACTCCTTCTATTTGTGAACCTGTAAAAATCAAAAACAAATTTATCTACTTCAAGGCACAGTGGGACAGACACTGGGTACACATTCCCATTCCAAAAGCGAGGAATAGACAAGAAGAAAGAAAAACCAGGCCCCGAACAAATTCAAAACCCAACAGGGCAAACATGAAGCGCAGTGGAGCATCTGGGCCCCCAAAGCACAGGGCAGCCTCACTCCTACAGCTCTGCTTGGTGAAGCCCATTGAGCCGCCCTGGAACCTGCAGCTCTTCCATGCCAGTGCTGACTTTGCCAGCAAACCCACAGTTCTGGGCTCCTGGCGGCCCTCCTGCCATCCTGGCTGCACTAGGAACTTCCCCAGTAGATGACCTCTGCTGCAGCTCCGCCCCTGCAGCTGGTCTCTGCCTGGGTCCCCAGGCTTTTCCATATGTCCTCTGGACCCTGGGTGGAGGCTGCAACGTCTCCACTCCACTCATTTTCTACTGGCCTGCAGACTCAACATGACGCAGATGCCACCACGGTTTTCAGCTTTATGCTCCCCAGAGCTGCTGAGGCAGAGTTGCTGTAGCCAGAGCAGCCAGAATGCAGGGTGCAGTTGGATGAGGGCAACGATGCCCAGGTCTGTCCTCCAGAAAAATCTCCATTCTCCTCGGCCTCTGGGTCTGTGATGGGAGGGGTGCTCTTCCAAACTTCTGAAATGCCTTCAGGGACTTTCTCCCATTGTCTTGGATATTAGCATCCAGCTGCCCCATCCTGGGCTCCTGAGTTACTTGAATCAGCTTGGCATTTGCCCGCAGTTCACTCACAGTCTCAGGCAGTTCTCCAACATTCGCTCACACAGTTCCAACAGCTGCATTCACACACCCCCTCAAGGAGTGGTTGTCCTGCCCTTGCTCATGTCTGCAGCTATCCTGTAACCATTTCCACATCATAATGGAGGCTAACTTGTCCGCCTTTTCACCAGGTGAAAACATACGTGAATTTCTGCAAGGGCAGCCATCCTCAGGTAACCTGCCTATCTGTATGTGGCACTTTTTTCTCGGGTTACTAGGGCACCTGTCAGGCCATCGGGCTTCTGTGGCACCCTGTGAATCTTCTCAGGTTTACGTGGCACCCAGCAAGCTTTCCCAGGTATATCCAGCACCCAGTGAGCCATCTGCATGTCAGACAACTGTGACATGTGGTTACTATGTCCTCTCCAGAGCACATCACAACATCCACCCCTGGGTCCCATAGCTGCAGCAGCCAGGGGCTCTGCCTGTTTCTGCCACTTTACTCTTTCCCCAAGCCAACCAATTCGACCTGGGTGTATGGGACATAGGTCGTGAATTGGGTCACCTGTGCGTTGCCTGCCAGTCTGCTTGGTCCCATAGGCTGCTCGTCTTCCACTTTCTGATGAGCAAAAGGTCACCCCAGGAGATGCACAGTCTCCCCCAACTTGCCATCGGGTTGGTCATCCCCAATGTTGGAAGCAGGAGTGACCTGTTGCTGTACTTCGGCCTCCGGGGCAAGTAGCCGTGTTCCCAAGTCTGCTTTCTGTTGCAAATCTTCAGGCCTTGTCACTTCATGGGGTTTCCGGTCCATTTTGGCTCACAGTACAGTGAGCAACAGCCAGACCTGGTCAGCAGGAAAGCAGCCACTGGGGGCCACATGCTCAAGTGCAGCCACATTTCTTGCCACTCCCAAGGGGCTTTCTGCTTCTTTACTTGCTTGGCATCCTACCCATGACACCAGTTACTGGCCTCTTTTACCTGATTGGAATCCGACCGACAACTCTAACTGTCAGGCTAGACCTCAGAGAACCTTCAAACCCATTGTACAGACTGGGTCACAGACCTGTCATATAAAGACTGGGTCACATAACCCTCATGTGCCAGGCTGGGTCACCAGCCCCACCCAGAGTTCACATGCAGTTCTGTTAATGCGGATACCCTTCCATGACATCCCTCCTGGACTGGACATTGGCAGAAATCCACACACCCTGCAGTCTGACCAATTGTGAGCTTCAGCATAGGTGGCAGGCCAGGTCAGAAAAGCATTCACCATTGCTACAGGCAGGACCCTGAAAATGAGGAAGGTACAGAGATAAGACAAAAGGTTGAAAAGGCATGAGAAAAGGTAAGACTTTATCTAATGATAACATAGTTGCTGTTTGATAACACCGGCCAACAGCACGCATTGTTTGGGCATTTTCCAGGGTGGGCAGTGCCACACATTTAACCTTTGACATTATCATTAGGTACAATATTATCGTAGCTGTGAGCCTCAACTGGAGGCCACACCAGTAACCTAATTTCTGTCCCCTTCTTAATGAGTGCCATGGGGGCTCTAGTGGTGAGGGAGGCTCCCATTTAGATAAAGAGTGGTTGAGTGTGATGTCAGAGGTAAGGTCTCCCCCAATGCAATGACAACAGCAAGACACCTGGGAGGGGGTGCCACTTTAGTTTCCAGTCTACCAAAGTGTCACTGGGTGGGATGTCCTGTGGCAAATGCAGAACCAGTCCCTCAGCTGCCAGATGGAATGCATTCCCCCTTCTTGTCCTTGCATGTTTAGAGCTGTGGTTATTGGTGTGTGTCCTGCAAGGCAGTCATCCACAGACTTGTGCACTGTGAGGCAGCATTTATGAGTCTTATGGCTTCAGTCACTTGGGAAAACATGCCCTTCTGGTCCTCTCTGGTGCCAACGTTTTCAGTGTAGTTTTCAACATCCCATTCATACGTTCAATGAGTCCAGTGGTGGTGTGGTTCCAAGGCAGATGAAAAGTCCATACTATGATGTGGGCCTCTGACGACTCTTATGCAACATGTCCAGTGAAACAACTCCTGTGATCCTTGTCTACAAGCCAGGACCCCAGATGTGTCTACCTGCCATTGAGTGACAGGTGGGTGGAACACCCAATATTCCCTGGCAGGTGTCTTGGGGACATGGTCTCAAATAACTCTGTGGAAAATCCTTGTCTTCAGCCTGAATATCTGAATATTTTATGGGCAGAGCAGTCTCTTCTCTGTGTCCTATATTCTTTGTTGGCCCCAGTGTCTGGAATTTTGATGAGCCCAGTCAGCCACTTCAGAGGGTGTTAGCAAGTCTTATAGCAGAACAGCTGGGGCTGTAGGTAAGGCATCAGCCTCATGAGAGCACAGCAAGGTGGTTGAGGACTGAGCTGACAGTTGCCTTAAGACAACTGGGGTTGTGGCTTGAAGCAGATTCCTCATGTCCCTCCACAATTCCACACCCCAAAGAGTCTTTGAGTATTGTCCAGTTTTGTTGTTGTTTTTGTCATGTTTTGTGGGTTTTTTTTTTTGGTTTTGGTTTTTGTACCACTGTGGCAACCAAGTCGTCAGACCGTTCTAAACAGCATCAACTTGTGAGTCAGTGTGATCCTCACCACTTGAATTTCAGTGCACTGGCTTCTCAGTTTAGTTCTTCCTTCATACCAGATGATGCCAGAGCACAACAGGATGGCAG
This sequence comes from Cynocephalus volans, assembly GCF_027409185.1. Lineage (NCBI taxonomy): Eukaryota > Metazoa > Chordata > Mammalia > Dermoptera > Cynocephalidae > Cynocephalus > Cynocephalus volans. The sequence continues at coordinate 185,517,174 of NC_084462.1, forward strand.
AGAAATGGCAGGTGAGTGGATTTCCCTGCTTCTACCATCTCCACACCAGATACCCTAGTGACGGGTGTCTACACCTTCCACCACAGAATGGAGAGGTGGAGCAAAATCTGCTAGTGTTGGGGTGGGGTCCAAATTCATGTATATAACCAGGCCCCAGCAGTGTGTATAGTTCTTCTGACAGCAGACTAGTTTTGTAAGTGTTTTAATGTCGTAATTAGTATGTCATTTCTGCAATCCACTAACATGAGCCCAGACACTCATCAGCTTCAAAAGCATGTCTTTAATCCAGCCACTCACTGGCATGGAGGTGCACACTTCCACCAGCAAGTTGATGTCAAAACTTCAGTCTGCTGCAGTGTCAAATTGTTGGCCAAGATCTGTTCTCAATAGGGCTGTGTATGGTTTTCCTACTTTTCTGTAGCGGTGTCCAGAACCCTAATGGGATGCAGTTCCCATTCTGCTTCCACCATGGACCCCAATCAAATCCCTCTAGATAGACACTAGCATCCATTTTATATCTTACACCTGGCATCAACTTTTCTATGACCTGTACATGTTTGGCAAACAATTTAGCTTTATCAAATGCCTCTTGTGGGGAGCATTCCTATCCTAGCTACCGACCCTCTTCACTATAGCATCGAGGGGTCTCGACATTTCTGCTAGTTTCATGTTTCCACACATGGATATCCAGATTTCCCAGCACCATTTCTTGAAGAGGCTGTCCTCTGCCCGTTTAATGTTCTTGTGATATTACTGAAGATCAGTTGGCTGTAAACATGTGGGTTGATTTCTAGGTTCTCTATTCAGTTCCATTGATCCACGTGTCTGCTTTTAAGCCAGTACCATGCTGTTCTGGTAGCCATAACTCTGTAGGATAACTTGAAGACCTGCTGGAGGACACAACAGCATCACAACAATTAAATTCTAGAGGAAAATTTAATCAAATAGGTGAAAATATGTATACTGAGCACTCTAAAGCATTGATGAAAAAAGAATGAAAATGACGGAAAAAAAAAAAAAAAAACAACCAAAAAACCTTTGTTCACAGATTTGAAGTATTAATGTAATTGTGAGTTTTATACTATGCCAAGCATTAAACACAATCTTTATCAAAATCGCACTTCAATTTTTTACACATAAATGAAAAGAAATTCTAAAATTTGTTTAAAACCACAGAAGACCTCAAATAGCCAAAGCAATTCTGAACTCAACAACAAAGCTAAAGTCCATCCATGATTTTTACATTACAAAAAAGAATGAAAAGTTTTCTACTGAACCTTTTTGAGACTATGTTACAAGACTGTAAGTCATGTTCAACGTTACTGGGAAATATTGGTTTTACCTTTATTGCTTGTTTAGACAACCGTAATCATACTTTGCTGCAAACTGCAAGTCCTGACCTTCCTGCTGGTAACTGTCATTCTGATGTCAATTTGGGTTTCTTAGCCCTTTTGTGCACAGCTCAGGCATGATCCCTTGCACACCTCTCAGGAGGCAGCCTGGAGCCTTGACTGTGGTCTGCACCCACGTTCGTTCTCTGAGCCTGTGCTTTGTGGATCCCCTTCAGGTACACGCTTGCAGGTCAGGAGGTGAGCCAGGACTCCATGCAGATGCAGCAGCTTCCTCTCCACCTGCTCCTCTCCCTGCTGCTGTCTCCACTGGCTGCTTCCTAGGGGGTTCCCTTTCTGTCTTTAATTCTTCCAAGGCAGAGTTTAAATGATGCTGGTGTATGAATTCAGCAGGGGTGGAGAATTCCAGATTCTCACATCACCAGGACATGGCTGGGAGGGAAAGGGGTGCTGCCTGGTTGTTGGCACTTATGGTGTCCTGTGGACACAGCAAAAACAATTCCGATTCACAGGGACTGCGGTCATCACCTTTCTACCTTCTAGAATGTGATATATAGAGATATTTCATAACCCATCAACAGAAGGATTAAATGATCAATTAAAAATGGGCAAGGAATGGAATACACCTTAAAAGTGAATAAGAGAAATATCTGAAGAGCAAATGAAAAGATCGTCAATGTCATCAGTTATCAGGAAAATACAAATAAAAACACAAGGTAGCACTTCAGATCCACTAAAGTGGCCCCAGTTTTTAAAGGAAATGAATAAGTATCCTCATGGATATGTAGACATTGGAAAAATTGCAGAGAGCTGGGGTTCAGGCAAAATGGTAGAACGACTGTGGCCACGATTCTGGCAGTTATGTAAACAGTTTAATGCAGAAGTTCGCCATGACCCAGTAATTCCACTCCTATTTATACGCCAAGATAAGTGAAAAGAGGTGCCCAACAGAAATTTCCATGAATGATCACAGCAGCACTATTCAGAGGAGCTAAAAAGTGAATAATTCCAAACTTTCACTGACTGATGTGTTGATAAACAAATGTGGTAGAATTGGAAAGTATTCACCGATAGAAACGAATGAGGTACTGACACACGCGACAACAAGAATGAACTTTGAAATCATTACAGCAAGTAGAAGAAGCAGACCCAAAAGACCACGTATTATATAATTCCATTTTTATGAAATATGCAGAATAGGTGAATCCATAGAGACAGAAATCATATGAGTGGTTTCTAGGGGCATTCAGAGACAGGAATGAAAAGTGACTGTGTGTAGGGTGTGGGCTTTACTGTTGAGGCAATGAAAATGTCCTGTAACTAGACACTGGTGATAGCTAACAAACCGTGTGAAAATATTGTGTCACTAGACTGTATAGTTTAAAATGGTTAAAATGCTGAATGTAATTTTATATAAATTGTACCATCACATGCCTTAAAGAAAACATATTAAATTCAACTTGTTTTTACATTAATCGTTTTAAGGTAACAGAAACCACATTTTAAAGGAACCCACAAAAAGCAAATGAAAAAAAATGTAATAATAAGATTTCCTGAGAAAGACTTCTAGTGAAAAAGGACTGAAAGGAAACCCTGTTTATCTTCTGCACCTGCTCTTCAGTGGAAATTCCGTACTAAGTGTGCACTGAGCTCCTCCTACCGCCAAGTCCACTCCTGTCTTCCAGCAGAGGTTTGTTTGTATCTGGGCTTGAACTGAGTTCCCCTCACTGTATTTCTCACTCAGTAGTACATGGTGGTGTCCTGGGATCTCAGGCCACTCCTAGTTAAAGAAGTTTGGCTCCTGGAGGTTTCCCTCGTGATGCTGACTTGGGATTTAAGAGTTGTGCTTCCACACACCTCATATCACACTGACCCACTCCAGTGCCCTTTCTGGAGGCTGGTGGATCCAGTGCCCATCACAGCTGGTTAAAGAGAATCAAGAAATAGTGCAAGTGAGGAACAGGTTCTGTGAGGTCCTCACCAGGCACAGCCCCGTTTCCTGCAGTTGCGATTTGGACAGGAAACCTAGGGGTAAGGAGCATCACCATCAGTCAAACACACTGGAAACCCCATGCCCAAGTCCCTTTCCTGAAGTCCCAGAGACACTCACAGCAGGGAGTGGCCACCAGGCAGAGGAGCATTCCCACGACATCCATGCTCTGATGAAGGGCTCCTGGTGGAAGGAGACTGGGGCTGCTTCTCCAAGGGCTGGGCGTTCAGCCTGACACTGGGGTCTGCTTTGCACGAGGGAGGTCTCTGAGGTTATAAGTGTGGAGCAGAGTGGAGGGTGTCGACCTACCCTTCATTTGTGCAGAATGTTTTACCTTTTGCTGCTGAAAGGAAATTTGGAGGCAGAACTTCAAAGACTCTTCTTTGCCTCACTGCCTGGTCATCATCCGGTCTCCAGAAAAATATTAAGAGAAGTGGAAATGGAGAATGCAGAGTTTGTCATCACAGAACATGTAGAAATGTTTCAAGTGATTTCTGGTTCCAGGAGAAGTCCGTGACCTTTTGATCCTCACGTGCTCCATTCCCATGTCTGGTCTTTGAAACTGATGGTCAGTCAGTGGCCTCAGTCTCTCTGCACACACATCGCTTATGTGTGACTTCAATAAAACAGTTGTGCTTCTGGAGAATCTCGGAGTTGGTTCCCTTCAGAACAGGCAGACTTTCCTCAGATAGACAGATATGAGTATGTGCCTTTGTGGGGTGTGTGTGTGTGTGTATTTTAGAGAAACAGAGAGACAGAGAGACAGAGAGGCCTCTAGTACATCCTGCTTCTCAGAGACAGTTACCAAGGTAAACATATAGACATGAATATCCCTCCACTTTTGGAACAACCACATGGGATTTGAAATATTACTGTGGAAATTTCTAGAAAACTCCATCTTCCTCAGTCTCATTCACAAATCATCTGTTCACACTCCTGCCCCAACACTTCTAACGTCAGTCTTAACGGTCACATCAGACTCAGTCTTGAGGTTCATAATCTCATCACTTGCTTCTGCTCAGAGGTGACTCCTCGGTGGTGTTTTCTCCAGGGCAGATCCTCCTGCATCTGCAGACCTGTGACATGGACACGCTCTGTGCCCTGCCTCCCCTTACCCAATGTACTCTGGTGATTCATGTCCAGGATGATGACTATATCCCATCCCTTTCACCTGGGACTCAATGGATCACAGCAACTCTGAATGTCAGCTGGGCATATGGTGCCAGTGTTGGGGTTCTGGTCCATTTCTACAGTTTGGTGATGACACTGCATGACCCACGGCTTCTGTCTTTGGGATTCTAGTCCCACCATTTTTGGCACACTTTCTTTCTCAATTTGAAATTGTTTGTGTTTGCAGTTGATTATTTCTTTTAGCCCTTTTTATTTAAAATGAACTGCAAGAAGTTGTAAGTTGTGAAATTGTATTAAAATAGATGTACAAATTGCTCCCTTATGACAGTACAAGTCATACAGCAGACGATCTTAGGTAAACACAATAGAAACAATGACTTTGAAATGGAGAAGGTGTACATATAAAAAATAGGGACTATACATTACATCTGTGTAAATCATCAGATTCCAAATAAGAAAGTGGTAAAGTGATTGGAGTAAATGACCTGTTTTCTCAGAGTGAGGGGTTTAAGAAAAATTTAGACTCAAGTGTAGAATGGTGGAGTAGGTGTAAAGGCAAAGATTTGCTCATTGAAATGGAAAATGCAGAAACCTACACACAAAAAAGAAAACAAACAAACAAATAAGAAACAACAACAATAAAAACATGCTCACAGACTTGCTCTGCACCTGCTCCAGGTGCTGGGCCCTTTGGGCAGAGGGTCAGGAGTGCCACTCTAGATCAGTCCTGTGTCACCTTCTAGGGTTCTTGCTGCTTTCCCCAGACCAATGTTGTGGAGATTTTCCTCTGTGTTTCACTCTAATAGTGCCATAGTTTCAGGACTGAAATTTAATTATTATTCCACTTTGAGTTGATTTTTGTGTAAGGGTGCAATTTCATTCTTTTGCATGTGGATATCCAATTTTCCCAACAAAATTCTGGAAGACATTTTGCTCTTCTCATTATGTGTTCTTGCCACCTTTGTTAAAAATCAGTCGAACATAAATGTTGGGTTTTATTTCTGGGCTCTCTGGACTATATGTCTGTATGTCTGTGTGTATGTCATCACCATACTGTTTTGATTATTTTAGCTTTATAATAGATTCTGAACCATGATTAACTCAGAGTTATCTCTGGGATGCAAAGACGGTTCAAAAGAAGCAAGTAAATAAATATGATAAATGCCATTACAGAATGAAGGGGAAAAACCTATAATCATCTCAACAGAGGCAGAAAAAGGATTTGACATCCTTTGATATCTTTTTAATAACAAAAATTTCAACAAATTAGTGATAGACATATTATCCTTCACTATATTAACGGTGATATAGGACAATCCCACAGCTAATGACATGCTTAACAGTGAAAGTCTGCCTTTGTTAAACATGATCAGAATAAGAACTTCTCTCACCACTTCCTTTCAACATAGAACTGGAAGTCTAGCCAGAACATTGAGGTAATAAAAATAAATAAATGTTATCCACTTATGAAAGGATAATAAAAACTATATATTTGATGATAACATGATCTCATATATAAAAACCCTAAAGACTCTGCCTGTTAACTGTGAGAACCAACAAACACATTTAGTAATATTGCATCCTAAAAAATCAGCACATAGAAAGCAGTAGTGTTTCTATACACTAACAATAAACTATCTAAAAATAAATCAGTAAAACAATTCTATTTACAATAGCATCAGAAAAAATAATTAAATTCCTGGGAATAAATGTAACCAAATTGCTTAAAGATTTGAATATTGAAAACTCTAAAGCATTGATAAAAACTTGTAAGTAAAGGGCAGACACAAAAGTGCAGATCAAGGAAGCTACAGAGCACCTAACAGGATGAATCAAAGCAAAAGAAATGAAGCACAAACACGCACATGCACACGCGCACATATGTACACGTACACACACATGCACACACGCACATATGTACACGTACACACACATGCACACGCGCACATATGTACACGTACACACACATGCACACGCGCACATATGTACACGTACACACACATGCACACGCGCACATATGTACACGTACACACATGCACACACGCACATATGTACACGTACACACACATGCACACACGCACATATGTACACGTACACACACATGCACACACGCACATATGTACACGTACACACACATGCACACACGCACATATGTACACGTACACACACACGCACATATGTACACGTACACACACATGCACACACGCACATATGTACACGTACACACACATGCACACACGCACATATGTACACGTACACACACACATGCGCACACACATGCACACACACACATACACACCCATGACCAAGATGTTAAGTGTTATAACATTAAATCCTCAGAACATACCGAACGTGGTCAGGCTAAGAAACGCTTACACATAAAAGAATAAAGGTAAGAATTACAGCGGATTTCTCGTAAGAATCAAAGCCAACAAAAATTGAGAGATTTGAAATGTTTAAAGTTTTGGAAGCTTCAACCAACACCACCTGGGACTCTCAATTCAGCTAAATGATCCTCCAAGAGTGACAGAGACCAACAATTCCTCGTATGCACCTTCCATCCAGAAAGGAATAAATATTTGATATAAATTGAAGAGCACAGCAACTATAGCCAATAAGAATAGATTATATATTTCAAAATAGCAAAGAGTGAATTTCAAATGTCTCACCACAAAAATAAAATGAGGTGATAAATACGTTGATCACTTTGACCTAATTATTCCACATTATATACGTTTATCAGAGCACCACATAGTTCCCCATAAATGAATACAAATATGATGTGTCATTTAAGAAAACATTAATAACAAATGTGAAGGAGAAATAGCCTCTCTCAGACCACACAGTGGTCAAGGATCAAGGCGTCCCTCAGAATCACGAACGAGGTGAGCACAGCTGCCAGCACAGCTCCTATTGGACACCTTCAATGTGACAAGTGGATGTAAACAAGCAACAATCACGAGGACACACACACGCAGTCCTTGACCTTTGGGAGCGACATAAGGGGTCTGGTTTCAGGTCTTGCACATAAGAAGCTTGGACGTCATCGCTCCCATCCAGACAACAAGAAAATCACTGAACAGACAGAAAATCAGTGACTCTTCTTAAATATCTAAAAGAAGTGACGTTACAGGGTACACTACTGTCCCCAAATTGAAGATGCAATCAGGAAGACACAGAGGGTCACAGCTGGTCTGATCAGAAACTCATGAGCAGAAACCTGTGTGTGGTCCAGGATGGGGGAAGATACACCAGAGCTGTAGGTGAAGGATTGCTGGAGACTCAGGGTGGGGAAATCTGAGAGTTGGGTCCGTCCCAGGGGGAAGGTCTTAGAGATCCCAACCTTTTAAACTCCACCTCAGCGGTGCGATGAGGTTCTCAATGAAAATACCATAAAAGAACCCTCATGCTCCCTGCAGAGAAAGGGGGAAGGAGCCATTCTGAGATTCAGCAGAGCAGGACGCTCTTCAGAAGGTCACCTCAGGAGAAACTAATTTAGCTGATCCCAAGAGGGGATTACTTCTTCAGAGCATAATTGACCACAGAGAAGAGAAACACCCAACTCTGTCCCCTTCCCTGAGAGCCTTCCAGTCTCGCCTAAGAGCCTCATGAAGGGAGAAGCGCCTGTGAACGTCACAGCCAGGACACGGCTCACTAAAGGACAGAGCTCGTCATAGGACTGTGCAGTGCTTCCCTACCACCCACACTACCCACACCTTACACACAACGTTGTGATCTGACAAGTTGTGACCCTCTGTGTCCTCCTGACTGCATCTTCAATTCGGGGGACAGGAGTTCACCCTGTGAACTCACTTCTTTTACAGATATAAGAAGAGTTACTGATTTTCTGCGTACTAACAGGGAAAAACTAAAACACCACATGCACCTTAGACACTATTTAAGAAGTCTCTGAAAACCTAGTCCACAGAGGAGACACAAACAAGGACACCAGGGGACATTTTATCCAGTCCATAGCTTGCCTTGTCATCCTCTTTTCAGTGACTTTTGCAGAGACAGACTTTCTAATTAATAGCTCCAGCCTGTCAATGTTTCTTCCCTGCGTTGTCCTGTTGTCTCACCTCCATTGCATGTGGTATTTTCTCTTTTTATGAAACATTCGTAAGCCGTAGGTGCCTGCTCAGCACCACGTGAGGTCCCTACCTTCAATGATCAGCCTCATTACTGGGCCCCTCATCTGCACCTGCACAGGAGACTTGGTAAGAATTGAGCAGGGACCTTGACTCAGGGAGCTGAGTGTCTAGGGACAGATCTAGTGAGAATTTAAACAGTGGTAGACAGAGGATGGTATTAGGGCAAGTGTCCGTGATGTCTGAGGGACAGCAGAGAGTGGGCAGGGAGCAGGGCTCTGTCCAGCTGCTTCTCAATATCCACAGGGAATCGCCCCAGGGAACCTGAGATACACAACTTAGGACACAGTTCCCAGGGCTGCTTTGAGAGGCCCCACCCAGAATGCAGCCCAGCAGGGCCCTGGTGGGAATTTTTCTCTGTGCTTGTCACCCTGAAACCTCCACAGAGAAGTGTAAGAGCTGTGTCTGGCCCCCAGGCAGCTGCTTCTCCATCCAGGACACTGGAGGATGGACAGAGAGAGGGACACATACTGAACAAATGTGTCCACAGTGTGAATGAGTATCCAGAGGATAGACTGCCCCAGGCAGGACACGGACCCCATGGACAGAGTTCCTGAGGGATGATCATAACCATGTGGCAGCACGTGTGCTTGACTGAGGAAAAAGACCACTTAGGGACACTGTGCGCCTGGACTGAGCTAACCTTTAGGGAAAAATATTGTTGATCACGTGAAGATAAGAAAAGAATCTTTACAATGATTTGTGTGTCAGGAAAGAGAACAGGTCATGTTCACACCTGAGAAATAAAAGGTCCCAGTGAGTGGAAACATCTTATCTACAAATGAGGGAAGTTACTTCAGTCTGTGTTGCCTGCAGTGAGAACATGGGAATTAGAGTCACAAACAACAAAGCAGGAAATGACCCTGAGGGTCATCTGGGAGTCAGCAGAGCAGAGGAAACCTCAGATCCCAGGAGGAACCCCCCTCTCTGCACCTGCTCCATGGGGCACAGGAGCTGGGTGGGCCTTGAGCGCTCCCTGCAGCCCAGACCACTCTTGTATCCTGCAGGGAGGTTTGTGTCTGGGCTCATGCTGAATTCCTGTCACTGTGTCTCTCGCACAGTAATAGACGCCCGTGTCCTCATCGGTCACAGAGCTCAGCTGCAGGAAGAACTGGTTCTTGGACGTGTCTCTGGTGATGGAGGTGCGGCTCTTGACGGACGGGTTATAACCTGTACCACCACTATAACCAATGTATCCCATCCACTCAAGGCTCTTCCCCGTGGGCTGGCGGATCCAGTGCCAGTAGTAATCACTGGTTGTGATGGAGAATTCAGAGACTGTGCACGTGAGGGAGAGGGTCTGCGAGGGCTTCACCAGTCCTGGGCCCGACTCCTGCAGCTGCACCTCGGACAGGACACCTGGAGACAAGGAGAATCAATCACTGTCAGTCACATGCAGTCACAACCATATCGTAGACCCATGTGTGACATCTGAGACACTCACCTTGGAGAGCTGTCACCAGGCAAAGGAGAAGACCCCACAGTCTCATCTTCTGTTAGATCTCAACTCTGCCTTCCCCAGACACCTGAGCCCTGTCTGAGGACAGACCTGTGAGCTTCCACCACCCATGAGTCCACATTTACCCTGGAGCTTGAAGGAAAATTTGCATGTGGGAGAGCTCTGTCCTTATAAGCGGTAAGGAACTGAGGTGGGACTTCTGCATTTTTGATGGGCCTATATTCTATTATTTTCTGAAAATTACATGACATATAATTATCAGATGTGAAAGAACACTCCATAATATGGCCCCAGATTTCTTAGCCCAGATCTACCTTCCTTCTACCTTCTCTTGTGCCTTGTCTTGGGCCCAGCCCAGCTTTTCCCACAAACTCAAGCTCTGGGTCGTGCTTTTACAGTTCTGATCACAGCACAACCCCTGCTTTCTTTCCCTGCACCCTCTCCTGTCATGTGGTTCTCATCACATCTGAGAGCTTGTTACATTGTTACATGGTTGCTGTTCCATGTGTTCCAGGCCTGCCTTGTGCTCTGTCCACCATGTGATACAAGACACAGCACATGGGAACCCACAGGGACTCTGCAAAATACAGCATCCTGTACAGTACTCGTGAAACTGATTCTCACTGTTTGGAAAAGATAAATGGACTCTTTTAAATGCGCATTAACAAGGTAAATCCTGTGCTTCTAATGTGTTCGAATTTTCAACAGAAATTCAGTTCTCACCCTTATTATTTTAAACATTGATGTAATTCTTTCATTTAGTCCTACAATCACATCAGATATCCCCGCTTGTGAAAATATCAATCACAATGGTTAACATGCAAGCAGTAATAATATCCCTAATATGAAAGTTTAAAAACACACTTCCCTTTGATGTCGCTGCATTGGGGCCCATGACAGCCACTCCATGACTCTGGTCACTGCCCTCTGAGATGCCGCCCACCACAGAGAAAGAGGCCAGGGGCTGTGCTGGATGCTGTGCTGTGTCTACTCCTGTGAGCCCCCTCTATGTCCCAAGAGCAGGCCCATGTCATGGAGGGACAGCCCTTGAAGGCTCCTGAGTGGATTGTAAGTCAGGAGCTGCTGATGGACATTTCGGGGCTGATTCTTCAGTTCTTGTTAACTCATGAATTTTGCTGAGATTTTACCAAAATGGTCAAAGACCTGAAAAAAGACAAAGGAAAACAAACACACTGAAATGACAAAGCAAGTATCAGACCCAGGATAAGATGTGACATAGGTTTTGGAATTATCAGAGAGGAGATTTAAAATAACTAGGTGTATGTGCAACTCTGTTTCGGTTTGTTTCTAAACCTTCAGCTGACTCTGCAGAGTCCCAGCTGCCCATGTCGATTTACCCAGGATAATTTATCAGTACGTTCTGCCTAGTGTAGCAAACGCTCCAGCATCTCAGTGCAATAAAGTTTCAAGAACAAATACCTACTGTTTGCTCATTTCTACTCTAATGTGTCCAGGAGGGAAGTTGCGGTGAGAAGAGGTGTCTGATTCATAACGTCACTCAGGAACCCAGACTCCCACTGGTTTGAGACCCAGAACCTACAGCTTGTGGACTGATGCTTAATAGAAGACAGAAGGTGAGGGAATGATGAATTTCAGGTGTACTATTTTTTAACTGTTGTAAATACACTTACCATGAGCTCTTCTCTGTTAACACATTGTAAGTGCACAATGCAGTATTGTTAACTGTGGGTGCAGTGTTGTAGAGCAGATCCCCAGAGCTTGTTCATCCTGTGCAACTGAAGCTTTGTACCTGTTGAACTTTAATTTAATTATCCAGGCTGTGACTGTGTATCTGTGTACCTTTCCTTTGGTTTGATTAATCATATGGTCCTGACTTACATCAAAAGATCAAAAATGTATGTTTTCTGTCATCTCTGCATGCAAGAGGACAACAGGTTTTGGGGGGAATTGGAGGGTAACACACTAACCATGTGTCACCTGAGTCTCTCTCTCTCCCCCCTACACACACACACACACACACACACACACTCGCGCGTCCGCCCGCAAACATTCACCAGGGGTGTTTTTGGAAAATCTAACTTGAACAATGCCTCTGATTGATGCTGAGCAATTCCTTGTAACATACACAAATGTGAAACTTCACAGCCCTGTTCTGACATATGTCACTGTGTAGTGGAACAATCTCCCAAGGTACAGATTCAGCAGGTCAGCCCTGTGTGTTGTGGAGAGTGAATCGTCGCTGTTCCTTGTATAATAATTATCCTGCTAGCCTCATTTGCATGTTGCATATTAACTTGCATTAGGAGTGTTTGTGTTTTGTGGATGGATCTATTTTTTAATTATTTAAAGAAAAAATAATATTAAAATTCATTAAGCAGGACTCTCACACCAATAAAAGGATAAAATATATTCAAAAAAATGTCTTATATAGATTGTCAGAAAAGGGAGAAAAAATACTAGCAGAGAGAATTTTATTATGCTTTAAATGAAACAATGTTAAACACAATGACTATGCAAATAATAACCATAATGAGCAGTATTGATATGTTTAATGAATCAGTAAGCAAACCTAAACAACAGCAAAAAATAAATTATGAAACAGCAATGGCATTGGAGACCAACAGAGAGGTGAGTTGAGATTTTATCTCATGGATTTAGGGATTATAGGGATCAAAATTCTGAGCATCACTAGACTTGGATAGGACACAGATTTGTACGTTATTCTATTCTGAAACACAAATATAGAAGAAAGAGAGAGAGAGAGAGACAAGGAGAGGGAAAGAGAAAACTATCACGGTGAAAAAAGGTAAAATGTTCAAGAATCAGACCTACAAGGCAAGGAAGAAAGGGGGTCATGGATTGAGAATAACCTTAGAGATCAGAAAGCAGCACACCCCATCATGTCAAAATGTGCACGTAACTGTGTTAAATTTCTCTGCCATGAAAAGGAATGACATTCCATCATTCACAGCAACATGGATGACCTTGGTGAAAATAATGTTGAGTGAAATAAGCCAAGCAAAGGGGAAAAAATGCCACATGTTCTCCATCATAAGTGAGAGGTAAGAGAGAACGAAGGAAGGAAAGAAAAGCCACAGGGGTGCATTGGTCTTGCAGAGGGACAGAGCAGACCTCGGGTTGTGGAATGGGGTGGAGACAAGACAGAGGGGGAAGGACATAAGGGATTAATTGTGCGGGGGACATGAGGAATAATCACAATTCGTAGAATAGGCATGGTAATAGTACTGATCTGGCCACCACATTTTGGACACAAGTGCCGACGGTAAGCTTTGTACCCTGTGAATATTCATAACCAATAAAATAAAATAGAAAATAAAAAAAATATTGAATAAAAGAAGTAAAAGGCAAAATGAGAGCTTTTATTGCAAAAAGTGCATGCTATCGGCAATATCTGCAGTGCACGTTTGTATGTATTTGAAGGTAAGATGTTTGGGAATGCATGACCTGAAATCAGCAATGAAAATATTGTCAGAGAAAAGCTGACATAAAAACACGGATGTTATGACGAGGCTTTATTGCAGTTCAATTATGTCTGAAGATAATGCCCTAAACTGCATGGCTGTGGTTCTTGGTAACAAATCAATCACCACGTTACACTTTTTCAGGGTCTTCCCATCAGACTTTCTAACATGGGATAATTCAATTCAATTTCAAATGTAACAGGGTCATGAGGAAACTAGTAAAAGGTTAAAAATACTCAGCAACACTTTTAATTTCCTCTTTAATTACAAAAGTGAGATTGACACTGGTTGATTTTTTATTTGTATGTTATGTTGTCAGCCCTTGGAAGTTCACATTCCACTTGCCTGGTAAATTTAGAGCATGACTGTGTTTAAAGGAAAGGCACAAATGATTGTTTAAAAATGTTTCCGCTAATACTGACCCTCAATTGAAAGGATAAATGTACCCTGCTGTCCTGTGTCCCGGTTTATAAGTAGAAAACTCAGCTCATTTGCTTATGTAATTTGTTAATTTTTCCCTAAAAGTGTTTTCAGTGCAAAGTTCCTATCTCCATCGTGCTTCAGGTCTGTTCCCAAATTTTCAGGCTCAGAGATATTTGTATGTGTCCTCTGACCACTGAGGACACCAAGGATGATGGTTTTGACCAGAATACTCAGCCCATTCCCTCTCTGTTGTCTGATTCCTGCCACCCATGGGACTGTCCACCTCAGTGCTCTGCAGCTTCTGAGGCCATCTGGACGTCATCTGACACCAGGTGTGTGTGTTGTGAGAGGTGTCCTGGGGTCAGCAGATGCTCTGTCCTTACAGAAAAAGTGTTCTCAAGAAAGCTGCTTGATGGCTACAGACAATTTTAAGTAAATATTAGATAAATGTTTCTTTTAATCACAGATAAGTGAGAACATGTGGTATTTCTCTTTCTGTGCCTGACTCATTTCATGAAGCTAAAAATAAATAAATAAATACAGAATTAATCTGTGGGGAGGAGAAGACACAACAATTACAATTCCTTGTGAAGTTGTTACAACAAGTGAACAGATATGAGGTTGTTGGGAGGGGGTGAGGCAGGGGGAAGGGAGGTTTTGGTAATATGCCATAATAATCAACTACATTGCATATTGATAAAATAAAACAAAATTCAAAAAAATGTTTCTATGAATCAGCTCTACTTGATATAGACAAATTGGTTACTATGTTAAATCAGCACTGGTGGTGAATCTTTTCAAAGAGAGCTAATATTGCTTTGGTCATACGTAACTAGTCAACAAGATAATCCTGGGAATTTCTGAAGGTGGAACATGGCCATGAGACAAATCTCAAGGGCTCTGGACATCTGCAGGGGGATTTTCTTCAACTTCCTTCCATTCTTCAGAGGATTCAGACGTGTTTTATTTACCACCTGCCTCTTTTCTCTATGTCTTGATATAATCCATTGGCAAAACGTTACAGCTGTTTCAGTTGATAAAAAGCTGCTTTATTTTGTGTTTCCAACCTGTGATATGAAAAAAATTACATAAAGTGAGCTTGTCAAAATTCTAAACACAAGAGCACACACATATGAAACTCAGTCATGACTAGGAATTTTTTATTGAGGATGTACGTAATTACACATAAATTACATAAATATATTCAAGGTGAACCATGGCATGAGTCTCTAGTGATTATATAAGACAAAAAATGGGCAGCCTCATTGGTGCCTTTTTATTGTTCCCATTAGGGACTTCTGTCCCTGTGGACACATGACACAGTTCTACTCATGGACGCAGGAGAGATGGTCTGCTGGGGCTTTCCTGATTCTCCAGAAGGGCATTTCAGAAGAATGACCCCCTTTCTTGTATAAAACAAGATATCACCATATCTGTGTGTGACTGGAAAGTCATTCATGTCCACACTTGATAAGAGCGAACTGTGTCATGAAGCGAAATTGTGAAGCTTATTAGTGTCTAACATTGAGAAAACTAATTAACTGGATACATGAACTGTTGAAATACCTAAGTCTGGATCCATTCTCATATGTTCTTCTTGTTTCACTACCTTGTGATTTGTGTCATTGTTTAGTCAGTTCCAGTCACCTCTGTTTACTTTCTGCTGAAACAGAGCACATAATCATCTAGAGATGTTAAGATTAAAAGGAAAATGAATAACTGACTTGAAAAATAACCTGAGTTCGAGGTGAGGTACAAATTACTTTGTTGTTAGTAATACAGGTAGAAGTTGTGAATAAATGCTTTGTGCTCAAAATAGTTTCATCATATTTATGGCAATTCTGCACATTTCTTAGATTTATTAGAGACTCACATTGAGAACCTTGAAATAATTTTTTTGGGTTTATTAATTATGCCATTATAACACAACTGGTTATTTTATTAAGCAGGAATTGCTATTCCAATGTTATCTTTACATTAGACTAAGATCCTCTGCCTTATGTAAAATAACTCCAGATGAGAGAAATTATTTCACTTTTTACAGCTCATAAATTAGCCAAAACAGGAATAAGCACACGTGATTTTGGAGAAGTGCACGTCTGTGAACTCTTTGCAAACAAAGGGGATTCTCACATCATCCGGTAAAAATCATTAAAATAGACAAGCTCAGGAACTTTCAGAGCCGCTCCTATATCCCTATTACTTGGCTGTCTGGATGCTCTCAGGACACACACACAACTCTGTTCACCTCAGTAGAACTCAGCTCATTTGCATATTCATGAGGTGGAGTATTTTATAGTTCAATAACTAGCTCGGCCTCAGAGGAGGAGACCGATGGCACATGGGCCACGCCACAGTGAGAGGCTGCGGGTCCAGGTCCTAATCCACCTTGAGGACATGCATCTCCGGCCTCACCCCTGAGCTCAGAGCAGGCAGAGCTCCCCTCTCTGAGGAACAAGACCCCCCAGGACACTCTTCTCACTGTGAACCCACATCTGAGTATTATGGAGACCACCTCGATCATTTATGAGCCTGTCAGTGTCGCTATTGCTGAGCTGTTGCACTGACCCCATGCTGGCCTCACCAGGCACCAGAGCAGCCTCTGTAACTCAGAGAGAGTGACCATGAGTATCCAGCAGGACTCATGGGTGGCTGTGACATCTATTGGGCACTTCTGAGTTTGTTTCCCTGCACCTGTCTGGGTGACCTATGATCCCAGGCTGTTCAGTAGAAAGATCCCTGATTCTCAGAATAACCATGGACTGTGTGATCCAGGGCTGGGTCCCTGATTATATTGACAAGAAGTTGAATGGGGCACTTCATAAACAAATATTTTCCAAAATATTGCTTGAAAATTCTGTTTTGAATTAATCTGAATCTCATCCCCAACTCCTCATAATAAAATGTACACGGTATTTACATAGTTACCATTCATGCACATTGTTCCTCATAATAAAATGTACACGGTATTTACATAGTTACCATTCATGCACATTGTTCCTCATAATAAAATGTACACGGTATTTACATAGTTACCATTCATGCACATTGTTCCTCATAATAAAATGTACACGGTATTTACATAGTTACCATTCATGCACATTGTTCCTCATAATAAAATGTACACGGTATTTACATAGTTACCATTCATGCACATTGTTCCTCATAATAAAATGTACACGGTATTTACATAGTTACCATTCATGCACATTGTTCCTCATAATAAAATGTACACGGTATTTACATAGTTACCATTCATGCACATTGTTCCTCATAATAAAATGTACAAGGTATTTACATAGTTACCATTCATGCACATTGGTCCTCATAATAAAATGTACACGGTATTTACATAGTTACCATTCATGCACATTGGTCCTCATAATAAAATGTACACGGTATTTACATAGTTACCATTCATGCACATTGTTCCTCATAATAAAATGTACACGGTATTTACATAGTTACCATTCATGCACATTGTTCCTCATAATAAAATGTACAAAGTATTTACATAGTTACCATTCATGCACATTGTTCCTCATAATAAAATGTACACGGTATTTACATAGTTACCATTCATGCACATTGGTCCTCATAATAAAATGTACACGGTATTTACATAGTTACCATTCATGCACATTGGTCCTCATAATAAAATGTACACGGTATTTACATAGTTACCATTCATGCACATTGGTCCTCATAATAAAATGTACACGGTATTTACATAGTTACCATTCATGCACATTGTTCCTCATAATAAAATGTACACGGTATTTACATAGTTACCATTCATGCACATTGGTCCTCATAATAAAATGTACACGGTATTTACATAGTTACCATTCATGCACATTGTTCCTCATAATAAAATGTACACGGTATTTACATAGTTACCATTCATGCACATTGGTCCTCATATCACTAATCTATTTATGATCAACTCAGGTTCATTCATCTGCCACCATCTCTGAATCACCACTTTCCTGTCAAACACCCAGGCCAGGTAGCATCACTAGACCTGAAATCTGAATGCCCTGTTACTGCGATCAGTGTGTAACCCAAAATTCTGCACCATTTGAATTAATGAAGGCACCCCTGTACTCCAGAATTTTACTAGTGAGATACCCACAAAAACTACAAATTCCTTCTAAATATTGCTCTCCTTGCATTATCGTTTCAGCTGAATGCTCCCGGTAAAATAAAATATTATAGGAACATCTGCCCTGCTTTAAATATTTGCATTTATGTCAGTATTTTTGAAAGATGAAGTTCCAGGCCTTGACAGGAAGCCTCTCCCCAGCCACCTCTGCACCTGCTGGAGCCTGTGCTGGGCATGTCCTGAGCACCCCCTGCAGCCGAGTGCTGGCCCTGCAGGGGAGGCTCCTGCCTGGGCTCAGGGTGTGTTATCCTCGCAGCATCTCTACTCCAGCATTAAGGGTCTGTGCCACAGCTTCAGAGTATTCTTTCAGGAACACCATATGCTTTTGTCAGCATTTCTTAAGATAGTGAATTAGTCTCACTAAACCCAAATGCTCTGTAGAGAAAAAACAAGTGAATGTTTTATAACACTACCTGGGAGCCTGTTCCCTGGAGCTGGCAGATGCAGTGACATAGCTGACACTCATGGTGAATCCAGAAATTCTTGGGGGTGTGGGAGAGTCTCTTATCTCCTCCAGAATTATCTTGCAGAAGGTCATAGCAGTGAACACCTGAGTCTAAAGAATTATGGGGCTCAGAGCCCACTCCACAGCTAATAATGCAAGTAAATGCACACACTCACACACACACACACACACACACACACACACACACACACACACACGGGCTAGTGTTAATGGTAATGAGCAGGAAATATGTACTTCTTGTCTGTATTTTACATGTAGGTAGTGCCGCTACACTGACCCTGGGCCTAGGATTGTGACTCGCTTTGTCAAACAGAAGAAAAGTAAACACAATGCCAGTGTAGACTTGGGAAGTGCACACATTGTGGGATTTCCTGCTCTCCCATCACACAGGAACTCTTTAGATGCCTGTGAGATGGGGTCAGGGTCTCCCTGAGGAGGGCCAGACATACAAAGCCATGCCCAGTCAGTGCAACCACACTGAGCACCGTGACATGATCAAGTGGGATTCTTCCAAAGGATGCAAGGTTGGTTCAATATACTCAATTAATAAACATGATTCATTACTTCAAAAATTTAAAAAATATCAAGAACAAGAATCATGGTCATCTCAAGGGACATAGAATAAGCATTTGATAAAATACGCAATCCCTTCATGATAAAGACTCTTCACAAATTAGGTATAACAGGAAAAAATAAAAATAAATAAAAACTAGTAAAAGCCAAACATGACAAACCTACCAAAAACATCATCCCGAATAGAGAAAAAACAAAAGTTTTTGTTTGTTTGTTTGTTTGTTTTTCTTTAAGAGCAGGGAGAAGACAAGGATGGCCACTGTCACCTCTCCTATATAACATAGTATCGGAAGAGCTGGCCAAAGCATTCAGAGAGGACTAAGAAGTAAAGGGAAACCCAATTGGCCAAAACAAAGTCGAATTTTTCCCTTTTGCAGATGACATGATCTTATATAAAGAAAAACCTAAAGAATCTAGTAAAGAACTCTTAGAAGTGACAAGCAAATTCCATAAATTAGTCTGAAACAAAATCAATATATGTAAAATACAGTAGTGTTTTAATACACCAAGAACAAACTATCAGAAAAGAGATTGAAAAAGCAATCCCATTTACAATACTCACCCCAAAATAAAATACCTAGAAATATATTTAACCAAGGAAGCAAAAGATCTCTACAACGAGAACTACAAAACAATGCTGAAAGAAATTAAATAGGACACCAAAAGACGGAACGCCATGTCATGTACATGGTTTGGAAGTGTTAATGTGAAAATGTCCATACCACCCAAAGGTATATACAGTTTCAATGCAATTGCATTCTTCAGAGAAATAGAAAAAACAATCCTCACATTCATATGGAATAACAAAAGACATCAAATAGAATCAAAAGGAAAAACAAACAAATGGGATTATATCATACTAAAATCTTCTGCATTGCAATGGGAACATTCAACAGAATGAAAAGATGACTTACAGATACGGAAAAAATTACAAAATATTCATCCGACAAGGACTAATATCCAGAATATACAAGGAATTCAAACAACTTCACAGTAAAATACATATGTACATATATATGTAAAGTACATATGTGCATACATACTTTAAAAATTGACAAAGGTGCTGAAAATGCATTTGTCAAAAAAGACATACAAATGGCCAACAGTCATGAAAAAATGCTCAACATTACTAAGCATCAGGGAAATGCAAATGAAAACCACATTGTGACATCACCTCACTCCAGTTCCACTGGCTAAAATCAAAAAGACACAGAATAACAAACGCTGGTGAGGATGCAGACAAATGGGAACACTTCTAGACTTCCCGTGGAACTGTTAGTTAGTTCAGCTGTTATGGAAAACAGAACGGCCATTTCTCAAACAATGAGAAGTTACAGTGGGGTTGTTTGAGATCCTTACACATTCTGGATATAAATCCCTTGCCAGGTGTATATTTTGTAAGTACTTTCTCCCATTCTGTAGGTTGTCTTTCTGCTCTGTTGATTGTTTCCATTGCTGAGCAGAAGTATTTTTATTTTCACATAGTCCCATTTGTTTAATTTTCTTTTGTGGCTTCGTTCTTTTAATGTACTGGATTACATTTATTCATTGCGTGTGTTGAACGATCTTTGCATCCAGCATTAAAGTGAACTTGATCTTGCTGAATAATATTTGCAATAAATTTAATCTTTGTAAATATGTTAAGACTATTTTAGTGGCCTAACATATTATCTGTCCTGAATAATTTTTCATGTGGGTTTCAGAAGAATGCGCTCTGCCCCTGTTGGATGGAATTTCTGTTCACAGTTTTTAGGTCCATTTGGTCTTAGATGTAGTTCAAGTCTGATGTTTCTTTATTGAACTTCTGATTGAATGATCTGTTTTTGAAAGTAGGGCATTCCAAACCCACTGTGACGATTGCTGTATATTTCCCTCCAGGTCTATTAATATTTATTACATATTTATGTCTGCATACACTCTCTATGTATGTACTTATATACACATACGTATTTGAGTTGTTAAATGTTCTTGATGAATGAACTGCTTTATTATTATGAATAGCTTTTTTAATCTCTATTTACAATTTCAGACTTAAACTCTATTTGGTCTTAAATAAGTGTAGCTGCCCCTCCTATCTTTCAGATTCTCCTTCCTTACATCTCCTTTATTCCTTTCACTGTGAACATTTTGCGTGCTATTCTGCTAATCTATGTCTTTGACTGAAGCGTTAAATCCATTTACATTCAATGTATATATTGATAGGTGAGGACTTACTATAGCCTTTTTCACTTATTTATTTTTCGGATTTCTCTGATGATCCTGTGATTCTGTCTTTCTCTCCTGCGGTCTTCCTTTCTGACTTGATGAGATGCAGCATCAGTATGCTTTGATTCCTTTCTGCTTCACTTTCGTGTGTCCCTATAGCTTCTTGCTTTGTGGTTAGCATGAGGTTCATACACAACATGCAGTAGTTATCAAAGTTCCTTTGGTTGCAATAACAACTTACTTTTCATTGAGAAGAACTCAGCAATTAACTCCCCTCAGACACATTTTATGTTTTTGATGTCCCAATAGATATTTTACCTCGTGCATTCCTTAGCACATTATATCTCCATAAAATACAGTTTTTTTTTTCAGAATGTGTGCTCTTTTGCACGATGGAAAAGTTGAGAAATCTTAAGTTGAATCATCATAAGTCAGAGACTGTGCATCTTTCCACATGCTGCTAGACTGCACATTTTCTGTGAGAAATATACAGAAAAATTACTATTTATTTAAATCTAATTTAAATTCACATTGCATTAGCATCTCTGAAATAAGAAGTTCACACTTGCCACTGTACTTTTTCATTGTTATATATGACATTGTTAAAATTTTAAATGTGTTAGTTAATTTAGTTAACATTCTATCAGACATTCAAGGTCACCGATGCCCTTATCATGAAACTAACATGCAGGTAAGAGCCACCGTGCACTGAAGAAGAATTTAAAAGGGCTGTTTTTTTGTGTTGAATTTTATGAATTTTTCATATATCTTGTGTACTAAGAGTTATAGCCTTGTGCGTGTGCGTGCGTGTGTGTGTGTGTGTGTGTGTGTGTGTGTGTGTGTGTGAGAGAGAGAGAGAGAGAGACTGGCTATTACAGGGACCCAACCATGTGACATTTGTGTTATAAGGCTACACTCTAACCAAATCAGCTCAGTGGCAGCCCCTGGATTCAGTTATAATACACATTCTCCACCTTTCCCTACATTCTTACAAAGAATGAACGTTTCATTTGAATTTAGGGTACATTAATTTCCTCTAACAGCACTCACTGTTGTGGATTGCTCTCTCAACCCTTCTTCATATCTAATCCACATCATTGGCAATCATAGTTATTTGACTGCATGTATGTCACCTGGTCATTGGGGACATTGGTTATATACATTTTGGGTGTGCAATTGATACATTTTGATATACACATACATTGTAAAATGATACACCAATGTGAGTACCAAAGTATCTATCACTTCATACACTTATCACTTGTATGTGTATCTCGAGAACAGTTCACATATACCCTCTTAGAAGTTATCAAGTATAAAATACACCATTAGTAACTAATGTCACAAGGGTGTACATCAGATCTCCAGAAGTCATTCATCCTGTTAAATAAAAGCTTTGTGACCTTTTCCAGTATCTCTCTATTCCTACAACTCCAGTTCTCTGAAAACCACCGTTCTGCCCTGTGAATTTCACTGCATATATGGGGTCTGCTCATTGGGGACATTGGTTACATTAAGGGTCACAAGCCTGTTTGGTCCATTACCTAATCACTGCGTGACACTAGCGTCTCTTGGTCTTGTCCACCAGGTGCTGTGAAGCTGGTGGATCCATCTGGACATGCTCTGCCATAAGTTGTGTGACATGTTATAGGTGGCCTGGCACCACCAGCCACATGTTCCCCTCACAAGATGCAGGCCTGTCCTGCACTAGCGCCTGAATTGCCTGGTTATGTGTCTGAAAGTCACAAGGGCTCACTTTCATAGGTAAGGAAGGTTCAGCTGACCCGCCTGTCACCTGTTCAGGCCTCCGTCGATAGATGAACACACCATATGGGCATTAGGGGACTGAGTGGGGTTGAGTTCATCGATGGACAAACCTTTATTCAAATCCACAAGGGGCAGAGTTGTGCGTATCTGAGGTAAGGGGATCATGTATGAACAAACGGTGTTTGTCAGAGGTCAAAGAGTGTGAACTTAGAACACACAGGCAATGAGCCCTTTTTTTTTTTTTTTTTTTTTTTAGTTAAATTATTTCCAGTCAAGAATGATGAGAATCTTCCGGAAGATCTGCTTGTCATGAATGAAACATGAGTCATAGAAATTCGGTGAAGGAAAAGACCTTAGTGACTGCTCAAATCTCATTTTCAAAAAACATCGTCAGTTTCTCCGTCGTTAACCAAGAGAGGATGTGAGGAGTTCAAAACACAAAGAAAAAGGCATGAAGTGTCTCAGGAGACACCTCCGACCTTGGAGAGGACACGAAACCGTTGATGTCTTCAGGAAACACCTCAGTGTCCTCTGCACCTGCCACTGGCACGAGGCCCCTGAGCTCAGTGTGTCCTGAGCGCCCCCTGGTGGTCTCGTGTGTCCCTGCAGTAGGTTCTTGTCTGGGCTCCCACTGACGTCCCCTCACTGTGTCTCTCGCACAGTAATACGTGGCCGTGTCCTCAGCTCTCGCATTTTCAGTTTGCAGATACAGTGTGTTCTTGGCGTTTTCCCTGGAGATGGTGAATCGGCCCTTCACGGAGTCAGCGTAGTATGTGCTACCACCGTCCCAGCTAATGGCTGAGACCCACTCCAGCCCCTTCCCTGGAGCCTGGCGGACCCAGTGCATGGCATAGTCATCAAAGGTGAATCCAGAGGCGACACAGGTGAGTCTCAGAGACCCTCCAGGCTTCACCAAGCCTCCCCCGGACTCCACCAGCTGCACCTCACACTGGACACCTGCAAACACAGAGACACCCTGGTCAAAAAACTCTCACACGAATCCACTATTTCTCCCACCCATAACCACACACATTCTCAATGTCTGTATTTCGCCTTAATATGACCTTTTAATACAGCAAGAAGGAAAACGCAGCTCAGTCCAAACTCCATGGTGACTCGTCTGTGTTCAGTCCTGATCACCGAGTTGGAGCACCTGGGGATCTGGGGCTGGTTCTCGTCTCCCAGAGCTGCAGGGTCAGGGCTGGGCTGCTTTACATCAGCAGAGGGAGGCCCTATTTGCATGTCCTCCTGCTACATAGCAGGCTCTGTGGTGGGAGCCTATGAAGAGGGCCGAGTCCAGAGCAGATGTGAGGGCTCCAGGGGAGTTTGGTGGCAATAACTATATTTGTGACAATATGTTTTTTATTATACGATTGTAACTTGATAGATACTTATAATTCATCTACATTGTTTTTGCACAGAAACACAAAGTATTTGAGGCACTTATGAATACTAATTCTTTATATAGATGTACAGTTATAAACAAAATCATCAAAGGATTATACAGTGTATACAAGTGCTCATCTTTGGACAGAGGGAGCCTCAGTGTCTGGGTCTGTGCTCCACACCACGGATCCAACCCCAGGACATATCTGGGCCTGCCTAGTGACATTTGCCTAGTTAAGTTCTCCTTCCTGTAATCACACTTTGTGATTTTGCTGTCTTATGCCTTTTATTCACATCATACTTAGAGAACCAGAGTTCATGCAGATGCAACTTAAAGGATCTCTGAAATTATATGTTCCAGTATTTCCCTATCTCTCTCTATTGACATCTGCTTTTATTTGTAACCATCATAAGAAGCTATAATCGACAGAACAAACTGCATCTATTCAAAGTGTGCACTTGATGAGTGCTGACATACATGTGCACCTGCACAGTCACCACCACAATGGAAATAGTGTACAAATATTTCATCCCAAAGCATTTCCTGCTGTTCTTCTGATTTCTTCATCCCACTCCTTCCTTCCTCTCTCCGTATGTCCAGGCAGCTCGTGAACTTCTTTATGTTACTTCACAGTATTTTTTTCTCATCTACAATTGAAGTAAATGTAATATACAGTCAGTGCTTGGGATTCCTTGCTATACTTCATTCTGATCTTTTTTTCAAAATGTGTGACTTAAGCACTCATGACTTTTAATACGGTGTAGTGTCCCGATGTATGAAAATGCTTCTTTTATTCAGTTTACCTGCTAATGGGAATTTGGATCATGCTCAGATGCTGGATATTATAAAGTAAGCTGCTGTTAGAATACAAATGCAGAGATGGAGTAAAAGAGTTTTTTCTTATTGTTTCAAGAAACACAATAACACTAGCAAGCCCATTGGATAAGTGGCAAATTAGTGCATTTTCTTAAAGAAATCAAAGAGTGAAGTTAACAAGACAAACAGCAAACCTGAAATCTGGAGAGAATAGTTTTCAGGAAAAACAGGACCAAACCTTAGCTCACCTGGGTCGGAGATCACTAGATGGCAAACACACTAGAGTAAAGATGAAACTAGAAATAGTTCGTGAATTTCCAAATGTCCAGTGTGCTAAAGCATCAGAGTGTGAATCTGCTGGGATGCACACATCTGCAGGGATCCTAACTTCTTTCTGGCTTCTCCAGGGTTGGGGAGAATCACTCAGCTCTGGCCTCCTGGGGTGGTGCTCAAGGGGGAGAGGAGCAGCCCCCTGCCTAGTGCTCCAGCACCTCCTCCAGATCCTCCACACAATAAGTTATCAATGTGCACGGGAGGCAGCAAAGCCAATATTCATGCTTTACATTTTGAGAAACTGCTGAACAGTTTTTCAAAGTGCATATAAATTTTATGTTCTCACCAGCATTTTATGAACAAACTGATTTCTCCACATCCTCATCAATAGCTCTTATTATTCCTCATTTTTATCATATTCATACAACGTGGCACAAAACAGAAACCTAAAACTTAAAAGAACCCGAATACTGAACACTGCATATTATTAATTCCACCTATGAAAATTATCCAGAATAGGCATGCGTGGAGACAGAAATTAGGTTAGTGGTCACTGGACCGGGATAAACAGGAGAAAGGGAGGACTGGAACGTGACACTGAAGATATGTGTTCATTTGGGGATATTCAAATAATCTAAAATTAAATTCTGGTGGTGTTTGCATAAATTTTGTTAATTATTTTGTGAGTAACATATACTGAAGTCTTCTAAACTGTACACTTTTATAGGTAGAATTTATCATAAGTAAAATATATTTCAATAATTTATAAAAAAATCTATCATTAACTTTCATCAATTAATACAGTTGTACAATTTTTTACAGTTTATAACCCATATGAAACATACTTTTGTGAAACAAACAACAAACATTGTGATGTCAGTAATTTAGAGGATATGAGAGCATTGTCTATTTTCTCTTTTGTTCTCTGTGCTTTCTGGCTCATGTCCATAGAGTCTGCGCACACACCTAGTTCCTGAATTGTTTCACCTATATTTTGCCTTAGTAATTTTTCAGTTTCAGGTCTTATACTTAAGTCTTTAATCCACTTTGAGTTGAATTTGTATACGGTGTGAGGTAAATACCTAGTGTCATCCTTCTGCTTATGGATATCCAGTTTTCCCTGCATCACTTGCTGAGAGGAAGTCTTGTCTCCAATGTAGATTTTTGTTGCCTTTGTCCAATACCAGGTGGCTGTGAGCCTGAGGGGTGAATTCTGTATTCTCAATTCTGCTCCACTGGTCTGAGTGTCTATTGTCAGTACTAATAGTGTCTATAGTCAGTAATAATATATTTCAAAATAGCAAGGAGAGTTAAGTTTCAAATGTCTCCCCCCCAAAATTCTAAGTTGATGCGATGGATATATTGACCAGCTTGACCTTGAAAATCTACACAACTCTTCCAGTTGTCGAGAAGGCAAAACATCACTAGACAAAATGTCTCATTAGATTAGTTTTACTATGTTTCCATTTGTATTGTCAGGGCTAGTGCTCAGACCCTTCAAACCCATTGTACAAGCTGCATCACAAACCCCTCACATGCCAGGCTCGGTCAACAGACACTTCACACACAGGTCCACACTAGGTAATTGGAAAGATCCCGGTATCATTGGCAGATGACATGAGCTCCATCTTCAGCAACAGCAGCAGCAGCTTTCAGGTCCAGCAGCTGACAAGTCTGGTGGTGGCAGAGGTGGTGGTGGCAGCGGCCTTGCAGAGGGTCCCAGTGGCACTGGCAGCAAGAGCTTGGTCAACACCCTCCAGAAGCAGTAGAGGCTTCCCATAGCCCCTGTGGACCTCCCAGGGGTGGGGAGAGCACCGTGGGTCAGAGCCACTCATCCTTTATAATTCAGTCCATAACCCAGGTCACCTGGGTGCACATGCGCAATTACATTAGACAATAACCAAGGAACACCTGGGTGCACGTGCATATTTACATCAAATGCTCAGCAATATTTTGAACATCTGAGGGGCCCTGAACATTTTCCTATATTTTCCCAACAGATATAATTATTCTGCATCACATACATTTTTCAAAATGTCACTCTGTTCCTCATAAATGAATACAATTATGATTTGTCATATAAGATGACATTAATAAAAAGTGAAGGAGATACAGCCTCTCTCAGACCACACAGTGGTAAAGGATCAAGGCGTCCCTCAGAAATCCCGAATGAGCTGAGGACAGCGGCCAGCACAGCTTGTATTCAACACCTTCAATGTGACAAGTGGAAGTGAACAAGCAGCAACCAGAAGGAAACACCAACACAGCCCTTTTCTCCAGGTGTGACACGAGGAGTTCTGGGTTCAGGTCTCACACGTAAGAAGCTTGGGTGTCATCACTCCCATCCAGACAAAAGTAAAAACTCTGAACTAAATGAAAATTGGTGACAATTCTTTTATCTGTAGAAGAATTTATGTCACCGGGTGAACGGCTGTCCCCAAAACTGAAGATGCAGCCAGGAAGACACAGAGGGTCATAACCTGTCTGATTAGAAACTCATGAGCAGAAACCTCCGTGGGATCCAGGACTGGGGGAGAAAAACCAGAGCTGCAGCTGAAGAATTGCTGAAGACTCAGAGCTGGGAAGTCTGAGAGTTGGGTGCAGCCCAGTGCAATGGTCTCAGGGATCCCCAAACTTTAAACTCTACCTCAGGGGCCCACCGTGTTCTCCTAGAAAATATCGGAGAAGAATCCTGATGTTCACAGCAGAGAAAGGGAGGAAGGAGCCGTTCTGAAATACCCCAGAGCATGACCTTCTCTATAAGAAGCCTTGACCTCAGGAGAAGCGAGTTTAGCTGATCCTAATGGATTGCAGATTCATCAGAGCATCATTGACCTGAGAGGAGAAAAAACGAATCCCCTCCCCCTCCCACAAGAGACTTGCAGTGTCCCCTAAAGGAAGGTAAAGGGAGAAGCACTTGGGAAGGTCCCACCCAGGACACGGCTCACTACAGGACAGAACTCATCCTAGGACTGTGCACTGCTTCCCTACCCCACACCTTACCCACATCCACAGGGCTTCTGTATCATGACAGAGAGAAACTAAAACATAACATGCACCTTAGACACGATTTAAGAAGTGTCCATGAAAATGTAGTTCACAGAGGAGACAAAAACAAGGACATCAGGGACATTTTATGGAGTTTGTTCTTTGTCTTGTCATCCCGTCAGGCTCTTGTCCCTGCCAGACCCACCCCAAAATTCAGCCGAGCAAGGCTCTGCTGTGTTTTCATCTCTGTGCTTGTCACCCTGAATCCTCCACATGGAAATATCATAGCTATGTGTGGCCCTCAGGCATCTGCTTCTCCATCGAGGACACTGAGGAATGGACAGAGAGTGGGACAAATCCTCAACATCAATGTCCACAGTGTAGATGAGGACCCAGAGGCTAAACTGCCCCACTGAGGATAGAGACGCCGTGGGCAGGGGTCCTGTAGCATGATAATGATCACGTGGCTGTAGCTGCACTTTGTATACGGAAAAATGCTGATTTAGGTACAGGGTCCTCAAGACTAATCTAAAGTTTCTGGAAAATAATACTAGATCATAACGATTTGTGTGTCAGGAAAATAACAGGTCAAGAAAAAACCTGAGAAAGAAAAGTCCCCAGTGAAAAGAACCTTCTCTTCTGCACATGAGGAAAGTTACTTCACTCTGTGTTGCCTTCAGTGAGAATGTGAGAAATTAGAGTCACAAAGAAAAAAGCAGGACATGACCCTGAGGGACATCTGAGAGTCAGCAGAGCAGAGGAAACCTCAGATCCCAAGAGGAACCGCCCATCCCCTCTCTGCACCTGCTCCATGGGGCACAGGAGCTGGGTGGGCCTTGAGCGGCCCCTGCAGCCCAGACCCCTCCTGTGTCCTGCAGGGAGGTTTGTGTCTGGGTCACGCTGACTTCCTGTCACTGTATCTCTCGCACAGTAATACATGCCTGTGTCCTCATCAATCACAGAGCTCAGCTGCAGGGAGAACTGGTTCTTGGATGTGTCTCTGGTGATGGAGATGCGGCTCTTGAGCGATGGGTTATAACCTGTGCTTCCAGTATAAATTATGCGTCCCATCCACTCAAAGCTCTTCCCCCTGGGCTGGCGGATCCAGTGCCAACCATAATCACTGGTGATGGAGTAACCAGAGACGGTGAAGGTGAGGGAGAGGGTCTGCGAGGACTTCACCAGTCCTGGGCCTGACTACTGCAGCTGCCCCTTGGAGAGGACACCTGGGGAGAAGGAGAATCAAAATCTGTCAGTCACATGCAGTCACAACCATACCGTAGACTCATGTGTGACATCTGAGACCCTCACCTTCAGGAGCAGTCACCAGGCAAAGAAGCAGACTCCACAGTCTCATCTTCTATTTCACCTGAACTCTGCCATCCCCAGAGACCTGAGCCCTGTCTGAGGACAGACCTGTGAGCTTCCACGTCAGAAGTGTCCACATTTACTCTAGAGCTTGAAGGAAAATTTGCATGTGGGGGAGCTTTGTCCTTATAAGTGCTGAGGAACTGAGTTGGGAACCATTGTATTTTTTGAAGTGCTTATGTGTTTGTTTGTTTGTTTTTCTTGAAATTATTATACATGTATTTATGGTATGGGTGGGAACTTGGTGAGCTACATGACATAATGTGGCCCCAGCTTTCTGAGCCCACATCTTCCTTCCTTCAACCCCTGTGTTCTGTGCTGACTGGGACCCAGCCCAACTCTCCCACATAAACTCTGGCTCTGGGTCTTGCTTCTACAGTTTGGATCCCAGCACAAACCCTGGTTCTTTCCCTGGACCCTCTCCTGTGATGTGGTTCTCGTGACACCTGAGAGCTTGTTACTTGGTATATTGTTGTTACATGAGTTCTAGGCCTGCCTTGTGTTTTCCATCCTGCCATACAAGACACAGCACATCAGAACCCACAGAGACTCTGCAGAAAATGGTGCCCAGTGCATTACTGAGGACCCTGATTCTCAATATCTGGGAAAGATAAAAATCTTAAATGCCTCCATTCCATGGTCATTCCTGTTCATTTAAAGTGTACAAAAGTTCAACATATATTCACTTGTCACCCACATTGTATAGATTTTATTCCTTCATTTAATCCACCAAGCTTATCAGATATCAAAAAATAAAATTGATTACAATGGTTAACATGAAAGCAGTAATAACATCCTATTGATAAACTTTTAAAAACAAAATTTCCCTTGATGTGCACCTGTCTGTGGGCATGAGAGCCAGTCCATGTCTGTGGCATCACTCTCTGGATGACTGCCCACCACAGAGAGAGAGGCCACAGGCCGGGCTGGACGCTGTGCTGTGCCTGCCCCTGTCTGCTCCATGTCAGTCCCAAAGACAGCTCCATGTCAGTCCCAAGGAGGGACAGCCCTTCAAGAGTCCTCAATGAATGACAAGACAGGAGCTGCTGGTGGGCAATTTGGGGATGATTCTTCAGGTCCTGTTGACTCCTACATGGTGTTGGAGTTTTATCAAAATGTTGAAAGACCTGGTGAAAGATGATGAAAAAGAAACACTCTGAAATGATAAATCAAGTATTAGAACCAGAATAAGATATGACACAGATTCTGGAATTATCAGAGAGGAGATTTGAAATAACTCTGTGCATGTGCATCTATGTTTAATTTTTATTCAAACCTTCAGCTGACTCTCCAGAGTCCTTGTCGCCCATCTCTGTGTGTCCAGGAGAACTTGTCAGGAAGCTCCGCCTCATGGAGAAGCAGCGCAGCCTCTCAGTGGAGTAAGGGACAAGGACAAAGACCTGCATCTTGCTCGTTTCTGTTCTAATGTGCTCAGGAGGGAAGGTGCAGTGAGAAGAGGTGACTGATTCATAACGTCACTCAGGAACCAAGAGTCCCACTGATTTCAGAACCAGAATCTGCAACTTGTGGACAGACATTTACAGAAATCAGAAGGTGAGGGAATGGTGAATTTCAGGTGGAATGTTTTTTAACTGCTGTAAAGACACTAAACATGAGGTCTCCCTAGTAACACAATTCAAGTGCATGACACAGGATGTGAACCACGAATGCAGTGTTGTAGAGCAGATCTCTAGACCTTGTTCATCCTGCATAACTGCCACTTTCCTCCTGTAGAACGTTACGTTAATTAGCCAGGCTGTGAGGATTTGTGTTATAAGTGTGTACACTTCCTTGGGCATAATCTGTCATATGGCCCTGACTTACATCAAAAGCTAAAAAGTGTGTGTTATCTGCTATTTCAGGATAAATGAGAACAACAGGTGTGGGTGTGGACTGGAGCCTGACACACTGAGTCCGTGTCACCTCTGTCTCTGTCTCTGTCTCTCTCTCTCCACACCCACCCACCCATACTCACAAATGCTCACCATAGCTCTTTAGAAAATCTACCACGAACTGTCAATTTGATTGATCCTGATAACTCCTCATAGAATAATATGTGAACCTCACAGTCCTGTTCT
Organism: Cynocephalus volans; assembly: GCF_027409185.1. Lineage (NCBI taxonomy): Eukaryota > Metazoa > Chordata > Mammalia > Dermoptera > Cynocephalidae > Cynocephalus > Cynocephalus volans. The sequence continues at coordinate 185,549,224 of NC_084462.1, forward strand.
GAAGTAAGTCACAGTGTGTAGGAAGGATCTGCCTTAGTACAAAGTGACAGGATGGTCCTGTGTGTTTGAGAGTCAGTGCATCACAGCCTGTTTCTTTGAATCTTAATTGTCCTGCAGGCCTCATGCACATGCTCGTCTCTAACTTGGAATGGGTGTTGTGTTTTCTGGATAGACCTAGTTTAAAAAAATATTTTAAGATAATTATAGTATTGAAAATTCATTAAGTAAGACTCACACACCACTGAAAAGAGAAAATATCTTCATTTAAAAAAATGGTCTTAGATGGGATGTCAGAAAAGTGGTAAAAGTACTAGCTGAGAACATTTTAAATGTCCTTTAAATAAATCAAACAATATTAAAAACTATTATTATGTCATTAATACTAACAATTAATATTCCTTGCATTTTTAGTGAAACCCTAAGGAAAATATAATGATGATAATAATAATAATAATAAACACTAATAGTAAATCACCAAAAACCCATGTGATGAGAAACCAGCAGAAACATGAACTGAGGAGATAATCTCTTTATATATGTGGAATCATTGATATAGAAGAAAGAGAGATAAAGAAAATTGTCAAGATGAATAAAGAGATGAGATTTAAGAATAGACCTACTCAGCAGAGAAGAAAGGGGGCATATGGATCATGAATAATGTTAGAGATAAATTGGTGATAAACCACACCTTCTCAAAATGTGCCTATAATTGGATGAAGGTTAAGTAGACTGAAAGGTAAAAGAAAAGGCATAATGGGGTTTTCATTACAAAAATTGCATGCCTTTAGCAATATTTGCTGTGCAACGGTGTAAGTACATGAATACAAGATGGTTGGGAGTGCAGGACCAGAAATCAACAATAAAAATACCTGCCAGAGCAATGCAGATATAAAAAATTAGATGTTAGACAAAGGCTTTATTGAAGTTCAATTATGCGTGAAGATAACACTACAAGCTACACGTTTTTGATACGTGGTAACAAACCAGTCACCATGTCACACTTTGTTCATGGTCTTCCTATCAGACTTTCTAACACAGAATAATGCAGTTCAACTTCAAATGTAACAGTTTCTTGAGGAAATTAGTAAATGTTAACTAAAATACTCTGAATCACCTCAGATTTCCCCTTTAAACACAAAAGTGAGTGTGACACTGGTTGATTTGCTGTTTGTATATTACGAAGTCAGCCCTTTGAAGTTCACATCTGATCTGTGTGATAATTTTGAGACTGTCACTGTATGTAAAGGAAAACCGCATGTAATCATTTAAAAAGGTTTCCATTAATAATCATGCTCAGTTGAAATATAGAGACACACTCTTCTGTCCTGTGTCCAGGTTCCAAATTAGAAAACTGAGCTCATTTGCTAATGTGATTTAGTAATTTTCCCCTAAAAGTGTTTTCAGAGGAATATGTCCATCTCCATCCTGCTTCCGATCTGTTCCCAAACTTTAGGGCTCTTATATTTACCTGTATATGTGTCCTCTGGTCATTGAGTCACAGGGTTTGATTGTTTGGACCACACTACTCAGCCCATTCCCTGACTGATGTCTGACCCCAGCCTCCCATAGGCTTGTCACCCTCAGTGCTCTGCAGCTCGTGGCGCTGTCTGCATGTCCTCTGACATAAGGTGTGTGAGCTGTGAGAGGTGTCCTGGGGTCAGCAGCTGCTCTGTCCTCACAGATAATCTGTGCTTTCAAGAAAGCTGCTTGCATTCTGTAGTTTGTCTTTCTGCTGTGTTGATTTTTTCTTTTGATGTGCAGAAGCTTTTGTAAATGATATAATCCCATTTGTATGTTTTTTCTTTTGTTCCTTGTGCTTTTCGGATCTTATTCGCAAAGTCTTTGCCTAGACATCTGACAAGGTATTAATATACAGAATACATAGGGTTCTCAATACCAAAAGAGAGAAAAAAAAAAAACAAACAGATAATCAAACAGAAATATGTGCAATGGAGATGAGTAGACAGTAGACATTTTTCAAAAGAAGATATTGAAATGGCTAACAGATAAATGAAAAAAATGTTCAGCATCAGTAATCATTAGGAAAATGCAAATCAAAAACACGTTGAGATATTATCTCAACCCAGATAGACTGGCCATTATTGAAGAGACCGTGAATAACAAATGCTGGTGAGGATGTGGAGAAATCAGAAAACTTCTACTCTGTTGGTAGGACTGTAAATTAGTAAAGCCAATATGGAGGTTTCTTAACAAACTACAGATAGAAGTGTCATATGATCCAGCAATGCTACTACTGGATTTATATCCAAAGGAATGGAAATCCTGTCAAAGGGACAACTGCACTCCCATGTTAATCACAACTCTATTTCCAATAGTCAAAATATGGAGCCAACCTAAATGTCCCTCGACAGTGTACAGGGTAAGGAAAATGTGGTTTATATACACAGTAGAATACTACTCATTCATAAAAACAATATAAAATTCTGCCATTTGAATCAACATGGGTGAGTCTGGAGAAAATCATATTAAGTGAAATAAGCCAAAGAAAGACAGAGAAATACTGCATATTCTCGATCATAATTGCATGCTAAGAAAAGAAAGCAAGCAAGCAAGCAAGCAAGAAAGAAAGAGAGAGAGAGAGAGAGAGAGAGAAAGAAAGAAAGAAAGAAAGAAAGAAAGAAAGAAAGAAAGATGGAAGGATGGAAAGAAGGAAGGAAGGAAGGAAGGAAGGAAGGAAAGAAGAAAGAAAGAAAGAAAGAAAGAAAGAAAGAAAGGGAAAAAAAGAGAAAGAAAGAAAGAGAAAAAGAGAGAGAGAAAGAAAGAAAGAGAGGAAGAAAAAGAAAAGAAAGAAAGAATTCAAGAAAGAAAGAAAGGAGAAAAAAGGAAAGAAAGAAAGAGAAAGAGAAAGAAAGAAAATGTGGTTTATATACACAATAGAATATTACTCATTAATAAAAACAAAATGAAATTCTGCCATTTGAAGCCTCATGGAAGAGTCTGGGGAAAATCATATTAAGTGAAATAAGCCATAGAAAGACAAAGAAATACTGCATATTCTCAATCATAACTGCATGTTAAGAAAAAAGAAAAGAAAAGAAAAGAAAGAAAGAAAGAAAGAAAGAAAGAAAGAAAGAAAGAAAGAAAGAAAGAAAGAAAGAAAGAAAGAAAGAAAGAAAGAAAGAAAGAGAAAGAAAGAAAAAAGAAAGAAAGAAAGAAAGAGAAAGAAAGAAAAAAGAAAGAAAGAAAGAAAAGAAAAGAAAGAAAGAAAGAAGGAAGGAAGGAAGAAAGGAAGGAAGAAAGGAAGAAAGAAAAGACCACAACAATACGTTGAACGTTGAGAAGGAGGGAACAAACCTAAGGACACTCGAGACAGGGGAAGGGAGGGAGGGTGGATGGGAGCGACAAGGCGGGTCAAGGGCATAAAAAAAATTGAGATTTTCTATAATGAGTACGCTAATAATAAAAACTAAAAATAAATAAATAAAAAGTAAATATAGCTGCATGATGGCTGCAGATGATTTCAAATTAATATTAGCTAAGTGTTTATATTAATCAGCTGTACATGGTATAGACGAATAGTTTCCAATCTTAAGTCAGCGCTTGCCTTGACACTTTACAAACACCGCTAGGTTCTTTTTCACCACGTGTAACCAGTCAACAAGACAATCCTGGGAATTCTCTAAAGGTGGACCATGGTTATGAAACAAGCCTCAAAGACACTTTGGACATTTCCTGGTGGATTTTCTTCAGCTTCCATTCATGAGGGGATTTTAATATGTTTTATTTATTGTTTTACTAGTTTTTTTCAATGTCTTGAAGTAATTTATTGGAAAAATGTTAGAGCTCTTTCAGTTGATAAAATGATGCTTTATTTTGTGTTTACAACCTGTATTATGAAAACATTTACATCAAGTGAGCTTGTCAAAATTCTAAACACAAGAGCACACACACACATATACACAAGGAAAATACGCTTTTGGAAGACTACATGACAAATAGACACTTTGCAAACAAAGTGTTGACATTCTTCAGAGAAATGGTAAAAACTATCCAAAATTTCACATCAAGGAACAAAAGACACCACACAGCCAAAGCAATCCAGAGAAAGAAAAAATAATAATAAAGCTGGAGGCGTTAAACTACCTGACTTTAAATTCCACTACAAATCTATAGTAAGAGAAACAGCATGGAACCGGCATAAAAACAGACACTAAAACCAATGCAACAGAACAGAGAACCCAGAAAGCAAACCACATACTTACAGCCAACTGGTCTTTGACAAAGGCACCAAGAGCACACATCAGTGAAAAGACTGACTCTTCAATATATGGTGCTGGAGATACTGGAAAACCATCTATAACAAAATAAAACTAGACCTGTATCTTCCACCATATTTGAAAATCAACTCAAAATGGATTAAAGACTTAAATGTAAGACCTGATACCTTACAACTTCTAAAATAAAACACAGGTGAAACACTCCAGGAATTAGGACTGGGGAAAAACTTTATGGAAATACCTCAAAAGCACAGGTGACAAAAGAAAAAAAAAATAAACAAATAGTGTTATATCAAACTAAAAATTTTCTGCACAGCAAAGGAAACAATTAACCAAACAAAAAGACAACCTGCAGAGTGGGAGGAAATATTTGTAAACTATGCATCCAGCATGGGATTATTATACAGAATATACAAGGAACCCAGAAAATGTTGCCATAGGAAAAACTATAATGAACCAGATTAAAAATTGAGCAAAGGGGCCTAGTAGACATTTCTCAAAAGAAGATATACAAATGGCCAACAGACACATTAAATAATTCTCAACATCACTAAACATCAGGGCAATACAAATCAAAACCACACTTATATATCATCTGATTCAGATAGACTGGCCATTATCCAGAAGACAGAGTAAGAGATGCTGGGCAGGATCCTGAGAAAGTGAAACCCTCCTACACTGTTGGTGAGACTGTCAATCAGTGTAGCTATTATGGAAAACAGCATGGAAGTTTCTCAAACATGACAGATAGATCTGCCATATGATCCAGGAATCCCACTGCTGGGTACATAACCATAGGAAAGGAAATCATCATGTTGAAGGGAAACTTGCACTCCCATGTTTAACGCAGCTCTATTTACCGTAGCCAAGATTAGGACCCAACTTACATGACAATTGGTGGGTGTCTGGATAAGTAAACTTTGGTATCTGTACACAATGTAATACTACTTTGCCAATAAAATAAATAACAAAAGTCTGCCATTTGCAGCAATATGGATGAACTTGGGGAAAATTATGTTAAGTGAGATAAGCTGGGCACAGAAAGTGAAATACCACATGTCTTCACTCATAAGTGGGAGCTAAAAATAAAACAGAAAAAGAAATAAAGATACAATGATGACAATAACTTGTAGAAATTTCAAAAGGGGAGATCGTACGTAGGCCACCAGAGTGTGAAATGAGGAGGGGGGATGGGTTTAGCATGGAATTGATAAAGAACCCCAAAATATATCACACTGTACAATGTTGAATATATTATTTATTCTGATATGAGCTTGTATATTGTACACATATATGGATATACAAAGCCATACCCCTCAGATATTTACAAAAAAATTCAATAAAAACAATAAAAAGAATGTAATAAATTTACTTTTAAGAAAAATATGAAAGAAAAAAATTTAAATCTTAGAATAATAAAATTATAAATATTAATCTAGGAAAACGGGAGACAATTATTATTTTCCATTTATGCTGATCAGTGCTCAAAAGTTCTCAATAAAATCATGTGCAGTGTTAGATCCTTTGATCACTGAAGAAAGATAGTCTGGGAACTAAAGTTTAAAATGCACTAAAACAAATGTCTATTCTTTAAAATAGCAAATCAAGTTGTATGGATGGGCTTGATGTTATGCAGGTCACCACCAGTAGGAAATAGAGATCCTTCCCTTGGAACTTCTTGAGAAGCCACATGTGGACCTGGGCACTAAGAGTGGGGCATTATCTTCCTGTTTCAACCTCCACTGCTGGTGGATACCCCTGAGAGGTTTGACTTATCTACACATCAGGGCGGTATCGACCTGTGGGACTCAAAGTTCCCACTACAGTGAAGGAAGTTATGCATCACCTGAGAGCTGTTTCAGGTAAAGGTGGATCTTGTCCATACAGAAATATCCAACGCAATTGCTGCTAACATTTGTCTTGGCCTGGGGGACACGAAAGGAAACAACAAAAATCCAGTCCAGTGTGTCCTTATATTTCTCTTTTCGTAGTTGGTTCCACACAGGTCCACTCAGTCCACTCTGCCACAAAGGCCAGACTGACTCCTCTTTGTCGCGGTGCATAGGTGCCATCTTAGCCTGAAAGACATGGGGCAGTTACCATCCCTGGTAGAGAAACTCTCTTCATCAGCTGAGCCACAGTCATAAGTATCCCCTTTAAGAAGACAGCAAACATAGACTCAAATTACGTGGAACCACTTCTGTGCCCTAGTGGAAGGACTGTGAAGGCATAAATAAAACTTTGCATTTAGTCACAGCAAACATGGTGAAAGGAATTAATCCTGCTTCAACACTCTTATTCCCAGACCCCTGTGTTGTAGCTACTGGGCTAAAGCGTCCTATAGTGCAGATTGATTTGGACCATATGCTGGACACTAGATTACAGTGAAATGCCTGTGATGGAATTAATTTAGAGCTGAGAGTTTCTTCTGGAAGACGATGTCATAAAACATCCTCAGACACATCAATTTGGTTTTATTTTCAGAGACTTGAATTGGCCCTTCCATTGTTCTATTAGTCTTTCTGCTTCTGGAAATATCGAAATGATAGATGACAACTTTAGCCCATGCGTGTGTTCCCATGGCCTCACGTCCTATGACTCAACAACAACTAGTGTCCTTGGTCTTAGACAACATCCTGCAGGATCTCATATAAGATCCAGACTTTCAGCACCAAGGACATTGGTCATGAGAAAAGGACTTTGCCAACAAAGGCAAATCCTCATACTGGATGAGACTAACTACCATAAACAAATATAAAGCTAAAAGTGTAGGTGAAGGGCACATGGTATTCTCTGTCTTATTACTGCAAGATATGTATAAGCCTAAAGTTACTTCAAAATGCATTTAAAAATTAAGAAAAATATGAATGAATAGGTAAATAATGCCAATAAAAATTAGATGAGAAAATTCTAATGAGGACAATTTTCTGGCTCTCATGGGTGAATGTGACATGAAGCAATCAACTTATTACCAAGAGGATTAGTGTTTGTCCCATGATGATGGATGGTGTCGTGTTTGTCACCGTCATCTCAGGCACTCAGTGTGAGGAGCGAGGCCAGTCGTGGAGGGAGCGTCCCCAAACTTCATCTTGTATTCTCAGGAAAGCGTGATATATACAGAAAAGGCACAAAGGTTGGTACAGAAATATCGATAGTTATATAAAGATCAATGACCTCATTCCCTGGACCCACTGCCTTAGCAGAACCTGTTTTCCTCTCATGAGGTACTGATACTCTCACATGTCAATGCATTTGGTTGGACTTTAACATTATAATTGCCCTGAAAAGTTGTGTCATAGATTGTTAGAAAATTCCCTGAGAAATTACAACATTAATTTTCAGGAAGATGTGGAAAAATATCAGGATGTGATGGAGTTGCCAAGTATAAATGCCAGAAAATAACTAACTGAAGAGATTATTTCAAGAAGATGAGTGCCCAGGGAGGACCAAAGCTACAAAGGCTTCCAAAGTGTCGAGTAGACGGAGACCAAAGAAGAGCCATCAGATTTGTCATCTCAGAATGTTAATTCTATCAGTGAGAGCACAGAGTGGAATTGCTGGTGTGGACAAAAATTAGAGCAAGTCCAAGACAGAGTGAAACATGTTATACCTGAAGACATTCGGGATACTCACACTTTCAGTGTGTGTGTGAGGACCCAGAGGTACAGTCCTCCTAAATGGAGGGTTTTTGTTTTTTAAGACGAATACCAAACGTGTGTGGTTAATAAAATCACTCAGGATATGGCCACGTATAGGACTGCATAAGTGACAGTGGCACCCAGGGGTCACTGTGGACCACACAGTCCATGTGATCATTCTGATTTACTCAGAATCTTTTCCACCCACCACAGTTTGGGATGGGGAAGCTCAAGTTTAAGGTCAGTGTTTTACTCTATGAAGAAAAGAAGAAAACGAGGACACAGATGTTGAAAAAACCTTCCAAAATTCACAATGTCCTGTTCATGACAAATTTGGTATTAGGACCTAGATTTAATATTTGCACTTTTTTGTGTTTAGCAATATGCCTGTGCAATAAAGTTAATTGGTACTTTTAGAGAGTGCCAGTGAGTGTGTATATACTATCGGAAAGGCATTATTTTAAAACAGTATTAAAAATTACACTCACTTTAAAAAGTCACCTTTTAATATATGTGCTACAATATCATCTATTCAATGAAAGAAGACAATAATGTATCTACTTTTCTGCAAAAACAGTTTTTTGATTCAATAGGATTATCTGACATTTTCCAGAAGGGTTTGTTTTGTCAAATGAATATAAAACTTTAACTGGCTCATGTAGAAATTGGAAATCTTGGCTGTTCTACATAATGGTTGGGTGGGGCCTGCCTGGCATAGAGCAGAGTCTCAAACTCATATTATTATTTTTATAGAGGAGCATAGTGCAGTGCAGATGTAATAATGATTTATTGCCTCATGTCTGATAGTCTTTGTTCATGTTGTTATAATTTAAAATAAAATAATCACAACTTCTGTTCTGTGAAATGAATCTACTCAAAACAGTCTTTGAGACACTGCTTCTTTGTGTTTCACTTCCCCTGCCATATGTGAAGAAAAGTTAAGAAAATCTAAAAGAAAAGATGTATGCTTGGTTAAAATACACATTTTCTGCCCTTTGTCCAACTTCTTAAATAGAATGCTTAGATCCTTTGCATTTAGTATATTTTCTTTGTTTTAATAAAAGCTTTTCAGAGTTTTAGATTAGTCTTGTAGCCCTTCCTCAGCTCTGTTCCATAACACTGGAACTCACAGATATTTGATTTCATATATGTGCTCTGCTCACTGGAGACAAACTTTATATTGAGGGTGACCTGGACAACCAACACATCACTGTGCAAACACAGCATCTCAGAGATTTGCCTACCAGTGTGTCCTGCAGGTGGTGGAGCCATCTGTACATTATATGGCATAAGGTACGTGAGTTGTTCTAGGTGTTGTGGGGTCATTAGCCACCTGTGCCTCCAACTTGATGCAGGATTGACCTGCACTAGTGCCTGAATTACATGGTTCTGCATGTGAGAGACACATGGGCTCAGCAGCACAGTGAGGAAGCTGCAGGTGATCCACTTCAGGTGACCTGTCCAGGGTGTCCATGAATGGAATGACACAAACGATGCACATTAGGAGACAATGTGGGGTTGGATGTTTGAAGATCAAATCTATTCGAGACCCTGAGGGGAAGAGGTAGTCTGTCGGAGTGAAGGTGTCCATGAAGGGACAAAAGCTTCTTCTCTGAGGCCAAAGAGTGTGAGCTTGGGACACAGAGCGACTGGACTATGCAGCTGTTTTTCTATGAGTGAAATTAGCTCCACAAAAGAAATGAGGAGAATCTTCAGGATGGTCTGTTTCTAGAGAATGAAACAAGAGTTACAGGAATTCAGGAAGGAAATGACCCTAGTGAAACTTTTTTTTAAAATAGTTAATGTATATATATGTTTATATATTATTGGTTATGAATATTCATGAGATACAGAGCTGATTGTCATCCCTAGTGCCCAAGACGTGAAGTGCAGATTCGTGCTGGCAGCATGTGCATTGCCACATCTCATCTGCAAAATGACCACATCAGATGCACCTTCATTACCCCGTGAGGGTGTGAGGAATTAAAGACACAAGTAACAAGACATAAAACGTCTCAGGGGACAGCTGAGAACGTGGAGAGTGGATGATTCCGTTGAACCCAACAGGAAGCACAGGCCCCTCTGCACCTGCCCAAGGGAATCAGCCTTGAACTTGGTGGGTCCTGAGCGCCCCCTGGTGGTCCCGTGTGTCCCTGTAGGGAGGTTCTTGTCTGGGCTCCCACTGACGTCCCCTCACTGTGTCTCTCGCACAGTAATACGTGGCCGTGTCCTCAGTTCTCGCATTTTTCCACAACCCAGAAAATACACACACCCGAACTACTTCAGTTTGCAGATACAGTGTGTTCTTGGCGTTTTCCCTGGAGATGGTGAATCGGCCCTTCACGGAGTCTGCGTAGTATGTGCTACCACCACTCTCGCTAATGGCTGAGACCCACTCCAGTCCCTTCCCTGGAGCCTGGCGGACCCAGTGCATGCTGTAGTGTCTAAAGGTGAATCCAGAGGCGACACAGGTGAGTCTCAGAGACCCCCCAGGCTTCACCAAGCCTCCCCCGGACTCCACCAGCTGCACCTCACACTGGACACCTGCAAACACAGAGACACCCTGGTCAAAAAACTCTCACACGAATCCACTATTTCTCCCACCCATAACCACACACATTCTCAATGTCTCTATTTCGCCTTAATATGACCTTTTAATACAGCAAGAAGGAAAACGCAGCTGAGTCCAAACTCCATGGTGACTCGTCGGTGTTCAGTCCTGATTACCGAGTTGGAGCACCTGGGGATCTGGGGCTGGGGCTCGTCTCCCAGAGCTGCAGGGTCAGGGCTGGGCTGCTTTACATCAGCAGGGGGAGGCCCTATTTGCATGTCCTCCTGCTACATAGCAGGCTCTGTGGTGGGAGCCTATGAAGAGGGCAGAGTCCAGAGCAGATGTGAGGGCTCCAGGGGAGTTTGGTGGCAATAACTATATTTGAGACAATGTTTTTTTATTATATGACTGTATCTTTTACACACACCTATAATCCAACTTACGTTATTTTTGCACAGAAACAAAGTATTTGAGTCACTTATGAATGGTAATTCTTTATATAGAATTACAGGTATAAACAAAACCTTCAAAAAATTATACACTGTATCCAGGAGTTCATGTACGGTCAGAGGGAGCCTCAGTGTCTGGGTCTGTGCTCCACACCACGGATCCAACCCCAGGACAGAGCTGGGCCTTCCTAGTGACATTTGCCTAGTTAGTTTCTCCTTCCTGTAATAACACTTTGTGATTTTCCTGTGTTCTTTCTTTTATTCGCATCATACTTAGAGAACCAGAGTTCATGCAGATGCAATTTAAAGGATCTCTGAAATTATATGTTTCAGTATTTCTCTATCTCTCTTTCTGTATTGACACCTGGTTTTATTTGTAACCATCATAAGGAGCTATAATAGACAGAACACACTGCACATTTTTAAAGTGTGCACTTGATGAATGCTGACATACATGTGCACCTGCACAGTCACCACCACAATGGAAATAGTGTACAAGTATTTCATCCTGAAGCATTTCCTGTTGTTCTTCTGATTTCTTCGTCCCACTGCTTACTTCCTCTCACCCTATGTCCAGGCAACTCGTGAACTTCTTTATGTTACTTCACAGTATTTTTTTCTCATCTAGAATTTAAGTCAATGGAATATGCAGTCGCTGCATTTAATTCCTTGTTATACTTCCTCGCGATCTTGGTCCGAGATGCAATCTTTTTCTTGTGTGAATCAGACACTCATGGCTTTTACTACGGAATAGTATTCCAATGTGTGAAAATGCTTCCTTTTCTTAGTTTACCTGTTGAGGGGAATTTGTATCATGCTCAGATTTTGGATATTATAAAGTAAGCTGCTCTTAGATTACAAATGTAGACACTGAGTAAAACTGCTTTTTCTTATTCTTTCAACAAACACAACAATAATAGCAAGTGCATTGGATAAGTGGCAGATTAGCACATTTTCTTAAACAAATCAAAGAGCAAAGTTAACAAGACAAACAGCAAACCTGAAATCTGGAGAGAGTAGTTTTCAGGGAAAACAGGACCAAACCTTAGCTCACCTGGGTCGGAGATCACTAGATGGCAAACACACTAGAATAAAGATGAAACTAGATACATTTCATGAATTTCCAAATGTCCAGTGTGCTAAAGCATCACAGTGTGAATCTGCCAGGATGCACATATCTGCAGGGTCCTACCTTCTTTCTGGCTACTCCAGGGTTGGGGAGAATCACTCAGCTCCGGCCTCCTGGGTTGGTGCTCAAGGGGGAGAGGAGCAGCCCCCTGCCTAGTGCTCCAGCACCTACTCCAGATCCTCCACACAACAAGTTATCAATGTGCACGGGAGGCAGCAAAGCCAATATTTACGCTTTACATTTTGAGAAACTGCTGAACAGTTCTTCAAAGTGGATATACAATTTTATGTTCTCACCAGCATTTTATGAACAAACCAATTGCTCCAAATCTTCATCAATATCTCTTATTATTACTCACTTTTATCATATTCATACAACATGGCACAAAACAGAAACTTATAACATAAAAGAACCTGAATACTGAACACTGCATGTGATTAATTCCACTTATAAAAGTTATCTTGGATAGGCATACATGGAGACAGAAATTAAGTTAGTGGTCACCTGGACCGGCATAAGCAGGGGGAAGGGAGGACTGGAAAGTGACCCTGAAGAGACTTGTTCATTTTGGGATATTCAAAGAATCTAAAATTAAATTCTGTTGGTGGTTGCACAAATACTGTTAATTATTTTGTGAGTAACATATACTGAAGTCTTCTAAACTGTACACTTTTATAGGTAGATATTATCATAAGTAAAATATATTTCAATAAGTTGTAAAAAATCTATCCACAATTTTCATATATTAATACAGTTATACAATTGTATATAGTTTATAACCCCCATGAAACACAGTTTTGTGAAATAAACAGCAAACATATTGGGATGTCAGTAATTTAAATATATGAGGGCATGAGAAACTGCGTGGTATTTTGATATAGTCCCATTCATTTATTTTCTCATTTGTTGTTTGTTATTTCAGGCTCATGTCCATAGAGTCTGTGCACACACCTAGTTCCTGAATTGTTTCACGTATATTTTGCCTTAGTAATTTTTCAGTTTCAGGTCTTATACTTGTCTTTAATTTACTTTGAGTTGACTTTAGTATATGGTGTGAGGTACATACCTAGTTTCATTGTTCTGCATATGGACATCCAGTTTTCCCTACATCACTTGTTGAAGAGGAAGTCTTGTCCCCAGTGTAGATTTTTGTTGCCTTTGTCCAATCTCAAATGGCTGTCAGACTGAGGGGTGATTTCTGTATTCTCAATTCTGTTCCACTGGCCTGAGTGTCTATAGTCAGTAACAATAGTTTCTATAGTCAGTAATAATATATTTCAAAATAGCAAGGAGAGTAAATTTCAAATGTCTTCCCACATAAATAATAAGTTGATGTGATGGATATATTGACCAGCTTGACCTTGTAAATCTACACAACTATTCCAGTTCTTGAGAAAGGCAAATTGCAACTGAAGCCAAAATGTCTCATTAGTTTAGTTCTACTATGTTTCCATTTGTATTGTCAGGGCAGTGGTGGTGGTGGCAGCACCTTGTGGAGTGTCCTGGGGGCAATGACAGCAACAGCTTGCAGCAACACCCTCCAGCTGCATTAGAGGCTGCCCCATGGCCCCCTGGGCTTCCAAGGGTTGTGGGGGCACCATGGGTCACAGCCACTCATCTTTTCTACTTAAGTCCATAACCCAGGACACCCGGGCACACACGCACATTTACATCAAATGCTCGGCAAGACCGAGCTGACAGACCCCCTCGTTCTTACACAGGGCCATATATAGAGGACAGATGTATGGTATGATAAGACTAAATATGAGCAAAAAATTCAAAGTTCTGTTTATGAAAATATCTGTTAGATCTGGGCTTTTAAGTTATTCAAAAATTTTTAAATAAAAAAATTGTTTTATACAAATAGTTAGATCATATTATAAAAAAGATGTGCTTTTTAAATAATTGTTGCTTTTAGGTGATTAAGATAAAAATTTAAAATCAAAATAGGTGATGGATATATAAAAATCATATGTTGTAAGGGTTGAATGTTCTACGTAAAAACTGCCGTTGCTGCCAACCGTGAGGCCTCCGGCCACTGCACTGACCTCGGTTAGAAGCTCTTGTTGCTGGTTTAGTTTGTTTCCCTTTAAAGAATGACAGGGACTTTATCGGGAGATTGTGACCTGTGACTGATTGAGAACAATCGGTTGAGATGATTCATTACCTTTTTCAATTTGAAGAATAATATGTACTTTCCCAAAGATTATGATTTATAAATAATGACATGTAGTTCCTTAAAATCTTATGATTTGCTATGATCGAAAGAAAATGATTTCAGTATTGTTCTGATCAGTTTTATGTTCACAGTTTAATATTAACCTAATGAAAAATGTTTGCTTTGTGTAATCGGAGGACTGATATAATATAAATAAAGGACAGCGGCTTTCGTGTGTCGTCGCTAATGCACTAGACATCACTGTCCATCGTCTTTTTCTTCTTTGTTTTTCTTTCACCGACTCCACACGTCCTTCTCAGGCTCCAAGAACCAGCTGGAGCTGGACTCCGGCAGGCCCTGACCATTTTCCTATATTTTCCCAACAGATCCAATTATTCCACATCATGTATTGATCAAAACATCATTGTGTTCCCCATAAATGAACACAATTATGATTTGTCACATAAGATGATATTCATAAAAAGTGAAGGAGATACAGCCTCTCTCAGACCACACAGTGGTAAAGGATCAAGGCGTCCCTCAGAAATCCCGAATGAGCTGAGGACAGCGGCCAGCACAGCTTCTATTCAACATCTTCAATGTGACAAGTGGAAGAAAACAAGCAGCAACCAGAAGGAAACACCAACACAGCCCTTTCCTCCAGGTGTGACACGAGGAGTTCTGCGTTCAGGTCTCACACGTAAGAAGCTTGGGTGTCATCACTCTCATCCAGACAACAAGAAAAACATGGAACAAAATGGAAATTGGTGACAATTCTTATATCTGTAAAAGAAGTGAAGCCACAGCGTGAACTGCTGTCCCCAAAACTGAGGATGCAGCCAGGAAGACACAGAGGGTCATAACCTGTCCGATTAGAAACTCATGAGCAGAAACCTCCGTGGGACCCAGGACTGGGGGAGAAAAACCAGAGCTGCAGCTGAAGAATTGCTGAAGACTCAGAGCTGGGAAGTCTGAGAGTTGGGTGCAGCCCAGTGCAATGGTCTCAGGGATCCCCAAACTTTAAACTCTACCTCAGGGGCCCAACCGTGTTCTCCAAGAAAATATCAGAGAAGAATCCTGATGTTCACAGCAGAGAAAGGGAGGAAGGAGCTATTCTGAAATACCTCAGAGCATGACCTTCTCTATAAGACGCCTTGACCTTAGGAGAAGCGAGTTTAGCTGATCCTAATGGACTGCAGATTCATCAGAGCATCATTGACCTGAGAGAAGAAAAAAAATGAATCCCCTCCCCCTCCCACAAGAGACTTGCAGTGTCCCCTAAAGGAGGGTAAAGGGAGAAGCACTTGGGAAGGTCCCACCCAGGACACAGCTCACTACAGGACAGAACTCATCCTAGGACTGTGCACTGCTTCCCTACCCCACACCTTACCCACATCCACAGGGCTTCTGTATCATGACAGAGAAAAACTAAAGCACCACATGCACCTTAGACACTATTTAAGAAGTGTCCATGAAAATGTGGTCCACAGAGGAGACAAAAACAAGGAAGTCAGGGGACATTTTATAGAGTCTGTTGCTCATCTTGTCATCTTATCATGTCTTGTCTTTGAGAGACCCAGCCAAAAATTCAGCCCAGCAGGGCTCTGCTGGGTTTATATCTGTGCGCTTGTCACCCTGCATCCTCCACATGGAAACATAAGAGCTGTGTGTGGCCCTCAGGCATCTGCTTCTCCATCAAGTACACTGAGGAATGGACAGCGAGTGGGACAAATTCTCAACATCAATGTCCACAGTGTGGATGAGGACCCAGAGGCTAAACTGCCTCACTGAGGATAGAGACGCCATGGGCAGGGGTCCTGTAGGATGATAATAACCACGTGGGTGTAGCTGCACTTTGTATACGGAAAAATGCTGATTTAGGGACAGGGTGCTCCAGGACTGATCAAAAGTTTCACGAAAATAATACTAGATCATAATGATTTGTGTGTCAGGAAAAAAAACAGGTCATGAAAAAACCTGAAAAAGAAAAGTCCCCAGTGTAAAGAACCTTCTTATCTGCACATGAGGAAAGTTAGTTCCCTCTGTGTTGCCTGCAGTGAGAATGTGAGAAATTAGAGTCACAAAGAACAAAGCAGGACATGACCCTGAGGGACATCTGAGAGTCAGCAGAGCAGAGGAAACCTCAGATCCCAAGAGGAACCCCCCATGCCCTCTCTGCACCTGCTCCATGGGGCACAGGAGCTGGGTGGGCCTTGAGCGCCCCCTGCAGCCCAGACCCCTCCTGTGTCCTGCAGGGAGGTTTGTGTCTGGGCTCACGCTGACTTCCTGTCACTGTGTCTCTCGCACAGTAATACACGCCAGTGTCCTCGTCGGTCACAGAGCTCAGCTGCAGGGAGAACTGGTTAGTGGACGTGTCTCTGGTGATGGAGATGCGGCTCCTGAGGGATGAGCTATAAGCTGTACCACCACTATAACTGATGCGTCCCATCCACTCAAGCCCCTTCTCTGAGAGCTGGTGGATCCAGCTCCAACCATAATCACTGGTTGTGATGGAGTCACCAGAGACAGTGCAGGTGAGGGAGAGGGTCTGCGAGGGCTTCACCAGTCCTGAGCCCGACTCCTGCAGCTGCACCTCAGACAGGACACCTGGAGACAAGGAGAATCAGAAGCTCTCAGTCACTTTCAGTCACCAACTTCCCAGAACCCATGCGTGACATCTGCGACACTCACCTTGTGGAGCTGTCACCAGGCAAAGGAGAAGACCCCACAGTCTCATCTTCTATTAGATCTCAACTCTGCCTTCCGCACAGACCTGAGCCCTGTTTGAGGAGAGACCTGTGAGCTTCCACCACCCATGAGTCTACATTTACGCTGGAGCATGAAGGAATATTTGCATGTGGGAGAGCTCAGTCCTTATAAGTGCTGAGGAACTGAGGTGGGAACCATTGTATTTTTTGAAATGCCCGTACGTTTCTTTTTTCTTGAAATTATCTGACATGTATTTATAATATGGGAGGGAACTTGGTGAGCTTCAAACATGCCAAAATGTGGCCCCAGCTTTCTGAGCCCAGATCTACCTCCTTCAACCCGTGTGTTCTGTGCTGACTGGGACCCAGCCCAACTCTCCCACATAAACTCAGGCTCTGGGTCTTGCTTCTGCAGTTCTGATCCCGGCACGACCCCTGGTTCTTTCCCTGGACCCTCTCCTGTGATGTGGTTCTCATCACACCTCAGAGCTTGTTGTTATATTGTTATTGTTCCATGAGTTCCAGGCCTGCCTTGTGTTTTCCATCCTGCCATACAAGACACAGCACATCAGGACCCTCAGAGACTCTGCAGAAAACGGTGCCCTGAGCGTTACTGAGGACACTGATTCTCAATATCTAGGAAAGATAAAAATCCTAAGTGCCTCCATTCCATGGTCATTCCTGTCCATCTAAAGTGTACAAAGTTTCATCTTCAATTAACTTCTCACCCACATTTTATAGACTTTATTCCTTCATTTAATTTACCAATCTTATCAGATATCAAAAAATAAAATCGATTACAATGGTTAACATGAAAGCAGTAATAACATCCCTATTACTAAACTTTTAAAAGCACACTTTCCCTTGATGTGCACCTGTCTGTGGGCATGAGAGCCAGTCCATGTCTGGGGGCATCACTCTCTGGATGACTGCACACCAGTCTTCCCTGCCTCTACTGTACCACCAGACAACTACTGATATTTCTTTTTTTACTTTACATTATGTTTTATTTTCTGGAAATTTTAAAAGTGGAATAACGTGTTGTGTCCTTTTATCTGCTTTGGTTATTCTACTTGGGATACATACCTGTAAATTTAACCATCTTGTGTGTATCAAGTATTTATTGGTTGTAATGATGGGCAGTATTCCATTTCATGAATTTAAAACAGTTTATCTATTAAGCTGTGGATTAATAGTTGGATATTTTCTAGTTTCTTGGTCCCACAAATACAGCTGCTGCTCAGCATGGAGAGGTGGGCAGCCGAGTACCTGTGTGTGTTTCTTATCATAACAACAACATCAAACACAATCTGGAGAAGGTGAGATTTAGGAAACCTTATTCAGTTTTTCCAATAACTGAGTTTATAATACAAGCAAGGCCCCTGAAATCTGGAGAGAGACTAGAACTTTCAGGGAGAGCAAGGTCAGCACATCAGCTGATCTGGGGCGGAGGCTGCTGGACGACACATCAACTAGCACCAGATGAAGCTAGAAACATGCGCGGGGTCTGTTGCAGCTGAGTGTGGTGAGCGACTTACAGTGTGAAATGCTCAGGAGCCACAGTCCCGACAGGAAACTTGTCCTGAATCCCTTTCATCTAAGGTGGGGGCAGCCACAAAAAAACTCCATTTCCCCAAGGTTTAGGCAGAAGCACTGTGGAAACAGAGCAAACCCACATTAGGAGATGAAAAAGGTATGCTTAGGACAAATTGCTGCTTGTCAAGAGTGGATTTTGGCAGCAGTGATCAGCTCACCCCCCTGTGGATGGATGGCGGGTGTCCTCACAGGAAGAGGGCCAGGTGTCAGGTGGGTGGGATGTCAATCACCATGACCACAGGCACTCAGGGGAGGGGCTGGGCCAGCCTTGCTGGGAGGAGCTCTGGTCACTTGCATGGTCTGAGCTGAGGGAAGCCCTGAGATGCACACAGGGTTCTAGAAAGAGTGGAGAAGAATCGGTTAAGTTATTTATAATAAAACTCTTATTCCTTGAACTTCTCACCCAGCAGAGGAATGGCTTTCATTTAGAATTCAAACTGTAAACTAATCGAGGAAATTCTAGCACAAGTAATTACACTAATTACTGAGAGAATATTTCTAGAAAGGCAGAGTGGCCACCGAGGACTAATATTTCAGAGTTTGTGGAGCCCAAGGCATGAGGACAGGATCAGTAGGATGGGACATCTCTGGATGCTAATTGTCGCACTAGGAGCAGTGCGTAGAGTTGTGTGTGTAGACCGTGGGTTGTAACAAGCTAACAGGAGGATGCAACTTGCAAAGACCTGGAGGCCTTCAGGACATTCCACATGTTCAGTTTATGATGAATAACGTGAGACACGTGGGTGGTGGTGGGATTTCTCAAGAAGTGTCTCCTGTGCCAGCTGCTAAGAAAACCAGTCGGGAGGTGTCCAGGTGTGAGGCAGTCGAGGTGGTAGAAACCCTTTAGGTCGCTCTGAGCCACACGGGCTGTGTGATCCTGGTGTCTCACCCAACATCCTTTTTATCCTCCAAAGACTTTGTGCTGTGAGGAGCTCACACACAGGTCAGGGTTTTACTCTGTGAGGAGGAGACGAACAGGAAGACATGCGCTGAGAACACAGTGAACCATTGCCAGGTTCTTATTAGGTACACGGACAGGAGTGTCTCTTGTCAATTTGATGATTGCAATTTTTGTGGTTAGAGCGTTAAGAGGACAGCTGAGTTAAATGATAACTTCAGAGGACAAAAGTATAAAGAAATGGCAGAAATCATTGTTTCTAGACGTGTGTGCTGCACTCAATACTCTTCAATTATTTCTCTATCTGTATTCAAATTTAAAATAAGAACACTTGCATCGTTTCTGCTAATTGTTACTTGTTATTTCCCCATATATGATTTCAGCTGTGATTGCTCCCTTTTTCCTAATATAGGAATTTCCATTAATAACTCTTATTTTACCTGAATATTTGGGCTCTGTTCCCTGGGGACATTGGAGATTTGTTGGTGCCCAGGCCATCCAGCCCACTTGCTGGTCACTCTGTGACCTCAGCACACAGGAGTGTGTCCATGACAGAGCTGGACCCCTGGCAGGACCATCTAGACATTCTCTACCATCAGGCATGTGGGTTGTGAGAGGAGCTCAGGGGGCAGCAGATGGCTGTGTTCCCACATGACCCATCCTGCCCTGCAGTGGTGCCTGCGTGGCCTGGAATCATGTGTGTATGTGACCCAGGGGCTCATCGGGACATCTGAGGCAGCTCAGGTCCCCTGAGTGTAACTTGCCATGGGGTGTCCACAGACAGATGGACACATGAGACAGATGTTAGGAGGTGAGGTGGGTTTGTGCTCTGATGGTCAGGCTTTGCTGAGCCTCCACCCTGCTCCTGCCTCAGAGCTGGGAAGAGTGACCTTGGCTTAGACTCCATGGACCTCAGTGTCTAGGACAGATTATTTTGAATTTAGACAGTGGAAGACAGAGGTGATTATGGGGCCAGTAGTTTCTGTGTGATACTTAAGGGACAGCAGAGGGCAGGCAGGGACCAGGTCTCCATCCAGATAGTTCTCTTTATCTACATGAAATTCCTGTGTGGAAACTGAGAGACACATCTTAGGACACTGACCCAGGGCTGATTTTAGAGCCCCTGCCCAGAACACAGTCCAGCAGGGCTGTGATGCATTTTCTTCTCTGCACCCGTCCTCATGCTTCACAGGGAAACCTGACGGCCGCACCTTGGGTTTGGCTGCTCCTCCATCCAGAGGTCCAAGGGATCGACAGGCAGCGAGGCACACCCTGAACACCCGTGTCCACCTGCGTGGATGAGGAGCAAGAGGTGGAACTTCCACAGTAAAACAGGACGCCCGTGGGACAGAGGTCCCGGTGGATGACACACGGGGCAGACCTGCAACTGCCTGAGACAGACGCTGGAACCCCAGACCGAAGAAACATGGGCTCCATTGCGTTTCTCTTTGTGGGAAATAATTCACAGTCACGTGTAGGATGAAAATCTTCTGGATGATCTGGTTTATTTATTTATTTTTAATAAAGAAAATAAATGTCATATGAGAAAATGGCAAAATGATGTTTGTGAGTGCAAATATCACACCTGGAAAGAATGTTATTTTCTCCTTCCTCACCTCCAGTGGAAATGCGAGTAATTATAGAAATAAACAAACAAAAATCAGAAAGTGTCCCTGGGGTCACTGAGAGCTAGAAGAAGAGACAAAGTCCCTGATCCCCACAGAACGTCTCTTCTCAGCTCCTCTCTGCACCTGCTCCTGGCGTGGTTACGATTAGAGTGGACCCTGAGGGCCCCCTCAGCACAGCTGCCTTTTGTCTCCCTGCAGGGAGGTCTGTGTCTGGGCTCACACGGATTCAAATTCTTACTCACAAATAAGAAAATAGAATAGTTGTGCATGTACGTAGGTGGGTGTGGATCGGTTGCTACTGTGTCCTCAGATCCCAGAAGATAATAGGACACCTTGGAAAAAGAGCTCCTGACATTTAGAGGTATTACTAATGACAGATGTAGCAGATACCAGATCATGTTATAATGATAATGGGAAGGCTCTAAACAATTTCAGATCTTCTGCGTGTGTGTGTGTGTGTGTGTGCTGTGTGTGTGTGTGTGTATGTGTGTGTGTTGTGAGTTTTTCCTTTTACTTGCCTCTCATCGGGAAATATGTATCAATGAGATTTTTTTATATTTATTTATTTATTATTTTAATTGAACAACATACAATGTAGTTGATTTTCATGTCCCTTTGCCAGTTCCTCCTTTCACCCCTCCCCCTACCACTCCCACAATTGACATCGTGTCTGTCCACTTGTCTTAACACATTTGAGCAATTGTGATTATTGTGTCTTCTTACCCCACATTTGTTTGCATATTTAATAATTAATTTTTATTACCTCCCTCAAATAAGTGGGAACACGTGGTGTTTCTCTTTCTGTACCTCACGTATTTCTCTTAATATAATTTATGTGTAACTAGTTGAGTTTCAAAAGTAAACCAATTTGCTGTTACCCACAGTTAAAGGGCTGGTGAATCTCAAGTACTGTTGATATCGTGCATGTAAGCTGAACATCCCAGGACGTTTGCATGCACAAAAATCTCATATTTTTACAAATTTCATGTGAAGACTCACACGTGAATGCTTTTCCAGGTCAGCATTTTAAATAACACTTCCTCCAAGGAAATGTTGCAAACTTATACCTCAGCAACACAAACATGACAGTCTACATACTTCAGACTCTTCCATAAGTCAAAAAACATATTTAGTGATTGAGAATAAATGGAAATCCACAGACAAGCTCATGAACTTATTCTCTGATCTGTGGATATAATTAATTTCACGAGTACTTCTATTTCAACGTGGACAGCTTGTATTAACTTTCCTTGTTGAATTGCTCTGGTCACAATTTATATGTTGAATAAAAGTGCTGAGAGTGGACATCCTACTTGTTTCAGATCTAGGAATAAAAGTTCATTCTTTCAACATTGGGCATGATATTAGCTGTGGGCTTATCATACATTCTGAATCTATTGACTACAATGCAGAGGGAAAATGTTGTTTTCAGGAAATGTCATTGGGAAAACTGAACGTTCAGATGTGAAAGAATAAATGTGAACCATTACTTTACACAATATTTAAAAATCAACACAAATCATTTAAATACCTAAATATAAGACCTAAAACTGTAAAACTTCTAGAAGAAAGCTTAGGAGGAAATCATCATGACATTAGATTTGGCAATAATTTCTTAAATAATAGACTAAAAGCAAATATAGACAAAGCAATTTCAGACAAAAACTGTGCATTGAAGGGAACAATTAACAGAGTGAAAATAAAACCTGAGGTTCATGTGTGTGTTGTGTGTGTGTGCTGCGTGTGTGCTATGAGAACAACATTTAGAGTTTCTCATGTTTTATGACAGGTTTCTTCACTCTGTGGCATATTTTTTTTATTCTTATTGAAATATTCAATATGGTATTCTATTTAAAGTTTTTAAAGTAGGCATGCATTTCTCCTAGAAGTGTTTTGTAAATACATGCAACCTCTCTGACCATCATGGTCACTTGCAGTGCTCCAGAGCATCAGGTAATAGAAATTCTGATGGTTTAAACAGACAGCTCCTCACATCCTAGCACTTATTTTATATAATCTGACCCACCGAGAATATACAGAATCACTAATTCGGGAGCTTTCAGTGATGCACACCCCATCACTCAATGTCACATGTCCCATGGTGTTGCACAAACCACTTCCTGCAGGGCAGCTGGGTTCTTCCTGAAGGGGATTGTGGGGTTCACTGTATTTGGTGGACTGTTATGTCAGTTTTTCTTGGAATCAAAGTGAACTTTGGAGATGGTGGATAGAGGTCCATTGGTCCTGAATGTAACCAATACATTCAGCCGATGAAGGACCCAGCTGGTCTTCCAGAATTTATAGAAAGATAGGACACATGGAACAATCAAACATTGATGAGAAGATCTGGATACATCTCTGAGAGGCAAACAAAGGTGTAAATGTCGCTAAAATCAATCTGTAATAAACTCATGCCATTCAGATGAGTTATTTATTAGTGAAAAGTTTGAGAGACTAGATATGAATGACATAAACATAATTTGTTGTGATTAGGAAGATTTTTGCAGCACTTGAACCTTTTGTAGAAAAATCAAGAACGAATATGAAGAAACAGAAAAGCCCAGTTTTTTTATTGTTTTCATGCCAATGTAAAAGCTATAAAATAAACCCACCAAGAAACAGTCGTACTAACAAATACACTGAAGTACAGAATGTAGACACACACAAAATAACACATATTGACATGCGTAAAATAACATCCACTAAGTGAAACATAAACATGCACTCACACATTAACACCTGCACATTAAAACTCAAAACTTGCACACTCAGTACAATGCACACATGGACACACACACTAATGCACACATCAACCTACATACTAACATACTAAGACATATAACACACAACCTAGAGTAAAACATGCCCATACAAATACAAGAATCACATGCCTGTTAGAAAAGTTATTTTTATTATTTTATGCATGCATAGAAAATAATAGACTCATTTGAAAACCCATCTCTAGCCCCCTTCTTCACCTTGTCACCATATACCTGCAGGGCCATGCTGAGGGTCCCAGTAGATTGTGATTGAGCACGTGCATCCCCTACAATGCCCTGAACGCTGTGCAGACAGAGCTTCTCCCTGTGAGGACAAAGCCCACAAAACACTTTCTCACTCGGAACCTACCTTGGTGAATAGTACAGAGATCACCTGATTTCTTTATGGCTCTGTCAGTATTCGTGATGCCGAGCAGGTACTTTGACTCCATCTGGTTTCATCAGGACAGAAGAGCCCTGTGACATCTCAGAGAGTGACCGCTGGCTGCTCTACATGAGTGGCCGGCAGGACCCACAGAGAGACGTGGCATCTCCTGGGCACCCTGAGTTTATTTCTCTAGCACCTGCCTGAGGGTCCTGAGCTCCACAAGTGTTCAACAGAGATGCCCAGTTCTCAGACTAGCCCTGTGATCGGAGGTGCAGGGACGTGCGTCTGGTTACACTGACAATAGGAATCATATGGGGCTCTTGACAAACACATGGGTTTCCAAACCTTGTCCAGGAATATGAGCTTTGAACAGGTTTGTGTCTTTTTCCCGACTCTACGGAATCGAATTTTGGACAGTATTTACAGACTTTCAATGAATATTGATTGATTCGCATGTTACTTCTTTATTTTTTACCAACTTGGATCCATGCGCCTGCTACAAACTCAGATCCGTAGTTGCCCCTTCACACACCCAGCTCAGCCAGCATAAGCTATTCCTGAAATCTCAATGTCTTAATGCTAAGATTAGTGTGAAACTGAAAATTCTGCAACATTTGAGTTAACAAAGCCATCTCATTCCTCCACATTCTTACAATTAAGCTTGCTAAAGCTTCAGACATCCTCTCTTTGAGTGTATTTCTCATGGCCTTTTGAGTTACACAATAGCTCCCATTAAAACAGGATAATCTTACAAACATCAGTAGTCTTTTAAAAATGCACGTGTGTGTGTGTGTGTGTGTGTGTGTGTGTGTGTGTGTGTATCATGTTTGTATTTCTATATATCGTAAAAAGAAAAAGTAAAGTTTTGCAAAGAAACCCCTCCACAACCACCTCTGCACCTGCTCCTGGGTCTGGAGTCTGTGCTGGGTGGGTCCTGAGTGCCTCCTGCAGCCCATCTCTCGCCCTGCAGGGGAGTTTTATGTCTGGGCTCAAGGTGTGTTCTCCCAGCGTCTCTAGCTCAGTATTAAATGGCTGTACCTGGGATTCAAGAAGCTCCTTCAATAACACCATATGATTTTGACATAACTCTTGATAGTGAATTTGACTTTCTAAACCCAGTCAACTCTGAAAGAAGACTTTAGACACGATTTTGTTAAAACACCAGGCAGCCCCTTCACTGAAGTGGATACAGAAGATACACACAGTGATTCCAGAAACTGGTGGTCCTGGGGAGGGTCTTTTACCTCCTTCAAGCTCTTCTCATAAAAGTTCACATCATAGAATAGCTGTAAGTATAGAAACATGAGGCCCAACATCCAGCCCACATGCACTCTTGCAAACACAGGCTCACACGCTGCGGATAGTTATCTTCATAATGGGTGGAACACCTGTCCTTTCTTCCTGTACCTAGCACATGGGTAGTGCTCCCCACAATGACTCTGGCCCTGGGTGCATGTCTTGCTTTGTCAAACAGAACCAAAGCAACAGGACTCAGGTGGAGACTTGGGAAGGGCCTACGCAGTTGGTTTGCCTGTTTCCCAAGTGCCCGGGACCCCTGCAGATGCCCATGAGAAGGTTCCAGGCTCACTGAGCAGAGGATCACACACAAGGAGCCAAGCCCAGTCAGTGCACCCACAATTAACACCCTCGATGTGTGGAAAGGGTTCACCAGACCCACACGCCTGTTGTCCCCTGACTCAAGAACACAGTCAGGACCCGAGGGCAAAGCCGCAGAGGGGGTTCAATGGTTCATCTCCCCAGGAGGAGGAGCAGAAGCAGGAGTTGATCTAGAAACAGGGGACATGGAAAAGTGGGCTTGGGGGCCAGGGCCCCTGTGGGCCAGTGTCTGCGATGGGAATCTGCCCCTACATCTTTCTGTTGGAGACGTCTCTCGTGGGGATCGTGTCCATGTCTTTTCTGCACAGATGGGCTCACAGGCTGCTGAATTGTGTTTGTGGTTCTCAAGTCTCAGGCAGGAAAGAACGTCACTTAACAACAGCAGTTTAGGAGACACATCAGCTTCCTGGCCCAGTTACAGTAACTCTAGGCTTCCGACTTCAGCTCGGTGCTTGCATGGGATGGGTGTCCCCGTGAGTCTCACCCTGGAGTTATCACAGGCTGACGCTGCCTGAGAGAGCGGCGCTGAGGTTCTTTAATAGTTGCAGCTCTCAGAGTCTTCTAATCACCCACTGTTTACAATTGTTTCTCCGTGTTGTCTTTGGGCTCCCCTAAGCTCTCCTACTCAGAATCTGAGCATTGGCAACTTTCAGATTTAATCCACTCTTACTTTTGTGGTCTAGTGGAAAAGAGTGGGGTATGAGAATCTTACATATGTTTATGAAATTGATTACTAATGTCCTCATGTCTCCACGATGTTCCTTTCACAAGGGCCCTTCCTGTCACGACTCATTTTCCTCCGCCCTCTACTCAAGTTGCTAAAGCATCTTCCTCTATTCCTTGAATCTCACCTCCTCTGAGTGTTTTCAACTCTTTAGGTGACACAGAATCACTGCATATGGATCTAGAGTGGGAATAAGTCTCTTCTCTCTCTCACAGTAAGGTTTGAAAATGTTACCGGGAAGGAGAATCTTCCTGGTGAAGGCTGTGGCTGCACATCTCAGGGATTAGTCCTGCACGTGACAGATGCACGAGGGGACCTATCTCAGTCCTCAACCTGGGAACCTGGAGATTCCTGGATGGAAAGGCCACAGTGATGTGGGGTGTGCAAATCCCAGGAGGTCTCACCCTCACATACTCCACAACTGTCCCCATCCATTTATAGAAATTTTATGGAAACGTTTTTACCAGATTGGACCTGTGGCAGCTTCAGATTTAGGCTAAAACTTCTCACCTGTCATTCTGGATGTACCTGTCTCTCCAGTTTTTAGGGCACCAGTTTTATCTGCAATTTCAGTGCTATGATGGGCCCATGACCAGCACTGATGTTCAGTTTGTCTAGATTGCTCTTGTTCTTAGAGTAAGGGTAACAGTTTCCAAGCTTTCTGAATGTTTGAGAAGAAACCAGAAGCACCTTTAGAGGTTGACTTTGACCGGCTACTCGGAGGAGTATTCTGATTTCACCAAGTGTAAGTGACACCTGGGCAGACATAATTAGATATGGAACAAACCAAAAGATGGGAAGATGCGCATGCACAACAAATGGACTTTTCACTTTTACTTCCCAGCCACGGAGTTAAGCTTCATTTCCCAGGGGCCCTGCAGCTGGAGTTGGAAATGGGAGGTGAAGTTCTGGATGACGGACAGAGGGAGGAGTTGTGATGATAGTCATTCCACTGTCCCACCATCTGGCCCTGTTATCAAGGTCACGTCTAGGGGAAGTGTTGTGATCATGCAGGGTCCTCGGTCCAGTTCTCATCATTAACGATTTCTGCATTTCCTAGTGAGACATGAGGACATGAATTCACAGTGGTCATGGTTTGTCTTCAGGAACGGGTCAATGAAAACCAGGTCACATGCCCTCCACAAGAAAAACAACACACAATCTAGATAAAAATGTCAAAATCTACATTTGAAGACTCTTGAATTTGGCAAAAGGCACACAAGGGAAGGGGCACATGTGTGAGAAGCCCTGAGCCTCAGGAAAGGCCGTCACTGTCTGAAATTCTAGTGGAGGCTGCTGTCATCTCCAACAAGCACATACTCATGACTCACCAGACAGAATCCTAGTGAACAACCTGCTTCTGGATGGAAAGCCTCGGGACACAGAAAGTAAAACCTTTGACAGACATCTAGATTCTGTGAACTTTGGATGAATTAACCAAGACAGGGACAGATCTATCAAGGGTGGAACTGTTAACATCAAGGCACTTAAGTATAACCTCTGACAGGTCATGAGCTGGTCACTAATTATGCTTATTCTCAGGAAACCACACTAAACGAGAAAATATAGAAGATGCAGTACAAGAACATAACAATAATAAAAAATAAAATGCAAGAAATGAGCAAAAACTTCATAAGCAAAACAAGTTTTTCCAATATTTTAACCATACATATTTCCATATTTTAAATATTTATTATTATTAGCACATTCATCATTCTAAATCATAATCTCTGCCCATGTCCACAACCTGACCTGTTACTTCCAACCGCCCTCCCTCCTGACCCCCATCGTGAGTATCCATAGCCCTGTTCTGTCCTTGAGAAAGTTCAACATATTGTTGTGGCATTGAATTATTCCATCTTTCTCTCTCTCTTTCTTTCTCCCTCCCTTCCTTCCTTCCTTCCCTCCTTCCTTCCTTCCTTCCTTCCTTCCTTCCTTCCTTCCTTCCTCCCTCCCTCCCTTCCTTCCTTCCTCCCTTCCTTCCTTCCTTCCTTCCTTCCTTCCTTCCTTCCTCCCTCCCTCCCTCCCTCCCTCCCTCCCTCCCTCCCTCCCTCCCTCCCTTCCTTCCTTCCTTCCTTCCTTCCTTCCTTCCTTCCTTCCTAGCACACAGTTTTGAGTGAGAATGTGCTATTACTGTTACTTTCTCTGGCTTTATTTACTTAACATAATTTTCTCCAGGTTCATCCATATTCCTGCAAATGGAAAAATTTCCTTATTTTTAATGGCTGAGTAGTATTCCATTGTGCACATATACCACACTTTCCTTATCCAATCATTTGTCAATGGAAATTTATGTTGACACCACCTCTAGGCTGTTGTAAATAGAGCTGTGATGAGCATGGGAGTGCAGGTGTCCCTTGGACACGATGACTTCCCTTCCTCTGGATATACACCCAGCAGTGGGTTGCTGGATCATATGGTAGTGATATCAGTAGTTCTCTGAGGCATCCCCATACTGTTTTCCATAATGGCTGTGCTAACTTACAGTCCCAACCACAGTTTAGGAGAATTCCCCTTTTCCTGCGTCCTCACCTCACCCGTGTTTGCTGTTCTCGGTCTTGTTAACAATGGCCAGAATGACTTGGGTGGGATTATATCTCGATGTGGTTTTATTTGCATTTCTCAGATGACTAGTGATGCTGAATATTTTTTCATGTACCTGTTGGCCATTTGTATACCTTGCTTTGAAAAATACTTATTAATTTCATTTGCTAATTTTTTAATAAGATGATGATGATGATGATGACGATGATTATTTTATTTATTTATTTCTTTATTTTAATGTATAGCTGTTTATTTGTATATTCTGGATATTATTGCCGTATAGGGTGTATCATGTACAAATATTTTATCCCATTCAAGAGGTTGTCTTTTCACTCTTTGCATTATTTCCTTTGCTGTACAGAAGTTGTTTGATATAATACCATTTATTTAAGTTTTCTTTTGTTGCTTGTGCTTTTGGGGTAGGATTCATAAAGTCTTTGACCAGTCCTATTACCTGGACTGTTTCCCCTGTATTTTCCTTTAATAATTTTATGGTTTCAGGTTTTATAATTAAGATTAATCCGTTTTGTATTGGTATTGGTATATGGTGAGAGGTACAGGTCCAATTTCATTTTACTGCATTTGGAAATGTCCATTCTTCCCCCCAAAATCTACAGATTCAATATAATTCCCATCAAAGTATCAATGGGATTCTTCACAGAAATACAGAAAGCAACCCAAACGTTCATATGGAATAACAAACGACACCAGATATCCAAAGCAATCCTAAGAAAAAAAAAAACATAAAGCTGGAGGCATCACACTATCTGATTTCAAATTATAATGCAAAGCTATTGCAACCACAGTGGTGTTGTACTGGCATAAATAGAGACACTCAGATCAGTGGAACAGAAGAGAAAACCCAGGAATCAACCGCATACTTACAGCCCACTGATCTATGACAAATGCAGCCAGAACGTACATTGGGGAAAAGACTGACTCTTCAGTAGATCGTGCTGGAAAACTGGACACTCACTGTGTCCCCTGCACAGTCGTTCATGGCTGTGTCCTCAGTGGTCACGGAGCTCAGCTGCAATGAGAACTGGTTCTCGGCCCCTCAGCAGTGATGGAGATGTGGCCCTGAGTCAAGGGGCCATAGTTTGTCCTCCATGATGATCCGCTGTAGTGACCGTATCCAAGCCATTGACGCCCCTTCCCCAGAGGCTGGCAGATCCAGCTCCAACCCCAACCCCTGGAGACGGAGTAACCAGAGATGGTGCAGGTGAGGGAGAGGGTCTGCGATGGCTTCGCAAGTCCTGGGTGTGACTCCTGTGGCTGCACCTAGGACAGGACACCTGGAAAAAGAGGGAAAATCCTCATGAGTGTCACACAGCACACTCCTCCTATCACATTTCTGAAACCCTTGATGCTCACACGGGGAAGCTGTCAGCAGATAAAGGAAAAAGGGTAAAATGTTCATCTTCTTGAGAGACAGAACAATGTCTTTCACAGAGAAACTACACAGGATGATGAGAGATTGAGGGAGAAATCTGACAATCCCCAGCATTGTCACCCTGATATAAGCAGAGCTTGGGGGAAGTTCGCATGTGCCAGGAGCCCTCAACACCCAAGAATGAGGAAGTGCAGTGACCCTGTACATCCAAGCCGCTTCCCAGAGCTGGGCTCAGGCACCAGAGGATGCACACTGTCCTCATCTAAATCTTCTGCATGCTCCTGAGCATGCGGCTGTCATCCCTGAGCATGCAGCTGTCATCCCTGAGCATGCAGCTGTCATCCCTGAGCATGCAGCTGTCTTCCCTGAGCATGCAGGCTGTCTTCCCTGTGCATGCAGGCTGTCATCCCTGAGCATGCAGCTTTCATTCCTGAGCATGCGGCTTTCATTCCTGAGCATGCGGCTGTCATCCCTGAGCATGCGCCTGTCATCCCTGAGCATGCGGCTGTCATCCCTGAGCATGCAGCTGTCATCCTGGAGCATGCAGCTGTTATCCCTGAGCATGCAGGCTGTCAACCCTGAGCATGCAGGCTGTCATCCCTGTGCATGCAGGCTGTCATCCCTGAGCATGCAGCTGTCAACCCTGAGCATGCAGCTGTCATCCCTGAGTATGCAGCTGTCATCCCTGAGCATGCGGCTGTCATCCCTGAGCATGCGGCTGTCATCCCTGAGCATGCGGCTGTCATCCCTGAGCATGCAGCTGTCATCCCTGAGCATGCAGGCTGTCAACCCTGAGCATGCAGCTGTCATCCCTGAGCATGCAGCTGTCAACCCTGAGCATGCAGGGTTGTCATCCCTGAGCATGCAGGCTGTCATCCCTGAGAATGTAGGGCTGTCATCCCTGTGTATACAGGCTGTCAGCCCTGAGCCTGCAGGCTGTCATCCCTGTGCATGCAGCTGTCATCACAACCTTGACACAGGGACACAGATCAGATAAACACGTGGCTTGCTGGATGCAGAGGACAGAAGAGTGGGAGGGGCTAAGTAATGCTTGTGCCCAAGTGCATGGGCTGGAGACATCCCACTGCTCTTGTATCAACCTGAAGACACTCCATCATAAAGTGCCCGGTAGTCGCTCTTCTCTGGGAGGGAGGCTTGGGGAAAATTGAAGTGTGTCCCCCCTTTTTTGACAACAGGGTTCTCAGCCTTTGAGACCTTGTCCACCTCTGACCTGTTGAGGCAGCCCTGATCTCCCCCTGCCCATCAACCCCCACCATTTTATTCTTTTCTCATATCTTTTCCATTTTATAATTTCTCTTTCTGCACCTCCATGGTAGATTTGAATAACAATACCATTCTTGCTCACAACGATTTATATATTGTGATTTATTTCCTTTGCTTTATCATCCTTTAATAGGAAAAAGAAATAGTTTAAGGTTAAAACAGTCATTTTCAGTCATACTCAGTGTTCTGCCATGCTTTCAGCAGGTGTAAGTTCACCTTTCCCAGCACGCTATAAACACACACACACACACACACACACACACACACACACACACACACACACACACACACACAGTCTTTGAAGCACAGATCAGTCATGATCCCTGTGCACACCTCTCAGGATGCAGCCTGAACCCTTGACTGTGCTCTGCACCCATATTCATTCTCAGAGTCTGTTTTGTGAATCCCCTTTAGCTGCACCTGCAGATCCGGAGGTGAGCCAGGTCTCCACACAGGTGCAGCAGTTTCCTCCCACCTGCTCCCCTCCCTGCTGCTCCCTCTTTTCTGTTCTTCCTGGGTGTTTCTCTTCCTGTCTTTATTCCATAAAGGCAGACTTTTCACTGTTATTGCTGCTTGAATGCAGCAGAGATGGAGCATTCCAGAGATTCTCACACCATCAGAAGATGACTGGGGAGGAAAGGGGGCCACCTGGTTTTTATCATGTATTGGTGTCATGTGGGCAGAACTGAAGCATCTCTGACCACAGGGACTTCAGCCATCATGGTTCTGTCCAGAAAATGATTTATATCGAGATCTTACACCCATCAACAAAAGGATTAAAATCTCAATTAAAAATGGGCAACTGATAGAATCCACATTTCTTGAAATAAGGCAAATAGCTGAAGAGCAAATTAAGAGATCATCAACGTCATTAGTTATTAGGAAAATGCAAATATAAACACTTGGGTTTACTTTAGAGGCACTAAGACGGCTGTATGTTTTTAAAGGAAACGTTGTCCTCATGGATGTGTATACACTGGAAAGCTTCCATAGTGTTGGGGTTTAGGGAAAAAGCTCAAGTGCTGTGGTAATGATTTGGGCAGTTAGATAAAACGTTAAATGCAGGACAACCCTATGACCCAGTAACTCCACCCCTAGGTATTTGCCCAGCAGAGCTGAAAAGAGGTGTCCAAACACAAATGTGCACAAATCTTCACAGCAGCTCTATTCATGGTGCCAAAAAGTGAACAACTCAAATGTTCATTGACTGATGAATTGATAAACAATTGTGGCAGATTGATACAATTGGAAACTATTCACCTACCAAAAATGAAGTTATTTACACATGCTACAAAATGAATGAACTTTGGAAATATTACACCACACAACAGAAGCAGACACAAAAGGCCGCATGTTACATAATCCCATTCATACAACACATCGAGAATAGGCGTGTCCATAGATACAGAAAACACATTAGCTGTCCTCAGGGGCTTGGAGAGGGTGGGATGAGCAGTGCCTGCTTGTAGGGGGTGGGGTTTCCTTTCAGGTGATGAAATGTTCTGTAACTACACAGTGGTGACAGCTGACAAACCTTGTGAAAATATGAAGTGCCACTAACCAGTATCAAATGGTTAAAATGGTGAACATGATGTCATGTAAATTGTAGCATCATACCAAATAAAACCACATTAAACTTAATTTTTGTTTTACATTAATTGTTTTAAGGTAAGAGAAACCATATTTTAAGGGAGCACATAAAGCAAATAAAGGAAAACAAAAACAAGAGTTCCTGAGTATGACTTTTACTGAACAGAGACAGGAAACACCAAGGACTGAAAGGAAACCCTGGGTGTCCTGTGCACCTGCTCCTGAGTGGAAATTCTCCATGTAGTGTGTTCTGGGTTCACTCAACCACCAAGTCCCCTCCTGTCTTCCTGCGAAGAGGTTTGTGTCTGGGCTCACGGTGACTTCCCCTCACTGTGTCTCTCCCACAATAATACACGGCCGTGTCCTCGACTATCAGGCTGCTCAATGTTAAATAAGCTTGGCTCTTGGAGGTGTCCCTGGTGATGGTGACTCGGGATTCAAGATCTGTATTATAATTTGTGCTTCCACCACTCCATATCACACCGACCCACTCCAGCCCCTTTCCTGGAGGCTGGCGGATCCAGTGCACACCATAGCTGGTTAAAGAGAATCCAGAGACAGAGCAGGTGAGAGACAGGGTCTGTGAGGGTTTCACCAGGCCAGGACCTGACTCCTGCAGCTGCACCTGGGACAGGACACCTGGGGACAAGAAGCATCACCATCAGTCAAACATGCATGAAACCACCACATTCCCAGGTTCCATTTCCTGAAGTCCCCGAAACACTCACAGCAGGGAGCAGCCACCAGGCAGAGAAGCAGCCCCAGGACATCCATGCTCTGATGAAGGGCTCCTGGTGGAAGGAGACTGGGGCTGCTCAGCCCAGGGCTGGCCTTTCAGCCTGACACTGGGGTCTGCTTTGCATGAGGAGGCCCCTGAGGATATAAGTGTGGGAGCAGAGGGGACGGTCTCTGTCTGTCCTTGTCTGGGCATAGCGTCTTACCTTGTGCTGCTGAGAGGAACTGGGGAGACAGAACCTCAGAGACTCTTCTCTGCATCACTGCCTGGTCTTCCTGTTTCCAGACAAATATGAAGAGAAGGGGGGATGGAAGGTGGAGGGTTCGACAGTACAGAACATGAAGAAACATTTGAATTAAAGAGATTCTAGGTTCAAGGAGAAGTCCATGACCCTTTGATCCTCATGTGCTCCATTGACCATGTCTGTTGTTTGATGCTGTCTCTCAGCTGGTGGCCTCAGTCTCTCTGCACACAAACCTGTTATGTGTGACTTCAAGTGAGACAGTTGGAATTTTTTAGACTCTTTTAGTTGACTCTTTCCAGAAGATGTAGACTTTCCTATGACACTCAGATGTGAGTGTGTGTGTGTGTGTGTGTGTGTGTGTGTGTAAGCATATACATACCCATGTACATATATATGCATGTATTTATTCAGAGAGAAAGAAAGTCCCCTACCCCTTCCTGTTCCTGAGACTAGTCACTAAGGCAAATGCATAGAAAAGATGCCCACCCCACCACTATATGACAAAGTCATGTGGGACTAGAACTATCGCTGTGGATATTTCTAGAGATTCCATCTTCCTCAATCTCATTTAGAAATCCTCTGTTCACACTCCTGCCCCGACACTTCCAATGTCAGCCTTGACTGTCACATCAGACTCAGTCTTGAGGTTCGTGATCTCGTCACTTGCTTCAGGTCACAGGTGACTCCTCAGTGGTGTTTTCTCAAGCGCAGCTCCTCCTGCATCTGCAGACCTGTGAGCTGGACACTCTGTGCCCTGCCTCCCCTTAACCCAATGTCCTGTGGAGAGTCACGTCCAGGATGACCACTGTAGACCATCCTGTTCAAAGGCTAATACCAGGCACCTGGGAGTCACTGGATCACAGCGACTCTGAACGTTAGTTGGGCACGACGTACCACTGAATGGTGCTGGTCCATTTCTTATTTCTGGGAATGACACTGCATGACTCACAGAATCACTATTTGGGCTTCTAGTCCCACCCTGTTAGGAACATTTCCTTTCTCTATTTGAAATTGTCATTTTCAGTTGATTACTTCTTTTAGGCTTTTTTTATTTAAAATAAGCTGGGAGAAGTTACAGGTTGTGTAATTGTATTAAAGCATATGTAAAAAATGTTCCCCTGCGACAGTCCAGGACATACAGTGAGTAATCTTAGCTATCCACACCAGAAACAATGACTTTGAAATGGAGAAGAGGTGCTAATAAAAATCAAGGACTGTGCATCTGTGTAAAACAGCAGATTCCAAATAAGAAAATGCCACAGTCACTGGAGTACCTGTCCTATTTTCTCAGAGTCTGGGGTTTAGGGACATGTATACTTAAAGATAGGAAGGTGGAGTATGTCTACAGGCATAGTTTTGCTCATTGAAAAGGAAAATGCAGACCCCTACCAACAACAAAAAAAACCATTCTCACTCCCAGACTTGCTCTGCACCTGCCCATGGAGCTGGGCCCTGGGGGCAGAGGGTCCTGAGTTTCCCACTCAACCAGTCCTGTGTCACCTTCCACAGCTCTTGCTGCTTTCCACAGACCAAAGTTGTACAGATTTTCCTCTATGTTTTCTTTTCTAATAGTTTCATAGTTTCAGGACTCAAATGTACTTCTTATTCCATTTTGAGTTGCTTTTTGTATGAGGGCGCAATTTCATTAATCTTAATTTGAATACCCAATTTTCCCAACAAAATTTTTTGAAGAAACTGTGCTCTTTTCATTGAGGGTTCTTGGCACTTTTGTTAAAAATCAGGTGAATGTAAATTTTTAGTTTTATTTCTGGGCTTTCTGCTCTATCTGCTCTATGTATTTTTGTATGTCATCACCGAGCTGTTTCAATTATTTTAGATTTATAATATATTCTTAACCAATATTAAGTAGCATTTATCTCTGGGATGAAAGGATGGCTCAAAAGAAGCAAGTAAATAAATATGATCAATGCCATTACAGAATGAAGGAGAAAAAGCATATGATCCTTTCAACAGAGATAGAAAAAGCATTTGACATATTTCCACCTATTTTTATTAACAACAAATTCAACAAATTTGTCATAGTAATATCCTTCACTACATAAAAGGTCGTATATGATAATTCCACAGCTAATAACAAGCTTAACATTGAAAGTTTATGTTTGCTATGTGTGATCAGAACAAGACCAAAACACCCTCTCTCACAACTTCCATTAAACATCAAACTGGAAATTCTAGTCAGGAGCATTGAGGTAATAAAAATAAATAAATGACATCCACTTATGAAAGAGAATAAAAATTGTTTTTGTTTCCTGATAACATGATCTATCATATAAAAACCCTAAAGACTCCACCTATGAACTGTGACAAATAATAGAAGCACTAGCAATGAACTATCTAAAGATTAAATCTGTAAAACAATCCCATTTAAAACAGAATCAGAACAAAAATAAATTCTTGGGAACATATTTAACAAAATTAATAACAGATTTGCATATTGAAAACTTTAAGGGATTGATAAGATCATGGAAGTATTAATGGAAGAGAGTTTTTCAAAATTGATGGCAGATATAAAAATGCAGATGAAGGAAGTTCACAGAGCACCAACGCCATAAATAAAAGCAACAGAAATGAAGTGCACACACACACACGCACACACACATGCACACACACGCACACGCACACACACACGCACACACACACATGCACACACATTTACAAACATGCACACACATGCACACACACACGCAAGTGTGCACACAAACACACACACACACGCACACACACACATGACCAAGATATTAAATTTTATCAGATTAAAACTGCAGAAAATATCTAAAGTGGTTGTGTTTAGAAACGCTTACACATAAAAGAAGAATCATAAGCATTTCAGAGGACTTCTTGTCAGAATCAATGCA
Source organism: Cynocephalus volans (assembly GCF_027409185.1). Taxonomy (NCBI): domain Eukaryota; kingdom Metazoa; phylum Chordata; class Mammalia; order Dermoptera; family Cynocephalidae; genus Cynocephalus; species Cynocephalus volans. The sequence continues at coordinate 185,586,372 of NC_084462.1, forward strand.
AACAAAAATCGAGAAGTTTTAAATATTTAAAGTGTTGGAAGCTGCAACCACCAACACCCACGATTCCTGATTCAGGTAAATAATCCCTCAAAAGTTAAGGAGAACAACATCTCCTCATACTCGCCTTCCCCCAAGAATTGATGAATATTTGATATTCATAGAATAGCACAGAAATTATAGCCAATGATCGAATGTAACTTCCAAAATAGCAAAGAGAGTAAATTTTGAATGTCTTATGTTGGGAAAATATAGAAAGATTGTCAGGGCCCCTCAGATGTTCAGAATCTTGCCGAGCATTTGCTGTAAATATCCTCAGGTGCTCCTTTTTAATGCTTAATGCAATTGCATATGGGCACCCAGGTGTCCTAGGTTATGGACCTGAGTATAAAGGACTAACAGCTCTTATCCACAGTGCTGCTCAGAACTCTCAGAGAAGCCCTTAGGACGGCTGCTCCCAGCTCTGAATAAAGCCTATTAATCTTTACCCACAGCTCCCAGGACCTTTTTCCTATTATCTAGTTGTAGACCTGCATGTGGAGGGTCGTGACCCCGTTTGTGAGCCCTAGCCCTACCTCTACAATTGGCATAGTCAGCAGGTTTTGAGGGCACGTACAGGAGCCCCTTGGGAGAAGGAGGTAATGTGGCTCCTCCTGAATATTCTGTACCCTCTGGCCACTTTCCTGTTGACCTGGATCTGGTTGCTGCTTACAATACTGCAAGTCAGCATAGACCAGGCATTCCATGAAGCAGGGCGTCCTCAGAGAACCCCTTGGGAGGAAGAGGAAATGTGGCTGTCCTTGAGGATGTGGTGCCTGATGGTCACTTTTCTGCTGACCAGAGCCTGGCTACTACTCAGTGTGCTGCAAACTGATCAAGATTTGAAGAAGAAAGCAGAGTTGAAGGAAGCATGAATGACTGTCCTGGAGGATGACATGCAGTGAGTGGCCACCCCTGCTTCTCACTCCAGGGCTAACGACAAACCCAGCTCTGAGTTGGGGGAGACTGTGCATCTCCAGGCATGACCTGTTGTGCACCAAAAAGTGAAGTGCAAGCACCCTATAGGACCAGGTAGCCACCCGGCACACAATCCACAGGTGACCCAGTTCACTCCCTATGTCCTTTATTCCCACATTGAATTATTTGACTTGCAGAGACAGTTTTGGCAGAAAAAGGGGAGCTCCTGGCTGCTTGGCTACTGATGTTATAAGATCTGTGAATAGTGTGATGTGCTCTGTTGAGAAGATGGAAGAGGTGGCCTCTATTACCAGCCACCCTTCCCTGAGGCAGCAGCTGCAGAATATCAATAGCCGCTGTTGATATGCACAAGTGCCAAGTAATCACTCCCTAATGGAATGGGTGAGTGCAGCTACCTGAACCATGTGAGGGAATACTAGAGAACTCCCAAGATTGTGAGTAAATGGCAAACACATTCTGAGTTGGTTCCAATCTCAGCTGATAGCCAAGATAAGTTCACCTTCACCTGGGACGGGACGCAGTGGAAACTTTCAAGTATTTCCCCAAGGTTATCTGCATCGCCCAACCATCTGTCATGGTTTAGTGGCTGGGGAACTAGCCAAGAGGACAAGGTCCAGCATAGTTACAATGTTTCACTACATTGATGATGTGTTGTTAACCTCTGATTCTCTAACAAATTTAACCCAGGAAGCTCCAATGCTGCTAAGCCATTTGGAACTATGTGGGCAGGCCATGAACACAGCCAAAGTGCAAAGACCTGGACTGTCAGTCAAATTCTTGAGTTGTCTGCTTGGGTAAGAGGGGGTCATCCCAGAAGCTGTTACAGATAAGATACATGTGTACCTTAACCTACAAACTGTAGATCAGCTGCAGACATATTTGAGATTCTGAGGTATTAGAGAACTTTCGTACCCCATATGGCTCAAATAGCATGCCCAATGTATGCATTAATAAAGAAAGGAGCCCCCTGGCATTGGACTGAGGAAGTAGAACAGACTTTCCAGGCTACAAAGAGGGCAGCATAGCAAGTATAGGCCTTACAAGTGGCTGATCCAACTAAGCCTTTTGAATTAGATGTACATATATCCCAGGAGGGGTTAGGATGGGGTTTGTGGCAGAGACAAGACCGATTTGAAACACGTGCATGATTCTGGTCTCAGCTCTGGAAAGGTGCTGAATTACGCTAAGCTCTGGAAGGGTGCTGAATTATGCTGTTCTCTGATAGAAAAACATCTAGCAGCTGTATATTTTGCCTTGATGGCCACTGAAGCTATCACAGGAACTGCCAAAATCCTAGTAAGGACAACATATCTCACACTAGGTTGGCTGTGCATGTGGGCAACCAACCCTAAAACAGGCATAGCTCAGACTCCCACTCTGTCTACATGGGGAGCATATATAGAACAAAGGAGCACTGTGTCAGCGAGTACTCTGTCCAAAGACTTGCGAACTCTGCTAGGCCGAGTAGTGGTTGTGGAGGCCACACCTTTCCATGAGGGACAGGGACCTATCACAGAGCAAGCTTGGTATACAGATGGCTCTAGCATGGGACCTTCAGCATCATGGGCAGCTGTTGCTGTCCAGCCCTTAACGGATACCATATGGTATGAAAATGGCACAGGGCAAAGCAGTCAATGGGCAGAATTGAAAGCTCTTTGGGTGGTGATAAAAAATGAGCCTGGGCCATTAACCATCTGCACTGACAGCTGGGCTGTGTACAAAGGTTTAACCGTTTGGATTTCTACTTGGAAGTATCAACAGGGGATGTTTGCCTACTGACCCCTGTGGGGACAAGCCATGTGGCAAGAGTTATGGGAATTGGGGCATGAGAAAGAAGTAACTCTTTTCCATGTCACAGGACACTTCCTGTTTAGCCAGTCCAGGAAATGATGAAGCCGTTGCCTTGGCTAAGGTAAGATGTCTGGAGAGAGCCGCAGATGCTGATGTAGCCCAGTGGTTACATCGACGCATGCAACATGCTGGCAGCAAGACCATGTGGATGGTGGCTCAAAGATGGGCCCTGCCTATAAAATGGGAAGATGGAGTGAATGCCTGTCATGCTTGTCCAGTATGTGCTCAAGAGTGTCCACACTCCCAGTGGGTGCCCCATGTAGACTCACAAATAACTCAAGGAAGGGTGCCCCTGGATTGATGGCAAGTGGACTTTGTTGGACCACTGCCCAGGTCAGAGAATTTCAGATACATCTTCACTGCTGTTGATACAGCTACTGGTCTTCTGCTTGTATGGCCTTGTAAGGCCTCAGACAATATAAACACTGTGAAGGCACTGCATAGCCTTGAGGCCCTGTATGACCTTCCTTTGGTCACAGAGTGTGACAATGAACGCACTTTACTGGACATGAGGTTCAGAGGTGGGCTGACCAGCTGTCTATTCAGTGGAAGTTGCATGTGCCATATCATCCCCAGGCAGCAGGGATGATTGAGCAATACAATGGTCTCCTAAAACAGGAGCTAAGGCTATCTGCCCAACCCCCGTCCCTGAAGGGGTGGACACAGCGGTCCCGGCAACAGTCAGGATTCTAAGTAAGAGACCCCACAAGTGCAGGCCCTCTCCAGTGGAAGATCTGTTGCATGGGGCTGCAGCACATAAACAAGAGCAGATCACTACTAGAGATGAGCTTTTGGCAAGAATGGAAATATTCTCTTACCAGCCCCAACCTGTTTACTACTGGAACAGACAGTACAATGGGAATGGCCTTGGAGAATAGAAGCCCCCGGTATACGCTGGGTAGGCCTAATAGGGCCTTGGGGAAAAGGACTAGTAGAAGATTTGGAAATTTCACCTTGGATGACAAGTACCTGGCGTAATCAAGTAAAGGTAACATGGCCTGGAACAGATGAGTGCTCTATTCCAAAGGGCATGTTTATATTGTCATTATGGCCAATTATGAGTTCCCCTGTAGTGTTACATGTAGAACCTACAGATCCAACAGTGTTAGCCGATAATGTAAGGTAGCATAAATCAGGTAAGATAACTATTCCTGCAACCATCTTTCCCAGGTTGGCAAACTAGCATGCACCTTACCAGAGGGGTGAGAACTGCTCCTATTGGTACCAATAACCCTTCTGTCTTTTCCCCCATAGTGCTCTGGCTGTGGGCACCAGAGTCAACTGGGCACATGCATACGTTCGTGTGACCAATGTGTCTGCTTATTGAATATGCACTGAAGTTCACACCAGTGATGACTACTAACTGGGCATGTGTGGCTAATAGTTGAAAGGACAGAACTGCAGTACAAGTCTAAGGCATATTTTACAGACAATAGTTATATGAATGTAAGGGTCATTTATCCTAGCTAAGGGAACATTCCAGAAGATTCTGAACACATGGATAATATGGTAAGGGACCCTGAAGCAGTGGATTGTTGGGAAAATGTAGGAAAATGGTCAGGGCCCCTCAGATGTTAAAAATCTTGCCGAGCATTTGCTGTAAATATCCTCAGGTGTTTCTTTTTACTACTTAATGTAATTGCATCTGGGCACCCAGGTGTCCTGGGTTATGGACCTAAGTATAAAGGACTAACAGGTCTGATCTACGGTGCTTCTCAAAACTCTCAGAGAAGCCGCTAGGATGCCTGCTACCAGCTCTAAATAAAGTCAATTAATCTTTTACCCACGGCCCCCAGGACATTTTTCCAACTACCCAGCTTGCAGACCTGCGTGTGGACGGTTTGTGACTCAGTCTGCGCAACAGACTTGAGTGCTCTGTGAGCCCTAAGCCCTAGCTCTACAGATGGCGTTATCAGGGCAAGTGTGTGCGGGATACTTTGGGGACATCAGAAAGTGGGCAGGGATTGGGACTCTGTCCATCGGGTGTTCATTATCTACGTGGACTATTCCCAAGCAAGCTGAGAGATACGTCTTAGGACACAGTTCCCGAGGACACTTTGACAGATGCAGACCAAAAATTCAGCCCAGCAGGGCTCTGGTGGGATTTATCACTGTGCTTGTCACACTGAATTGTCCACATGGAAACATGAGAGCTGTGTCGGGCCCTCAAGAAACTGCTTTTCCATCCGGGAAACTGATGGAAGGACAGAGAGTGGGACAAATCCTGAACATCAGTGTCCACGGTGTGGATGAGGACCCAGAGGCTTAACCGCCCCAGGGAGGACAGAGACCCTATGGGCTGAGGTCATGGAGCATGATTATAACAATGACGGGATGTGGGCTTGGCTGAGAAAAAAAGTGCATTTATGGAGAGTTTGCATCTGGACTTATCTAAAATTTAGGGGAAAATATTCTTGATCAAAGGAACAAAAGAATCCATACAATGATTTGTGTGTCAGGAAAGAGAACAGGTCATGGTAAAACCTGGCGGGGGGGGAAATGTCCCAGTGAGAGGAAACATCTTATCTACAAATGAGGAAAGTTACTTCACTCTGTGTGGCCTGCAGTGAGAACATGGGAATTAGAGTCACAAAGAACAAAGCAGGAAATGACCCTGAGGGACATCTGGGAGTCAGCAGAGCAGAGGAAACCTCAGATCCCAAGAGGAATGCCCCATCCCCTCTCTGCACCTGCTCCATGGGGCACAGGAGCTGGGTGGGCCTTGAGCGCCCCCTGCAGCCCAGATCCCTCCTGTATCCTGCAGGGAGGTTTGTGTCTGGGCTCATGCTGTCTTCCTGTCACTGTGTCTCTTGCACAGAAATACACGGCCGTGTCCTCGTCGGTCACAGAGCTCAGCTGCAGGGAGAACTGGTTCGTGGACGTGTCTCTGGTGATGGAGGTGCGGCTCTTGAGGGATGAGCTATAAGCTGTGCTTCCACTATAACTGATGCGTCCCATCCACTCAAGCTCCTTCCCTGAGAGCTGGCGGATCCAGTGCCAGTAGTAATAACTGGTTGTGATGGAGTCACCAGAGACGGCGCATGTGAGGGAGAGGGTCTGCGAGGGCTTCACCAGTCCTGGGCCCGACTCCTGCAGCTGCACCTCGGATAGGACACCTGGAGACAAGGAGAATCAGAACCTGTCAGTCATGTGCAGTCACGACCATCCCACAGACCCGTGCCTGACATCTGAGACACTCACATTTGGAAGTTGTCACCAGGTAAAGGAGAAGACCCCACAGTTTCATCTTCAATTAGATCTCAACTCTGCCTTTCACAGAGACCTGAGCCCTGTCTGCGGACAGACCTGTGAGCTTCCACCACCCAAGCATCCACATTTACCCTAGAGCTTGAAGGAAAATTTGCATGTGGGGGAGCTGTGTTCTTATAAGTGGTTATAAACTTAGGTGAGAGACTTTGTATTTTTTAAGTGCCTGTATAGTTTCATTTTTCTTAAAATTATTTGACATGCAATTATGGAATAGGAGAGAACCTGGTGAGTTTGAAATAACCGAAATGTGTCCCCAGCTTTCTGAGCCCAGATCTCCCTTCCTTCAACTCCCATCTTCTGTGTCGTCTTGCTGCAGCCCAACTCTGCTCCATAAACCCAGGCTCTGGGTCTTGCTTCCCAGCACTGATCTCAGCAGAACCCCTGCTTTCTTTCCCTGTACCCTGTCCTGTCATGTGGTTCTCATCACACTTGAGAGCTTGTTACATTGTTACATTGTTGCTGTTCCATGAGTTTCAAGCCTACCTTGAGCTCTGTCCACCCTGTGATACAAGACACAGTACATGGGAACCCACAGGGACTCTGCAAAAAATGACGCCTTGTGCATTACTCAGTAAAGTGATTCTAAGTATTTGGGAAAGAGCAAAAGACTTTTAAACGCCCGCATCACAGAGTAAGCCATGTCCATCTGTAGTGTAAATTTTTCCTATCTACATTCAGTTCTCATCCAAATTTTATGGATGTTAATCTTTCATTTAATCCTCCAATTTCATCAGTTATCCCTGTTTTTTTAAGATATCCTTTAAAAACCTCAATTATAATGGTTAACGTGCAAGCAGTAAAACCATCCAGAGCATAAAACTTGTAAAAACAAACTTCCCCTTGACGCTCATGTGCTGGGGTCTGTGACAGACCCTCCATGACTGTGGTCACTGCCCCCTGTACCACTGCCCAGCACAGAGAAAGAGGCCAGGGGCTGGGCTGGATGCTGGGCTTAGTCTGCCCCTGGGAGCTCCCTCGCAATCCCAAGGGCAGGTCCATGTCATGCAGGGACAGCCCTTCACGTCACATTAAACAGAAGAGGAGGGAATGAGGAATTTCAGATAGACTATTTTTTATTTGATATGAAGACATTGAACCTGGACTCTATTGACAGTCCAAGTGCACAAAACAGTATTGGTAATGGGGGGCCCAGTGTTGTACCACAAATCTATACAACTTCTTCATCCTGTGCAACTGAATGTGATGCCTGCTGAACTTTAATTTAATGAACCAGGCTGTGAGTGTGTGTGTGGCATCTGTGCACATTCATTTGGGCATAATTAATCATATGCTCTAACTGACATCAAAAGATCAAAAATGTATGATATGTGTTGTCTTCAGATTGAAAGAGACCGGTGGGTGTGCACTGGAGTCTAACACGCTAAGCACGTGTCACCTCTGTCTGTCTGTCTGTCTGTCTGTCTCTCTCTCTCTGACTCTTGCCTTTTCTCTTTCTGCACAAACACAAACAGACACACAGACGCAGAGATACACAGACATACACACACAGAGACACACACGCTCACCACTGATCATTTTTGAAAATCTACCTGGAGAGATGCCTCTGATTGATGCTGAGCAATTCCTTGTAACAGACACAAATGTGATCCTTGCAGGCTTTTTATGAATGTTCTTCAAGAAGTCACAGTGTACAGGAAGAATCTCCCGAGGTACAAAGTGAGCAGGACCACACTGTGTGTTGTGGGGACTTAGTGCATCGCACACTGTTCCTTGTATCATAATTATCCTGCTAGAACGATGTATATGCTGGATGTTGTGTTTTGTGGATGGATCTCTTGCAAAAAAATATTTTCAGAAAAATAATATTGAAAAATCATTAATCAGGAGTCTCATACCACTGAATAGAGAAAATATATTCATGGAAATGAAATTTTCTCAACGTGGGAGAAATGTGAGAAAAATACTAGCAGAGAAAATTGCAAATGTGCTATAAATAAAAGAAACAGTATTAAAACAATGATTATACCAATAATAATAATACTTAGTAGTATTTATATATTTAATGAATCAATAAGGAAATGTAAACAAAAAATATAGGATTACAATAAAATACAAAAAAAGAGTTGCATTGGAAACCAGCAGAAACATGGAATGAGATGATTTTATGTCTTGGTTTTAGAAGCAATAAAGGAATGAAAGTTCGTAGCATCAGTGGAGTAAATTCAGGTTTCCAGTTTGTTTCCTTTGAAACTCCAGTGAGCATGAGGGGAGAGAGAAAAGGGAAAAGTGAGAAGAGATCCAAGAATAGACCCTTAAGGCAAAGAAGAAATGCGGGAGCAGGGGTCAAGAATGATCTTTTAGAGCAAATTCTAATGCAGCAAACCACGCCGAGATGTGCCTGTGATCGTGTGAGGTTTAAATAGAATGAAGGGTGAAAGTAAAAGGCAAAATGGAAGCTTTCATCACAAAAGTGCAGGTTTTAGCAATACTTGCCTTGCAAGGTTGTAAGTATTTGAATGTAAGATAGTTGGGAACACATGACCTGAAATCAACAATAAAAATACCTGCCAGAGCAATGCTGAAAAAGAAACATAGACTTTTCAAGGCTTTATTGAAGTTCAATTGTGCCTACAGACAATAATCTAACCTGCAAGGCTGTGGTACTTGGTCACAAACCAATCACCGTGCTGTACCTTGCTCAGGGTCTTCCTGTCAGACTTTCTAACATGGGATATTCCTATCCCAGCCTCCTTCAGGTCTGTTCCAAATGTTCAGGCTCAGAGATATTTATTGGTGGACTCTGACCACAGGGGGCACCAGGGATGGTGGTTTTGACAGACTATTCAGCCCTTTCCCTGATGTTGTCTGACTCCAGCCACCCATTGGCTCATCCACCTCACTGCTCTGAAGCTCGTGAGGCCTCCTGCACATCCTCTGACACAAGGTGTGTGAGGTGACAGGTGTCCAGGAGTCCGCAGCTGCCCTGTCCTCACAGATAATCTGCATTCTCAAGAAAGCTACTTTATGGCTGCTGCTGATTCAAGTTAATATTACTTAAACGTTTCTATTAATCAGCTGTACAAAATATAGACAAATTGGTTACTATCTTAAATCAGCACTTGTGGTGAAACTTTACAAAGACAGCCAAGGTTGTTTTTCACCATATGCACCCAGTCAACAAGAAAACCCTGGGGATTCTCTAAAGGTGGGACATGGCTGGTAAACAAGCCTCAAGGACTCCTTAGACATCTCCAGGTAGATTTTCATCAGCTTCCATTCTTCAGAGGATGTAAATATGTTTTACTTATTGTCTGCCAACTTTGATAATGATCTCAGATAATTCATTGGCAAAAATGTTACTCTATCAGTTGATAAAAAGCTGATTTATTTTGTGTTTCTGTCTGACATATGACAACATTTATATAAAGTGAGCTTGCCCAAATTCTAAACACAATAGCACACACATATATACACATAGAAAGTATGATTTTGGAGTAGTACATGTCAAATGGGTACTTTGCAAACAAACTGGTGATGACATTTGTCACAGAAATGTAAAAAAATTTCAAAACACAAACAAACAAACTATCTTAAGAGTCATATGGAAAAACAAAAGACACTGAATAGCCAAAGCAATCCATAGCAATAAAAAATATAAAATAAAATAAAGCTGGAGTCATCATACTGTCACAAGCACACACACACGGAGCAATAGAACAGAACAGAGAACCCAGAAATCAATCCACATACTTAAAGTCAACTGACCTTTCAAAAAGGCACTAAGAACATACATTGGGGAAATTCCAGTCCCCTAAAGAAATGGCCCTGTGAAAACTGGACATCCATGTGCAGAAGAATCAAACTAGATCTGCACCTCTCACCATATACCTAAATCAACTCAGAATGGAATAGAGACTTAAATATACCACCCCGAACTGTAAAACTACTGAAAGAGAACATAGGGAAACAATTAAGGATGTAGTACTTGGCAAATATTCAATGACAAACTTTTACAACGTCTAGACTTAACAAATTTTTGGCTTAACTACTGTGTTTAGCAAAGGATTAAATGTATATTGACTTCAAATATTTTCAACATACAATGGGGTTATTGAGACACAACTCCATGGTAAGTTGAGGACGATCTGTACAGATGAAACTCGGTTGTGACAAGGGAAATTGTGGTGAAGATGTATGTAATGACTTTGGGGATGATTAAACACAAAGTATGTAAATGTAGTTAATGTGGACCTTGACCTCAGTCTCTAGTGATCTCATATGACTAACAGGACCAACTTTATTGGTGCATTTTTATTGTTCCCATTAGGGACTTCTGTCCATGTGGACACGTGACATAGTTCTACTCATGGAGGCAGGAGAGATGGTCTGCTGGGGCTTTCCTGATTCTTCAGGAGGGCATTTCAGAAGAATCATCTCCTCTCTTGCATAAAAGAAGGTATCTTCATATCTCTGTGTGACTCTTTGGAAAGTCATTCATGTCCACAAATCATAAGAGTGAACTGTTTAGCATGAAGCTAAAACGCCAGGTGAATTAGTGTCCAAATCTAGGGAAGTCAATTACCTGGATTCATGGGCTGTTGAAATACTCAGGCCTGGATCCATTCACATCTGGGCGTCTTGTTTCAATAGTTTGTGATTTGTGTCACTGATTAGTCAGTTCCAGTCACCTCTCTTTGCTTTCTGCTTAAATAGCAAAACAAAATAATCAACAATGTGATATGAAATAACTAATCTGAAAAATAACCTAACGTCAAAATTTGTTAGTTGTGCATACTAACACATGCAGACGATGTGAATAAATGCTATGATTGTACTCAAAATAGTTTTATCTTTAGTAAGGAAGTGCTGTGCATTTCTTAGATTTATTAGAGACTCACATTGAGAACCTTGAAATAATGTGTTAATGACTCATACCTTTAAATACAACTGTGTGTTATTAATAGGAATTTCTCTTACGTTGTTAGTTTTCCATTAGAGATAATCCTCTGCCTTATATAAAAAACTCAAGGAGAGGAATTTTTGCACTTATTTGAGCTCATCAATTAGTCCAAAACAGAAATAAGGACACATTATTTTGTTGTACTGCAGGTCTTAGGGACACATTGCAAAGAGGTTTCTCACATCTTCTGGAAAAACCATTACAATAGACAAGTTTTGAAACTTTTAGAACCACACCTACATCCCAGATACTTGTCTACCTGGATGCTCTCAGGACACAGACACACCTGTATTTATCAGATGTGTTTATCAGTTGAACTCAGTAGAACTCAGGATTTGCATATTCATGAGGTAGAATATCTTAAAGTTCAATTAAGACCTCAGCCTCAGAGGAGATCAGGGGCATATGGGCCATGCAGGAGTGAGATGATGAGGGCCCACGTCCTAATCCACCTTGAAGACATGCATCTCCTGTCACACCCTGAACTCTGGGCAGGCAGAGCCCCTCGCTCTGAGGAACAAGCCCCCACAGGTCACGCTCCTCACTGTGACCCACAGTTGATGGCGTGGAGATAACTTGGATCACTTATGAGCCCATCAGGGTCTCTTTTGCTGAGCAGTTGCTTTGACCCTGTTCTGGTCCCACCAGGCACCATAAAAGCACATTGCAAGCTCTGAGAGAGTGACCACTGGCCTTTCCACATGAGCGTGCAGCCGGGGCCATGAGTAGCTGTGAGATCTACTGGGCACCCTGAGCTCATTTCCCCTGCACCTGTCTGGTGACCTGGGCTCCCAGGCTGATCGATAGAAAGACCCTGTGTTCTCAGACTAACCCTAATACGTGTAATCCGTGGCTGTGTTTCTGATCGTATTAACAGTAGAAGTTGAATGGGGCTCTTCATAAGCTAACACCTTCCAAAATATTTAGTCATAATTGAGTTTGAATAAATTTGAGTCTTATCCCCAAATTCACATCATAGAATTCACACAGAATTTACATAGTTTCCATTCATGCACTTTGCTCCACCTATTACTAATTTATTTATGATCCACTCAGGCTCATTCATCTACTGCTGTCTGTGAATCACCACTTTCCTGTCAAACACCAACCCAGGTAACATTACCAAGACCTGAAATCTGAATTTCCTATTCCTGGGATCAGTGTGTCACCCCAAATTCTGCACCATTTGAATTAATGAAGGCATCCGAGTACTCCATTATTTTACTATTCAGATACCTACAAGAGCTAAAAATCTGTTCTAAGTGTGGCTGTCCTTGTATTATTGTGTGAGGTACATGCTCCCAATACAGTAAAATATTTATCGGAACATCAGCACTGCTGTAAATATTTGCATTTATATCACTATTTTTGAAAGATGAAGTTCCAGGCTTGGAGAGGCAGCTCCTCACCAGCCACCACTGCACCTGCTGGAGCCTGTGATGGGCAGTTCCTGAGCGCCCCCTGCAGTGCAGCCCTTGCCCTGCAGTGGAGGCTCCTGTCTGAGCTTACAGTGTGTTCTTGTCACAGCACCTGTACTGCAGTACTGAAGGTCTGTGCCCCAGCTTCCGGGTGTTCTTTCAGTGACACCATATACTTTTTCAGCATTTCTTGAGATAGGGATTTGGCCTCACTAAACACAAAGTGCTCTGCAGGGAATCTCCAAGCAAATGTTTGATAAAACTACCAGGGAGTCTCTTCCCTGGAGCTCTCAGGTGCAATGACACTGTCGACACTCACGGTGAGTCCAGGAACTCTCAGGGGCTTTGGGAGAGTCTCTTGTCATCTTCACCTCCTCCAACTGAAGGACACAGCAGAATGAAGGGTCTCAAAGCCCACTCCACATCTTCTAACCCAGGAACACCCACCCACTCACCCTAACACACCCACACACATACACACAAACACACCCACACATACACACAAACCCCCACCATGCATTCACAATGGGACTAGTATTAACCGTAATGGGCAAGAAATTTGTCCTTCTTTCCTGTATCTTGCATATATGTAGTGCCTCCACACTGACCCTAGGCCTGGGTTTGTGACTTGCTTTGTCAAACTGAACAAAAGCAAACATGATGCTGGTGTAGACTTGGGAATGAGATGTGTGGTGGGATTGTCTGTTCCTCCATTACCCAGGAACACTTTAGATGCCTCTGAGAGGGAGCCAGGGTCTCCATGAGGAGGGCCAGACATGCAAATCCATGCCCAGTCAGTTCAACCAGACTGAGCCCCCGGATGTGCGGGGATGGTCTCACTGGACCTGCAGCCCAGCCTGTCCACATTCTCAGAGGGCACAGCCAGGACAGGGCCACAGAGGGCACTAGACAGGGAGTCTCTCTAGCAACAGAAGCAGGTGCTGATCTAGGAACAAAGGACCCTGGTTGGAATCCCTGTGGACCAGTGTCTTGCACGGGTCTCCACTTCTCCAATTGTGGAGTGTAGGTGTCTCTATTAGGAATCCTATGTCTGTCTTACCTGTGCAGGTGGGCATTTCTCAAAGGAAGATATATGAATGGCCAACAGACACATGAAAAAATGCTCAACCTCACTCAGCATCTGGGAAATGCAAATCAATACCACTTTGAGATCCCATCTCACTCCAGTTAGGATGCCTAACATCCAAAAGACTGTGTGAATGATAAATGCTGGCGAGGTTGAGGTTGTGGAGAAAAAATAACTCTCATATACTGTTGGTGGAGCTGCAAAATGGTGCAGCCTCTATGGAAAAATGACATGGAGGTTCCTCAAACAATTGCAGATAGATCTACCATGTGACCTAGCGATCCCACTGCTGGGAATATACGCAGAGGAATGGAAAACATCGAATCAAAGGTATACCTGTACTCGAATGTTCATTGCAGCACTCTTTACAATAGCCAAGAGTTGGAACCAGCCCAAATGTCCATCATCTGATGACTGGATAAGGATACGGTGGTACATCTACACAATAGAATTCTACTCTGCTATAAAAAAGAACGAAATACTACCATTTGAAACAACATAAATGGACATAGAGAAAATTATATTAACTGAAACAAGTCAGGCACAGAAAGAGAAATACCACATATTCTCACATATTTGTGGGAGCTAAAAATAAAAAAGTAAACAAACCCACAAGCAAACAAAGGGGCGGGGTTGAAGAAGACAGAGTAACCACAAAAAGTCCTTGAACTTCTTAAGTCAAGTGAACAGATACGGTGTGGGGGGAAGGGAAGGGTTGGAAAGGAATGGGTAAAGGGACATGAAAATCAACTAAAATGTATTTGGAGGAGTAAAATTTAAAAAAATACTAAAAGAAAAAAAAAATTGCCAGCCAAGACATTAACCCATCAAGTCGCTCCTTTGGGAATGAGGGAGTAATAGTGTATTTCCCAGAGAAACTAAAGTTTTGGGAGTTCACCACCACATGACGGGGCCTGTAAGAATTTCTCACGGGGTTCCTTCTTCTGGAATCTGAATAAGGATGACCGCTATCACAAATACACAAGAAAGAGCAAAACACAACATTTAAACAAAAAAAACGATGGCGAGTAAGAGAGCTAAATCATGCCCCCTTAAATTTCCAGCCAATGTAGAGAAGAGAAATAAAGGGGAAGAAATGATAATAAGATATTTATATCATCTAAACAAGAAGCAGTTAAATGACAGGAATTAAACAGTACTTGTCATTAACTATCCAAAATGTGAATGGATAAAAGTCCCCATTCAAAGACACAGACTGACTGACTGGATTAAAAAGCTAGACCCAAGTACATGCTGTCTTCAGAGACACACCTCACCCTTAGAGACACACATACTTAATGTGAAGAGATGGAAAAACACATACCACACAAGTGGAATCCAACAATGAGTAGGAGTTCATAGTGTTATATCAGACAAAATCGACTTTAAACTAAAAAGCATACAAAGAGACAACACTGCTATATAATGATAAGTAGATCTATACTGCTAGAAAACATAATAATCATAAATGCATATGTATCCAATACTGGAGGACCCAGATATAAGAAAGCAAACTCTCTTAGGCCTAAAGAAAGAAATAGGCTCTAACACATTAACAGTGGGTGATCTGAACAACACTTTCATGATGTGGGACAGATCTCCCAGGCAACTAATCAACAGAGAGACACAGGATTTAATCTACACCTTACACCAACAAGACCTGGCAGATATATACAGAACATTTCACCAAACAACAAAAGAATATACTTTCTTCTTATAAGGTCATGGAACATTCTCCAGGATAGACCACATACTAGGACAAAAATGTAGTCTCCGCTCATTTAAAAACCTTAAAGCATTCCAAGTATCTTTTCAGACAACAATGGACTAAAACTGAAAATTAATAATAAGCATAACTCATGAAACTATACAAATACATGAATACTAAAAAACAGGCTCCTAAATGACCTACAGGTTGAAGAAGAAATTAAACAGGAAATCAAAAAATTTCTTGAAACTAATGAAAATAAAGATACATCATAACAAAACTGGTGGGATACTGCAAAATGGAATACTAAGAGGCAAGTTTATTACAATAAATGCATACATCAAAAGAATGGAAAGACTTCAATTAAACCACATAAGAGTACACCTCTAAGAACTTGAAAAATAGCAACAATCCAAACCTAAGGGTAGTAGACAGAAAAAGAAATAATTAAGATCAGAGCAAAACTAAATGAAATAGAGACCCAAAAAACAATGGAAAAGATTAACAAACCAAAACGTTGCTATTTCAAGAAGATAAATAAAATAGACAAATCATTAGCTAGGTTAACAACAACGACAAAAAATTAAAAAAATTAAAAAGTAGAGAGAAGACCCAAATAACATAAATCAGAAATGAAAAAAGAGACATTAAAGCCAATACCTCAGAAATGCAAAGAATAACTAGAGAGTATTATGAACAACTGTATGAAACCAAATATAAAAATCTGGAAGAAATGGACAAGTTTCTGGACACACACAAACTACCAAGACTGAATCAAGAACAGACAGAAAACCAGAACGGACCAATAACAAGCAAGGAGATTGAATCGGAAATCAGCAATCTTCCAACAAAGAAAAGTCCAGGTCTGCATAGCATTACGGATGAATTCTCTCAAACGTTTAAAGAGCAGTTAATGACAATTCTTCTCGAACTATTCGAAAAGTTGAAAGAGAAGCCACTCTCCCAAACTCATTCTATGAGGTGAACATATCTCTGATATCAAAACCAGGTAAAGACAAAACAAAAATAGAAAAATACAGACCAATATCTTTGGTGAATATAGATGTAAAAATCCTCAACAAAATATTTGCAATCAGAATACAGCAACACATTAAAAAAATTATACAACAAGATCCAGTGGGATTCATACAAGGAATGTAATGATGGTTCAACATACAAAAGTCAATAAATGTGATGCATCACATCAACAAACTCACAAACAAAAACCTTATGATTATCTCAACAGATGCTGAAAAAGCATTTGACAAAATTTGACATCCCTTCATGATAAAGACTCTCAACAAATTGGGTATAAAAGGAAAGTTTCTCAACATGATAAGAGCCATTTATGACAAGCGCACTGTCAGTATCGTTCTGAATGGGGAACAAGTGAGGGCCTTTTCCTTAAGAACAGGTACAAGACAAGGATGCCCACTCCTACCACTGGTATTTAACATAGTACAGGAGGTACAAGCCAGAGCAATCAGGCAAGAGATAGTAATAAAGGGAATCCAGACTGGATGAGACAAAGTCAAACTGTCTCTATTTGCAGATGACATGATACTATATAACGAAAAACTTAAAGACTCTATCAAAAAACTCCTAGATCTAGTTAATAACTTCATTAACAAGTCAGGTGCATTTATATACTGAAATAATAAACTAACAGAAAGAGAAATAAAGTAAGCACATTTACAAATGTCAAGAGAAAAAAAAAACCTAGAAATCAATTTAACAAAGGAGGTGAAAGATCTCTCAAATGAGATGTAGAAACCACTTCTGAAAGAAATTAGAGAAGACACGAAAAAAGGAAAGATATTCCATGCTCTTGGATTGTAAGAATTAACATTGTGAAAATGTCTGTACTACCAAAAGCAATCTACAGGTTCAATGCAATCCCCTTCAAAATGCCAATGAGATTCCTCATAGAAATGGAAAAAAAACAGTCTTAATTTTCATGTGGAAAAACAGAAGACGCCAAATAGCCAAAGAAATCCTGAGCAAAGAATATAAAGACAGAGGCATAACACTACTTGATTTCAAATTATACTACAAAGCTATAGTATCAAAAACAGCATGGTACTGACATAACAAAAGACACTCAGACCAGTGCAGCAGAATTGAGAATCAATAAATCACCCCTCAGACTTGCAGCCATCTGTTATTGGAGAAAGGGAACAAAAACATACATTGGGAAAAGACTGCCTCTTCCACAAGTGGTGCTGGGAAAATTGGATATCCATATGGAGAAGAATGCAACTAGATATATACCTCTCAAATTATACAAAAATCATCTCAAAATGGATTAGAGGCTTTAATATTAGACCTTAAACCATAAAATTACTAAGGGAAAATATAGGTGAAACACTTCAGGAACTAGGTCGGTGCACAGACTTTATGACCATGAGCCTGAAATCACAAGCTACAAAAGAAAAAATAAACAAATGGGACTATATAAAACTAAAAACCTTCTGCACAGCAAAGGGAACAATCAAAAGAGTGAAATGACAACCTACAGTGTGGGAGAAAATTTTTGCTAACTATGCATCTGACAAGGGATTAATTCCATATTAGAGAAGTAACTCAAGCAATTACATAGTAAAAATACAAATACCCCAGTTAAAAAATGGGCAAATGAGCTGAACAGACATTTTTCAAAGAAAGACATGCAAATGGCCAACAGATACATGAAAAAATGCTCAACATCCCTAGTCATCAGGGAGATAAAAATTAAAACTACACCGAGATTCTACCTCACTCCCGTTAGACTGGCTGTAATCAAAAAGACAGTGAATAAGAAAGGCTGGTGGGGATGTGGAGAGAAGGGAATGCTCCAGCACTGCTGGTGGGACTGTAAATTAGTACAACCACTATGGAAAACAATGTGGAGATTTCTCAAATGACTATGAATAGATCTTCCATACAATCCAGCAAACCCACTTCTGGGTATAGACTCAGAGGAATGGAAATCATCTTGTTGAAGGGACACCTGCATTCCCATATGCATCGCAGCTCTTTTTTACAATAGCCAAGACATGGAACCATCTTAAATGTCCATCAATAGTTGATTGGATAAGGAAACTGTGGTATATATGCAGCATAGAATACTACTCTGCAATAAAAAAGAATGAAATTCTCCCATTTACAACAACATGGAGGAGCCTGGAGTAACTTACGTTGAGTGAAATAAGCAAAGCACAGAGGGATAATTGCCGCATGTGCTCACTCATAAGTGGGAGCTGAGAGAGATGGAAGGAAGGAAAGAAAGACCACAGTGGTGCACTGGACTTGCAGACGGAGAGAACAAACACTGGGATAAAAAATGGAGTGGGGGGGACGTGGGAGGTCGAGGGACGCTGGGGATCACTGTGTGGGGGACATGGGGCACTAATGCAAGTTGTGGTAATGGACATGCTGCCAGTATGAATCTGGAACTCACACCTTCAGCACGAGGGCTGACAATCAGGTTTTTATCTCATGAATATTTATAGCCAATAAAAAATAAATTCTAGAATGTTAAATACAAAAAATGTATTAAGTAATTAAATCTATATGCTGGAACTATAAAACTCCTAAAGGAAAACATAGGGTAAACACTTCAGAAAGTAGGACTGGGCAAAGACATTCTGAATATGACCCCACAAGTACAGACGACAACAACAAAAATAAACAAATCTTATTATAGCAAACGAAAACCCTCTGCATAGCAGTAGGAACAACTAAGAGATTGAAAAGACAACCTGCAGAGTGGGAGAAAGTATTTGTAAGTTATGAATCTGAGAAAGGATAAATATCCAGAATATGCAAGGAACTCATAACAGTTAAAAAACAACCCTATTAAAAAATGGTCAAAGGAGCTGCATAGACATTTGCCAAAGGAAGATCTACGAATGGCCAACAGACACATGGAAAAATGTTCAACATCTTTCAACATCAGGCAAATGCAAATCCAAACCACATTGAGATGTCATCTCACCACAGTTAGACTTGCTGTTATCAACGAGACAGGGAATAAAATATGCAGCTGAGGATGTGGGGAAAGACAAACTATTGTACCCTGTTGGTGCTGCTTTAAATAATCGCACCCCTTATGGAAAACTGTGGGACTTCCTCAAACAAATACAGACACAAGTGCCATATGATCCAGCAATCCCACTGCTGGAATATTCCTAAAGAATGGAAACCATCCCGTCTGTGGGATACCAGCAGTCCCATATCTAGGTCTATTAACAGTAGTCAAGGTTGAGAACCAACACTGCATAAGGAAAATGTGCTGTAAATACACAAAGAAATATGACCCTGCTTAAAAATAATGAAGTACTGTCATCCACAGCAGCATGGAGGAACTTAGAGAACATTATGTTAAGTAAAGCAAACCAGGCACAGAAAGGGAAATGCTACATAGCCTCTCTTAGAAATGGGAGCTGACAATGAAGAAAAAAGAGGTACAACAATCACAATAATATGTTGAACTTTCAAAAGAAGACAACAGAACGGAGGTTACCAGAGGTGGGAAAGGGTGAGGGTGACAGGGGGAAGGGAGGAATTGTTAAAAGTCTACTTAAATCAATTACATTGTGTAATGTTGAATATTCGAATTATCCTGATTTGAACACACATGCTGCACACAGGGATTGATATTCAAAACCGTTACCCACAGATATGTACAATCAACTATGTTCCAAAAAAGAAGAATACATTTCACAGAAGTAAAGTCCACTGAATTTGAGGCGAGTTTATTTTCCACCCACTGACACACAAAATTCTTCACCGTAAGTCTATAACAGTTTCTACCTCTTGCTCGCCAGTTCCAATCAGCATGAAGTAATCAATGTAATAAATGATTACATCTGATAGCTTGTGGCAGGGAAGGCTGAAAGGACGAGTCAACACCAGTTGACGATCCACCGGAGAGAGCTCGTTTATTAGGCGGCACACACACATATATATAGAGCTTCTAGGGAAGGCTGATTGGCTTAAAATACAATCCCTACTTAGAGGGCAAACAGCGCCATGATGGGGTGTGGCCGAGAAGGACTTATGTGATCAGGGTGTGATCCCTTGGGGCATTAAGGTTCTTACATTCCTCCCTTTTTCTTGTTTTAGGAAAAGGGACATTGAAGTCATCGAGCTACTTCCTGCTGAACTGGGGCGTTGTGGGGGGGGGCAAAGGGAGGAAGGTACATAAATACCCATTATGAAACCCCAAAGGAGGGTGGTGAAACAACTAATTTCAAAAGGGGAAAAGTCCATAAACGTTCCTTGAAGCCACAAGTCGCACATGCACCGGTTCCATTGCTCATAGTTGGAGACTGGAGGGAGCAGCCAGGCGTCGGTAGCGAGGGTGTGTAGGAATGCGTTTCCTCTGTAAGGTGGTGTCTCTTCAGCATCGGCTGAGGTGCTCACGAGATGAGGCGGGGGTTCATCGGTACCTAGAAGCCGGTAGTTTCAAAGCAAAAGCTGGTTAAAGGCCTGATTAGAGATTTTTCCCACTTGGGTTTGAAGAAACCTAATGATGCAGGGCAAGAAAAGGCAGGTTATGAGGATAATGATTAGAGGTCCCAAAATGGGCCAAATCCAAGTTAGGATAGGGTTTAAGATAAAAGAAGGAAAGCGGTTAGAACTGGATGTGGTTCATAGGCTGGAAGCCAAGTCGGTGAGTTTGATGATGTTTGTTTCTACTAGACCAGATTCATTGATATATCAACAGCATTCTTCACCAAGGAAGATGCAAGTACCTCCTTTTTCTGCAGTGAGGAGGTCTAGTGCTCTGCGGTTTTGGAGGGTGACCTGAGCTAAAGAGGTAATTTGTCTCTGTAGAGAGGAAAGAGATTCGGCAGTGAAGGTCAGAACCCCTTCAAGTTTAGCATTTATGTCTTCGACCGCCCATAAACTGTGTCCTAAGGCTCCTCCCGACAGGCCGGCTCTGACCACTGATATTGTTAGGGAAATACCAACCATGATCGGGAGGAAGGCGGCCCTATTTTTTGCCTTGAGGGTGGATGAAGAAGATGGAACAGTTCTGAACTTGTGTACAGAGTGAGTTGAGGAACTGCATGGGGCAGTAAGATTAGGCAGGATGGAGGTAGAGAGGGTTCCATTGCACCAGAAAAAGAGCCTGATGGGGCGACGGTGTGGGTATGAATGGTTGTTTTAAGATTACAATAAGACAGAGGAAAAGTTAGGGAGGAAGAGTTTCCGATGAAACAGTGATGGGGCAACAAAGTATTATTGTGTTTGTTGTCAGGCTCCCAGAGAGGGACATCTGGAAAGTTAAGGGGTTCTGATGGTGGGGAGGAGGTAACATCGAGAGGAAGGGAAGCATTTAAGGGGATGGCCGCCAGGAGCAGTCGCATGAGAGAGGCACAAAGAAAACAATTTCTGGGAGAGAGGCCCGGTGAGGTGTGGCCGAGCCATATATAGGAAGGGGTCTGAAAGCTCCCTGGGTGAAGTGAAAGGAACAGGAGAAGGCCAAGGAGAAGGTTCATGTCTCCGGAATTGGGAGTAGGGCTGAGGTCTGGGATAGGCAGAGTTTGAGAGGGTTGGTAGGATGAGGGATACACTTTACCTGGCAGGGCAAGTTAAGCAGCAGTTGGAGTGCAAAGGATGACAGGACATGGGCCTTCCCACTTAGGGGTTAGTGGGGTTTAGGTTCCGGGGAAGTGTAGAATACTAATTGGCCTGGGCTGAGTGAAAGTTTATTTTTGGAAAGTGACGGATCTGGAAGTAGCCAGTCCTGGTACTTCCATAGCTCGGAGCGAAGGTGGGAGAGCAAGGGTAAGGCCATGGTGGGTGGTATGGGTCCTTCAGTCACTGTGATCCCCGGGGGTAAGAGGGGCCTACCATATATGACTTCAAAAGGGGAAAGATTGGAGGGCCTTTTTGGGAGAGCCCTGGTCTTGAGTAGAGTGAGAGGTAGAAGATGGACCCAATCAAGGTGTAATTCCAGAGACAATTCAGTTAGTATGTCCTTTAAGATTCTGTTGGTTCTCTCTACCTTTCCGGATGCCTGAGGTCATTAAGGGCAATGTAAGTGCCAGGGGAGAGAGAGTGACTGCGAGAGTTTGTGTATTACCTGGGCGGTAAATTCAGGTCCATTGTCAGATTGAATGGAAGTGGGCATCCCAAATCGTGGGATGATTTGGGAAAGGAGAGTCTGGGCTATGGTGGAGGCCTTTTTATTGGATGTAGGGAATGCCTCTACCCATCCTGAAAAGGTATCAACAAACACCAAGAGGTATTTGAGGTGCCGGATAGAAGGCATGTGTGTAAAATCGACTTGCCAGTCGGCCGCAGGTGTCAGACCTCTGGCCTGGTGGGAGGGGTATGGCCCAGGTTTGAGAGGGGTGTTAGGATTGGTACGCTATCAGATTGTGCATGAGGAGGAAATTTTTTGCAAGAGGGCTTTGTCAGATGGGGTGATTGAGAAGAAGGCTTGTAAAAACTGGGATAAATCTTGGGGGCTAGAGTGAAACAGGTCATGGCATCATTAGGCGGTAGAGCCTGAGAGTGTGTCTGTGAACCTTGGGAGGCGTATGGAAGAATGGGAAGTTGGTTTTGTGTCTGTGGGTGCATTGCCGCAGTGCGTGCGGCGAGGTCAGCCTTACAATTCCCACGAGTGATTGGGGAATCGTCCCTCTGGTGGGCTCTGCATTGAATGAGTCCTAATTCACAAGGTAAATGGGATGCCTCAATTAATGTGGAGATTAAAGCTGAGTTGGTGATTGTGTTACCCTTGGTGTTAAGCAGACCGCGTTCTTTATATGGCGGCATGAGAGAGAAGTATATGAAAGACATATTTGGAGTCAGTGTATAAGTTAAAATTTCTTCCTTCAGCTACAACGCAGGCTCGCGTGGCAGCGATAAGTTCGGCCTGCTGTTGGTAGTACCCTTGGGTAAAGGTTGGGCCTCTATAACCAAATCAAGGGAGACTATGGCATACCCTGAGTAATGAGTGTCTCCTTCCTTGAATGAGGACCCATCCGTGAACCATGTGAGATCAGCGTGAGATACGGGTCCCTCAGTGATGGAAGAGCGGTAAGGTATAAAATTTTGAAGGCTTTCTATGCAGCTGTGTAAAGGGGTGTTGGGGGAATCTGGTATAGGCAGTAGGGTGTCTGGATTTAGGGGAGGGCAGGTAGTGAAGGATAGGGCAGAATTTTCCAGAAACGAGGATAGGAGGGTTAGGATTCTGGAAGGTGGGAGGGATTGGAGAGCCTTATAGGTCAGGAGGTCTTTGAAGTGATGTGGTGAGAGAATGGTGAGAGGTGCCCCAAATGTTAATTTGGATGCCTCCTTATGCAGCAACTGCTCCGCTGCTAGGGCTCTTAGACAGGGTGCCCAGCCTCGTACAGTGCAGTACAACTGTTTTGTTAGGTACAAGGCGGATATCTTGGACGAGACAAAAGGCACTGTTAGGTTTTTTTACAGCGAGTATGGGAGTATTGCCTGAATGATGGGGCTTATCCCAAGGAGGGCTGTTGTGGTTAATGGATACTGAGCCTGACAAATATATTTGGACGGGTCTTTTAGTTTTATTTGTACAGGGGAACACTGGGCTAGAGCGGGGCTGGCTGTGTCCCAAACTGTGGGGTTAACAGGGTGCGTTAAGATGGGTAAGGACTTCTTTGGAAGGGTGGAATTATTAGGATCTTGGGCTTGAACTAGTGCTAGGAGGAAGGAAATGGGGGAAGAGCAAGAGGACAGGGGCAAAGTAATGGAGACTTGAAGCCATGATAGAATATCCCGTCCCAACAAGGGGACGGGGCATTGGGGCATGACTAGAAAGGAATGGGAGAAAACGGATTGAGTGCCTTGAAGGCAGCAGGTTAAAAGAGGGGTTTTTTGGGGAAAGATTTGTTTACCTCCTACCCCGACTATAGGAGAGCTGCTGGAGGTGGTTGGGCCTTTATATTCCCTTAAGACCGAAAAGGTGGCTCCAGTGTCCAGGAGGAAAGATATTGGGTGGCCGTCCACAACCATGGATACCCTGGGCTCTTGTTTTGTTATAGAGATGGTCAGGAAGGGCCCAAGGCTCCTTCAGTCCTCCTCAGTCCTCCTCAGCGAGGCCCACCATAGGTGGTGTCCACGGTTCGGGGGTCTGTGTGGCAGTTGGTCCCTCACACCTTCGGGCAAGGGGGCAATCAGATCCCCAATGTCCCTTCTTTTTGCATTTTGGACAAGAAGTGGTGGGTGGCCTGGGGGTGGGGCAAGCCTTTGCCCAATGCGCTTCCTTTCCACATTTAAAGCAGGCTCCAGGTGGAGGCTTAGAGGTGGAGGCTGTGGGAGGGTGCCCAGAGGGTTTGATAAGCCGGGCCAACATCTGGAAGTTGGCGTGGTCGGCCTTTTGTTTTCGACGTTCTTTTTCCTCCTCCTGATTATGAAAAACCTTGAAGGCCACTGACAGGATTTGGGTCTGAGGGGTTGCAGGACCCTGCCCTAATTTTTTAAGTTTAGTTTTAATGTCGGGGTAGGATTGGGCCAGGAAATAGGTCATAAGGACATGCCGGCCGTCTTCTGAGTTGGGGTCTAAGTTAGTGTATTGTTGAAAGGCCTGAGTTAATCTATTGAGGAACTCGGAGGGAGATTCCTCCTTTTTTTGGACAATTTCTTGAATTTTTTGGAAATTGACAACCTTGTGAGCCGATTTTTTGAGGCCAATTATTAAGCAAGAGGCAAAACGTTCTCGAGCCTGGATTCCCTGGGCTGTGTTATAATCCCAGTTAGGTTCCTGTTCTGGGACTGCTTGGGGGCCTGGCGGGTGATTCGGATTGGTACAATGGGTGTCAGTGGCATGGGTTTGGGCTGTATCCGAGACCCTGCGGCGTTCCTCGGGGAGGAGGGTATTGGCTAGGAGCATGAAGATGTCATGATGTGTGAGGCTGTAGGCCTGCAGGATCCATTGGAATTCTTTAATGTAGGTGGTAGGGTCGGTAGAGAAAGAGCCTAGTCTTTTTTCTGATTCTGTAAGTTCAGCTGGGAAAAGGGAGCATGGACCCTAACTACTCCTTCAGCCCCAGCTACCTCACGTAGTGGGGCAATTGTTAAAGGTGCAGGGGGAGGTCCTCAGGAATGGGTGAAAGGGGGGTTTAGTGGGTCAGGAGTAGGTGAGGGTAAAGAAGGGGGAGTGGATGGCGCAGGAGGTGCAGAAGGTGACGTGGATGACAGTGGAGGAGGAGCGGACGCCGGGGGCACTGGGGGAGGAGGAGGTCGGTAGGGTGGGGGTTCATCAGCAGGGTCGAAGGTGGAAGAATCGAGGGGTGACTGTGAAGAGGGTTTACAGGCTAAAAGGACTTGAGAGGGAGCACAGGAGGAGCAAAGGGCAGGGTTCTGAGCCAAGAGGTGCAAAGCCTCGATGTAGGGGATCTCCTTCCAATTTTTTAGGTGCTGGCAGTAGTTAAAGAGGTCTCACAGAATGTTAGGATCTAGTGTGCCCTCAGGGGACCATGTGTTTTGATTATCTAAAGGATAATAAGGCCAATCTTGTGTACAGAATTTGGTGAGGAGTTTGGGCTCAATATCCGGCCTGAGGGAAAGGTTGGTGAGGTTTTTCAGAAGGCATTGAAGTGGAGAGTCCCCTAGGGAGGAGGAGGAAGCACCCATTCTGGTCTCTTAATGGGAATTTAGACAGAAATCGGACAGAGATTTAGTGATAGGACAGATCCTTCGGCCGGTTGGGAAAGGCAGGATCCTAGAGGGCATTCCCAGTCGGTCACGTCAGTCCCAGCAGGTTCAGGTACGAACCAGGAGGAGAGAAGGGAGGTGTGGGTCGTCACTCAGACCTCCACTTCTCTAGGGCAAAGGCCTGGTGCCTGAAGGAACCAAGCGCCAGGATTTTCTGGTCGGTTCCCGGACCCAGGAAGTGGAGAGAAGAGAGTGGTGGACAGGAGGGTGAAGGAGAGAACAGAATGGGGCTTTTAACCTCCAAATATGAAAATAAAAGTTTACCGGGGCTTTGGAACCTGTTATAGTTTGGGAATTTATGGTGGTCGTGAAGACCGTGGTGGGGTGGGTATGGGCGTTAGGGGCTACCAGTGATCTAGACTCCCTGTGGTAGCCTGAAAAAGGGCTGGTGCCCTTTAGGAAAGGGGGCTTACCTAATGATGAGCCAGTGGTGAGTGGAAGGAGCCAGCGCCGAAAAGAATGGACGAGGGTGGACCGTCAATGGTGAGCGGTGGAAGGGAGGCCGGTCCTGGCGGGACGGAGTTCCCGAGGGGCGACTTGTAAAGTGCTGCTGCTGCAATTTGAAAAGTGTTACAGCTCGAGGGAGCCCTGAGGGGCGACTTGGAAGATGTTGCCGCTGCGATCTGAAAAGTGTCGCCGCTCGAGAGAAGCTCCATCCCGGGTTTAGGCACCAAATGAAAGGACGAGTCGGCACCAGTTGACGATCCAGCAGAGAGAGCTCATTTATTAGGCGGGACACACAAACACATATATAGGGATTTTAGGGAAGGCTGATTGGCTTAAAATACAATCCCTACTTAACATACCGCATGGGGCTTGGGGTGAGCTGATTGGTGAGTGATTTGCACCTGCGGGAAGGAGAGTACAGAAGAGAAGGGCAACCAGCGCCATGATGGGGTGTGGCCAGGAAGGACTTATGTGATCAGGGTGTGATCCCTTGGGGCATTTGGGTTCTTACACTATTTACATTAAACATTCTAAATTTTTCCAAAAATGATCTAATGACACCTTTTCAAAAGCACTGGTCTAATCAAGACATAAAGCCCAAGGTACACATTAGATGGAAAGACCCCATTTCTGGACACTGGAGAGGACCTGACCCACTCCTAACTATGGGATTGGGATTTGGGTGTGTATTCCCCTTTGACGATCCCTGCCCCATATGGGAACCGGCCAAAACCCTTAAATTTGTACCTCAAAATCTTGAACCAATAACCCAGCCCAGGGACAACAACAACCCTGAGGCAAGTTCTTCTCTTTTAGGAGACTTATGCGACAACCCGGGTGAACCTGCCTCTTAATCCTCGTGGGAGAGTTTCGCTCCAATCCTGATTGCCTTTGTCCTTAACAACGTCAACAGCAGCATGATGCGTCACCTGGTCATCCTATGGACCATCTGGCGCTTGGCACATGGGGAACCAATCACCTACAAGTGCAACAAACATGGACAAAAGATTGTTGGTTATGTTATGATGTTCATCCCCCATATTTTGAGGCTGTGGCATTAAGTAACGTAACCATCCTCACCACTAACAGCACCCAGTGTGCCAGTAATTACAACAGAACCCATCCTGGCTTATCCATACAACATATGTTGGGAAAAGGATTATGTGTTGTTTTAAAGAACCCCTCCCTTTGTTCCAATACCATTATTCTCAACAGCACTTGGGCTAAACCCAGCCTTGGGTGATGGTTATGCACCAAATCAGGACTTACTGCTTGTGTGTTTAATCAATCCTTATCTCATGAAACTTGTGTATCAGTGGATAATATTCCCCGATTATTATGGCATGAAGGGGAAGAAATGTTTCAATATTGGACAAGTACCTTTCCTCACCACAGTAAAAGGGTACTAGAGGCTGCTGTTACCATTAGTACTTTATAGGGGATTGTAGGCACTGGGGCGGGGGCTGCTGGAATAGGATATACTTACACCCACACACAAGCTTTAAGGGAGGCTATAGACATAGATCTAGATAGGCTTGAAACATCAATTACCCATTTGCAAAAATCATTAACTTCTCTTTCCAAAGTTGTATTACAAAATAGAAGGGGATTAGACCTCCTGTGTTTATAACAGGGAGGCTTATGTGCAGCTCTCAGGGAAGAATGTTGCTTCTATGCTGATCATTCTGGAATAGTAAAAGAATCTATGACAAAGTTTAGAGAGGGCTTGGAAAGACATAAAAGAGAAAGAGAGGCCAATGAGAGCTGGTTTCAGTCTTGGTTTAACAGTTCTCCCTGGCTTACCACCTTGATGTCTGCCTTAGCGGGCCCCCTCTTAATCCTCCTCTTAGTGCTAATGTTTGGTCCTTTAATTTTTACTAAAATCATGGCTCTCATTCGATGAAATCTAGGATCCATAACTATGCTCACCCAAGTGGTAGAAAATGTGGCCCAAGAAAATTCCCCCCAAACCCTTGGGTCAATATGGCCCTCCAAAAAATCCACAGCAATCTTTAAGGGGCTCCGCTGGCTCTCCACAGTGGCTGGCTAGCCAATGATGGATAAGATCCCCAGAGGGGGACAACCTAAGACAGGCACAGTCACAAAAAAGCCAACAAGGTTGCGAGCTTAGCCTCCTTCAACTGCCCATTACAGGGTTGTTCTTTTTATAGAGAAAATAGGGGGAGATGTTGCGCTCATTTTTAGGAGTGAACATTATCTGTGAGCCACGTGGTGACTATGGGTGGAGGATGAAGGTGGTGCCCGCGGGAAGTAGGGGAGGCGTAACCCAAGATAGCTCCAAAAGGTTTTTATTGGTCCTCCAGTATTTCCACACTCGTGAACCCTGCGTGATCACTATGCTAAACATGTTAGTACAAAATGCATGCCCACGTGATCCTTTAATTGATTGGTTAGTTCATGGATAGCCCCTACTTGCTTCCTTATATCAATTGCAGTGTGAAGGAAGGAAAGAGAAACAATAATAATAATGTTAAATTTCAGATGGAGAGAACTGACCTGTGGTTACGAGAGGCAGGAAGGGGATGGGGTTTAGTGAGTGGTTGGTTCGTGGACACATGCCACCCAGATAGAAAAAAGTATGTCCTGTGGGTGCACAGCGGAGCCAGGCCTCTGTAATTAACATTCATTTGCTGCATGTCATCTACTGGCTGGAAGAGAGGAGATAGAATGTCATCATCACAAACAAGTCATTCAGTTTTGTAACGATGAATGTGCTAATTACCCTGATGTGATCAACAGACATTGTGCACATATATTGCTATTCAACAGTGTACCCCACAAATATGTAAAATCTAAATGTCTTAAATGAATGAATGAATGAATTGGACATATTGAAAGAAACATATGATCATGAGGACACCATGATCTATGAATACCATTTTGAGATTTGAAATCTACGGTGACGGTGACTGGGAGCTGCTGTTCATGGTCTCATGCAGGTTACAGCCTGACCAGCGGGGAAGGGGAATGTTAAATAAAATTTGTGGGGGGCCAGTGATTTATACTAGGCTTCTGTGCCAGGTCGCACGGACCAAACAAATATGACGTTTTACTGCCATAGCAGAGCTTCAGTTAATTGGAGGAGGCTCTGTAACCAATTAATTAATTACACTGTAAGCAATTATGTTGTTTCTACAGTGCAGTTTATTTTCTACAAATGCTTTAAGAGAATGTGATTGGTGTGGTTTTCTGAACCTGCTGTAGTCTGGAGGGCTGCCTGGTTCATGATTTTTGTTTTGTTCACTTTCTTTCTTTTCCTTTGCTCTGTTTTGTTTTTGTTTGACCAAAGAAACTCAGTTGAAATTTAAAACTTGTCTGTTTCACAAATCTGAGAAATGTATCTACCTGCTCCAAATATAACTGCATGACAGCTTGACTAGAACAAATTACCCTCCACAGCATCCTTTCATGCACACGACTCTACAGCAGCTCCAGGTGCAGGAATGTAAGTGGGGTGTCCCTGAGCTTGCATGTGAAGCCCACCTCACTGAAGGGCGTCCTGAGAGCAGAGACCAAAGCGGATGAGTCCACGTGCTGTAGGAGGGCTCTTTGTTATGATTACTGTCGTCGTTGTCGTGTTGACTGGTGATTACTCACAGACATCCAGTGGGGTGTTGGCCCATCCGAGTGCTGTGCAGCTGCTCTCCCCTCACCCTGGGAGGATGGGGAGGCGGAAGCTTGAGGCTTGTAAGGGACTCAGAGAAAACGTGCTGCCGTGCAGAAGAGAGAAATTGGAGGAAGTGCAGGATGAACGGGGGCTCCTCTGCCTCCTGTTGCTTGTCCATGGGGCTGCCCCTGTGACTCCCTGGTGTCACTCCCTGTACCTCAGTCATAGAGGGAAATTGGAGCCAATGAAGCCAGAGGCACGAAGGCCCTGAGTGTGGAGTGAGTTCGGATGCAGTGAGCATCCCCACGCTCCACCACGTGACACTCCACCCTTCGGCCCCTACGATCTTATCTGCCCGTGTCCTGACAGGGCCCAGGGGACAGGTATCACAAGGTGATTTATCCTCTCAGTTCACTAATGGGCCATGAAACCTAAAACTCAATGTTCAGTTTGTATGCACCCTAGTCCATCCATCCCAGTCGTAATAGGTTGTTGTCAGGAGAGAGCTCAGAGAATCTCCAAACCCATGGTTCAGAATGGGCCACAGACCCCTCACATGTCTGGCTGGGTCACCACCCCTCACATATGGTTCCACGAGCTAGATATTTGGGAAGGATCCCGGGAGCCATTGGAAGATGACATGAGCTAAGTCCTCAGCCTCCTCGGCCGCAGCAGTGGCAGCAGTGGTGGTGGCCTCCTGGAGCATCCCTGTGGCACTGGCAGCAACAGCCTTGCTGTGGCCCATCTGGGGCATCCTGGTGGCAAGGGTCACTGTGCATCAGATCCACCCATCCTTTATATTGAAGTCCAACAACCACGAACGCCTGGGTGTCAGTTAGACAACCCCATAAGCAGACAATATCCAAGGAACACCTGGGCACACGTCGCAGTTACATATTCACGTCAAATGCTCAGCAAGATTCCCGAGGGAGCCTCACCATTTGTCTTCGCTTTCCCTACAATCCACACCTTCAGGGTTCCTCACCATACAATCGACACATTTGGAATCTTCTGTGATGTTCCCTTACCGAGCATAACTGACCCTTGCATTCACATAACCTCAGTACCTACTGTATGTTCTATACACCTTGAGGTCTGTCACCACAGATCTACATTCCTTTCCTGCCATCCCAAAAGTCATTAGCTTGTCCCAGCACCAGCTCAGAAGCCCGAAGTCTCATTTGAGGCTAAAGGTAAAACTCCTTCTCTTTGTGAACCTGTCAAAATCAAAAACAAATTTATCTACTTCAAGGTACAGTGGGACAGACACTGGGTACACATTCCCATTCCAAAAGCGAGGAATAGACAAGAAGAAAGAAAAACCAGGCCCCGAACAGATTCAAAACCCAACAGGGCAAACATGAAGTGCAGTGGAGCATCTGGGCCCCCAAAGCACAGGGCAGCCTCACTCCTACAGCTCCGCTAGGTGAAGCCCATTGAGCCGCCCTGGTACCTGCACCTCTTCCATGCCAGTGCTGACTTTGCCAGCAAACCCACAGTTCTGGGCTCCTGGCGGCACTCCTGCCATCCTGGCTGCACTAGGCACTTCCCCAGTAGATGACCTCTGCTGCAGCTCTGCCCCTGCAGCTGGTCTCTGCCTGGGTCCCCAGGCTTTTCCATATGTCCTCTGGACCCTGGGTGGAGGCTGCCACGTCTCCACTGCACTCATTTTCTACTGGCCTGCAGACTCAACATGATGCAGATGCCACCATGGTTTTCAGCTTTATGCTCCCCAGAGCTGCTGAGGCAGAGTTGCTGTAGCCAGAGCAGCCAGAATGCAGGGCGCAGTTGGATGAGGGCAACGATGCCCAGGTCTGTCCTCCAGAAAAATCTCCATTCTCCTCAGCCTCTGGGTCTGTGATGGGAGGGGCGCTCTTCCAAACTTCTGAAATGCCTTCAGGGCCTTTCTCCCATTGTCTTGGATATTAGCATCCAGCTGCCCCATCCTGGGCTCCTGAGTTACTTGAATCAGCTTGGCATTTGCCCGCAGTTCACTCACAGTCTCAGGCAGTTCTCCAACATTCACTCACACAGTTCCAACAGCTGCATTCACACAGCCCCTCAAGGAGTGGTTGTCCTGCCCTTGCTCATGTCTGCAGCTATCCTGTAACCATTTCCACATCATAATGGAGGCTAACTTGTCCGCCTTTTCACCAGGTGAAAACATACGTGAAATTCTGCAAGGGCAGCCATCCTCAGGTAACCTGCCTATCTGTATGTGGCACTTTTTTCTCGGGTTACTAGGGCACCTGTCAGGCCATCGGGCTTCTGTGGCACCCTGTGAATCGTCTCAGGTTTACATGGCACCCAGCAAGCTTTCCCAGGTATATCCAGCACCCAGTGAGCCATCTGCATGTCAGACAACTGTGACATGTGTTTACTATGTCTTCTCCAGAGCACATCACACCATCCACCCCTGGGTCCCATAGCTGCAGCAGCCAGGGGCTCTGCCTGTTTCTGCCACTTTAGTCTTTCCCAAGCCAACCAATTCGACCTGGGTGTATGGGACATAGGTCGTGAATTGGGTCACCTGTGCGTTGCCTGCCAGTCTGCTTGGTCCCATAGGCTGCTCGTCTTCCACTTTCTGATGAGCAAAAGGTCACCCCAGGAGATGCACAGTCTCCCCCAACTTGCCATCGGGTTGGTCATCCCCAATGTTGGAAGCAGGAGTGACCTGTTGCTGTACTTCGGCCTCCAGGGCAAGTAGCCGTGTTCCCAAGTCTGCTTTCTGTTGCAAATCTTCAGGCCATGTCGCTTCATGGGGTTTCCGGTCCATTTTGGCTCACAGTACAGTGAGCAACAGCCAGACCTGGTCAGCAGGAAAGCAGCCACTGGGGGCCACATGCTCAAGTGCAGCCACATTTCTTGCCACTCCCAAGGGGCTTTCTGCTTCTTTACTTGATTGGCATCCTACCCATGACACCAGTTACTGGCCTTTTTTACCTGCTTGGAATCCGACCGACAACTCTAACTGTCAGGCTAGGCCTCAGAGAACCTTCAAACCCATTGTACAGACTGGGTCACAGGCCTGTCATATAAAGACTGGGTCACATAACCCTCATGTGCCAGGCTGGGTCACCAGCCCCACCCAGAGTTCACATGCAGTTCTGTTAATGCGGATACCCTTCCATGACATCCCTCCTGGACTGGACATTGGCACAAATCCACACACCCCACAGTCTGACCAATTCTGAGCTTCAGCATAGGTGGCAGGCCAGGTCAGAAAAGCATTCACCATTGCTACAGGCAGGACCCTGAAAATGAGGAAGGTACAGAGATAAGACAAAAGGTTGAAAAGGCATGAGAAAAGGTAAGACTTTATCTAATGATAACATAGTTGCTGTTTGATAACATCGGCCAACAGCACCCATTGTTTGGGCATTTTCCAGGGTGGACAGTGCCACACATTTAACCTTTGACATTATCATTAGTTACAATATTATCGTAGCTGTGAGCCTCAACTGGAGGCCACACCAGTAACCTAATTTCTGTCCCCTTCTTAATGAGTGCCATGGGGCCTCTAGTGGTGAGGGAGGCTCCCATTTAGATAAAGAGTGGTTGTGTGTGATGCCAGAGGTAAGGTCTCCCCCAATGCAATGACAACAGCAAGACACCTGGGAGGGGGTGCCACTTTAGTTTCCAGTCTATCAAAGTGTCACCGGGTGGGATGTCCTGTGGCAAATGCAGAACCAGTCCCTCAGCTGCCAGATGGAATGCATTCCCCCTTCTTGTCCTTGCATGTTTAGAGCTGTGGTTATTGGTGTGTGTCCTGAAAGCCAGTCATCCACAGACTTGTGCACTGTGAGGCAGCATTTATGAGTCTTATGGCTTCAGTCACTTGGGAAAACATGCCCTTCTGGTCCTCTCTGGTGCCAACGTTTTCAGTGAAGTTTTCAACATCCCATTCATACGTTCAATGAGTCCAGTGGTGGTGTGTTTCCAAGGCAGATGAAAAGTCCATACTATGATGTGGGCCTCTGACGACTCTTATGCAACATGTCCAGTGAAACGACTCCTGTGATCCCTGTCTACAGGCCAGGACCCCAGACATGTCTACCTGCCATAGAGTGACAGGTGGGTGGAACACCCAATATTCCCTGGCAGGTGTCTTGGGGACATGGTCTCAAATAACTCTGTGGAAAATCCTTGTCTTCAGCCTGAATATCTGAATATTTTATGGGCAGAGCAGTCTCTTCTCTGTGTCCTATATTCTTTGTTGGCCCCAGTGTCTGGAATTTTGATGAGCCCAGTCAGCCACTTCAAAGGGTGTTAGCAAGTCTTATAGCAGAACAGCTGGGGCTGTAGGTAAGGCATCAGCCTCATGAGTGCACAGCAAGGTGGTTGAGGACTGAGCTGACAGTTGCCTTAAGACACCTGGGGTTGTGGCTTGAAGCAGATTCCTCATGTCCCTCCACAATTCCACACCCCAAAGAGTCTTTGAGTATTGTCCAGTCTTGTTGTTGTTTTTGTCGTGTTTTGTGGTTTTTTTTTTTTTTTTTTTTGGTTTTGGTTTTTGTACCACTGTGGCATCCAAGTCGTCAGACCGTTCTAAACAGCATCAACTTGTGAGTCAGTGTGATCCTCACCACTTAAATTTCAGTGCACTGGCTTCTCAGTTTAGTTCTTCCTTCATAGCAGATGATGCCAGAGCACAACAGGATGGCAGAGAAATGGCAGGTGAGTGGATTTCCCTGCTTCTACCATCTCCACACCAGATATCCCAGTGACGGGTGTCTACACCTTCCACCACAGAATGGAGAGGTGGAGCAAAATCTGCTAGTGTTGGGGTGGGGTCCAAATTCATGTATATAACCAGGCCCCAGCAGTGTGTATAGTTCTTCTGACAGCAGACTAGTTTTGTAAGTGTTTTAATGTCGTAATTAGCATGTCATTCCTGCAATCCACTAACATGAGCCCAGACACTCATCAGCTTCAAAAGCATGTCTTTAATCCAGCCACTCACTGGCACGGAGGTGCACACTTCCACCAGCAAGTTGATGTCAAAACTTCAGTCTGCTGCAGTGTCAGATAGTTGGCCAGGATCTGTTCTCAATAGGGCTGTGTATGGTTTTCCTACTTTTCTGTAGCGGTGTCCAGAACCCTAATGGGATGCAGTTCCCATTCTGCTTCCACCATGGACCCCAATCAAATCCCTCTAGATAGACACTAGCATCCATTTTATATCTTACACCTGGCATCAACTTTTCTATGACCTGTACATGTTTGGCAAACAATTTAGCTTTATCAAATGCCTCTTGCTGGGGAGCATTCCTATCCTAGCTACCGACCCTCTTCACTATAGCATCGAGGGGTCTCGACATTTGTGCTAGTTGCATGTTTCCACACATGGATATCCAGATTTCCCAGCACCATTTCTTGAAGAGGCTGTCCTCTGCCCGTTTAATGTTCTTGTGATATTACTGAAGATCAGTTGGCTGTAAACATGTGGGTTGATTTCTAGGTTCTCTATTCAGTTCCATTGATCCACGTGTCTGCTTTTAAGCCAGTACTATGCTGTTCTGGTAGCCATAACTTTGTAGGATAACTTGAAGACCTGCTGGAGGAGACAACAGCATCACAACAATTAAATTCTAGGGGAAAATTTAATCAAATAGGTGAAAATATGTATACTGAG
This sequence comes from Cynocephalus volans, assembly GCF_027409185.1. NCBI lineage: Eukaryota > Metazoa > Chordata > Mammalia > Dermoptera > Cynocephalidae > Cynocephalus > Cynocephalus volans. The sequence continues at coordinate 185,621,995 of NC_084462.1, forward strand.
CACTCTAAAGCATTGATGAAAAAAAGAATGAAAATGACGGAAAAAAAAAACCAACCAAAAAACCTGTGTTCACAGATTTGAAGAATTAATGTAATTGTGAGATTTATACTATGCCAAGCATTAAACACAATCTTTATCAAAATCGCACTTCAATTTTTTACACATAAATGAAAAGAAATTCTAAAATTTGTTTAAAACCACAGAAGACCTCAAATAGCCAAAGCAATTCTGAACTCAACAACAAAGCTAAAGTCCATGCATGATTTTTACATTACAAAAAAGAATGAAAAGTTTTCTACTGAACCTTTTTGAGACTATGTTATAAGACTGTAAGTCATGTTCAACGTTACTGGGAAATATTGGTTTTACCTTTATTGCTTCTTTAGACAACCGTAATCATACTTTGCTGCAAACTGCAAGTCCTGATCTTTCTGCTGGTAACTGTCATTCTGATGTCAATTTGGGTTTCTTAGCCCTTTTGCGCACAGCTCAGGCATGATCCCTTGCACACCTCTCAGGACGCAGCCTGGAGCCTTGACTGTGGTCTGCACCCACATTCATTCTCTGAGCCTGTGCTTTGTGGGTCCCCTTCAGCTACACACCTGCAGGTCAGGTGGTGAGCCAGGTCTCCATGCAGATGCAGCGGCTTCCTCTCCACCTGCTCCTCTCCCTGCTGCTGTCTCCATTGGCTGCTTCCTAGGGGGTTCCCTTTCTGTCTTTAATTCTTCCAAGGCAGAGTTTCAATGTTGCTGGTGTATGAATTCAGCAGGGATGGAGAATTCCAGATTCTCACACCACCAGGACATGGCTGGGAGGGAAAGGGGTGCTGCCTGGTTGTTGGCACTTATGGTGTCCTGTGGACACAGCAAAAACAATTCCGATTCACAGGGACTGCGGTCATCACCTTTCTACCTTCTAGAATGTGATATATAAAGATATTTCATAACCCATCAACAGAAGGATTAAATGATCAATTAAAAATGGGCAAGGAATGGAATACACCTCAAAAGTGAATAAGAGAAATATCTGAAGAGCAAATGAAAAGATCGTCAATGTCATCAGTTATCAGGAAAATACAAATAAAAACACAAGGAAGCACTTCAGATCCACTAAAGTGGCCCCAATTTAAAGGAAATGAAGAAGTATCCTCATGGATATGTGGACATTGGAAAAATTGCAGAGAGCTGGTGTTCAGGCAAAATGGTAGAACTACTGTGGCCACGATTCTGGCAGTTATGTAAACAGTTTAATGCAGAATTTCGCCATGACCCAGTAATTCCACTCCTATTTATAAGCCAAGATAAGTGAAAAGAGGTGCCCAACAGAAATTTCCATGAATGATCACAGCAGCACTATTCACAGGAGCTAAAAAGTGAATAATTCCAAACTTTCACTGACTGATGTGTTGATAAACAAATGTGGTAGAATTGGAAAGTATTCAACTATAGAAACGAATGAGGTACTGACACACGCGACAACAAGAATGAACTTTGAAATCATTACACCAAGTAGAAGAAGCAGACCCAAAAGACCACGTATTATATAATTCTATTTTTATGAAATATGCAGAACAGGTGAATCCATAGAGACAGAAATCATATGAGTGGTTTCTAGGGGCATTCACAGACAGGAATGAAAAGTGACTGTGTGTAGGGTGTGGGCTTTACTGTTGAGGCAATGAAAATGTCCTGTAACTAGACACTGGTGATAGCTAACAAACCGTGTGAAAATATTGTGTCACTAGACTGTATAGTTTAATATGGTGAAAATGGTGAATGTAATTTTATATAAATTGTACCATCACATGCCTTAAAGAAAACATATTAAATTCAACTTGTTTTTACATTAATCGTTTTAAGGTAACAGAAACCACATTTTAAAGGAACCCACAAAAAGCAAATGAAAAAAAACATAATAATAAGATTTCCTGAGAAAGACTTCTAGTGAAAAAGGACTGAAAGGAAACCCTGTTTATCTTCTGCACCTGCTCTTCAGTGGAAATTCCGTACTAAGTGTGCACTGAGCTCCTCCTACCGCCAAGTCCACGCCTGTCTTCCAGCAGAGGTTTGTTTGTATCTGGGCTTGAACTGAATTCCCCTCACTGTATTTCTCACTCAGTAGTACATGGTGGTGTCCTGGGATCTCAGGCCACTCCTAGTTAAAGAAGTTTGGCTCCTGGATGTTTCCCTCGTGATGCTGACTTGGGATTTAAGAGTTGTGCTTCCACACACCTCATATCATACTGACCCACTCCAGTCCCCTTTCTGGAGGCTGGTGGATCCAGTGCCCATCACATCTGGTTAAAGAGAATCAAGAAATAGTGCAAGTGAGGAACAGGTTCTGTGAGGGCCTCACCAGGCACAGCCCTGTTTCCTGCAGCTGCGACTTGGACAGGAAACCTAGGGGTAAGGAGCATCACCATCAGTCAAACACACTGGAAACCCCATGCCCAAGTCCCTTTCCTGAAGTCCCAGAGACACTCACAGCAGGGAGTGGCCACCAGGCAGAGGAGCAGCCCCACGACATCCATGCTCTGATGAAGGGCTCCTGGTGGAAGGAGACTGGGGCTGCTTCTCCAAGGGCTGGGCATTCAGCCTGACACTGGGGTCTGCTTTGCACGAGGGAGGTCTCTGAGGTTATAAGTGTGGAGCAGAGTGGAGGGTGTCGACCTAACCTTCATTTGTGCAGAATGTTTTACCTTTTGCTGCTGAAAGGAAATTTGGAGGCAGAACTTCAAAGACTCTTCTTTGCCTCACTGCCTGGTCATCATCCGGTCTCCAGAAAAATATTAAGAGAAGTGGAAATGGAGAATGCAGAGTTTGTCATCACAGAACATGTAGAAATGCTTCAAGTGATTTCTGGTTCCAGGAGAAGTCCGTGACCTTTTGATCCTCACATGCTCCATTTCCATGTCTGGTCTTTGAAACTGATGGTCAGTCAGTGGCCTCAGTCTCTCTGCACACACATCGCTTATGTGTGACTTCAATAAAACAGTTGTGCTTCTGGAGAATCTTGGAGTTGTTTCCCTTCAGAACAGGCAGACTTTCCTCAGATAGACAGATATGAGTATGTGCCTTTGTGGGGTGTGTGTGTGTATTTTAGAGAAACAGAGAGACAGAGAGACAGAGAGGCCTCTAGTACATCCAGCTTCTCAGAGACAGTTACCAAGGCAAACATATAGACACGAATATCCCTCCACTTTTGGAACAACCACATGGGATTAGAAATATTACTGTGGAAATTTCTAGAAAACTCCATCTTCCTCAGTCTCATTCACAAATCATCTGTTCACACTCCTGCCCCAACACTTCTAACGTCAGTCTTAACGGTCACATCAGACTCAGTCTTGACGTTAATAATCTCATCACTTGCTTCTGCTCAGAGGTGACTCCTCGGTGGTGTTTTCTCCAGGGCAGATCCTCCTGCACCTGCAGACCTGTGAGATGGACACGCTCTGTGCCCTGCCTCCCCTTACCCAATGTACTCTGATGATTCATGTCCAGGATGATGACTATATCCCATCCCTTTCACCTGGGACTCAATGGATCACAGCAACTCTGAATGTCAGCTGGGCATAGGGTGCCAGTGTCAGGGTTCTGGTCCATTTCTACTGTTTGGTGATGACACTGCATGACCCACGGCTTCTGTCTTTGGGATTCTAGTCCCACCATTTTTGGCACACTTTCTTTCTCAATTTGAAATTGTTTGTGTTTGCAGTTGATTATTTCTTTTAGCCCTTTTTATTTAAAATGAACTGCAAGAAGTTGTAAGTTGTGAAATTGTATTAAAATAGATGTACAAATTGCTCCCTTATGACAGTACAAGTCATACAGCAGACGATCTTAGGTAAACACAATAGAAACAATGACTTTGAAATGGAGAAGGTGTACAAATAAAAAATAGGGACTATACATTACATCTGTGTAAATCATCAGATTCCAAATAAGAAAATGGTAAAGTGATTGGAGTAAATGACCTGTTTTCTCAGAGTGTGGGGTTTAAGAAAAATTTAGGCTCAAGTGTAGAATGGTGGAGTAGGTGTAATGGCAAAGATTTGCTCATTGAAATGGAAAATGCAGAAACCTACACACAAAAAAGAAAACAAACAAACAAACAAATAAGAAACAACAACAACAAAAACATGCTCACAGACTTGCTCTGCACCTGCTCCAGGTGCTGGGCCCTTTGGGCAGAGGGTCAGGAGTGCCACTCTAGATCAGTCCTGTGTCACCTTCTAGGGTTCTTGCTGCTTTCCCCAGACCAATGTTGTGGAGATTTTCCTCTGTGTTTTACTCTAATAGTGCCATAGTTTCAGGACTGAAATTTAATTATTATTCCACTTTGAGTTGATTTTTGTGTAAGGGTGCAATTTCATTCTTTTGCATGTGGATATCCAATTTTCCCAACAAAATTTTGGAAGACATTTTGCTCTTCTCATTATGTGTTCTTGCCACCTTTGTTAAAAATCAGTTGAACATAAATGTTGGGTTTTATTTCTGGGCTCTCTGGACTATATGTCTGTATGTCTGTGTGGATGTCATCACCATACTGTTTGGATTATTTTAGCTTTATAATAGATTCTGAACCATGATTAACTCAGAGTTATCTCTGGGATGCAAAGACGGTTCAAAAGAAGCAAGTAAATAAATATGATAAATGCCATTACAGAATGAAGGGGAAAAACCTATAATCATCTCAACAGAGGCAGAAAAAGGACTTGACATCCTTCAATATCTTTTTAATAACAAAAATTTCAACAAATTAGTGGTAGACATATTATCCTTCACTATATTAACGGTGGTATAGGACAATCCCACAGCTAATGACATGCTTAACAGTGAAAGTCTGCCTTTGTTAAACATGATCAGAATAAGAACTTCTCTCACCACTTCCTTTCAACATAGAACTGGAAGTCTAGCCAGAACATTGAGGTAATAAAAATAAATAAATGGCATCCACTTATGAAAGGATAATAAAAACTGTATGTTTGCTGATAACATCATCTCATATATAAAAACCCTAAAGACTCTGCCTGTTAACTGTGAGAACAAACAAACACATTTAGTAATATTGCATCCTAAAAAATCAGCACATAGAAAGCAGTAGTGTTTCTATACACTAACAATAAACTATCTAAACATAAATCAGTAAAACAATTCTATTTACAATAGCATCAGAAAAAATAATTAAATTCCTGGGAAAAAATGTAACCAAATTGCTAAAAGATTTGAATATTGAAAACTCTAAAGCATTGATAAAAACTTGTAAGTAAAGGGCAGACACAAAAGTGCAGATCAAGGAAGCTACAGAGCACCTAACAGGATGAATCAAAGCAAAAGAAATGAAGCACAAACACGCACATGCACACACGCACATATGTACACGTACACACACATGCGCACACACATGCGCACACACATGCACACATGCACATATGTACACGTACACACATGCACATATGTACACGTACACACACATGCACACATGCACATATGTACACGTACACACACATGCACACATGCACATATGTACACGTACACACACATGCACACATGCACATATGTACACGTACACACACATGCGCACATGCACATATGTACACGTACACACATGCACACATGCACATATGTACACGTACACACACATGCGCACATGCACATATGTACACGTACACACATGCACACATGCACAAATGTACACGTACACACACGTGCACACACGCACATATGTACACGTACACACACACATGCGCACACACATGCACACACACACACATACACACCCATGACCAAGATGTTAAGTGTTATAACATTAAATCCTCAGAACATACCTAACGTGGTCAGGCTAAGAAACGCTTACACATAAAAGAATAAAGGTAAGAATTACAGCGGATTTCTCGTAAGAATCAAAGCCAACAAAAATTGAGAGATTTGAAATGTTTAAAGTTTTGGACGCTTCAACCAACACCACCTGGGACTCTCAATTCAGCTAAATGATCCTCCAAGAGTGACAGAGACCAACAATGCCTCGTATCCACCTTCCATCCAGAAAGGAATAAATATTTGATATAAATTGAATAGCACAGCAACTATAGCCAATAAGAATAGATTATATATTTCAAAATAGCAAAGAGTGAATTTCAAATGTCTCACCACAAAAATAAAATGAGGTGATAAATACGTTGATCACTTTGACCTAATTATTCCACATTATATACGTTTATCAGAGCAACACATAGTTCCCCACAAATGAATACAATTATGATGTGTCATTTAAGAAAATATTAATAACAAATGTGAAGGAGAAATAGCCTCTCTCAGACCACACAGTGGTGAAGGATCAAGGCGTCCCTCAGAATCACGAACGAGGTGAGCACAGCTGCCAGCACAGCTCCTATTGGACACCTTCAATGTGACAAGTGGATGTAAACAAGCAACAATCACGAGGACACACACACGCAGTCCTTGACCTTCGGGTGCGACATAAGGGGTCTGGTTTCAGGTCTTGCACATAAGAAGCTTGGACGTCATCGCTCCCATCCAGACAACAAGAAAATCACTGAACAGACAGAAAATCAGTGACTCTTCTTAAATACCTAAAAGAAGGGACGTTACAGGGTTCACTACTGTCCCCAAATTGAAGATGCAATCAGGAAGACACAGAGGGTCACAGCTGGTCTGATCAGAAACTCATGAGCAGAAACCTGTGTGTGGTCCAGGATGGGGGAAGATACACCAGAGCTGTAGGTGAAGGATTGCTGGAGACTCAGGGTGGGGAAATCTGAGAGTTGGGTCCGTCCCAGGGGGACAGTCTTAGAGATCCCAACCTTTTAAACTCCACCTCAGCGGTGCGATGAGGTTCTCAATGAAAATACCATAAAAGAACCCTCATGCTCCCTGCAGAGAAAGGGGGAAGGAGCCATTCTGAGATTCACCAGAGCAGGACGCTCTTCAGAAGGTCACCTCAGGAGAAACTAATTTAGCTGATCCCAAGAGGTGATTACTTCTTCAGAGCATAATTGAGCACAGAGAAGAGAAACACCCAACTCTGTCCCCTTCCCTGAGAGCCTTCCAGTCTTGCCTAAGAGCCTCATGAAGGGAGAAGCGCCTGTGAACGTCACAGCCAGGACACGGCTCACTAAAGGACAGAGCTCGTCATAGGACTGTGCAGTGCTTCCCTACCACCCACACTACCCACACCTTACACACAACGTTGTGATCTGACAAGTTGTGACCCTCTGTGTCCTCCTGACTGCATCTTCAATTCGGGGGACAGGAGTTCACCCTGTGAACTCACTTCTTTTACAGATATAAGAAGAGTTACTGATTTTCTGCGTACTAACAGGGAAAAACTAAAACACCACATGCACCTTAGACACTATTTAAGAAGTCTCTGAAAACCTAGTCCACAGAGGAGACACAAACAAGGACACCAGGGGACATTTTATCCAGTCCGTAGCTTGCCTTGTCATCCTCTTTTCAGTGACTTTTGCAGAGACAGACTTTCTAATTAATAGCTCCAGCCTGTCAATGTTTCTTCCCTGCGTTGTGCTGTTGTCTCACCTCCATTGCATGTGGTATTTTCTCTTTTTATGAAACATTCGTAAGCCGTAGGTGCCTGCTCAGCACCACGTGAGGTCCCTACCTTCAATGATCAGCCTCATTACTGGCCCCTCATCTGCACCTGCACAGGAGACTTGGTAAGAATTGAGCAGGGACCTTGACTCAGGAAGCTGAGTGTCTAGGGACAGATCTAGTGAGAATTTAAACAGTGGTAGACAGAGGATGGTATTAGGGCAAGTGTCCGTGATGTCTGAGGGACAGCAGAGAGTGGGCAGGGAGCAGGGCTCTGTCCAGCTGCTTCTCAATATGCACAGGGAATCGCCCCAGGGAACCTGAGATACACAACTTAGGACACAGTTCCCAGGGCTGCTTTGAGAGGCCCCACCCAGAATGCAGCCCAGCAGGGCCCTGGTGGGAATTTCTCTCTGTGCTTGTCACCCTGAAACCTCCACAGAGAAGTGTAAGAGCTGTGTCTGGCCCCCAGGCAGCTGCTTCTCCATCCAGGACACTGGAGGATGGACAGAGAGAGGGACACATACTGAACAAATGTGTCCACAGTGTGAATGAGTATCCAGAGGATAGACTGCCCCAGGCAGGACACGGACCCCATGGACAGAGTTCCTGAGGGATGATCATAACCATGTGGCAGCACGTGTGCTTCACTGAGGAAAAAGACCACTTAGGGACACTGTGCGCCTGGACTGAGCTAACCTTTAGGGAAAAATATTGTTGATCACGTGAAGATAAGAATCTTTACAATGATTTGTGTGTCAGGAAAGAGAACAGGTCATGTTCACACCTGAGAAATAAAAGGTCCCAGTGAGTGGAAACATCTTATCTACAAATGAGGGAAGTTACTTCAGTCTGTGTTGCCTGCAGTGAGAACATGGGAATTAGAGTCACAAAGAACAAAGCAGGAAATGACCCTGAGGGACATCTGGGAGTCAGCAGAACAGAGGAAACCTCAGATCCCAAGAGGAACGCCCCATCCCCTCTCTGCACCTGCTCCATGGGGAACAGGAGCTGGGTGGGCCTTGAGCGCCCCCTGCAGCCCAGACCCCTCCTGTATCCTGCAGGGAGGTTTGTGCCTGGGCTCACGCTGTCTTCCTGTCACTGTGTCTCTTGCACAGAAATACACGGCCGTGTCCTCATCGGTCACAGAGCTCAGCTGCAGGGAGAACTGGTTCTTGGACGTGTCTCTGGTGATGGAGGTGCGGCTCTTGACGGACGGGTTATAACCTGTGCTTCCACTATAACTAATGTATCCCATCCACTCAAGGCTCTTCCCCGTGGGCTGGCGGATCCAGTGCCAGGAGTAACTGCTGCTTGTGATGGAGTCACCAGAGACTGTGCATGTGAGGGAGAGGGTCTGCGAGGGCTTCACCAGTCCTGGGCCCGACTCCTGCAGCTGCACCTCGGACAGGACACCTGGAGACAAGGAGAATCAATCACTGTCAGTCACTTGCAGGCACAACCATATCGTAGACCCATGTGTGACATCTGAGACACTCACCTTGGAGAGCTGTCACCAGGCAAAGGAGAAGACCCCACAGTCTCATCTTCTGTTAGATCTCAACTCTGCCTTCCCCAGACACCTGAGCCCTGTCTGAGGACAGACCTGTGAGCTTCCACCACCCATGAGTCTACATTTACCCTAGAGCTTGAAGGAAAATTTGCATGTGGGAGAGCTCTGTCCTTATAAGCGGTAAGGAACTGAGGTGGGACTTCTGCATTTTTGATGGGCCTATATTCTATTATTTTTTGAAAATTACATGACATATAATTATCAGATGTGAAAGACCACTCCATAATGTGGCCCCAGATTTCTTAGCCCAGATCTACCTTCCTTCTGCCTTCTCTTGTGCCTTGTCTTGGGCCCAGCCCAGCTTTTCCCACAAACTCAAGCTCTGGGTCGTGCTTTTACAGTTCTGATCGCAGCACAACCCCTGCTTTCTTTCCCTGCACCCTCTCCTGTCATGTGCTTCTCATCACATCTGAGAGCTTGTTACATTGTTACATGGTTGCTGTTCCATGAGTTCCTGGCCTGCCTTGTGCTCTGTCCAACATGTGATACAAGACACAGCACATGGGAACCCACAGGGACTCTGCAAAATACAGCATCCTGTACATGACTGAGGAAACTGATTCTCACTGTTTGGAAAAGATAAATGGACTCTTTTAAATGCACCTTAACAAGGTAAATCCTGTGCTCCTAATGTGTTCGAATTTTCAACAGAAATTCAGTTCTCAGCCTTATTATTTTAAACATTGATGTAATTCTTTCATTTAGTCCTACAATCACATCAGATATCCCCGCTTGTGAAAATATCAATCACAATGGTTAACATGCAAGCAGTAATAATATCCCTAATATGAAAGTTTAAAAACACACTTCCCTTTGATGTCGCTGCATTGGGGCCCATGACAGCCACTCCATGACTGTGGTCACTGCCCTCTGAGATGCCGCCCACCACAGAGAAAGAGGCCAGGGGCTGTGCTGGATGCTGTGCTGTGTCTACTCCTGTGAGCCCCCTCTCTGTCCCAAGAGCAGGTCCATGTCATGGAGGGACAGCCCTTGAAGGCTCCTGAGTGGATTATAAGCCAGGAGCTGCTGATGGACAATTCGGGGCTGATTCTTCAGTTCTTGTTAACTCATGAATTTTGCTGAGATTTTACCAAAATGGTAAAAGACCTGAAAAAAGACAAAGGAAAACAAACACACTGAAATGACAAAGCAAGTATCAGACCCAGGATAAGATGTGACATAGGTTTTGGAATTATCAGAGAGGAGATTTAAAATAACTAGGTGTATGTGCAACTCTGTTTCGGTTCATTTCTCAACCTTCAGCTGACAATGCAGAGTCCCAGCTGCCCATGTCGATTTACCCAGGATAATTTATCAGTACGTTCTGCCTAGTGTAGCAAACGCTCCAGCATCTCAGTGCAATAAAGTTTCAAGAACAAATATGTACTGTTTGCTCATTTCTACTCTAATGTGTCCAGGAGGGAAGTTGCGGTGAGAAGAGGTGTCTGATTCATAACGTCACTCAGGAACCCAGACTCCCACTGGTTTGAGACCCAGAACCTACAGCTTGTGGACTGATGCTTAATAGAAGACAGAAGGAGAGGGAATGATGAATTTCAGGTGGACTATTTTTTAACTGTTGTAAATACACTTACCATGAGCTCTTCTCTGTTAACACATTGTAAGTGCACAATGCGGTATTGTTAACTGTGGGTGCAGTGCTATAGAGCAGATCCCTAGAACTTGTTCATCCTGTGTAACTGAAGCTTTGTATCTGTTAAACTTTAATATAATTATCCAGGCTGTGACTGTGTATCTGTGTAGCTTTCCTTTGGCTTAATTAATCATATGGTCCTGACTTACATCAAAAGATCAAAAACGTATGTTGTCTGTCAACTCTGCATGCAAGAGGACAACAGGTGTTTGGGGGAACTGAAGGGTAACACACTAACCATGTATCACTTGAGTTTCTCTCTCTCTCCTGCCCCTACACACACACACACACACACACACACACACACACACACACACACACACACACACTCACCAGTGGTCTTTTTGGAAAATCTAACTTGAGCGATGCCTCTGATTGATGCTGAGCAATTCCTTGTAACATACACAAATGTGAAATGTGAAACTTCACAGCCCTGTTCTGACATATGTCACCGTGTAGAGGAAGAATCTCCCAAGGTACAGATTCAGCAGGACAGCCCTGTGTGTTGTGGACAGTGAATCGTCGCTGTTCCTTGTATCATAATTTTCCTGCTAGTCTCATATACATGTTGCATATTAACTTGCATTAGGAGTGTTTGTGTTTTGTGGATGGATCTATTTTTTCTTTATTTAAAGAAAAAATAATATTCAAATTCATTAAGCAGGACTCTCACACCAATGAAAGGATAAAATATATTCAAAAAATGTCTTATATAGAATGTCAGAAAAGGGAGAAAAAATACTAGCAGAGAGAATTTTATTATGCTTTAAATGATACAATATTAAACACAATGACTATACAAATAATAACCATAATGAGCAGTATTGATATGTTTAATGAATCAGTAGGCAAACCTAAACAACAGCAAAAAAATAAATTACTAAACAGCAATGGCATTGGAGACCAACAGAGAGGTGACTTGAGGTTTTATCTCATGGATTTAGGAATTATAGGGATCAAAATTCTGAGCATCACTAGACTTAGATAGGACACAGATTTGTACGTTATTCTCTTCTGAAACACAAATATAGAAGCAAGAGAGAGAGAGAGAGAGAGAGAGAGAGAGAGAGAGAGAGAGAGAGAGAGAGAGAGAGAGAGAGACAAGGAGAGGGAAAGAGAAAACTATCATGGTGAAAAAAGGTAAAATGTTCAAGAATCAGACCTACAAGGCAAGGAAGAAAGGGGGTCATGGATTGAGAATAACCTTAGAGATCAGAAAGCAACACACCCCATCACGTCAAAATGTGCACGTAACTGTGTTAAATTTCTCTGCCATGAAAAGGTATGACGTTCCATCATTCACAACAACATGGATGACCTTGGAGAAAATAATGTTGAGTGAAATAAGCCAAGCAAAAGGGAAAAAATGCCACATGTTCTCCATCATAAGTGAGAAGTAAGAGAGAACGAAGGAAGGAAAGAAAAGCCACAGGGGTGCATTGGTCTTGCAGAGGGACAGAGCAGACCTCGGGTTGTGGAATGGGGTGGACAAGACAGAGGGGGAAGGACATAAGGGATTAATTGTGCGGGGGACATGAGGAATAATCACAATTCGTAGTAATAGGCATGCTAATAGTACTGATCTGGCCACCACATTTTGGGCACAAGTGCCGACGGTAAGCTTTGTACCCTGTGAATATTCATAACCAATAAAATAAAATAGAAAATAAAAAAATACTGAATAAAAGAAGTAAAAGGCAAAATGAGAGCTTTTATTGCAAAAAGTGCATGCTTGCGGCAATATCTGCAGTGCAAGTTTGTATGTATTTGAAGGTAAGATGTTTGGGAATGCATGACCTGAAATCAGCAATGAAAATATTGTCAGAGAAAAGCTGACATAAAACACCGATGTTATGACGAGGCTTTATTGAAGTTCAATTATGTCTGAAGATAATGCCCTAAACTGCATGGCTGTGGTACTTGGTAACAAATCAATCACCATGTTACACTTTTTCAGGGTCTTCCCATCAGACTTTCTAACATGGGATAATTCAATTCAATTTCAAATGTAACAGGGTCATGAGGAAACTAGTAAAAGGTTAAAAATACTCAGTAACACTTTTAATTTCCTCTTTAATTACAAAAGTGAGATCGACACTGGTTGATTTTTTATTTGTATGTTATGTTGTCAGACCTTGGAAGTTCACATTCCACATTCCTGGTAAATTTAGAACATGACTGTATTTAAAGGAAAGGCACAAATGATTGTTTAAAAATGTTTCCACTAATACTGACCCTCAATTGAAAGGATAAACATACCCTGCTGTCCTGTGTCCAGGTTCATAAGTAGAAAACTCAGCTCATTTGCTTATGTAATTTATTAATTTTTCCCTAAAAGTGTTTTCAGTGCAAAGTTCCTATCTCCATCTTGCTTCAGGTCTGTTCCCAAATTTTCAGGCTCAGAGATATTTGTATGTGTCCTCTGACCACTGAGGACACCAAGGATGATGGTTTTGACCAGAATACTCAGCCCATTCCCTGTCTGTTGTCTGATGCCTGCCCCCCATGGGACTGTCCACCTCAGTGCTCTGCAGCTTCTGAGGCCATCTGGACGTCATCTGACACCAGGTGTGTGTGTTGTGAGAGGTGTCCTGGGATCAGCAGATACTTTGTCCTTACAGAAAAAGTGTTCTCAAGAAAGCTGCTTGATGGCTACAGACAATTTTAAGTAAATATTAGATAAATGTTTCTTTTAATCACAGATAAGTGAGAACATGTGGAATTTCTCTTTCTGTGCCTGACTCATTTCATGAAGATAAAAATAAATAAATAAATACACAATTAAACTGTGGGGAGGAGAAGACACAACAATTACAATTCCTTGTGAAGTTGTTACAACAAGTGAACAGATATGAGGTTGTTGGGAGGGGGCGAGGCAGGGGGAAGGGAGGTTTTGGTAATGGGCCTTAATAATCAATACATTGTATATTGATAAAATAAAACAAAATTCAAAAAATGTTTCTATGAATCAGCTCTACTTGATATAGACAAATTGGTTACTATGTTAAATCAGCACTGGTGGTGAATCTTTTCAAAGAGAGCTAATATTGCTTTGGTCATATGTAACTAGTCAACAAGGTAATCCTGGGAATTTCTGAAGGTGGAACATGGCCATGAGACAAAAGGGCTCTGGACATCTGCAGGGGGATTTTCTTCAACTTCCTTCCATTCTTCAGAGGATTCAGAGGTGTTTTATTTACTACCTGCCTCTTTTCTCTATGTCTTGATATAATCCATTGGCAAAATGTTACAGCTCTTTCAGTTGATAAAAAGCTGCTTTATTTTGTGTTTCCAACCTGTGATATGAAAAAAATTACATAAAGTGAGCTTGTCAAAATTCTAAACACAAGAGCACACACATATGAAACTCAGTCATGACTAGGAATTTTTTATTGAGGATGTACGTAATTACACATAATTTACATAAATTTATTCAAGGTGAACCATGGCATGAGTCTCTAGTGATTATATAAGACAAAAAATGGGCAGCCTCATTGGTGCTTTTTTATTGTTCCCATTAGGGACTTCTGTCCCTGTGGACACATGACACAGTTCTACTCATGGAGGCAGGAGAGATGGTCTGCTGGGGCTTTCCTAATTCTTCAGAAGGGCATTTCAGAAGAATGATCCCCTTTCTTGTATAAAACAAAATACCATCGTTATCTGTGTGTGACTGGAAAGTCATTCATGTCCACACTTGATAAGAGCGAACTGTGTCATGAAGCTAAATTGTGAAGCTTATTAGTGTCTAACATTGAGAAAACTAATTAACTGGATACATGAACTGTTGAAATACCTGAGTCTGGATCCATTCTCATATGTTCTTCTTGTTTCACTACCTTGTGATTTGTGTCATTGTTTAGTCAGTTCCAGTCACCTCTGTTTACTTTCTGCTGAAACAGAGCACATAATCATCTAGAGATGTTAAGATTAAAAGGAAAATGAATAACTGACTTGAAAAATAACCTGAGTTCGAGGTCAGGTACCAATTACTTTGTTGTTAGTAATACAGGTAGAAGTTGTGAATAAATGCTTTGTGCTCAAAATAATTTTATCGTATTTATGGCAATTCCGCACATTTCTTAGATTTATTAGAGACTCACATTGAGAACCTTGAAATAATTATTTTGGGTTTATTAATTATGCCATTATAACACAACTGGTTATTTTATTAACCAGGAATTGCTATTCCAATGTTATCTTTACATTAGACTAAGATCCTCTGCCTTATGTAAAATAACTCCAGATGACAGAAAGTATTTCACTTATTACAGCTCATAAATTAGCCCAAACAGGAATAAGCACACGTGATTTTGGAGAAGTGCACGTCTGTGAACACTTTGCAAACAAAGGGGATTCTCACATCATCCGGTAAAAAACATTAAAACAGACAAGCTCAGGAACTTTCAGAGCCGCTCCTATATCCCAATTACTTGGCTGTCTGGATGCTCTCAGGACACACACACAACTCTGGTCACCTCAGTAGAACTCAGGTCATTTGCACATTCATGAGGTGGAGTATTTTATAGTTCAATAACTAGCTCGGCCTCAGAGGAGGAGACCGATGGCACAGGGGCCACGCCACAGTGAGAGGCTGCGGGTCCAGGTCCTAATCCACCTTGAGGGCATGCATCTCCTGCCTCACCCCTGAGCTCAGAGCAAGCAGAGCTCCCCTCTCTGAGGAACAAGACCCCCCAGGACACTCGTCTCACTGTGAACCCACATCTGAGTATTATGGAGACACCTCGATCATTTATGAGCCTGTCAGTGTCGCTATTGCTGAGCTGTTGCACTGACCCCATGCTGGCCTCACCAGGCACCAGAGCAGCCTCTGTAACTCAGAGAGAGTGACCATGAGTGTCCAGCAGGACTCATGGGTGGCTGTGAGATCTATTGGGCACTTCTGAGTTTGTTTCCCTGCACCTGTCTGGGTGACCTATGATCCCAGGCTGTTCAGTAGAAAGACCCCTGATTCTCAGAATAACCATGGACTGTGTGATCCAGGGCTGGGTCCCTGATTATATTGACAAGAAGTTGAATGGGGCACTTCATAAACAAATATTTTCCAAAATATTACTTGAAAATTCTGTTTTGAATTAATCTGAATCTTATCCCCAACTCCTCATAATAAAATGTACACGGTATTTACATAGTTACCATTCATGCACATTGGTCCTCATAATAAAATGTACACGGTATTTACATAGTTACCATTCATGCACATTGTTCCTCATAATAAAATGTACATGGTATTTACATAGTTACCATTCATGCACATTGGTCCTCATAATAAAATGTACACGGTATTTACATAGTTACCATTCATGCACATTGGTCCTCATAATAAAATGTACACGGTATTTACATAGTTACCATTCATGCACATTGTTCCTCATATCACTAATCTATTTATGATCAATTCAGGTTCATTCATCTGCCACCATCTCTGAATCACCACTTTCCTGTCAAACACCCAGGCCAGGTAACATCACTAGACCTGAAATCTGAATGCCCTGTTACTGCGATCAGTGTGTAACCCAAAATTCTGCACCATTTGAATTAATGAAGGCATCCCTGTACTCCAGAATTTTACTAGTGAGACACCTAGGAGAACTAAAAATTCCTTCTAAATATTGCTCTCCTTGCATTATCGTTTCAGCTGAATGCTCCCGGTAAAATAAAATATTGTAGGAACATCTGCACTGGTTTAAATATTTGCATTTATGTCAGTATTTTTGAAAGATGACGCTCCAGGCCTTGACAGCCTCTTCCCAGCCACCTCTGCACATGCTGGAGCCTGTGCTGGGCGTGTCCTGAGCACTCCCTGCAGCCCAGTGCTGGCCCTGCAGTGGAGGATCCTGTCTGGGCTCAGGGTGTGTTATCCTCACAGCGTCTCTATTGCAGTATTAAGGGTCTGTGCCACAGCTTCAGAGTTTTCTTTCAGGGACACCATATGCTTTTGTCAGCATTTCTTAAGATAGTGAATTGGTCTCACTAAACCCAAATGCTCGGTAGAGAAAAAGCAAGTGAACGTTTTATAAAACTACCTGGAAGCCTGTTCCCTGGAGCTGGCAGATGCAGTGACATAGTTGACACTCACGGTGAGTCCAGAAATTCTCTGGGGCTTGGGACAGTCTCTTATCTCCTTCAGGGTTATCTTGCAGATGGTCATAGCAGAAAACACCTGAGTCTACAGAATTATGGGGCTCAGAGCCCACTCCACAGCTAATAATGCACGTAAATGAGCACACACACACACACACACACACACACACACACACACACACACACGGGCTAGTGTTAATGGTAATGGGCAGGAAATATGTACTTCTTGTCTGTATCTTACATGTAGGTAGTGCCTCTACACTGACCCTGGGCTTAGGATTGTGACTCACTTTGTCAAACAGAACAAAAGTAAACAGAATGCCAGTGTAGACTTGGGAAGTACACACATTGTGGGATTTCCTGCTCTCCCATCACACAGGAACTCTCTAGATGCCCGTGAGATGGGACCAGGGTCTCCCTGAGGAGGGCCAGACATACAAAGCCATGCCCAGTCAGTGCAACCACACTGAGCACCCTGACATGATCAAGTGGGATTCTTCCAAAGGATGCAAGGATGGTTCAATATACTCAATTAATAAACATGATTCATTACTTCAAAAATTTAAAAAATATCAAGAACAAGAATCATATGGTCATCTCAAGAGACATAGAATAAGCATTTGATAAAATACGCAATCCCTTCATGATAAAGACTCTTCACAAATTAGGTATAGCAGGAAAAAATAAAAATAAATAAAAACTAGTAAAAGCCAAACATGACAAACCTACCAAAAACATCATCCTGAATAGAGAAAAAACAAAAGTTTTTGTTTGTTTGTTTGTTTGTTTTTCTTTAAGAGCAGGGAGAAGACAAGGATGGCCACTGTCACCTCTCCTATGTAACATAGTATCGGAAGAGCTGGCCAGAGCATTCAGAGAGGACTAAGAAGTAAAGGGAAACTCAATTGGCCAAAACAAAGTCGAATTGTTCCCTTTTGCAGATGACATGATCTTATATAAAGAAAAACCTAAAGAATCTAGTAAAGAACTCTTAGAAGTGACAAGCAAATTCCATAAATTAGTCTGAAACAAAATCAATATATGTAAAATACAGTAGTGTTTTAATACACCAAGAACAAACTATCAGAAAAGAGATTGAAAAAGCAATCCCATTTACAATACTCACCCCAAAATAAGATACCTAGAAATATATTTAACCAAGGAAGTGAAAGATCTCTACAACGAGAACTACAAAACAATGCTGAAAGAAATTAAATAGGACACCAAAAGACGGAACACCATATCATGTACATGGTTTGGAAGTGTTAATGTGAAAATGTCCATACCACCCAAAGGTATATACAGTTTCAATGCAATTGCATTCTTCAGAGAAATAGAAAAAACAACAATCCTAACGTTCATATGGAACAACAAAAGACATCAAATAGAATCAAAAGGAAAAACAAACAAATGGGATTATATCATACTAAAATCTTCTGCATTGCAATGGGAACATTCAACAGAATGAAAAGATGACTTACAGATATGGAAAAAATTACAAAATATTCATCCAACAAGGACTAATATCCAGAATATACAAGGAATTCAAACAACTTCACAGTAAAATACATATGTACACATATATGTAAAGTACATATGTGCATGCATACTTTAAAAATTGACAAAGGTGCTGAATATGCATTTGTCAAAAAAGACATACAAATGGCCAACAGTCATGAAAAAATGCTCAACATCACTAAGCATCAGGGAAATGCAAATGAAAACCACATTGTGACATCACCTCACTCCAGTTAGACTGGCTAAAATCAAAAAGACACAGAATAACAAACGCTGATGAGGATGCAGACAAATGGGAACACTTCTAGACTTCCCATGGAACTGTTAGTTAGTTCAGCTGTTATGGAAAACAGAACGGCCATTTCTCAAACAATGAGAAGTTACAGTGGGGTTGTTTGAGATCCTTACATATTCTGGATATAAATCCCTTGCCAGGTGTATATTTTGTAAGTACTTTCTCCCATTCTGTAGGTTGTCTTTCTGCTCTGTTGATTGTTTCCGTTGCTGAGCAGAAGTATTTTTATTTTCACATAGTCCCATTTGTTTAATTTTCTTTTGTGGCTTCGTTCTTTTAATGTACTGGATTACTTTTATTCATTGCGTGTGTTGAACGATCTTTGCATCCAGCATTAAAGTGAACTTGATCTTGCTGAATAATATTTGCAATAAATTTAATCTTTGTAAATATGTTAAGACTATTTTAGTGGCCTAACATATTATCTATCCTGAATAATTTTTCATGTGGGCTTCAGAAGAATGTGCGCTCTGCCCCTGATGGATGGAATGTTCTGTTCACTGTTTTTAGGTCCATTTGGCCTTAGATGTAGTTCAAGTCTGATGTTTCTTTATTGAACTTCTGATTGAATGATCTGTTTTTGAAAGTAGGGCATTCCAAACCCACTGTGACGATTGCTGTATATTTCTCTCCAGGTCTATTAATATTTATTTACAAATTTATGTCTGCATACACTCTCTATGTATGTACTTATATACACATACGTATTTGAGTTGTTAAATGTTCTTGATGAATGAACTGCTTTATTATTATGAATAGCTTTTTAATCTCTTTTTACAATTTCAGACTTAAACTCTATTTGGTCTTAAGTAAGTGTAGCTGCCCCTCCTATCTTTCAGATTCTCCTTCCTTACATCTCCCTTATTCCTTTCACTGTGAACATTTTGCGTGCTATTCTGCTAATCTATGTCTTTGACTGAAGCGTTAATCCATTTACATTCAATGTATATATTGATAGGTGAGGACTTACTATAGCCTTTTCATTTATTTATTTTTCGGATTTCTCTGATGATCCTGTGATTCTGTCTTTCTCTCCTGCGGTCTTCCTTTCTGACTTGATGATATGCAGCATCAGTATGCTTTGATTCCTTTCTGCTTCACGTTCGTGTGTCCCCTATAGCTTCTTGCTTTGTGGTTAGCATGAGGTTCATACACAACATGCAGTAGTTATCAAAGTTCCTTTGGTTGCAATAACAACTTACTTTTGATTGAGAAGAACTCAGCAATTAACTCCCCTCCGACACATTTTATGTTTTTGATGTCCCAATAGATATTTTACCTCGTGCATTCCTTAGCACATTATATCTCCATATAATACAGTTTTTTTTTCAGAATGTGTGCTCTTTTGCATGATGGAAAAGTTGAGAAATCTTAAGTTGAATCATCATAAGTCAGAGACTGTGCATCTTTCCACATGCTGCTAGACGGCACATTTTCTGTGAGAAATATACAGAAAAATTACTATTTATTTAAATCTAATTTAAATTCACATTGCATTAGCATCTCTGAAATAAGAAGTGCACACTTGCCACTGTACTTTTTCATTGTTATATATGACATTGTTAAAATTTTAAATGTGTTAGTTAATTTAGTTAACATTGCATAAGACATTCAAGGTCACCGATGCCCTCATCATGAAACTAACATGCAGGTAAGAGCCACCGTGCACTGAAGAAGAATTTAAAAGGGCTGTTTTTTTGTGTTGAATTTTATGAATTTTTCATATATCTTGTGTACTAAGAGTTATAGCCTTGTGCGTGTGTGTGTGTGTGTGTGTGTGTGTGTGTGTGTGTGTGTGTGTGTGTGTGTGTGTGTGTGTGTGTGGAGAGAGAGACTGGCTATTACAGGGACCCAACCATGTGACATTTGTGTTATAAGGCTACACTCTAACCAAATCAGCTCAGTGGCAGCCCCTGTTTTCAGTTATAATACACATTCTCCACCTTTCCCTACATTCTTACAAAGAATGCACGTTTCATTTGAATTCAGGATACATTAATTTCCTCTAAGAGCACTCACTGTTGTGGATTGCTCTCTCAGCCCTTCTTCATATCTAATCCACATCATTGGCAATCATAGGTATTTGACTGCATGTATGTCACCTGCTCATTGGGGACATTGGTTATATACATTTTGGGTGTTCAATTGATACATTTTGATATACACATACATTGTAAAATGATACACCAATGAGAGTACCAAAGTATCTATCACTTCATACACTTATCACTTGTATGTGTATCTCGAGAACAGTTCACATATACCCTCTTAGAAGTTATCAAGTATAAAATACACCATTAGTAACTAATGTCACAAGGGTGTACATCAGATCTCCAGAAGTCATTCATCCTGTTAAATAAAAGCTTTGCGACCTTTTCCAGTATCTCTCTATTCCTACAACTCCAATTCTCTGAAAACCACCGTTCTGCCCTGTGAATTTCACTGCATATATGGGGTCTGCTCATTGGGGACATTGGTTACATTTAGGGTCACAAGCCTGTCTGGTCCATTACCTAATCACTGCGTGACACTAGCATCTCTTGGTCTTGTCCACCAGGTGCTGTGAAGCTGGTGGATCCATCTGGACATGCTCTGCCATAAGTTGTGTGACTTGTTATAGGTGGCCTGGCACCACCAGCCACATGTTCCCCTCACAAGATGCAGGCCTGTCCTGCACTAGCGCCTGAATTGCCTGGTTACGTGTCTGAAAGTCACAAGGGCTCACTTTCATAGGTAAGGAAGGTTCAGCTGACCCGCCTGTCACCTGTTCAGGCCTCCGTCGATAGATGAACACACCATATGGGCATTAGGGGACTGAGTGGGGTTGAGTTCATCGATGGACAAACCTTTATTCAAATCCACAAGGGGCAGAGTTGTGCGTATCTGAGGTAAGGGGATCATGTATGAACAAACGGTGTTTGTCAGAGGTCAAAGAGTGTGAGCTTAGAACACACAGGCAATGAGCTCTTTTTTTTTTTTTTTTTTTTTTTTTATTTAAATTATTTCCAGTCAAGAATGATGAGAATCTTCTGGAAGATCTGCTTGTCATGAATGAAACATGAGTCCTAGAAATTCGGTGAAGGAAAAGACCTTAGTGACTGCTCAAATCTCATTTTCAAAAAACATCATCAGTTTCTCCGTCGTTAACCAAGAGAGGATGTGAGGAGTTCAAAACACAAAGAAAAAGGCATGAAGTGTCTCAGGAGACACCTCTGACCTTGGAGAGGACACGAAACCATTGATGTCTTCAGGAAACACCTCAGTGTCCTCTGCACCTGCCACTGCCAGGAGGCCCCTGAGATCAGTGTGTCCTGCGCGCCCCCTGGTGGTCCCGTGTGTCCCTGCAGTAGGTTCTTGTCTGGGCTCCCACTGACGTCCCCTCACTGTGTCTCTCGCACAGTAATACGTGGCCGTGTCCTCAGCTCTCGCATTTTCAGTTTGCAGATACAGTGTGTTCTTGGCGTTTTCCCTGGAGATGGTGAATCGGCCCTTCACGGAGTCTGCGTAGGATGTGCTACCACCACTCCAGCTAATGGCTGAGACCCACTCCAGCCCCTTCCCTGGAGCCTGGCGGACCCAGCTCATGGCATAGTCATCAAAGGTGAATCCAGAGGCGACACAGGTGAGACTCAGAGACCCTCCAGGCTTCACCAAGCCTCCCCCGGACTCCACCAGCTGCACCTCACACTGGACACCTGCAAACACAGAGACACCCTGGTCAAAAAACTCTCACACGAATCCACTATTTCTCCCACCCATAACCACACACATTCCCAATGTCTGTATTTCGCCTTAATATGACCTTTTAATACAGCAAGAAGGAAAACGCAGCTCAGTCCAAACTCCATGGTGACTCGTCTGTGTTCAGTCCTGATCACCGAGTTGGAGCACCTGGGGATCTGGGGCTGGTTCTTGTCTCCCAGAGCTGCAGGGTCAGGGCTGGGCTGCTTTACATCAGCAGAGGGAGGCCCTATTTGCATGTCCTCCTGCTACATAGCAGGCTGTGTGGTGGGAGACTATGAAGAGGGCAGAGTCCAGAGCAGATGTGACAGCTCCAGGGGAGTTTGGTGGCAATAACTATATTTGTGACAATATGTTTTTTATTATACGATTATAACTTGATAGATACTTATAATTCATCTACATTGTTTTTGCACAGAAACACAAAGTATTTGAGGCACTTATGAATACTAATTCTTTATATAGATGTACAGTTATAAACAAAATCATCAAAGGATTATACAGTGTATCCAAGTGCTCATCTTTGGGCAGAGGGAGCGTCAGTTTCTGGGTCTGTGCTCCACACCATGGATCCAACCCCAGCACAGAGCTGGGCCTGCCTAGTGACATTTGCCTAGTTAGGTTCTCCTTCCTGTAATCACACTTTGTGATTTTGGTGTGTTCTGCCTTTTATTCACATTATACTTAGAGAACCAGAGTTCATGCAGCTGCAACTTAAAGGATCTCTGAAATTATATGTTCCAGTATTTCCTTATCTCTCTCTATTGACATCTGCTTTTATTTGTAACCATCATAAGAAGCTATAATAGACAGAACAAACTGCACCTATTCAAAGTGTGCACTTGATGAGTGCTGACATACATGTGCACCTGCACAGTCACCACCACAATGGAAATAGTGCACAAATATTTCATCCCAAAGCATTTCCTGCTGTTCTTCTGATTTCTCTTCCCACTGCTTCCTTCCTCTCTCCGTATGTCCAGGCAGCTCGTGAACTTCTTTATGTTACTTCACAGTATTTTTTTCTCATCTTCAATTGAAGTAAATGTAATATACAGTCAGTGCTTGGGATTCCTTGCTATACTTCATTCTGATCTTTTTTTCAAAATGTGTGACTTAAGCACTCATGACTTTTAATACGGTGTAGTATCCCGATGTATGAAAATGCTTCTTTTATTCAGTTTACCTGCTAATGGGAATTTGGATCATGCTCAGATTCTGGATATTATAAAGTAAGCTGCTGTTAGAATACAAATGTAGAGATGGAGTAAAAGAGTTTTTTCTTATTGTTTCAAGAAACACAATAACACTAGCAAGCCCATTGGATAAGTGGCAAATTAGTGCATTTTCTTAAAGAAATCAAAGAGTGAAGTGAACAAGACAAACAGCAAACCTGAAATCTGGACAGAGTAGTTTTCAGGAAAAACAGGACCAAACCTTAGCTCACCTGGGTCGGACATCACTAGATGGCAAACACACTAGAGTAAAGATGAAACTAGAAATAGTTCATGAATTTCCAAATGTCCAGTGTGCTAAAGCATCAGAGTGTGAATCTGCCGGGATGCACACATCTGCAGGGATCCTAACTTCTTTCTGGCTTCTCCAGGGTTGGGGAGAATCACTCAGCTCCCGCCTCCTGGGGTGGTGCTCAAGGGGGAGAGGAGGAGCCCCCTGCCTAGTGCTCCAGCACCTCCTCCAGCTCCTCCACACAACAAGTTATCAATGTGCACGGGAGGCAGCAAAGCCAATATTTATGCTTTACATTTTGAGAAACTGCTGAACAGTTTTTCAAAGTGCATATAAATTTTATGTTCTCACCAGCATTTTATGAACAAACTGATTTCTCCACATCCTCATCAATAGCTCTTATTATTCCTCATTTTTATCATATTCATACAACGTGGCACAAAACAGAAACCTAAAACATAAAAGAACCTGAATACTGAACACTGCATATTATTAATTCCACCGATGAAAATTATCCAGAATAGGCATGCGTGGAGAGAGAAATTAGGTTAGTTGTCACTGGACCAGGATAAACAGGAGAAAGGGAGGACTGGAACGTGACACTGAAGATATGTGTTCATTTTGGGATATTCAAATAATCTAAAATTAAATTCTGGTGGTGTTTCCACAAATTTTGCTAATTATTTTGTGAGTAACATTTACTGAAGTCTTCTAAACTGTACACTTTTATAGGTAGATTTTATCATAAGTAAAATATATTTCAATAATTTATAAAAAAATCTATCATTAACTTTCATCAATTAATACAGTTCTACAATTTTTTACAGTTTATAACCCATATGAAACATACTTTTGTGAAACAAACAACAAACATTGTGATGTCAGTAATTTAAAGGATATGAGAGCATTGTCTATTTTCTCTTTTGTTCTCTGTGCTTTCTGGCTCATGTCCATAGAGTCTGCGCACACACCTAGTTCCTGAATTGTTTCACCTATATTTTGCCTTAGTAATTTTTCAGTTTCAGGTCTTATACTTAAGTCTTTAATCCACTTTGAGTTGAATTTGTATACGGTGTGAGGTAAATACCTAGTGTCATCCTTCTGCTTATGGACATCCAGTTTTCCCTGCATCACTTGCTGAGAGGAAGTCTTGTCCCCAATGTAGATTTTTGTTGCCTTTGTCCCATATCAGATGGCTGTGAGCCTGAGGGGTGAGTTCTGTATTCTCAATTCTGCTCCACTGGTCTGAGTGTCTATAGTCAGTACTAATAGTTTCTATAGTCAGTAATAATATATTTCAAAATAGCAAGGAGAGTAAGTTTCAAATGTCTTCCCCCCAAAATTCTAAGTTGATGCGATGGATATATTGACCAGCTTGACCTGGAAAATCTACACAACTATTCCAGTTGTCGAGAAGGCAAAACATCACTAGACAAAATGTCTCATTAGATTAGTTATACTATGTTTCCATTTGTATTGTCAGGGCTAGTGCTCAGACCCTTCAAACCCATTGTACAAGCTGCATCACAAACCCCTCACATGCCAGGCTCGGTCAACAGACACTTCACACACAGGTCCACGCTAGGTAATTGGAAAGATCCCGGTATCATTGGCAGATGACATGAGCTCCATCTTCAGCAACAGCAGCAGCAGCTTTCAGGTCCAGCAGCTGACAAGTCTGGTGGTGGCAGAGGTGGTGGTGGCAGCGGCCTTGCAGAGGGTCCCAGTGGCACTGGCAGCAACAGCTTGGTCAACACCCTCCAGAAGAAGGAGAGGCTTCCCATAGCCCCTGTGGACCTCCCAGGGGTGGGGAGAGCACCGTGGGTCAGACCCACTCATCCTTTATACTTCAGTCCATAACCCAGGAAACCTGGGTGCACATGCGCAATTACATTAGACAATAACCAAGGAACACCTGGGCGCACGTGCATATTTAGATCAAATGCTCAGACATATTTTGAACATCTGAGGGGCCCTGAACATTTTCCTATATTTTCCCAACAGATCTAATTATTCCACATTATATACGTTTTTCAAAACGTCACTCTGTTCCTCATAAATGAATACAATTATGATTTATCACATAAGATGATATTAATAAATAGAGAAGGAGATATAGCCTCTCTCAGACAACAAAGTGGTAAAGGATCAAGGCGTCCCTCAGAAATCCCGAATGAGCTGAGGACAGCGGCCAGTACAGCTCCTATTCGACACCTTCAATGTGACAAGTGGAAGTAAACAAGCAGCAACCAGAAGGAAACATCAACACAGCCCTTTTCTCCAGGTGACACGAGGAGTTCTGGGTTCAGGTCTCACAATAAGAACCTTGGGTGTCATCACTCCCATCCAGAAAAAAAGTAAAAACTCTGAACGAAATGAAAATTGGTGACAATTCTTATATCTGTAGAAGAATTTATGTCACCGGGTGAACGGCTGTCCCCAAAACTGAAGATGCAGCCAGGAAGACACACAGGGTCATAACCTGTCAGATTAGAAACTCATGAGCAGAAACCTCCATGGGACCCAGGACTGGGGGAGATAAACCAGAGCTGCAGCTGAAGAATTGCTGAAGACTCAGAGCTGGGAAGTCTGAGAGTTGGGTGCAGCCCAGTGCAATGGTCTCAGGGATCCCCAACACTTTAAACTCTACCTCAGGGGCCCAACCGTGTTCTCCAAGAAAATATCAGAGAAGAATCCTGATGTTCAGAGCAGAGAAAGGGAGGAAGGAGCCGTTCCGAAATACCCCAGAGCATGACCTTCTCTATAAGACGCCTTGACCTTAGGAGAAGCGAGTTTAGCTGATCCTAATGGACTGCAGATTCATCAGAGCATCATTGACATGAGAGAAGAGAAAAAATGAGTCGCCTCCCCCTCCTGCAAGAGACTTGCAGTGTCCCCTAAAGGAGGGTAAAGGGAGAAGCACTTGTGAATGTCACACCCAGGACACGGCTCACTACAGGACAGAACTCATCCTAGGACTGTGCACTGCTTCCCTACCCCACACCTTACCCACATCCACAGGGCTCCTGTATCATGACAGAGAGAAACGAAAGCACCACATGCACGTTAGACACTATTTAAGAAGACTCTATGAAAATGTGGTCCACAGAGGAGACAAAAGCAAGGACATCAGGGGACATTTTCTGCAATCTGTTGCTTTTCTTGTCATCCTGTCAGGCTCTTGTCTCTGAGAGATCCAGCCCAAAATTCAACCCAGCAGGGCGCTGCTGGATGTATATCTCTGTGCTTGTCACCCTGAATCATCCACATGGAAATAGAAGAGCTGTGTCTGGCCATGAGGCATCTGATTCTCCATCCAGGACACTGAGGAATGGGTGGAGAGGGTGACAAATCCTAAACATCAATGTCCACAGTGTGGATGAGGATCCAGAGGCTAAACTGCCCCATTGAGGATAGAGACGCCATGGGCAGGGGTCCAGTAGGATGATAATAACCACGTGGGTGCAGCTGCACTTTATTTAGGGAAAAATGCTGATTTAGAGACAGGGTGTTCCTGGACAGATGTAATGTTTGGGGAAAATAATAATAGATCATAAAGATTTGTGTGTCAGGAAAAATAAGGTAAAAAAAAAAAAAAACTCAAGGAAGGAAAGTCCCCAGTGAAAAGAACCTTCTCATCTGCACATGAGGAAAGTTCCTTCACTCTGTGTTGCCTGCAGTGAGAACATGGGAATTAGAGTCACAAAGAATAAAGCAGGACATGACCCTGAGGGGCATCTGGGAGTCAGCAGGGCAGAGGAAATCTCAGATCCCAAGAGGAACCCCCATCCCCTCTCTGCACCTGCTCCATGGGGCACAGGAGCCGGGTGGGCCTTGAGCGCTCCCTGCAGCCCAGACCCCTCCTGTATCCTGCAGGGAGGTTTGTGTCTGGGCTCACGCTGACTTCCTGTCACTGTGTCTCTCACACAGTAATACACGCCTGTGTCCTCGTCGGTCACAGAGCTCAGCTGCAGGAAGAACAGGTTCTTGGAAGTGTCTCTGGTGATGGAGGTGCGGCTCTTGACAGACGGGTTATAAGCTGTGCCTCCATCATAAGCAATTATTCCCATCCACTCAAGGCTCTTCCCCGTGGGCTGGCGGATCCAGCTCCAACCATAACCACTGGTTGTGATGGAGTCACCAGAGACTGTGCACGTGAGGGAGAGGATCTGCGAGGGCTTCACCAGTCCTGGGCCCGACTCCTGCAGCTGCACCTCGGATAGGACACCTGGAGTCAAGGAGAATCAGAACGTGTCAGTCATATTCAATCACAAACATCCCAGAATCCATGTGTGACATCTGAGACCCTCACCTTGAGGAGCTGTCACCAGGCAAAGGAGAAGACCCCACAGTCTCATCTTCTGTTAGATCTCAACTCTGCCTTCCCCAGAGACCTGAGCCCTGTCTGCGGACAGACCTGTGAGCTTCCACCGCCCAAGCATCCACATTTACCCTAGAGCCTGAAGGAAAATTTGCATGTGGGGGAGCTCTGTCCTTATAAGTGCTGAGGAACTGAGGTGGGAACTATTGTATTTTTTGAAATGCTTATGTTTTTTTTTTTTTTTGTAATTATGTGACATGTATTTATGGTATGGGAGGGAACTTGGTGAGCTACATGGCGTAATGTGGCCCCAGCTTTCTGAGCCCAGATCTGCCTTCCTTCAACCCCTGTGTTCTGTGCTGACTGGGACCCTGCCCAACTCTCCCACATAAACTCAGGCTCTGGGTCTTGCTTCTGCAGTTCTGATCCCGGCACGACCCTTTGTTTCTTTCCCTGGACCCTCTCCTGGGCTGTGGTTCTCATCACACCTGAGAGCTTGTTACTTGTCATATTGTTGTTGTTCCATGAGTTCCAGGCCTGCCTTGTGTTTTCCATCCTCCATACAAGACACAGCACATCAGAACCACAGAGACTCTGCAGAAAATGGTGCCCAGGAGATTACTGAGGACCCTGATCCTCAATGTCTGGGAAAGAGCAAAATCTCAAATGCCTCCATCCCATGCTCATTCCTGTCCACCTCATATGTACACATGTTCAACTTCAATTCACTTCTCACCCACAGTGTATGGATTTGAATCCTTCATTTAATCCACCCATCTCATCAGATATCAAGAAATAACATCAATTACAATGGTTACCATGAAAGCAGTAATAACATCCCTATTACTAACCTTTCAAAAGCACACTTTCCCTTGATGTGCACCTGTCTGTGGGCATGAGAGCCAGTCCATGTCTGTGGCATCACTCTCTGGATGACTGCCCACCACAGAGAGAGAGGCCAGGGGCCGGGCTGGATGCTGTGATTTGTCTGCCCCTGTCACCTCCATTTCAGTCCCAAAGACAGCTACATGTCAAGGAGGGACAGCCCTTCAAGAGTCCTGAATGAATGACAAGACGGGAGCTGCTGATGGGCGATTTGGGGATGATTCTTCAGGTCCTGTTGACTCCGACATTATGTTGGAGTTTTATCAAAATGTTGAAAGACCTGGGAAAACATGATGCAAAACCAACACTCTGAAATGATAACACAAGTATTACAACCAGAATCAGATATGACACAGATTCTAGAATTACCAGAGAGGAGATTTGAAATAACTCTGTGTATGTGCATCTATGTTTCAGTTTTTTTTTCAAACCTTCAGTTGAATGTACAGAATCCTAGTTGCCCACCTGTGTTTGTCCAGGAGAACTTAACAGGATGCTCCGACTCATGGAGAATCAGCCCAGCATCTCAGTAGAATAAGGTACAAGAACAAAGATCTGCATCTTGCGCGTTTCTATTCAAACATGATCAGGAGAGAAGTTGCAGTGTGAAGATTGTCTGATTCATAAAGTCACTCAGGAACCCAGACTCCACTGATTTCAGAACCAGAATCTGCAACTTGTGGACAGACATTTAACAGAAATCAGAAGGTGAGGGAATGGTGAATTTCCGGTGGAATGTTTTTTAGCTGCTGTAAAGACACTCAATATGAGATCTCCTTAGTAACACAATTCAAGTGCTTGACACAGGATTGTTAACCACAAATGCAGTGTTGTAGAGCAGATCTCTGGACCTTGTTCATCTTGCATAACTGGAACTTTCCTCCTGTAGAACATTAAGTTAGTTAGCCAGGCTATGAGGGTGTATGTGATACCTGTGTACATTTCCTTTGGTATAATTAGTTGTATGGTACTGACTTAGATCAAAAGATAAAAAGCTTGTGTTATCTGCTATTTCAGGGTAAATGAGAACAACAGATGTGTGTGTGTGTGGACTGGAGCCTGACACACTGAGCCTGTGTCACCTCTGTCTCTGTCTCCGTCACTTTGTCTCTGTTTCTGTCTCTGTTTCTCTGTCTCTCTCTGTCTCTGTTTCTCTGTCTCTCACTGTCTCTGTCTCTTTATCTGTCTGTCTCTGTCTCTGACTCTCTATCTCTGTCTCTCTCTCTACACACACAGACAGACACACACACACACACAAACTCACACACACATACCCCACTGTTTTTTTTAAAATCTACCCAGAACTGTCCATTTGATTGATGCTGAACAATTCCTTGTAATAGAAAAAAAAATGTGAAACTTCACAGTCCTATTCTGTAACAATTCACCATGTGTAGGAAGAACTTCCCACAGTACAAAGTGACAGGATGGCCCTGTGAGATTGAGAGTCAGTGCATCACACCCTGTTTCTTCGTATCATAATTGTCCTGCAGGCCTCATGCACATGCTGATTTCTAAGTTGGAATGAGTGTTGTGTTTTAAGGATAGATCTACTGTAAAAAAGTATTTTAAGATAATTATAGTATTGAAAATTCATTAAGAGTCACACACCACTGAAAAGAAAAAATATGTTCATAAAAAATGGTCTTAGATGGAATGTCAGAAAAGTGGGAAAAGTACTAGCTAAGAAAAATTCAAATGTCCTTTAAATAAATTAAAAAATATTAAAACAATTATTATGTCATTAATTCTAATTAATATTATTGGTATTTTTAGTGAATCCCTAAGAAAAAATAATTAAAAAAATAAAAAATCACCAAAACCTACGTCATTAGAACCCAGCAGAGAGATGAACTGAGGAGGTAATCTATATATATATGGAATCATCAATGTAGAAGAAATAGAGAGATAAAGAAAACTATATACATGAAAAAAGAGGAGAGATTTAAGAACAGACCTATCAGGCAGAGAAGAAAGGGGGAGTATGAATCCAGAATAACCTTAGAGGTCAAACTGTGACCCACCACAGCACCTCAAAATGTGCCTGTAATTGGATGAAGTTTCAATAGACTGAAATGTGAAAGAAAAGGCAAAATAGGAGATTTCATTACAAAAAAAGTGCATGCTTTTTGCAATATTTGCTGTGCAATTGTGTAAGTACATGAAGACAAGATGGTTGGGAGTGCAGGACCGGAACTCAACAATAAAAATACCTACCAGAGCAATGCTGATTTTAAAAATTGGATGTTATGGCATTGGCTTTATTGAGGTTCAATTATGTCTGAAGATAACGCTATAAACTGAACATTCTTGATACGTGGTAACAAACCAATCACCACGTCACACTTTGTTCACAGTCTTCCTATCAGACTTTCTAACACAGACTAAAGCAGTTCAACTTCAAATGTAACAGGGTCTTGAGGAAATTAGTCAATGTTAACTAAAATACTCTGAATCACTTTCAATTTCCCCTTTAAATACAAAAGTGAGCATGACACTGGTTGATTTGCTATTTACATGTTAAGTTGTCAGCCCTTTGAGGTTCACATTTGATCTTTATGGTAATATTTGAGACTGTGACTGTATGTAAAGGAAAGCCACAAGTAATTGTTTTGTAAGGTTTCTACTAAAAATCATGCTCAGTTGAAATATAGAAACACCCTCTGCTGCCCTGTGTCCAGGTTCCAAATTAGAAAACTGAGCTCATTTGCTAATGTGATTTGGTAATTTTCCACTAAAAGTGTTTTCTGAGGAACATGTCTGTCTCCATCCTGCTTCAGGTCTGTTTTCAGACTTTGGGGCTCTGATATTTGGCTGTATTTGTGGCATCTGGTGATTGCAGTCACCACGGTTGATGGAGTTGACCACACTATTCAGCCCATTCCCTAACTGTTGTCTGAACCCAGCCTCCCACAGGCTTGTCCCCCTCAGTGCTCTGCAGCTGGTGGCGCTGTCTGCATGTCCTCTGACATAAGGTGTGTGAGCTGTGAGAGGTGTCCTGGGGTCAGCAGCTGCTGTGTCCTCACAGGTAATCTGTGCTTTGAAGAAAACTGCTTGCCTTCTGTAGTTTGTATTTGTGCTGCGTTGATTGTCTCTTTTGATGGGCAGAAGATTTTTATTTTGATATAATCATATTTGTATATTTTTTATTTTTTTGCTTGTGATTTCAGGTCTTAATCACAAAGTCTTTGCCTAGACATCTGACAAGGGATTAATATACAGAATATGTAAGGTTCCCAAACACCTATACAGTAAAATAAAACAAATAATCCAATTAAAATATGTGCAATGGAGATGAGTAGACATTTTCAAAGGGAGATATGCAAGTGGCTAACATATAAATGAAAAAGTGTTCAGCATCAGTAATCGTCAGGAAAATGCAAATCAAAAACACATTGAGATATCATCTCAACCCACATAGACTGGCCATCATTAAAAAGACCGTGAATAACAAATGCTGGTGAGGATGTGGAGAAATTGGAAAACTCGGGCTATGTTGGTAGGATTGTAAATTAGTAAAGCCAGTATGGAGGTTTCTCAATCGACTACAGACAGAAGTATCATAAGATCCAGCAGTGCTACTGCTGGATTTATATCCAAAGGAATGGAAATCTTCATGTCAAAGGGTCATCTGCACTCCCATGTTAATCACAACTCTATTTCCAATAGTCAATATATGGAGCTAACGTAAATGTCCCTGTACAAACTATTGGATAAGGAAAATGTGGTTTATATACACAATGGAATACTACTAAGTCATAAAAAAGAATGAAATTCTGCCATTTGAAGCAATATGGATGAGTCTGGAGAAAATTATATTATATGAATAAGCCAAAAAGGAAAGAGAAATACTGCATATTCTCACTCATAACTGCATGCTATGAAAGAAGAAAAGAAAGAAAGAAAGAGAGAGAGAGAGAGAGAAAGAAAGAGAGAGAGAGAGAGAGACTACAATAACACATTCAACTTTCAAAAGGCGGGAACAACCCTAAGGCCACTAGAGGCAGGGGAAGGGAGGGAGGGTGGATGGGAGCGACAAGGCAGGTCAAGGGCATAAAGAAAAATTGTGATTTGTAATAATGAGTTTGCTAATAATAAAAACTAAAAATAAATAAATATAACTGCTTGATGGCTGCAGATGATTTCTAATTAATATTAGTTAGATATTTATATTAATCAGCTCTACATGATATAGATGAATTGGTTCCTGTCTTAAATCAGCATTCGTCAGACTTCACAAACAGTACTAGGTTTTTTTCATCATATGTAACCAGTAAACAATAAAATTCTGGGGATTCTCTAAAGGTGGAACATGGGCATGAAACAAGCCTCAAAGACTCTTTGGACATTCCCTGGTGGATTTTCTTCAGCTTCCATTCATCAGAGGATTTTAATATGTTTTGTTTATTGTCTTCCAATTTTTTCAATTTCTTGGATTAGTTTATTGGGAAAACGACACAGCTGTTTCCGTTGATAAAATGATGCTTTATTTTGTGTTTCCAACTTGTATTATGACAACATTTACATCAAGTGAGCTTGTCAAAATTCTATACACAAGAGCACACACACACAGATACACACAGAAGTTATGCTTTTGGAATTGTACATGACAAATAGATACTTTGCAAAAAAAGGTCAGTGATGTTCTTCACAGAAATTGTAAAATCTATCCTAACAGTCACATCAAGTAACAAGACACCACACAGCCAAAGCAATCCAGAGAAAGAAAAATAATAATAAAGCTGGAGACGTTACACTACCTGACTTTAAGTTCCACTACAAATCTATAGTAAGAGAAACAGCATGGAACCGGCATAAAAACAGACACCAAAACCAATGCAACAGAACAGAGAACCCAGAAAACAAACCACATACTTACAGCCAACTGGTCTTTGACAAAGGCACCAAGAGCACACATCAGTGAAAAGGCTGTCTCTTCAATACATGGTGCTGGAGAACCTTGAAAACCATGTGTAGAAAAGTAAAACTAGACCTGTATCTTCCATCATATTTGAAAATCAACTCAAAATGCATTAAAGACTTAAATATAAATCTTGATACCTTACAGCTCCTAAAATAAAACACAAGTGAAACACTTCAGTAAGTAGGACTGATGAAAAACTTTATGAAAATGAACCCAAAGCAAAGGCAACAAAAGAAAAAAAAATGAACCAAAGGGATTATATCAAACTGAACACCTTCTACATAGCCAAGGAAAACATTAACCAAACAAAAATTCAACTTATGGAATGGGAATAAATATTGGTAAATTGTGGGTCCAGTAAGGGATTATTGTCCCAAATATACAAGGAACTCAGAAAACATCACTATAAGAAAAAATAAAGTGAACCGGATTAAAAAATGGACAAAGGAGCCTAATAGACATTTCTCAAAAGAAGATATACAAATGACCAACAGACACATTAAATAATTCTCAACATCACTAAACATCAGGGAAATACAAATCAAAACCACGCTCATATATCATCTCATTCAGATAGACGGGCCATTATCCAGAAGACAGAGTAAGAGAAGTTGGGCAGGATTCTGAGAAAGTGAAACCCTCCTACACTGTTGGTGGGATTGTAAATCAAGGCAATTATTATGGAAAACAGTATGGAAGTTCCTCAAACAATTACAGATATATCAACCATATGATCCAGGAATCCTACTGCTGGGTATATACCTATAGGAATGGAAATCATCATGTTGAATGCTACTTGCACTCCCATGTTTAACGCAGCTCTATTTACAGTAGCCAAGATTTTCACCCAACTTACATGCCCCGTGGTGGACGTCTGGATAAGTAAAGTTTGGTATGTATACCAATGTAATACTACTGGCCAAATAAATAAATAACAAAATTCTGCAATTTGCAGCAACATGGATGAACTTAGGGAAAATTATGTTAAGTGAGATGAGCTGGGCACAGAAATACCACATGTCCTCACTCATAGGAGATTAAAAAAGAAGAAGAAGAAGAAAAAAAAAGATGCAATAATTTGTTGAAGTTTCAAAAGAAGAGATCATATTTAGGCCACCAGAGGTGTCAAATGAGGAGGTGTTTTGGTTTAGCAAAGAACTGCTAAAGGACCCCTGTTACACTTTCCTCTGTGTAACTGAGACAGAGAAAAGAGAAAGAAAGAATTTGCTCAAAATACAATCAATGAGGCCTGGAGGGACTGCCACCCATCAGGGGAGCAGCCCCCATCCAAAATCAGCCGTTCTTTTTATTGACAAGACAAGGAAGTTTCACAAGAAAAATCAGTGGATACGATCATCAAAGAAGAACATGAGGACATAGGCAATGTTACAATAGTTATCCATGGCTAAGGATAGCTTAACAACGGAAACTAGTAATATCAGTAAATTAAAGTGACATTTCAAAGTACAATTGGTAAAGAGCTAAATTGGTCAAACTGGCTCATTATCTAAACTATGACCTCTTCATAAACAAAAGTTACACTCATGATAAAATCTAAATACAATTATCTCTAAAGTTTCCCCCAACAGACAGCTTGCCCCTAGCAAACATTATTTCCACAACTTTCCCTTCAGCAATTCTTAAAATCTTTTAAGAGGAGCAGTATGACAACCACCTGTAATCTCTAAAATAATTAAAGTATACAATCCCATGCCTAACCAGTGATTAAGAGCTGATGAGATGGGCTTTGGCCGCAATACCTATGGGCTGTGGCCCCCTGTCTGAGGGCTTTTGCCCCATGCATGCATTTACCTAAAAACCTTATTCTGAAATCAAATGAGAATCACGATTCTAACCCACTACATCTCCCCCCTTATTATCATTATAAAAATTGGAAGCGATGAGGGAGTCAGAGTCAAAGGTGTCCGGATGAAGAACAGTCAGCATTACTTCAGCTGGACAGGTCCACTGGAACATGGAACATAACAGTGTAATCACTATAAGAAAACATAAGATACATAAGACACCGATTCCAGCAATAATCCAAATTCTTGTATTTAAACCAGAAAACCACTCGGGAGGATTAAGCCAATGGCCCAAATCATTTAAATGATTAGTAGTAATCTTTTGAGCTTCTTCTTGAAGCTGTGTCATTTGTTGCTGAAGTTTGATTGTTAAGTTTTGAATATCTCCATGTAAATCAGAATGAAAAGCTCCATGTAAAAGTTTTTGTACATCTTTCCGTGCAGTGGCGGAATTAAAAGGAATAGAAGTTACACACATAGAGTGATATCCTGCATCACAACTAAGCTGGCTTCATGTCCAGAGAGCCTGTTGGTGTTCGCCAATCCAGGTGACACCTGCCTCCAAGGCATCTAATCATTGTAAGATTTCTTGGTCAATTTTAGTTTGAGACAGAAATTCAGAAGTTACATTTTGAAAATAATCATTTATTGTTTGTGCTGTTTTCATAGAATGAGTTAAGGCCACGACTGCAGTAGCTGCGGTAGCATCCACAGCCATTACTGCTAGTATGGAAGCTTTAGAATGCCCAAGACTCTTTAACACGTACTTTCTCTGGAGCAGAGGTGACTTTCTCCAGGGCAGAATTTCCCATCCACTGTCATATAAGGTTTACAGGTAGCCAAGCTTCTGCTCTTTGTTTTGTATGGAAATATAAGACATATTAAAAGTAGTAACAGTAAGTTGAGTAACGCAGGGAGTAAACCAAGCAGAATTAGCTGGGAGAGTGATATTAAATTCAGAATTAAAAGAGAAAGAGAAGTTTGTAGATAACACAGCAAATATGTGAGGATGAGAGGTACAAATCATAACCGATTCAATATTATCCTGTGTCATCCATTTTAATTTAAAGTTTGTCATTTGTATAATTATGAGGGGGAAAAATGAGATGGCAAGACACCAAATTGTTCTTTTAAGGGGAGAGTAATAAGAATTATATTTTAATCTCAAATGGGACCAGCCTAACCGGGATTCCAGTTATAAGGGGATCAAGAATAATTAAAAGGAAGAGCATAATTCCAAGTGGTGTTGCAATGAAATATTAATAAATTTTGTGGTCCTCAATTTTCTAGTGTAATATTATTAAGCAATGTTTTTTTCCGTAAGACTTACAGAATGGCAAGAGACCCAGTTTAAGTGTCTGCCATCTTCTATGGAAGTCCAGGGATGGGAACAGATGGGAATATCAGACTTAGAGTGATCTTTTCCAATACGAAAAACTCCTGGAACTCCAGCAGTTGAAACAAACAGTTGAAGTTTTAATGCTAAAAGTCGGTTTGGATTTTTTATTATATAATTTATATACCATCGAGGAGAGAAAGGAACACATAAGTTACTATTTGTCCAACTGGGTGTGATGCAGATGGGTAAATGGTCGGTGAGGAAGTACCATCGTGGGCAAGCCTGTGCCATCCCGCATTGTGTCCTGAATTAGAGCAGGACTGTCCACGATCGTCAAGAGGGCCTGAGGAAGGGAGCCAGGTGCCTCCAGGGTGAGCAGTATCGTTAGACGAGAGACGAGGCTCGTGACCCCCCAGGTAAGCAGATCAAACGCAGGAGGCTGCAGTACATGCGTGCAGTAAACATGAGCTCTTACAGTGGACGAGAAAAGCACAGAGAAACTCAGCAAGACTAATATTCCCTCATATCCTTTTGAGTTCATGGTTACGTGAGAAAGGATGGCCAGAAAACTTTTCCTGCGTTAGACGAGTGCCTGTTCTTTGAATTGACTAACGAGACCTTCTAGTCCACCCCACGTTGGTCTGGAGCTAGTTGTGGTTGTCCTTACCGGCGGGTTCATGTAGGTTGGAGTGGAGTTGGTTGCCAGCATCATCACCCTGGTGGTCTGATGCAGGCCATTTCCGGAGGGATGCACTGAGGTGAGATGGTGACGTGTTGAAACTCTGGGATCGGGTCCTTCGTTAGATCTGGGGTTCCACATGAGAAGGTGTGACAGCTTTAGAGGGAATCCACACCGGTCCTGTGGGAGACAAAATGGACGCACACCCTCTTCCCCATGTTAACAATTCCGCAGCTCCCAACCATTGCGGTCCCGTCAGCAGGTGTTGGTATAAAACCAAGGGTTTAGGCTTCTTTCAGGAGGGATAAAGTGCCGTTCTGTGGTGCTTAAATTTTGTGAGTTGCAGTTTAAAAAATTTAGTGTAAACAAAGATTTGAAGACCTGTTCATGAGGGGCCATTCCAAAACTATTTGTCCTTTTGTTTATTTAATCGAGATTTAAGAAGGTCATTAGCCCTTTCAACAATTGCCTGGCCAGTGGGGTTCTATGGGATTCCTGTGACATGTTTAATGTTCCAATCATTACAGAATAATTGAAAGACTTCGGAGGTGCATGCCGGCCCATTGTCTGTTTCCATTTGAGCTGGAATTCCCATGGCAGCAAAGGCAGAGAGACAATGTCTTTTGACACGTTTAACAGCTTCTCCTGTTTGGGCAGTAGCATGAATAAAACCAGAATAAGTATTAACAGTAACATATAAATATTTAAGATGTCCAAACAGAGAGTAACATCCATCTACCAAATTTCATTACTTTTTATTCCTTGGGGATTAACCCTTCCAGGAAAACTAGATTTAGAAAATCTTTGACAATCAGGGCAAGCATGAACAATGTCTTGAGCTTGTTTGTAAGAAATTTGATGCACCTTAGCTAAGGCTCACACCCCTTGAGGAAAAAATTGATGAGAATCAATAGCCTTTTGTAAAGCATTATTATACATGACAAAGTGATCAGCCATATTATTTCCAGTTGTTAAAGGACCAGGGAGACCAGAATGAGAGCATATGTGAGTTATATAGAAAGGGTGATGTCTCTTTTGAATAAGTTTTTGTAAGTGTCAAAACATCTCAGATAAAAGAAAATCATTTCCCTCATGGATGGAGGCACTTTGAGTAACTTGTAAGGCTCCTGCTACATATGCAGAGTCAGCCACTAAGTTAAGGGGCTGAGTGGAAAAATGTCAAGCTGCAATAGCAGCAGCCAGTTTGGCCCTTTGAGTGGGTTTATGATGAATAGTAACAAAATGTTTCCAGATTCCTTGTTCCTGCCATGTTATAGACCCCTTTCCTGATTTACCAGAAATGTCAATGAACACAGTTAGTGCTTGAGGAACAGGAACAGGGGATAAGCAGGATTTTAATTGCATAGGTAACAATTGGAGTCCTTGTAAGATTTTATCATGTGGCGATGAGAATTGTAGCTTACCAACAAAACCAGCCATAGCTGTCTGTAAGGACTCTGATTGCTCACGGGCAGTGTAGAAGTCAGTTTTAGAAAGACCAGGGTTGATAGAATCAGGACATATCCAGTAAGCATTTGACAACGGTGCCTTCCCCTAGTGAGTGAATGAATGTGCTCTTCTAATTTAGTATATAATTTCTTTTTTTGCTGTTGATGGGGTAAGAAAATCCATTCAATGACTCCTATTTGAGGAATAAATTGACAAAGTAAATGTGTAGGACTATGTGGGGTATTTAAGACAATGAAATGAATGGCTTGAGAATTGTCTGGAATGCAAAAAGGATTCAATTTGTTTTAGTTCTAATTTTGCTTGTTCAGACAAACAACATGGGGAGGACAGATCAGGGTCTCCCTTTAAGGTATTAAACAAATGTTGTAATTGATAAGTAGGAACACCCATGGAAGGGTGGAGCCAATTAATTTGGCCAAGTAGTTTTTGTAAATCATTGAGAGTAAGGGGCTCCTGAACATGGAAAGATATATTTTGTGGCCATATGTTTCTCTGAGTGATCAGAAAACCAAGGTATTTCCAAGGCTCCGTTTTTTGAATTTTATATGGAGCTATTTGTAAACTGGCATTATTAATTTGTTTGATTAAATGTAAATAAACTTGTGATAATAGGTCTGGATCATCATGAGCAATAAGAATATCATCCATATAAAGATAAATAAGAGCAGCTGAAAATTTTTCACGAGTCGGTCGAATAGCTCGATCCACGAAGTCCTGACAAATAGCAGAGCTATTAATCATTCCTTGCAGGAGAACTTTCCATTGATATGTTTGAGCAGGCGCTCCTGCATTAATGCTAGGAAGGGAGAAAGCAAACTTTTCTTTGTCCTCCAAGCGCAAAGGTATGGTAAAAAAGCAATCTTTTAGGTCTATGATGATTAAATGATAATTGTTAGGAATGAGGGCTTGGTTAGGGAGCCCAGGCTGTAGGGCCCCCATGGGAAGAATGCAGGCATTAATTTTTCTAAAATCATGTAATAATCTCCATTTGCCTGATTTTTTAGAAATGCAAAATATAGGAGTATTTCAGGGACTATATGATGGCTACAAATGTCCCAGGTGTAACTGTGTTTGACAATTAAAGTGGCTTGATTTAATTTCTCCCCTTTAAGAGGCCACTGCTCCACCCAAACCTCAGGACTGGGGGTCCATTGAAGTTTAAATGCCGGGAGTGTGGCAGTGGCCGTCATGATAAATTTGAAGATGTCCCAATATAAACATCCCACAGAGGAAGGAGGTCTCAGCCCCATAAAGTTTGAGGGAATTATAGAACATGAGGCATAATGGAGGCAGTTTGTCCCTCGGGGCTGGTACACAGTAAAGGATTTTTACTCTGACAAGGGGACTTGGACCTGCCTGGTCCAGTAAGTGTAACTGGGGAAGAAGTTATGGTCCATAATGGATTCCAATCCTTTTTTGCAATTATAGTAACATCAGCCCCCGAGTCTACCAGCCCTGTAATTAACTTTTGTTCAGCAGATAATGTTAACAGTGGCTGAGCATTATTTAACTTTTGTAACCAGAAAGCATCAGGAGAAGCAGGAGACTGAGGTTCAGATTTTGTTTCAGAAAACAAAGAGGACAAGAGAACAAGTTGAGCTATTTGAGTCCCTTTCGGAATTACATGATATCCTAAACTAGTTATCATAACGTGAATTGGTCCCAACTTATCAGGTGGAATTAACTCTGGAATAATTTGGACACTATAATAATTTATAGTGTATTTTGGATTGCCCAGTATAATACCATGGGTGGTAGAAGGGAATGGACCAGAGAAATTTGTTGTCCCTGACTTCACTTGTCCTGCTTCTTCTAAAATAACATCTTTTGTTACAGTCAAATTGGCAATGGTTTGATCATTTATTTGAAGTCTGGGAGAGGAAGATTGTCCTGAGGTTGAGTCCAGGTCTGAGCCTGAGCATTGAGAATTTGACCCCCTTTGTTTATTGGGGTGCGGGATCTGGCGCCCCTTCCTCATTTCCCCACATAGGATTGCCTCCTATATCAAATTTAGATCTGCACTGATTTGACCAATGAAATCCTCTTTTACATTTAGGACATTTTTGTTTTGCTTTAGTCTGTTCCACCTCTCTTAGTCTGCAATCTTTCTGAAAATGACCTTCCCTTCCGCATTTAAAACATGTTTATATTGGAGAGCTTCAGCAAGAATTTGGGCTTTATGGGTTCCAATGCCCACATTCTCGCAGACTTTGATTATATCAGCAAGAGTGGAATTTTTATTTTTCATTGAAAGGAGGACATTTGGGCAGTCCTCATTAGCATTGTCAAAAGCCAATTGCAGTGAAAGTACTTGGGCTGCCTCAGCATTGTCAATTTGTCTAGTTATGGCATCCTGAAGATGATTAATAAAATCTATATAAGGCTCAGAGGGGCTCTGTCTAATAGTAGTGAAAGATTTAGTGAGAGTATTGTTTCAGGAATTCTGTTCCAAGCTTTCACGGCTGTACGAGTTGTCTGGTCAAGTACTAGTTGAAGAAGTAAAGCTTCTGCCTGAGGTGTTATAAAATCTCCTTCCCCAAATAACATATTACTATCAATTTGAACATTATTTCATAAATTTTCCAGTAAAATGTTATGTAAGGCTTCGTGATATTCTTGCAGCCATACAGTGTATTGAGCAGTAGTTAAAACAGTTTTTCCAAGTGTCTTCCAATCCCAAAGGGTCATATTGTACCCAGTAGCAATTGATTCTAAGTACCCCTTAATAAAAGTACTATGTAAGCCATTTTGTATTACGCTCTTTCTAAATTTTTGAAGAAAGGAAAATGAGAGGTTTTTGTGTCTGGGCTGAGTCCCAGTTCTCACCACAGGAAAGACGTGTCAAGTATCAGTTTCCATGTTGTGTCCTTCTTTAATACAACGCTCCATCCAGGGACTGGCTGAATTGTTCACCTCTGAAGGTGGTGGGGGAGGAGGAGGGGGCGAGGATTGTTTCTTATCCTCCTTAGTGACAGAAACATGTTATTGCTTTTTGTTAGGGTCCTGAATAGATCTTAAAGCAACTCAACATAGACTCCAAACCATTAGATGAGAAACCTTAACTGGACTTATTGCATTTTTTAATCATCAGTCAATTTGTTCTCAACCCTCAATATCAAGATTCACTTCTTAAGGTACTGAGGGCAATGCCATCTAATAACAAATAATAATTCAGTTAGTTGATGCTTAGTTACCTTATACCCTGCTGCCTTAAGGAGACATCGAAGTTTGGACCTATATTGAACTTCCTTTGTACACAACGAGTTACCCATAGCTGGAAGAATAGATAGAGAATTGAAAGAGAGAGAAAGCAAACCCTCCAGGTGAAGCCCTAGTTAGACATGGCCACAGGCGAGCAGTCGCTAATCGAAAGCCACCTGCGATTCTCTTACTGAGATGAGTTTCCCTTCAATGGGACCCCCTTGCTGGGATGAATCAGATGTCCTATTCCTCTCCAGTGCTTGGCAGGTCAGTCTCTGATCTGCGGGGAATTCCTCACATGGGGCACCCGAAAGGGTGATGGAATTTGTGTTGGGTGGAGAAGAGGCCCCAGTGGGAGTAAAGGACAGCAGAAATGTGTGTGCTGGACAGTGGGTCTTCCACTGTGTTCATCTACGGATGGCCCAGATTGCTGAAGGCAGGACATCCCCTGTTGTGAAATAATAAAGTAAAGCAGATTTCTATTCAAACTGACCCATATCAGATTTAAATAATATGCCAATGCCAGAAACGTAGGTTTTTCATTAAAAAAAAAAGACATCTTCCTTAAAATCTTCCCTCAAATGAAGGTATTTCAGATAAAGATTATGTCACTTTCTTTCTTTTTACATTTTCCTCACTATGGACACATCATTAATGTCATGAATATGTCAGGAAATCTCCCAAACCCACAACAGAGACAAACATAAGAATGCGGAAACTACAAAACTGTGAATTCAAATGTGCAGAAGGCAGAGAAGAT
Source organism: Cynocephalus volans (assembly GCF_027409185.1). Taxonomy (NCBI): domain Eukaryota; kingdom Metazoa; phylum Chordata; class Mammalia; order Dermoptera; family Cynocephalidae; genus Cynocephalus; species Cynocephalus volans. The sequence goes on from NC_084462.1 coordinate 185,665,306, forward strand.
TTCAGGTAAACCATCTCTGGAATTAATATCCTGAGATGGGAAAATAATAGATAAACAGGAGGTATCTCTTCCATTAATGGTAACAGAATTCTACTAACCAGAAGGTATGAAAAGAAGAGAAACTAACCTTGGGATTCTGAATAAAGAGCAGATTTGAATAAAAGCTTTAGAAGATTAATCAGTAATAAATTTACAGAATATAGAGCCAAAAGATACAAAGAAAAGATTATTTCTTTTGTATATGAAGCAATCACAAATTGAACCATTGCTTGGCTGCACCGCAGCTTGTTTATCCATTCAAGCATTGAAGGACATCGAGGTCGTTTGTGGCTTTTGGCAATTGTGAATGAGGCATCTGCACACATCTGAGTGTAGGCTTTTCCATGAACACTATTTTCAAGTCTGTTTGGTAAATACCCGAGGGTGCACGTGGTGGGCGTGTTGAAAGCTGGGATCTGCTCTGCCGCTGACTGCACTGTCTCCACCGTGGTTATCCATGGATTTCCAGCACTAGGAATCTGGTGTTTCATCTGGATCCTCAACAGCAGTGAATGAGCGTTTCTCATGCTGTGTCCCCTCATCATAAGTAGATATCTTAGTTAAAAAAAAAAAAAAAAAACATTTTTGCATTTTTAAAACTGTGGAATATCTTTGTTGGCATAACTGGCAATTTCGTGTTGGGAAATGATGTTTCACAGGTTTTCCTGTCTGCTGCTTTGCTGCCCACGTATCTTCCCTGGTAAGGAATTTGTTCAGATTTCCAGGCTAAGTGCACATAGCACAGCATGTGCATATTCACCACGTTTAGTGTCCTGCTCTGTGGCATTCACACATTACCACTGCTGCACAACCGTGTCCACCGTCCATCTCCAGAGCATCTTCATCGTGTGAAACCGACACTCTCTATCCATGAGAAACAACTCCCCAGTCCCCCCTTCCCCAGCCCTTGGGAACATCACGCACTTCTGTGTGCACAGATCTGGGTCTTCCAGGTGTCTCACTTGAGTGGAATCACACCCACTTGTTCTTGTGTGTGCCGCTCACCCCACTTATCACAATGCTTTCAAACCTCATCCATGCTGTAACATGTGTGAGAATTTCATTTATTTATTTGTTTATTGAAACATAACTGATTGTGCATATTTGGAGGTAGAGACTCGAATATCAATGCCAGTGTGCAATACCTCATCATCAAATCAGGAGAGCTGGAATATTCATCTTTACAAAAGGTCATTGCTGTTTGTGTCCATTAACCAATTTCTCCCTAACACACTCCCCTCCCCCTCCCATGTCTGTTGACCAAAGCTCTGTTCTGTCCCTTTGAGAGTTCAATGTATTATTGATATTGTTCGATCTTTCTCTCTTTCTGTCTTTCATTTCTTTATTTTGCCATTACACAATGTGACCTTTTTTGTGGCTCTTCACCAGTTTCTCCCTGACCCCCTCCCTCCCACTTTCCTACCTCTGGTGGTCTCAGTTCCACTCTCTCCTTTTGAAAGTTCGAGAAATTATTCTGACTGTTTTATCTTATTTTCTTTTTTCTTTTTGTTTTTTTTCATTATTTCTGCTCCTACTTATGAGTGAGGACACGTGGAATTTCTCTCTCTGCATCTGCCTTATTTCACTTAACATAATTTTCTCTAAGTTTATCCATGTTGGTGTGAATGGCAGAATTTCATTCCTTTCATGGCAGAGTAGTATTCCATTGTGTAAATATGCCACATTTTCCTTATCCTGTCATTGGCCGGTGGACATTTACGTTGGTTCCAACTCTTGGCTGTTGTAAATAGAGCTGTGATAAACACGGGGGTGCAGGTATTTCTTTGACCTGATGGTTTCCATTCCTTTGGGTTTATACCCAGCAGTGGGATTGCTGGATCACATGACAGCTCTATCTACAGTGGTTTGAAAATCCTCCACACTAATTTCCATCGTGGATGTACCAATTGACAGTCCCACAAACAGTGTGTGACAATTCCCCTTTCTGTACATGCTCCCCAGCATTTGTTATTCTCTGTCCTTTTGACACTGGCCAGTCTAACTGGAGTGAGATGATTTCTCAGTTTTGTTCTGATTTGCGATTCCCTGTTGCAGAGTGATGTTGAGCATTTTTTCAGGTGTCTGGGGCCATTTTTATATCTTTCTTTGAGAAATTCCTATTTTGATATTTTGCCCATTTTTTAATCACGTTTCTTATTTTTTTACTGGTAAGTTTTTTTCAGTTCTTCGTATATTCTGGATATTAATCCTCTGTCAGATGCATAGATTGTGGATATTTTGTACCATTCTGTTGGTTGTCTTTTCAGTCTGTTAACTATCTCTCTTGCTGTGCAGAAGCTTTTTAGTTTGATATAATCCCATTTGTTTATAATATTCTTTTGTCGCTTGTGCTCTGGGGTCTTATTCATAAAGTCCTTACTCAGTCCTACTTCCTGGAGTGTTTACCATATGTTTTATTTTAGAACTTTTATAGTTTCACATCTTACATGAAAGTCTTTAATCCATTTTGAATTGATTTTGTTATATGGTGAGAGGGACAGGTCTAGAATGATTTTGGTATATATGGATGTCCAGTTTTCCAAGCACCATTTTTTGAAGAGGCTGTCATTTCCCCAATGTATGCTCCTCTTGCCCTTGTCAAATACCAGTTGGCTGTAAGCACGTGGTTGATTTGGGAGTTCTCTATTCTGTTCCATCAGTGCAAGGGTCTGTTTTATGACACTATCATGCTGTTTGGTTACTATAGCTGTATAGTATTATTTGAAGTCATGTAGTGGTGTGCTTGTAGCTTTATTTTGCTTATTTATTTTTTTGCACAGAGTTGCATTGGCTATTGGGGGTCTTTTGTGGTTCCATATGAATGTTAGGATTTTTGTTTCTATATCTGCCAAAAATGTCATTGGTATTTTCATGGGGATTGCAATGAATCTTTCGATCACTTGGAGAAGGATGGACATTTTCACAGCATTAAATCTTCTAAGCCATAACATGGAATGTCTTTCCATACTTTGATGTCTTTATAACATTTTCCAGCAATGTTTGGTATATCTCATTGTAAAGATCTTTCACCTCCTTGGTTAAATTGATTTTTAGGTATTTTAATTTTTTCAAGGAGCTATTTGAGATGGCCTTGCTTTTTTGATTTCTTTCTCTGCTAGGTTTCTTAGTGTATAAGAACACTACTGACTTTTCTGTCTTAATTTTGTATCCTGCTGCTTTACTAAATTCATTTACCATCTCTAGGATTTTTTTGGTGGTGTCCTTAGGTTTTTCTGTATATAAGAAGGTGGTATATGCAAACAGGGACAGTTTACTTTCATGATTTCCAGTCTGGATGCCCTTTATTTTTTCTCTTTCCTGAGTGCTGTGGTTAGTACTTCCAAGACCATGTTAAATAAGATTAGTGAGGGTGATTATTTTTGTATTCTTCCTGTTCTCAAAGGAAAGGCTTTCAGATTTCCTCACTCAGGATGATGTAGATGGCAGGTTTGTCATAAATAGTTTTATCGTATTCAGATACTTTCCTTCTAAACAGCATGTGTCGAAAGTCAATACCGTGAAGGGATATCAAATTTTGTGTAATGCTTTTTCTGCATGTGTTGAGATGGTTATATCTTTTACATGTTTGATTAACTCACAACTGATAATGCCTGAATATTGAATATCAAAAAATACTGTGCCACTTCCCTTTGGATTCCATGGTATCGGGTGAGAAATATACTGATGTTTAAGCTGGTGTCCACTGTAGATAATGCCTCATTTCTCTCTGGCAGCTCAGTGCTGTCACAGGGGCAGGGTACTGATGGCATTCAACAGAGTGACAAGGGTGGACATGTATGTGACAACTCATGATGATGTTGAGCAGATGAGCAGGGTGGGGAGTGAAGGGGGACCAGTTAGAATGAGTCTGTTGTGTGCCTGTTTAGTAAAGGACTTGCAAGAGCACGACTGAATGCTGATCACACTGGTGTGGTGGAGAGGAGCTCAGAACGATACAGGGAGGGACATAGAAGCATTTGGGACAAATACAAATGCACTGGATTCTATTTATAAAATCTATAAACTTATTAGAGTTAGTATGTAGATTACCACATTAAAAGTGATATGTTTTCAATGATATGTGATCCAACAGCACCTGCCACTGACTACACAGAGCAGAATGAACGGACCACCACAGCCCTACTGGGTCCTCATCAGGCTGGGAGTCCAGGCGGGGCCTGACTGTGACAGACACATCTGCAGCTGTCTCCTCAAATCAGCCCAGGTCATTGATCAGTTCCAAATCCTTGAGCTGCAATCCACTGAGACCCTAATCAGATCACTTTCCCCCTCCTGACCTCCACCCAACACCCCCAAACTGGTCCATCATTACTGACAGCATGAGGTGTGTGGAACCTCAAAGTTCAAAGTAAAGGCTTTAAACCTTTGAAAAAAAGTTCTTTAAACGTGTGAAAGTCTTTATGCCCAAATTAAACTGCCAATTTTAACATATCACCTGAGCAAGTTTCAAAGTGTTGTTGAATTCAGTTTCATTGCAAAATGTTGACAATTTTTAACATCTGAATTTGGAGGCAAATGTACCTAAAAGGAGAAATAAAGTAGCAAAGCCTCAGTTATCCACATTCACCTTTTATCAAGTCCCAATATGCAAATCAAAGCAACTATTTCACCTGAGATCGTGGAGTCTTCTTCATGAATGACTTACCCATGGACATGTGCCCTCTCTGAAGGCTCTTGCTTATTTCCGCCTCTGTGAAGTCACAGCCAGAGTCGACTTTCTGAACCTCTGAAACCCTCACACACACTGCTGGGCTGAACAGAACTTGTTCCCTCTCACCAAAGAGCAGCATGACCCCAGGTGCCAGTTGTCAGTGAAGAGACACGCAGTGGCGTTGAGGTGACAGAGGTTGTAAAACATTGGAAGAACTCCTTTGTGATTACTAATCATCCATTTTGTCAGTGAAAGACACATTGTTAAAAGTCCGAAGAAAATTCCCATCTTGGAAAGTATTAATTTGGGGAGAAATGATCAGAAAACATATTCTTTATTTTTATTTTTTTAATTGAAAGATAACTGATTATATATATATATGTATTTTGGGGGGGTGGTAAATAATAAAGAATGGAATATTACAAATGCGGAGACAATGTGGTGATCAAATCAGGATCATTAGTAGAATCACGTTTGCATAAAGTCACCAGTCCCCGTGGTCCTTAACTATTTCCTCACTGTCCCCCCTCCCACTCCCATTCCAGGCTCTAATAACGAGACTTTTGTTCTCTCTCTTTTATTATTCTTTTTTTGTGTGTGGAAAGTTCAGTGTGGTGCTGTGATTATTTATTTCTTTATTTGTTAATAGCAAACATATTACTAAGCCTTTGTTTATACGCTCTTAGGTTTCTAAATATGAGATTTTTGGAAAGTTCTCTCCAGTTATAAAGACGGTCGGCTGATTTAAGAAGGGTTTGTAGTAGCAGAGAAAGTGCAAACCATTTCAATTGATGTGACTTTGTTGAAATCTCAGTGCCCAAGACTTCACTGAAAATCCATGTATGATGCTGCTTTTAACCTGGGGAGACACTACATGTAGGTATTGCAGGTGGCTGGTGCAGAGAACATCTGCCCATTGGCTGAATTTCCTTCTGGAGACTTCTCACAGCATTTTCAACTCTCCGTCAGCGCCAGATATTGCTATTTTCATGGTCTGCCATCTTTGTAAATATTTTACACATCATAATTTATGTATATCTCATCACAGTTGTATTAGGAGATGTAACTACCCACCTTTTCATTGATGTGTTTCCATTTCTGGCCAGTCTGCTTCTGTTCCATAATCTACACATCTATCCTTTTGCCAAAACAAAACCAAGGTTCTCTTGACTCCTAAATTATTTGAGTTTTCCTGTAAGGTTTCTAACACATTCTTAAATTTCTATAAAGTAAAAATTCCATTCAGATTTTGATTTTGAATGCACTGAATCTGTAGAATGATTTGAAGAAAATTGTTACATTAAAAATATGAAGTCTCCCAACACATGAATAAATTCTCTGTTTGTTCAGGTCTTTACAAATCTCTCTAAATAGCGCTTTATAGCTTTCAGTATAAAAGTCTTTGCCAATCTTTGTTAGATTTACTCTTCTTATTTTAGTGTAGGGTAATGGCATTGCTTTTTAAAAATTTTCATGGATAAGTTTTGTTGCTTGGTAAATAGAAATATATAGCATTGTTAAAAACAGAATTTATATCTTTAGAGCGGTTTTATGTTAAGTGCTAAATTAAGCAAAAGATTCAGAGAGTTCCCATATGTCCCCTTCCCCACATGCACTGCCTCCCCCACCAGTGTGGCACATTATTTACAACCGATATTTGTGAATTTGCCTTCAATCAAATAGCTTTCCCTAGTTGACTTTTTTTTTGTAGCTTTATTATTTTTTTTTGTAGATTCCTTCCAATTTTTTTACCAGCATAATCATGTTATTGGTGAATAAAGAGTTTTAGTTTTTCCTTTCCAAAATTTATTCTTCTTTATTTCTCATCTTGTTGGGCTCTCTAGTTTCTCCAGGACAATGATGAGCACAGGGGACAGATTTCAACAACTTAACATTAATGTGCTGACAGCTGCCACATTCTTACATGCTTTTACCAGACACAGGAACTTAATTTCCAAATTTATTTAGCAGAGAGGTGTCATGAGAATGTGCTCAAGTTTATCAACTTATTTTTTCTTCTTTTATTTACCAAGCAGGTAACATGTTTTTTTCTTCTTTAGTCTACTAACGTGTTGATTTACAGTAGCTGATGTTTTACAGAAGTGAACTCACACAGTATTGAAGTAACCGCCATCAAGCACACAATTCTGCAGCATTTTGTGCATTCACTGTCATGCAGCTGCCACCTCCATGTCATGACCTTCAATCCTGGAACCGCTCCCAATAGGTATTCTGGTCATGATATTGCACGCATCTCACACATTCCCAGAGCTGTTTAGGACTTTTGCTTCTATTTTCATGAGAGATATTGACCTGTAATTTTTTTTCATGTAATATTACAGTTTTTTATCTTAGAATTACACAAGTTACATAGAACTAGTTAGTACATGTGCCCTATTTATTCTGTGAAAGAATGTGTGCAAGATGGTATTTGTTTCTCAGATATTCATGGGTTACAAGGCTAAATATTATATAAAGAGGTAAATTTCCACATTTGCACAAACTGAGCTGTGCTTGCAGAGAAGCACCAATAAAAACCTCAAAATGTATATTTTATTTTGGTTGTTGTTGAAGTTTACAACCAGATACCAAATGTTTGTGAGAATTAGAAGGGCCCCCAAACACGCAGGGTGATCTGAAGAAGGTAAATGGATTAGTAGGATTTGACTACTTGACACCAGGCCTTGTCATGAACATGTGTAATTCAGGCAGTTTGCAATGGCACAGAGAAGGGCAGTGCACCTTCATGCTGGGTTGGCAGCCGGAGACAGGGGCTGGATATCCACATGAGGAAAAGATAAACTGGATCCTTAACACCAGTTATACTGTAAAAAAAAAAATTCAAGTTAAATTGTAGATTAAAATATGAAAATTAAAATGTTAGAGATTTAAACAATTTTAATTTCTATAGTATGCATAAAATGGAAACAAAAGAAAACAAACAAACAAACAAAACAGGGCCTAAAATACAATAAATATAAAGGAAACATTTGATATATTGGGGTTTAAAATTTGAAATTTTCTTCATCATGTGACACCATTATGAGAATGAAATCAAGAGCAGCAATGTGGGAAAAAGTGACTCGACGTACATTTACCCCCCGAAGATTCCCATGCATGCACCTGCCAGAGTGGCTGAAAACACAGACGAGCAGCGGAGGACAGGTAGAGGGACAGGAGCAGCTCCAGTGCCCATGGAGATGACAGCCAATCACATTTTTCAGTGCCTCTGATGTGACAGTAGGTCGATGTGGGCAATGGGACCATCTGTGTGACAGTGTCTACTAACGCTGAGGAGAAGAGTCATCCACACATGACTCTATTTCTAACATGTGTTTACATGACAGATTTACCTACATATCTCCACAAAAGGACATGCAGTTTTGCCCCTAGCAGCACCATGTCTATGTCTTGAACTGGGCACCAGCTGCCTGTCCTCTCACAGCAGGTTTTCAGTGCACACAACACTCCATGTTTGGATTCATTCACATGCAGTCAGAGAGGGGCAGCACGAACCCATGGTTTAGACATTGGGTGTGACTCATGTGCAGCAGGGCTTGGATAAAGGGGCTTCAGGGGCTGTGCTACAATTGTAAAGTTGCAGTGGTTATTTTACAGTTTTGGAGGCTGGAAGTCCAGGACTCAGGGGTGCATCTGGTGAGAGCCTTCTTCTGGGTGGGGGCTCTCTACAGGGTCCCAGGGTGTCACAGTTGTCACATGGTGGCTGAGCAAGAGCTTATGTCTATGTGCTTCTTCCTCTCTTTGTAAAGCCCCCAATCTCCTCCCTGGTAACTCATTAAACCCTTAACCCAAGAATCCATTCATGAGGTCCCAATACTCACAATCCAATCACCTGTTAAAGTCCCCAACTTTCAAGTACCTTATTGGGGATTAAGTTCCAACATAAGCTTTGGAGGGGAAACACATTGAGACCACAGAAGAGACCCTGGACACATTGTGAGTTTTGACATAGGTGCACTGTAGCGAGTGGTGTGCAGTGGTGACATATGTGGCATGTAAGGCTGGCACTGTTTTCTGCAGCACAGCCTTCTTGTCCTGGAGTGTCACCTGGGCAGTGGCTGGTGGGTTTACACTAAGGAGCGCCCTCACAGACATGACATGGTACCTCGCCTGAACATCTTTGGCAGCATACCTACCAGAGTGCTACTCCCCATAGAGTTGTGTTCTGACACTTTGTCCTCCTGGCTTCTAGGAGCAAAGGTCATGCAAAGCGATGGCTGGAAGGACCTTCTGTCCCACATTAGGGGCTCTATCAAAGCTCCTGAGATGGGGGCCTGGAGATGTCTGCTTCTGGCTCTGGATACTTTTCACAGAAGAACGCACACCCATCTGTCCTCCCACACTCCGTTCTGACCCACGCTTATCCTCACCACTTTGGTGAATGGTCTCAGTTCATGGAGAGGTAGCAGGACTTGAACATGCCCTGGTGGAGGACAAATCATTGTCTACTTTTACCTTTTAAAGCTTATCCAAGTGTATCATTGGCGATGGGACAATTGATTCACTGTTGTTCATTCTGCTAAGAACGTGTCTGTTTTCCTGGATGAACAAATCCTATCACTAGAGCTATGACATGGAACCCACCTGGGACAGCTCAGCAGAACTCAGTAGCTTATGACTGGGCAGTGCAGGAGAGTTCCCTGGTGGCCTTGGGACTCCAGTTCTCCCCCTTTCCCTGCTTGTAGTTCTCAGGAATAACTGTTGAATGTGCTGGAAAGACAACGTCCTGAGACAGGAAGGGACTGGACAGAATGTCCTGGGCCGTGTTCCCATCCCTCCCAAGGAATGTAACATCTTGAGTTAGGGAGGAACTGGCTGGGACACTCCAGCATTTTTCCTTCCTCCGCTGGATACAGGATGTCCTTCAGAGCTTTAGCCAAGTGGGGCATGTGACCTCTGGGGTTCACCACCTGGAGTAGGCTGCCTTTCAGGGTCCTGTTGCTGTGGTACAGGTGGGACACACACAGTTGAGACTCCATCTGCCCTGGGCAGCTTTCCTGAGTGTTGGGGGACAGCTCACAGAGATCCGAGATGTCTGTCCCTTGTCTTTCTGTGAGTGATAAACCTACTTCGTGTAACCTGTTGCGTGTGAGCATGCTCTGTCTTGCTGGATCCAGACACGTTGGTGACTGTGTGCAGTGAGCCTGTGTCTCCAGCTACACATTCACATTTGGGTGCGCCGCATCCACCCATTTCCACCTGAGCTCATGGCTGCTGCAGTCCCTCTGCCACTTGGCCAGGTCTGTTGTGGAGACCTGAGAGCAAGAGCCCCCTCTACAGTCTGCAGGTAACCTTGAGACCCATGGGGACATGGAGAACTAGTGGCCAAGATGAGGTGTCTATGTTCCGCTCCACCAACCGGTCCTTAGCAGGAGTGGCCCTTGCTCCTCATGACTTCAGCCCAGCCAGGTGTGGACACATCCTCCTCACCTCAGGCTTGACCTTGGCTCTGGACACTTGGTTAGGGGGGACCATTAGAACCTGGACCACAGCTCCCTTCTCCCTCCCTGTGCCCATGCAGTGCCAGGGACCAAGGGACTTGTAGGTGAGTAGCAATTCAGAAAGGAAATCCTCCCAGGCCTCCCTTGCACTTGCCTCTGGGACTGGACCACTGCCTGCTGTGGGTTCCCTGTTCCACCTAGCGCCCCTGCGTGCCCTTGCAAGTAGGTCTGTGTCTGAGCTTGCACTGACATCCCCTCTCTATGTCTCACACAGTAATGCACGGCTGTGTCCTCACGGGTCACACTGTATTGACAGATACAGCGTGTTCTTGGAATCATCTCTAGAAACAATAAATCTGCCTTTCACAGGCCCAGCGCACTTTTCGTGAGGCCACCTGCAGGGTGTCTTTTCAAACCAACCCACTCCAGCCCTTCCCTGGAGCCTGATGGACTCAGATCATTCAGTTGTTGCTGAAGGTGAACCCTGAGGCTACACAGGAGAGTCTCAGAGACCCCAGAGGCTGCACCAAGTCTCCCCTGGACTCCACCAGCTGCACCTCATGCCAGACACCTGCAAACACAGAGACATAATATTTATGTTGACTCTAATGGATGCAACAGAGGCACACCCAAGACTCTCAATGCACCCCACTCCTGAAAAACGACTTTGGTCAATGATGAGGAATAAAACCCAGCTTGGCTTGGAGTTCCTGGGGGAGCTGCTGGGTTCTGTCCTGTCCCAAAACCTGGGTGGAGCTCCACTGAGAGAATGCCTGGCAAGCCCCCCATTTGTAACAGCAGAGGAGAATCCATTTGCATGTGCTGCAGACACAACTGTGCAGCCCAGACATCGTGCTGTGTGCATGAAATTTTCATCCTATGAATGACCGAAGATGCAGCCAGAACCAAGAATGCCTGCAAAAAGGTGGCCCCTGTCCTGAGCATCCCTCCCACTCTGTCTTCACAAGACCCAGGTGCTCTGACCCATCCCTTCTGATATGATCCTCAGGAATTGAAATTCCTCTGGCCTCAGGGTTCTGTGGATGTGGGTGAGGAGCCTGTGAGGTCTGCCCCAGAGGTGCCGTCGTTGGGGTCGTCTTCCTACTTTCCTTCATTTCCTGTGTGATGTGTGAACTTCCCAGGTCTTGGGAATAAGAATTTAAAATGGAACAGCATTTTTTTTTTGAGTTGGAAACTCTTATTTTTCCCAGTAGGGTCTTACACAAAACTCTAACATATAAACCTGGTAGAAAGCCTTCATCTGAAGCTGTGGCGGGCATCCCTGTTTTATTGACTTCTCTCTTGCAGCATGAAAACTGCCTTCCTGAAATGAAGGTCTCAGGCCCCATCACCACTGTTATTGTGCAAGAGTTTTGTGTCCCGCAAGCATCTCCAGTTCTGATAATTTCCCTCAGTTGTAAACAAGAAAGGAACATGTTGGCTGTTAGGATCAAAACTCCTGGATATAAAGTTGAGTTGATGAAATATCCAGGCACAAAGGACCCCACAGGGATACCCCATCTCCTGCCGAGCCTGGGTCTTACAGAGGGAGCGAACTTTCCTAGGGCTACAGATTGGAGTTGAGGGGAGAGGGGGAAGGGAAAGGAAGTTGAGGGATCATTGGAAGGGGACAAAGGGGACAAAAGTATTTTCTGGTAATGGGTGTACCCCCAATATGTATCTGGCACCTACATTATGGGCAGGAGGGGGGACAATCAGCTTTGTATCTTGAGAATGTTCAAAATAAATAAATAAATAATGAAATAATGAAATAAATAAATTTTAAAAAAAGACAAACCAAGACTAGAACAACTTAATAGACCAAATGGACCCAAACAGTACGTAGAACTTTCAACCAAACCAAAAAATATGTACATTTTTCTCAAGCACACATGGAACATTCTACAGAATAGATTCTATTTTATGCAACAAACACATATGAAGATTAAAATTGTTCCAACATCTATTCTGACCACAGCAAATCAATAGTCACAATAAGGTGTAATTCACCAATGTGAAGAAACTAAAGAGCACTCATGTGAACAACCATTTTATCAACAGGAAATGAAAAGATGATTTTAAAATATCTCCAGAAATAAAAATTAAAACACAGTTTAACACAGGTTATGAGATGTGGCCAAACCTTCCCAGTGAAAAAGAACAGTGAGGAACAGCTTCGTTGGACAGTTATGGGACCTCAAACAGCCAGCCCGGGTTTGTTCTGATTACTCTATTTCTAGAACATATTTCGAACCATGACTAAGTAGAGACATCGCTGGGATACACGGATGGTTAATATAAGCAAGTTGCTGCGTGAGATAAACCACATCACAGAATGAAATAAAAACAGCACAATCATCTCAGCAAACGCAAAAAGGGCACTTGCTACAATTCAAGATATTTTTTATAATAAAAAATTTCAGCACATTATTTATAGAAAAAATATACCTCATTACTTTAAAGGTAACACAGAGCAATCCCATAGTTAACCACATGCTTCACAGCGACAGTGAAAAGCTTTATACACATGATCAGGAACAAGACATAACCCCCCCCTCCACTACTCTTCAACATGGAACTGGAAGCACCAGCCAGATCAGTAAGTTAGTAATGAGAAATAAATGAGGGCTACATTGGAAAAAACAATGAAAACTGTTTCTGTTTGCTGATAACATCATCTCATATATGAAAAAACTAAAGTCCACACCCCACCTAATAACTGTGGGAACTAAGAATTTAGTATTGCTGCATGATACAAAATCAACACACAGAAATCAGTGGCATTTCTATAAACCAAAAACTATCTATAAAACAAATCAATAAAGCAAATTCATTTTCTATAGCATCAGAAAAAAGAATTAAATTCTAGGAAAAAAATTAAGCAAATAGGTGAAAGATGTGTATACTTAAAATTCTAAAACATTAATGAAAAACTAATCAAATGATATAATGAAGGAAAGAATAACTTGTGTTCATTGATTTTAAGAATTAATGTAATTATACGGTTTATATTACTCAAGGCTAAAACACAATCATTACCAGCATCCCATTGTAACTTTTCACACATAAATGAAAAGTAACTCTAAAATGTGTTTAAAAACACAGAAAACTGCAAATACCCAAAGAAATTCTGAACTTAACAGAGTTGCAGGCCATCTATGATTTTACAATACAAAAAAAAAAAAATGTTTTCTACTGAAACTTTCTGAGATTATTAGAGTTTAAGTCATGTTCAAATTTCCTGGAAAATATGGGTTTTAGATTTTTGGCTTCTGTAGACAACTGTAATCTCAATTGGCTGCAGACTGCAAGTCCTGACCCTCCTGCTGGTAACTGTCATCCCAATGTCAATGTGGGCTTCTTAGTCCTTGACGCACAGCTCAGGCATGATCCCTTGCACACCTCTCAGGAGGCAGCCTGGAGCCTTGACTGTGATCTGCACGCACATTTCTTCTCACAGCCTGTGCTTTGTGGGTCCCCTTCAGCTACACACCTGCAGGTCAGGAGGTGAGCCAGGTCTCCATGCAGATGCAGCAGCTTCCTCTCCACCTGCTCCTCTCCCTGCTGCTGTCTCCACTGGCTGCTTATTAGGGGGTTCCCTTTCTGTCTTTATTTCCACCAAGGCAGAGTTTTCACTGTTGCTGGTGTATGAGTTCAGCAGGGATGGAGAATTCCAGATTCTCACACCACCAGGACATGGCTGGGATGGAAAGGGCTGCTGCCTGGTGGTTGTCACTTATGATGTTGTGTGAACCTGGCTGAACATTTCTGATCCACAGGAACCACAGTCATCACCTTCTAGTGTCCAGAATATGATACATGATGAAGGTGTATAACCCAACCAACCAAAGTTGTGAGAAGCTCAATTAAAAATGGGCAAGGAATGGAATATACAGTCAATGTGATTAAGATAAATATCTGAGGAGCAAATGAAAAGATCACTAAACTCATTAGTCATCAGGAAAGTGCAAATAAAAACATAATATAGCACTTCAGAGCCAATAACATGGCTGTAATTTTTAAGAAAAATACCGTTTTCCTCATGGATATCTAGACATTGGAAAAATTACAGAGAGCTGGTGGTCAGGCAAAATTGTAAAACTGCTGTGGCAATGATTTGGGCAGTTATAGAAAAGGTTAAATGCAGAAAAACCACATGACACAGTGATTCCACCCCTATATATATTCCAAGATAACTGAAAAGAGCTGTCCAACAGAATTTCCATGAACGTTCACAGCAGCACTATTCACAGTAGCCAAAAATGAACAATGCCAAACATTCACTGACTGATGAACTGATAAACAAATGTGGTAAATTGATAAAAATGTAAACTATTCACCTATAAAAATGAATGTGACACCGACAAATGCCACAACAGAATGCACTTTGAAAACATTACTCTACATTAAAGAAGCAGACACCAAAGGCCACATATTATATCAGTGAATTAATATGAAAAATCCAGAATAGGTGAGTCCATCGAGACAGAAATCATATTAGTGTTTTTTAGGGGCTTTGAGAGACAGGAATGTGAAGCGGTTGCTTGAAGGGAATGGGGTTTCTTTTTGAGGCAAGAAATGTCCTCTAACTAGACAGTGGTGACATTTAACAAACCATGTGAAAATACTGTGTCACTAAACTGTACAGTTTAAAATGGTTAATATAGAGAATGTAATTTATTTCAATTCTGCCATCACACACCGTAAAAAAACATTACATTCAATTTATTTGTTATGTTAATCTTTTTTAGGGTAACAGAAACCACATTTTAAAGGAACCCACAAAGCAAATGAAGAAAAAGTAAGAGTTCCCAACTGTGACTTCTGTTGAACTTGGACAGGAGACACTGAGGACAGAAAGGACAGCCTGGGTACCCTCTGCACCTGCTCCTCAGTGGAAATTCTGTACTAAGTGCACACTGAGCTCCTCCTAATTCCAAGTCCCCTCTTGTCTATAAGCAAAGAGTTTTGTGTCTGGGCTCATGCTGAGTTCCCCTCACTGTGTTTCTTGTGCAGTCATACACAGCCATATCCTGGACAATCAGCTGCTCATGGTTAAATAATCTTGGCTCTTGGAGATGTCCCTCATGATGCTGACTCAGGATTTAAGATCTGTATTATAAATTGTGCTTTCACAACCTCATATCACACTTACCCACTGCAGCCACTTTCCTGAATGCTGGTGGATCCAGTGCAAACAATAGCTAGTTATAGAGAATCCAGAGACAGTGGAGGTGAGGGACAGGGTCTATGAAGTTACAGCAGGCCAGGTTCTGACTCCTGAAGCTGCACCTTGGATGGGACAGCTGAGAACAAGGAGCATCACCATCAGTCAAACACACCAGAAGCCCCATGCCCAGGTCCCATTCCTGAAGTCCCAGAGGCACTCACAGCAGGGAGCAGCCACCAAGCACAAGAGTCACCTCAGGACATCCATATTCTGATGAAGGGCTCCTGGTGAGAAGGAGACTGGGGATGCTCAACCCAGGGCTGTGCTTTCTTCCTGACACTGGGGTCTGCTCTGCATGAGGGGAGTCCCTGATGATATAAGTGGGAGAGCAGAGCGCAGGGTGTCGACCCACCCTTCATTGTGCAGAGTGTTTACGTCGTGCTGCTCAGAAGAACTGGGGAGACAGAACCTCAGGGACTCTTCTACGCATCACTGCCTGGTCTTCCTGTTTCCAGAGAAACATTAAGAGAAGTGGAGATGGAGGATGCAGGGCTTGACAGCACAGAACATGTAGAAGTGTTTAACTTAAAGTGATTTCTGTTTCAAGGAGAAATCCATGACCTTTTGATCCTCAGGTGCTCCCTTCACCATGTCTGGTGTTTGAATCTGGCTGTCAGCCGTGACCTCAGTCTCTCTGCACACAAACCCCTTATGTGTGACTTCAATTGAGAAAGTTGGGCTTCTATAGATTGTAGTAGATTGTTCACTTCAGAACAGGCAGACGTTCCTCAGAGAGACAGATATGCATATGCATCTGTGTGTGTGTGTGTGTGTGTGTGTGTGTGTGTGTGTGTGTGTGTGTGTGTGTGTGTGTGTGTGAAGTTTTTGAGAGAGAGAGAGAGACAGAGAGACAAAGGAAGACAGAGAGACAGAGAGAGACAGAGAGAAACAGAGAGAGACAGAGAGACAGAGACAGAGAGACAGAGAGTCCTCTACTCCATCCTGCTTCTCAGAGACAATCACTAGGGCAAAAACAGACATAAGATCCCCCCTCCGTTTTGATACAAACACATGGGATAAGAGATATTACTGTGGAGGTTTCTAGAAAACTCATCTTCTTCAGTCTCATTTAGAAATCCTCTGTTCACACTCCTGCCCCAACACTTCCAACGTCAGCCTTGACTGTCACATCAGACTCAGTCTTGAGGTTCGTGATCTCGTCACTTGCTTCAGGTCACAGGTGACTCCTCGGTGGTGCTTTCTCAAGCGCAGCTCCTCCTGCATCTGCAGACCTGTGAGATGGACACTCTGTGCCCTGCCTCCCCTTAACCCAATGTACTGTGGAGAGTCACATCCAGGTTGACCACTGTAGACCATTCTGTTCAAAGACTAATACCAGGCACCTGGGAGTCACTGGATCACAGCAATTCTGAGCGTTAGTTGGGCACGTGGTACCCCTGTCTGAGTTCTGGTCCATTTCTTGTGTCTGGGAATGACACTGCATGACTCACAGATTCACTATTTGGAATACTAGTCCCACCCTGTTTGGAATATTTCCTTTCTCAATTTGAAATTGGCATTTTCAGTTGATTACTTCTTTTAGGCTTTTTTATTTAAAATAAGCTGAAAGCAGTTACAGGTTGTGTAATTGTATTAAAATATATGTACAAACGGTTACCTTATAGCAGTCAAGGGCATACAGCAGATAATCCTAGCTAATCACATCAAAAACAAACAAGCAAACACTAAAAGAAAAAAAAAAAAAACAGAGACTATGCATCTATGTAAAACAGCAGATTCCAAATGAGGAAATGGTAAAGTCACTGGAGTAAATGACTGTTTCTCAGAGTCTGGGCTTAATGGTAAATTGTCACCTTAAAGTGAGAATGTGGAGCAGGTCTAAAAGTATAGATTTGATCATAGAAAAGGAAAGTTCAGACCTCTACAAAAAAAAAAAAATGCTCACCCCAAGCCTTGTTCTGCACCTGTCTCTGCAGCTGGGCCCTATGGGCACACGGTCCTCAGTGCCGTCTTGACCAGTTCACTGTCACCCTCCAGGGCTCTTGCTGCATTTCCCAGACCAATTTTGTAGATATTTTCCTCTCAGATTTATTCTAATAGTTTCATAGTTTCAGGATTCAAATTTAGGGTGCTGGCTGGTTAGCTTAGCTGGGCAGAGCATGGTTTTGTAACACCAAGGTTATGGTGTTATCTCCGTATCTGATAGAAAGTGAGCCAAAACACCAGGGACCAACCAAGATTTATTAAGGGAAGAAAATCTGCCAGGCTGCACTCAAAATGGAGGGCAGCACCAGGCCTGTGGGTGGGAGAGCGTGTCTAGACTGCAGGGAAGGCTGACGTAATCAGGGAGGGAGTTGGTGCTGGAGTGGAAGATAAGGCTGGTGGATGCCATCAGGTGGAAGGTTGCACCCATGTGGAAGTAGAGGAGTTTCTATTTCTCAGAAACCAAGAGTTTTCTTGTAAGGAAAGGCTGGCAGCTATTTTGTGCTTATTGTGTGTAAAATGGTACCAGTCAAGTTTATGTGTAAAATGGCACCAGTCAAGTCTAAGATCCATCATTCCCACCTTTTAAGTATAAGGAGAATGGAAAAGGGGTGAAGGTCTCATTCTTCTGAAGCTACTTCCTGCTGAAGATGGGCAAAGATATGAAAAAAATAAAATACTTATGTCAGCCTGAAAAACAATTGGATGGCAGGATATTGGTTTCATGTGGGGAGGCTGCATTCCTCCAGGGAAGGGTCGCTGATTCTGAGGGGCTGATATCCTCCTCCCATGAAGATTCCAGTGATCTTCTGGTTGGTGAAGGCCTGTAAGACACTAGAGAAACACCGAAAGAGGCAGGGGCCAAGGAGGACAATTCCCATCGTGGTCGGGGTCCGACGTGTGTTGCCCTGAACTCCTCCCCATCACCAAAGCCTAGGTGAGTGGTTTGGGTGAAGCACAAATGTTTTTATTGAGGTGGCGGGTACTGGACTCCAGCAGAATTCCCTTCAGAAAGAGCTACCCAGAAATTTTTACCCCCATAAGAACATGATGTGGCAGTTGTCTGGTCATAGCCTTTTGTGGGAATGTAGTCACAGATGTGAATGTGTCCTGTAGGGTTTCCCTGAGGATTCTGGGTAGCAGACCCAGGAGGTTGGAAAGTGTCTTTCCTCCCACCAAGACCTTGGTTATACATTGTGACCAGGGTGTGGCATTATGTCTCTGTTAGGAAAAGAAGCAAGAGGAAGAGAGAAGGCAAGTGCTCAGGGGCTGAGAGGTTGAGAGGGTGCATAGTAGCAAAAAGGAGTAGAGAGTAACCTTGTTGGGGTGTAATCGCAGAGGGCGCTCTGCCAGGCTAATTCAATCACCCACTCAAGGATGCCTTCGACACTGGAGGTGGCACATTGGGACCAGTCTTGGAGCAGCTCCTCTGTGAAGGACGTGGAGCGGGCCTGCAGGAGTGAGAGGATAATCACCAGGGAAAGATCATCCCTCTCATGGGATTGGGGGAAGAGTGAAGGTCCTGGAGATTTTCAATTATGTGGATCCTAAAATGGATGAAGTGTGAGGAGATGATGGGTTGGGGTTTGAGCAGAGGGAACCCTCTGGCTTGATGTTAACAGATTCTTTGGGTAAATTCTCAGGTGCTAATTTTACCAAGGATAAGTGATACCAAGGGGCCTTTCCTAGTACCTTTACTGCCATGGGGGTGGTGAGAAGTGCTGTATAAGGCCCTTCCAAACATGGTGAGA
Organism: Cynocephalus volans; assembly: GCF_027409185.1. Lineage (NCBI taxonomy): Eukaryota > Metazoa > Chordata > Mammalia > Dermoptera > Cynocephalidae > Cynocephalus > Cynocephalus volans. The sequence continues at coordinate 185,684,404 of NC_084462.1, forward strand.
GGAGCTTTGGGATTCTGGTTTTAATATACACTTGCTGTCCCGGGCTCAATTTAAAGTCTGAGGAGGTGGTGAGGAAAGGATGAGGTAATAGAAAGTTGGCCTGTTCCCTAAGAAGATCCCTAATGAGTGAAAAAGTAGGGAGATACTGGCCTAAAGGTGATGAGCTGGAAGGGAGAGGTGTGAGGGTGAAGGGTCTGCCATGAATGAGTTTGAAGGGGCTGAGGCCAGTGGGTTTATGGGGGGCAGCTCACAAGTAAGTGAGTGCTAGAGGGAGAAGTTGGGTCAAAGGGAGGTGAAGTTCCATGGACAGCTTGGTGAGGTGTGTTTTTGTGAAGTGATTGGCTTTTTTCACTTTTCCTGATGACTGAGGCCAATACAGTATATGTAAGTCCCATTTGATATGTGATGCCTGTGCTGTGAGTCATATAATCTGGGAAATGAATGTCTTGCCATTGTCAGACCAGAGACTGGTGGGTAGGCCAAAACGACAGGTGATTTCAGAGGTGAGAACATGCATTACTGCTGTAGCATCCTCTGAAGTGAAGGGAAAAGCCTCAACCTAACCTGAAGAGGTATCTACTAAGGTTCGAAGATAGCATGTCCTTTTGTGGGGAGGCATGTAAGTAAAAGTCAATTTGCCAATCCTGGCCAGGAATGTACCCTCTGGCATGTTTAATGGAAAGGGACCGAACATGCAGGCCACCTTGATTGGAGCAATGAGTACAGAAAGGACACTTTTGAGTGATTTGTTTTAGTAACTTGGCCATGTGGGGAGAGTAATATAAGGGCTGAAGAAGTTGTAGTAGTGATGGTAGCCTGTATGAAGTGAATTGCGGAAATCTAAAAGGATTTGCTCAGCTTGTGTGGTAGGGAGGACATAGTCACCGGATGGAGTATACCAGTTGTCCTTCCTCTATGCTCCAAAATGTTGGAGGTGTTGTATTTCTTGGGGTGTGTATTGAGTTATGGGCATAGGGGCCATGAGAAGGACCTGAGTGGGAGAGGAGGAGAGGGGGCCTGGTGATTGAGCAGTCTTTTTTGTGCTTAGAGCTGCCAGTTTGTTTCCTTGGGCTATGGGGTCATCAGATGTTTTGTGTCCTCTCCAGTGTATAACCTCAACCTCCTTCGGGAGTTGTGCAGCCTCAAGAAGTATCTTGATAAGGTGCCCATTTTTTATGGGCCTTCTTTGAGTGGTCCTGTATCCTCTCTCCTTCCATATGGCTGTGCAGGAGTGTAGGATGTGGTAAGCATATTTAGAGTCAGTGTATATATTGACTTGTTTGTTACTTGCTAGAGTGAGAGTGCTGGTGAGGACAATGAGTTCTGCCTGTTGGGAAGTGGTATTGGGGATAGGGGGCAGCCTCAATAGCTTGTGTTAGATTTACTGTAGCATAACTCACCTGGGGAGCAGTCATGGAGGTGGCGGTCCCATCTATGACCCATGTATGTTGGGGTCACTTAATGGGATGCAGGGAGATGTGTGGAAAGGGATTGAGAAAGAGGTCTAAAGCCTCCCTGCAATTATGATCTAAGGGTTGTGAGTGTTTTCAGATGAGAGTGGCTTGATTTAAGGGAAGGCAAGTTTTAAAGGAGACCTGGGAATTTTCAACGGAGGTAAGGTGGATAAGTTGTATGTGGGAAGGGGAGAGAACAGGCAAGTGCTTATGGCTGAGAAGGTCTTGAAGATGATCGGAGGAACAAATGACTGTTTGTTGTCCAAAAGTTAGTTTAGAGCTTTCTTGTGTCAAAAGGGCAAATGCTGCCAAGGCCCATAAACAGGGATCCCATCCTTGAGCTGTGGTGTCCAATTGTTTGGAAAGGTATGCAACATGGAGAAGATATCTCCTGCCTCTTGTGCCAAAAACCCTGACCACCAATCCTTGGGTTTTGGTGATGGATAGGATAAAAGGTTGAGATAGGTTTGGGAGGGATAGAGCTGAAGCTGTGAGGAGAGTGGCTTTTAATCACTGGAAGGGAGAATGAATGTGCTTTGTGGGATCTAAAGGGATGGCAGGATCCCCTTTGGCTGCACCATTAGTGGTTTTGCTAGCATGCCAAAGTTAGGAATCCATAGGTGAAGATAACCTGCAAGCCCCAAGAAAGAAAAGACTTCACCCTTTGTGGTAGGACTGAGGAGTTCAGAAACAAGACTCTTGTGATCCACCATTGTTTCTCTGGTGTCGGGGGTTAGGTGGACTGCCAAATAGGTAACTGCAGGAGCAGAAATTTGGGCCTTCTGGGGGACACTCAATATCCCCTGGAGGCCAAGAAATTAAGGAGAGCGACAGTGTGGGCTGTGAATCCTCATAGGAGGGGCAACAAAGGAGGAGGTCATCCACATATTGTATTAAAGTGCTAGAAGTTGGAGGAAGTTCAGATAAGTCTTGAGCTAAGGCCTGGCTGAAGAAGAAGGGGTTATCTCAAAACCCCTGAAGTAGTACTGACCTGCTGAGTTGTGGGGAACAACAAGTACCGGGATCAGTCCAAGTGTAGGCAAACAGGTTTTGACAGGAAGGGTGTAAGGGTATAGGAAGAAAAGCATCATTGGGCTCAAGTACAGAGAAGAAATGGGTTGCTGTTGGGATTATGGATAGAAGTGTATAGGGGTTAGAAACAATTGGGGTTATGGGGGAAATGGCAGCATTAATGGCCCTTAGGACTTGAACTAAGTGGTATGAGACATTGGGCTTTATAAGTGGAATGATGGGTAAGGTGAGTGGGTAGCCACAAGAGATGAGAAGAAAGGAGTTCGTGCATTATGGGTTTTAAGTCTATTAGTTGTTTGTTAGTGATGTGGTATCGTGGGACATTAGGGAACAAAGAGGGGTTCCACAAATTAACATGGATAGGGGAATGGTTCATAGCAATGGAGGGAGAAGACGTTTCCCATACTAGGGATTAACATTTTCTGAGGGGAAGGTGATGGTGGAAGCCTCGGGGGCCAGGTCTGGGGCAGCCTGTAACAAGAGTATTGTAGCTGCAATTAGAGTGTTTAGGGTAAGGGTAGCTTTGAATTTGGAAAGGATGTTCCATCCCAGTAAGGGAGCTGGGCATTGAGGCATTATTAAAAATTTGTGTGTGAATTGCGTGTGATGTAGGGTGAAGGAAAAGGGTTTAGGTATCCATGGGCAGTATTCTGATCCCATGACCCCTGCTACTGTGATAGGGGATGGGGTTGTTGGTTCTGCATAATTGAGAAGGGTAGAACAATTGGCCCCTGTATTGGTGACAAAACAGATCAGCTCACCTGCTATGAGGACAGTTACGCTGGGCTCATGTGAGGTGATCTCTGTGCAGGCCTCGGGTCCTGGGCATCATCAGTCCTCCACTTGGGCAAAGTTGAGAAGCTCTGGTAGGAATGGCCATGGAGCTAAAGGTTGTGGGTTAGGGACTGGGCCACTCCCTCTCTGGTGAGTGGAACAGTTAACCCCCCAGTGACCTGGCAGTTTGCAATGAGAATAGGGCCCAAGAAGGGCCCTGGGGTTAGAACACACCTGTGCCCAGTGGCCTGGTTGATGGCATTTGAAGCAGGTCCCAGGTGGCTTGTCCCTAGATGCGGCTGCCTTTGGAGTGTGTGAGTTCCAGATGGCATTTTCCAGGAGCTGGTATTTGGCCTGATCTCTTTTGTAATAATCTTTCTTCTCCTCATCCCTATTGTTAAAAGCTTTGAAAGCAGCATCAAGGAGGTCTCATTGAGTCATATTTGGACCATCCTCAAGTTTTCTTAGTTTTCATGAACATTAGAGGCTCATTGGGTAATAAAATGAGAGGGTAAGAGGGCCGTGCCTGCATGGGAGTTTGAGTCTATACATGTGTAAAGCCTCAGAGAGGTGGGTTAGGAACTTGCTGGGATTTTCAGTGGATCTCTATGTGATTTTTCTAAGCCTGTCATAATTGAATGACTTGTGAGTAGCATTTTGGAGACCGTAAATCAAGTGTGTGGTCATGTTATCCCAGAGATCCTGATCCCCATGGCTGGCCTGGTAGTCCCAATTAGGGTTGATACGACAGACAGTGATGGCTCCCATGGGGCATCTGTTATTTTGAGCATGTACCTCATCTGCCTGTTGTTGGGCCATTATCCAGACCTGCTCCCTGTCTTCAGGGACAAAGTAGTAATAAGAAGCATAAAAATATCATGCCAGGTGAGATCATAAGACTGGGTGAGATATCTGAATTCTTTAAGATATGTGTCAAGGTTGGACTGGAGAGATCCCAGTCATTTTTCAATTTGGGAGAGATCAGAAAGAGAAAAGGGGATATGGACCTGGACAATTCACTTCACCCCAGCCCCTTCACAGAGGGGGTATAAAGGAGCCGGTGCTGAGGTGGGGTTGTCACCTGATGATGGGGGAGAAGGGGAGGGGTTGGGTTGCTGAGGCCGAGCATCTCAATACCAGGTGTGGAGAATAGAGGGAAAAGTGGGGGGGGGGCTGGTGGAGGATCTGGAGCATAAGGAGGTGGTCAGGGAACAATGTGGTATGAAAGATCAAAAGATTGATCCTAGTGCAGAAAGTGAGGTCAGGAATGAGCTAGGAGAATTTAAGACATAGGACAGCTTTGACAGAGAGAATGACACAATCGAAGATAGAAGAAGCCTTGAACATAAGGAATCTCAACAACTTTGCAGTTTCGGTGACAAAGGTGTCTAAATATCTAAGCAGATCTAAATTGAGAGTGCCATCTTCTGGCCACTGGGATCCATTGTCTAGTTTGTATGTAGGCCAACACTGATTGCAGTAGAAAACAAGGTGTTTGCAATTAATGTCTCCCTGGAAGCCAAGAGGTTGTAAATTGGCCAAGAGACAGCCTAAGGGTGTAGAGCATGGAGGTTTGCATCGTGAGGATCCCATGTAGAGGGTGAGAAAGGAAATGAGTAATCCTATTAGAAGGAGGGTCATGACAAAATCTCCCTGGAAGCCAAGAGACAGTAAATCATCCAGAAGACAGCCCAGAAGTGTAGAATGTGGAGGACTGAATCATGAGGATCCCATTTAGAGGGTGAGAAAGGGTGTGATCAGTCCCAGTGGAATAAGGGTGACACCAAGGAGCATCCTCTTCGGTGTACACCTTCCTTTTGAGAGAGAAGCTACCGACTGGCTAATGAAGCATCATCCAATAGCTGGAGGGCACAAGAGGGGTTCCCTCAGCCAGATGCCTGGTCTTCAGGAAGGAGACAGTGGTCATAGAAAGTAGTCAGGGAAACCCATAGAAGTAGGACAGACCCAATGACTCACCCTGAATTGAGACCAATGTTGGATGTGTCGGCCTGAAAGACCAAAAGGAGAGAGTCCGAGAGGCACCTGGTTCAGCAGGTCCACGAAAGGTGGCCAGGAGGGCCAATCAACCCAAGAGAGGGGATTGTCCGACCGTCCCAGCCAGGACCCTTCTTGGGTTTTGGCACCAAAAGGAAGGAAAGTGAGCCAAAACTCTGGGTACCAATGAAGCTTTATTAAAGGAAGGAAATCTGCCAGGCTGCACTCAAAATGGAGGGCAGCACCAGGCCTGTGGGTGGGAGAGCTTGCATAGACTGCAGGGAAGGCTGATGTAATCAGGGAGGGCTTTGGAGCTTGAGTGGGAGATAAGGCTGGTGGATGCAAACAGGAGGAAGGTTGCACCCATGTGGAAGTAGATGAGTTTCTATTTCTCAAGAAAACATGAGGTTTCTCATAAGTAATAGGCTGGTGGCTATTTTGTGCTTTAGCGGGTAAGATGGCACCGGTCACATCCAAGATCCATCAATACCCTTGTACCATCCAGCCACGAAATTTGGTATATAACCAAAAGTAGTGGGGAGAAAAAAAAAAGAAAAAAGAAAACGACTCTAAGTTTTTTTCCATTTTGAGTTGATTTTTATATGAGGATGCAGTGTAATTCTTTTGCATGTGGGTATCAAATTTTCCCAATACAATTTTTTGAAGAAACTGTCCTGTTCCCATTGTGTGTTCTGGCAACTTTGTTAAAAGTCATGAGACCCTAAATATTTCTTGTTTTAGTCCATTTTGTGTTGCTATGACAGAAATACCTGAGACTGGGCAATTCATAAAGGAAAAAGGTTTTTTTGGCTTACAGTTCTAGGACAGCTGCATCTGGCGTGGGCCTCAGGCTGCTTCTACTTTTGGTGTATAAACGGCAGGCAGCCACTTGGTACAAGCAGATCACATGGTGAGAGGAAGCAAGAGAGAGGAAGCAAGAGGGAGAGAGAGAAGTTGCCAGGGTCTTTTTAAGCAATGAGCTGTCGTGGGAACTAATAGAGTGAGAACTCACTCAGTAATACCCCCTCCCCCAGGGAAAGCATTAATCCACCCTAACCCTAACCCTAACTTCTATGAATTAATTAGTTTCCCACACTGCCATATTGGAGATCAAATTTCCACATGAGTTTTGGAGGGGACAACACATCCAAACTCCGTCATTCCACCCCAGGACCCCCAAACCTCATGTCACGCTCACACACAAATTATAAACTTCCTATCCCAACAGTCCCAAAAGTCTTAGCTTGCTCCAGCACCAACTTAAAAGTCCAAAGTCTCATCTGAGACCAAAAGCAAAAGTCCTTCCAGCTGTGAACCTGAAAAACACAACCAAATTTATCTTCTGCCAAGATACGATGGTGGAACAGGCATTGGGTATACATTTCCATTGCAAAAGGGAGAAATAGGCCAGAAGAAAGGAAAAACAGGCTCCAAACAAGTCCAAAACCCAGCAGTGCAGACATTATGTCTTAAAGCTCCAAAATAAAGTTCTTTGACTCCAAGTCCTGCATCCTGGGCACAATTGGGCATCTGGGCCCCCAAAGCATCCCGTAGCCTTGTTCCCACAGCTCTGCCAGGCACAGCCCAGTGGGCCGCGCTGGTGCCTGTGGCTTTTCCAGGCCTCTGTTTTACGTTACCAGTGGCTCTGCAGTTCTGGGGTCCTGGCAGCAGCCCCACTGCCTTGACTCTACTAGGCATTTCCCTGGTGCGAGCTCCCTGTGGGGGCTCTGACCTCAGTTTCCTGCTCAGCATTGTTCTAGTAGATGTCCTCTGTGTTGGCTCTGCCCTGGTGGCAGGTCTCTGCCTGGGCCCTTCCATACATATTCTGGAATCTGGGTGGAGGTTGCCTTGCTTCCACTTCTCTTCCATCCTGCCAGCCTGCAGACTTAACACAATGTGGATGCCACCAATGATTTTGGCCTCTCCACTCCAGGGCTGCTACAGGAACCACACTTGTGGCCTCTCCAGCCAGAGCAACTGGTATGCAGGGACCAGGATACCAAGGGCAGCTGTGCCCCAGGTCTTTCCTCTGGGACAACTCAGCCCTTCTAAGCCTCATGGCCTGTGATGGGTGCGGCACCCTTCCAGACTTCTGAAATGCCTGCAAGGCTTTCCTCTCATTTTCTCCACAATTAGCATCTGGCTGCCTCACCACCAAGATAATGTCTTTAGCAACCAGTTTATCTGCTTCACCCTTGCATTGTTCACCAACTTTCTGCTTCTTTACCTCATGGCCAGGCTGCAAATTAGCGACGGAGCCTCAGTCTTGTTAACTCCACCCCTCCTCTCCATCTTGTTAAACTCCACATCACTTCCCTCTCTGCCCTCCCTCCCCGGAAGGCAGGAACTGGAAACTGCATCCTGCTCAATTCATTACCATATATGGGCAAAAAACTCACCCACAGCCCTCCCCTATAAATACCCGCTTATATCCACCCTGGGCGAGACTTCCCTGTCCTCACTCCCTTGCGGGGCCATGGAACCTCACCTGGGAGTGCCCCTGTTAAAGCCTACCCTAAATTTACTGTCTGGCTCCTGGTTTTCTTTGCTCAGGTTCAAGACTAAAACCTTCAAGATTCAAACCTAACATCTGCTGCCAAAACCTGGGGAGGTTGAGGCCCCGTTCTGGTGGGAGGCCTCTGTCCTCTCATTACCAGGACCTCATCTGAGTCCCACACCTCGAGACACCGGGTAAGTTCCCCCGATTCTGTGCCCCAATCTGTTTGGTCCTGCCTGAGAATGTGTGGCCACGTCAGGACTACTCGACAGAGTCACCAGGTGACTCCTGCTCAGTGCCTGAGGACCGGGAGACATCCTCATCCTCAGGACAGCCACCTTCCCTCCATCCACAGCCTGGGATACTAAACGGGGACACCTGTTTTAAGCAGTGGCCTGCCTGGCAGGAACCATGGGAACTGCCCAGTCCAAATTTGACCCCAAAACCCCTTTGGGTTGCCTGCTGGCCTTTCTGAAAACTCTGGGCCTCTCACAAGACTTGAGAAGGAGCCGCCTTATTCATTACTGTTCGGTGGCCTGGCCCCAATACCAATGGACAATCAGTCTCGATGGCCTCTCGAGAGCACATTTAACTATCAGGTCCTCACAGATGTGGACAACTTTTGCGGGCACCAAGGCAAATGGTCCGAAGTCCCTTATGTACTGGCTTTTTGGGATTAGCGCTCTCATTCCTCCTTATGTTCCCAGTTTTATCTTACACTGTTTTTCCATTGCCTGTTTTACCTTCACTCAATGGTGCTCATTTTGTCCTTTTCTCTGGAGTTCCTGGAGCTCCCCCTGCTCACTCTTTCACTTTCTCCTTCCACAAAGTTTATACTTTTCTCTTCTTACCTGGTCCTGCCCTGGTCTTTGACTCTGCCCCGGTCACCAGAGGCTTCCTGGGTCCTGGCCACTACCCTTGAGCTCCTGGAGCTTGCCTCCTCTGTTTTACCTCCCTCTTCCCGCCCTCTCTGCATTCCTGGAGGTCCCTTTCCTTTCAATGTCCAGTGGGACCTGCCATTTTGTTCAATTATACCTGTTACTTTGTTTTTACCTCTTGAGCTCCTGGAGCTCCCGTCGTCTGCTTTGTAGATTGCTTTTGTTCTGAGCCTTTAACATTCTCCTGGCTGAACACCCGGAGTTCCCATCTTTGACCCCCAGAACTCCCTGCCACCTTTTATCCCCTGGATTCCTGGAATCCTCCTAATCAGTCCCACCTCGGTCACCTGAGGCCACTCAAGTCTTCACCCCTATTCCCCTTTCCTGATCACCTGCACTTCTCCACTCCTTTTTTGGTAGATAACATTTTTAATTGGCTAACTCAATTCACTGGGTGGGGTGTCCTCTGCTGTCCTCTGCCAATAAGGCCCTCAAACTCCCATTCCTGACCTGGTGAGAATGGCATTTAAAGTTTTAATGCCCAGGAGGAAATGGCTGAACTTAAAAGACAAGCCCAGGTCCAGCAGAAGGTCCAACTCCAAACCCAAGCCTTGGTAGCAGCACTGTGGCCAGCTGGCTCTGGGACCCAATGGAAAGGGGTAACCCAGTGCACCATCCCCTCTGGGGGCCTGCTGCAAGAGGGGCACTGATGGACCCTGGGCCCGCCAATGTCCAGATCCCAGGGTACCAACACATGTTGTCCTCAGTGCTGGAGGATGGGTCACTGGAGATCTGACTGCCCCAGCATTGGCGGGGCCCCGGCGGCTCCATGCAGAGGAAACTCCTAGCTGGTAAGTCCTGCCTTCCAGCTACTTGGCCTGGATGACGACTGAAGGGGCCCAGTCTTGGAAGCCCCTCTCACCCACGCCAAGTCCAGGGTCATGCTCCAGGTGGCGGGTAAGTCCATTTCCTTCCTGTTGGGCAGGGGGCCTACCTACTCTGTTCTGCCTTCCTACTCGGGAACCAGCTTCCCCTCCCCAGTGGCATTCATTGGAATTGATGGCACCTCATCTAATCCATGGACCACCACACCCCTTTCCTGTAGCCTGGATGGGTTTCCCTTTTCTCATTCTTTCCTAATAATCCCCTCCTGCCCCATCCCCCTCCTCAGCCGGGATGTCCTTCACAAGCTCCAGGCCACCTTTCATCTTTCCCCCTCACCCACTTTTCCCACGCACATTATCTTGGCCCTAGTTTCACCCGACCTTTCCCAACCACCCCCCTTCCCATTGTTGGTGGACCCCCAGGTTTGGGATACCTCTAAGCCAATAGCAGCATCTCGCCATTCCCTAGCAAATGTACAATTAGAAGATCAGACCACCTTTCCTGCCGTCCTCAATTCCCCATTTCAGAAACCCACCGAAGAGGACTCAAACCAATTGTAGATTGGCTCCGCCAGCAGGGACTCCTTATACACATGAGCTCCCCCTGCAACACCCCCATACTCCCCGTAAAAAAGTCCACCGGAGCCCCCACAGTTCCTTACCTAGGCATATCCCTAACCCCCACTTCCAAGTCCCTTACACGGGACCGTATCCGCCTCCTCTGGGATCTCCAAACTCCCCAGAGTTCCAACGACATCCTCTCCTTTCTGAGCCTTGTGGGTTTCTTCCAACAGTGGATCCCGATCTTCACCCTCCTAGCATGACCCTTTTGCAAGACAGCTAAGGGCACCCTGCAGGGACCATTAACTGACCCCAGTGCTGTTAAACACCTTTTTCTAGGCTACGGGATTGTCTCATGGCAGGACCCACTCTGGCTCTCCCGGATCCTTCAAAGCCCTTTCATCTATTTATGGATCAGTGTCCTGGCTTGGCTACTGGCTTCCTGGCCCAGCCTACAGGACCAGCCTATCAGGCAGTGGCATACCTATCAAAACAACTAGATGTCACAGTCCAAGTGCAGCAGCCATGTCTCAGGGCATTAGCAGCTGCTGCCTCCCCGACCAAGGAAGCTCTCAAGCTTACTTTGGGCCAACCCCTCACAGTCTTTTCCTCTCATTGCTTGGGGGACCTGCTCAGCCACAAATCCCTCGACCATATGACCCCTTCCAGAATCCAAATATACCACCTCTTTTTTGTCAAAAACCCCTAGATTTCCTTATGCACCTCCCCCCACGTTAACCCCATGACCCTTCTGCCTACTCCCCCCACTACTTCCTACCCTTTACATTCCTGTCCTCAACTTTCATGGGACTTTATTCCCTCACACCCAGGGCTCTCTGACTTCCCCTATCTAATCCTGACCATGTGCTTTTTGTAAATCGTAGTTCTTTCACTGCCCTGGATGGCCAAAGGCATACAGCCCATGCTGTTGTTACTCTAGATGCCACCTTAGAGGCTGTACCCCTTCCCCTCAGAACAACCTCTCAAAAGGCAGAGCTAATAGCCCTCACTCGGGCCCTCCACCTGTCCAAGGGACAACGGGTCACTATATACACAGATTCCAGATATGCTTTACTCATCACCCATACTCATTCTGTTCTCTGGCAAGAATAAGGAGTCCTCACTACTAAAGGGACCCCAATAATCAATATGCCCCTCATCTCAAAGCTACTTGAGGCCCTTAGTTTCCCAACTGAGGTGGCTATCGTTCACTGCCATGGCCACCAGTCCTCTAAAGACCCTATATCTAAGGCCAACAACAAAGCTGATTCCACAGCCTGGGCTATGGCTCTAGGCTCCGCCCCAACTCCTCTCCTTTTCCTCAACACACCCCATTACCCCTCATATACCTAAGAAGAAACTCAGACCCTCAAGCAGTGAGGGGGAATTATTGGAGACAAGGGTTGGATTTTATCAAAGATAAAGTCACCCTCCCAGGCCACCTAGCCCACAGCATCATTACAGACGTCCACCAATCTCTCAACATTGGCCCACGATCTTTATAACAGTTCCTAGAACCCCTTTTCCATAACCCATACCTCCGAAAGCTCATTGAGGAAGTTCATCAGTCTTGCAATACCTGTTCTACTGTTAACTCTCAAGGGGGAATTCACAGAGTGGGGCCTAACCATCAACTCTGGGGCCATCAACCGGGGGAGGAATGGCAGCTTGATTTCCCCCACATGCCACATCCCCAAACCTATTGTTACTTACTAACTTTGGTGGACACCTTTACAGGATGGATTGAGGCATATCCCACAGCTCACTAAACAGTGGACATGATAGCCACTGTACTCATTGAACATATCAGCCCAAGTTTTGGCCTCCCATGGAACCTACAATCTGACAACAGCACAGCCTTCACCTCTAGTGTCACCCAGCAGGTCTCCGAAAGTCTGAACATCACCTGGAAACTCCACATCCCTTTCCATCCCCAATCCTTGGATAAGGTTGAGCAAGCCAGTGGCCTCCTCAAGGAACATCTTACTAAACTTTCCCTTGAGAACCACTTATCTGGGCCAACCCTCCTCCTGTTGGCACTTACAAGGCTTAGGGCCTCCCCTATGGGACCATCAGCCCTCAGCCCTTTTGAACTCCTCTATGGATGGCCTTTCCTGCTGACCCACAACTTTCCAGCCTCACCCCCACCCCTTTTTATCCTACTTACCCTACCTAACCCTTTTAAGTGCCCTTTTGTGAGCCCATGCTGACTCAGTTACTTCCACCCCTGGGGACCCCACCACAGATACTCCCCAGGCTTTAACCCTAGGGGATAGCATCTTACTGAAAGAACCACATCCAAAAACCCTACAGCCCAGATGGACTGGTCCCCACACTGTGGTTCTAACAACCCCCACAGCCGCAAAACTCCTGGGACACCCTCCCTGGGTACACCTTTCCAAACTTAAGAATGCCCCCCCTGAGGCCCTCTCCCAAGATGTATGGATGGCACAACCCATGCGGCCTACCCAGGTTCGGCTATCACGTCACCATTCTCCTAACTGTCTCTTAGTCCCATCACTACCGATTCAGGATACAGATGGGGATTTTAGTTAACAGAAACCTGGACAAAGTGTGTCTGTCTGTGCAGAGTTCTGCAAGTGTTAAAGCAGAAGCTTATGGAAAAAAAGCGTAAAAAGGCTTTTTGAAAATCAAAGTGCTACGAGAAATGTTATCAGAACTATCAGCATACATTTCCCGCCTTGGTTTACTGGTTAAACCAGGTTGCATTTATCTCTGCTAGAAGGTTTTAAGGCCAAAGTTGTGTATGCAGCCAAAAACAGATCATTCTGTATGCAATTCTCAGACAAATAAGGTTAATTTGGTATTGTTGCTAAAAAGGAAAGAAGATTGTAGGAAAAGAGGAGATATGGGAAAGCTATGAAGACATAGTTGTGATTAGGAAGGTTAAAAAGAAATAATGCTTTTGTGTGGGAAAGCATCTTGTGCAGTGAATTTTGTCCTAGAATAGAATGGCTGGATTTATCCAGAATGGAAAGAAGCATGGGGACAAAGAAAGAAAGTTTAAGCACATCACAGAAGGTCTGAGTAAGTTGTAATAGTGATTTGTGTAGGGTGAATGTGTAAAAAATTTTGCAACTGCCAGGCCTCAGTTAATTTCTCTATCCCCACTCTTCACCTTTGGCACCCACACTGCAGATAGAGGCAGCCCCTGCATGTTCCTGAACAAAGAATGCTGTCACTACATCAGTGAAACAGGCATAGCCAAAACCAATCTCTACAGGGAGACCGTACCTCACATCAGTGGGGGCAAAACCCATTAACCACATGGCTCCTCCCCCTACTAAGCCCACTCCTTATTTTCAGGATATTGTTAAATGGAGCCCCTTGTCTCCTTCGCTTCATTCAGGAACGAATTCGAGAGTTGTCTAGGGTATCCGTCAACCAGCTTCTGCTCCATCCTACTCCCGCATGCCCACTTCTGACAATCCCTACAATGCCCCTTATTCAGCAGGAAGTAGCCAGATCTGAGTCATCACCCTATAACAACAAAAAAAGGTCAGAAATTTGGGCCAGCAGGATCGGGAGGACCTGAAAGTGGCAACAAATTAGCGATAGAGCCTCCATCTTGTTAACTCCACCCTGCCCCTCCATCTTGTTAAACTTCACACCACTTCCCTCCTTTCCCCTCCCTCCCCGGAAGACAGGAACAGGAAACTGATCCCTGCTCAGTTCCTTACATTATATGAGCAAATAACTCACCAACAGCCCACTCCTATAAATACTCACTTGTATTCAACCTGTATGTGACTTCCCCAGCCTCACTCCCTTGCAGAGCCATGGAACCTCACCCAGGAGCACCCCCATTAAAGCCTACCCTAAATTTACTGCCTGGCTCTTGGTTTTCTTTGCTCAGGTTCGAGACTAAAACCTTCAAGATTCAAACCTAACAGTTATGACAGAAATACCTGAGACTGGGTAATTTGTAAAGGAAAGAGGTTTATTTAGCTTATGATTTTGGGACAGCTGCATCTGGCCTGGGCCTCAGACCGCATCTACTCATGGCAGAAAAACAGCAGGCAGCTGGTGCGTACAAACAGATCACATGACAAGAGGAAGCATGAGAGAGACAGAAGGTGCCAGGGTCTTTTTAAGTAACAAGTTCTCGCAGGAACTAATAGAGCAAGAACTCACTCATTATTTCCCCATCCTCCAGGGAGAGCATTAATCCATTCATGAGGGATCCGCCCTATGACTCAATCAGTTTCCAACACTGCCACACTGGGGATCAAATTTCCACATGAGTTTTGGAGTGGGCAACACAGCCAAACTCCATCATTTGTTTTTATTTCTAGGCTCTCTGTTCTATTTGTCTATAAGTCTGTTTGCATGACATTACCATGCTGTTTTGATTACATTAGCTTTATAATATATTTTGAACCATAATTAACTAGGAATTATCTCTGGGATGCAAGGACAGTCTAACAGAACCAAGGTAATAAAGGTGACAAACTATGTTCCACAATGAAGGGGGGAAAATGTATGATCATCCCAGCAGAAGCAGAAAAAAAATTAAACATAATTCAACACCATTTTAATAACAAAAATTGCAACAAATTACTAATAGAAAAATATAACTCAGTACATTCAAGATCATATACAACAATCCCACAACTATCAACATGCTTAGCAGTGAAAGTTAAAAGTTTGTTATGACTGATCAGAACAAGACAATAACACCCTTTCCCACCAATTCTCTTCAGAATAGAACTGGATGTTCTAGAAAGTGCAATGATGTCATAAAAACAAATAAATCACATCCACTTTGGAAAACAGAAAAAAAATCCTTTCCGTTTGCTGATAACATGATATCTTATATAAAAACCCTTTAAAGTCCACCTGCTACATGTGAAAACTAATAAACACATTTAGTAATATTTTGATATAAAATTAGCACACAGAAATCAGTAGTGTTTCTATACACTAACAACAAACTATCTAAAATTAAATCAGTAAAACAATCCCATTTACAATAGCATCAGAAAAAAATAATTAAAGTCTTCAGAATAAATTTAACCAAATTAGGTAAAGATTTGTACACTGAAAACTCTAAAGCATTGGTAAAAAAGTGGAAGTATGAATGGATGATAAGTTTTTGAAATTGTTGGCAACATAAACATGTAGAACAAAGAAGTCCACAGAGCACCAAACACAATGAATAATATCCACGATGAAGTGCACGGACACACACACACACACACACACATGAACAAAACACACAAACACATGCACATGTACACACACACTTACATACACACATGTATACACATTAACAAATACACAGACACACACAAACATATACACACATGAACACGCATAAACATACTCATACACACACACATCCACGTACACGACCAAGATATTAAATGTTATCACATTAAAAATGCAGCACATACTTAAAGCAGTTAGGTTTAAAACGCTTACATAAAATAACAAAGATAAGATTACAGAAGCCTTCTCGTCAGGATCCACGCAAACAAAAATTGAGTGGATTGAAATTCTTATAGTGTTGGAAGCTGCAAACACCACCAGGCAGGATTCTATATTCAGCTAAATCATCATTTAAAATGGAAAGAGACCAACATCTCCTAATATCCTCCTTCCACCCAAGAAGGAGTAAATATGTGACAGATATTGAACAGCATGGCAACTATAGCCAATAATAATTGACTGCATATTTCAAAATAGCAAACAGAGTGAATTTCAAACGTCTCACCACAAAAACGGTAAGGTGACGTGATGGATCCTTTGATCAGTTTGGCCCTACTATTCCACGTTAAGTACGTTCATCAAACCATCATGTTCCCAATAAGTGAGTGCAATTTTGACTTATCAATCAAGGGAACGTTAATAACAACATGAATGAGAAATAGCCTCTCTCAGACCATACGGTGGAAAAGGATCAAGGCATCCCTCGGAAATCATGAACGAGGTGAGCACGGCTGCCAGCACAGCTCCTATTCGGCATCTTCGATGTGACAAGTGGAAGGAAACAAGCAGCAAGCAGGAGGACACACACACACAGTCCTTGACCTTCAGGTGTGACACGAGGAGTTCTGGTTTCACGTCTTGCACGTAAGAAGCATGGACGTCATCACTCCCATCCACGCAACAAGAAAATCACTGAACAGGTGTAAAATCAGTAGGTTTTCTTTTCTTATATTTATAAAATAAGTGAAGTCAGAGGGTGAACTGCTGTCTCCAAAGTTGAAGTTGGAGTCAGGAAGACACAGAGGGTCACAGCAGGTCACAGCTTGTCTGATCAGAAACTCATGACCAGGAAACTGTGAGATCCAGGACAGGAATAGAAAATCCAGAGCTGTGGTTGAAGAATTGCTGAAGACTCACAGTGGGAAAATCCGAGAGTTAGGGGGGCCCCAGGGGTACAGTCTTAGGGTTCACAAAACTTTTAAACTCTACCTCAAGGGCCTCCATGGTTTTCAAAGGAAAGATGAGAAAAGAATCCTCATGCTCCAAACAGAAAGGGGGAAAGAAGACATTGTGAAATACACCAGAGCAGGATGTTCTTTAAAGCAGCCTGACCACAGGAGAAGCTAATTTAGCTGATTCTAATAGGTCGGGGCTTCATCAGAGCAAAACTGAACATAGGTCTGAGAGAACAGCCAACTCCATCTCCCTCGGCTGAGAGCCTTTCAGTCTCCAGTAAGGGAGGATACAGGGAGAAGCACCTGTGAAGGTCACACCCAGGACACGGCTCACTAAAGGACAGAACTCATCACAGGACTGTGCACTGCTTCCGCTACCCCACAACTTACCCATGTCAACAGGGCTTCTGTGTAATAACAGGGAAAAACTAAAACAGCACATTCAACTTAGACACTGTTTAAGAAGTCTCCACTAAATCCTAGTCCAAAAATCATTATGGAACAGGAAATAAAGTTTGTAATGACCCATCTCATTCCCAGTTCAGTAAATTGAAGACTGCCCTGTAGGCTGGGACAACCAATTAGTAATTAATTATTTAAGAGTAAAATAAAAATATTATTTCAATTCAGTTTTTTTTCTTAAACATGCATTGTTAAAACAGAAATCCTATTAAGTTTTTTGGACCTAACTACTTAATAAATTGAAGTGTTAAGCATTAAAAAACAAAATCAAAATCAAAAACAAACAAACAAAAAACTAGAACACAGAGGAAACATAAACAAAAAAATCAGGGGACATTTTATACAGTCTGTGGCTTGTCATGTTTTCCTCTTTACAGGGTCTGTTGCATTGACCAAGATTTGATTAATGATTCCAGCCTGTCAATGTTTCTTCCTGGATAATGCTGTTGTCTTGTCCTCTGTGCATGTGATTTTTCCTCTTTTCCTGAAAAGTACATAGGCCATAGGTTCCCTGCTCATCACCACATGAGGTCTGTGTCATCACTGTACAAACTTATTACTGAGCCTCTGATCTGCACCTGCACGGGGGAGAGTTGGCAGGAAATGAGCAGGGCTCTAGACCCATGGAGCTGAGTGTACAGGGACAGATCTAGTGAGAATTTACACAGTGGAAGACAAACGGTGATATTAGGGGGAGTGTCTTTGGGATATTGGGGACAGGAGATGGTGGGCAGGAATCAGGACTCTGTCTACCTGGTTCTCATTTTCCACATGGAAACTGCCCGTGGAAGCTGAGACACATCTTATGGCTCAGTTCCAAGGTCTACTTTGAGAGACATGGACAAAATTCAGTCCAGCAGTGCTCTGATGGGTTTTTATCTCCGTGCTTGTCACCCTGAGTCCTCCAAATGAAAATATAAGAGCCTTGTCTGGTCTGGCCCTCTAGCAGCTGACTGTCCATCCAGGATACTGGAGGACGGACAGAGAGTGGGACAAATCCTGAACATCAGTGTCCACAGTGTGGATGAGGATCTGGAAGCTAAACTACTCTGGGAAGAGCAGGGACCTGTGTCCAGAAGGCCTGGAGAATGATCATTACCAGCTGGGGACACATGTGCTTGACTGAGGGAAAGATCCACGTAGGGACAGTGCACTTCTGCACAGAGCTAATCTTTAGGAAAAAATTCTTGATCATTTGAAGATAAAAATGCTTACAATGATTTCTGTGTCAGGAAAGACAAGAGGTCATGTTAAAACTGTAGAAAAGGAAGGTGCCAGTGGATGGAAACATCTTATCTACAAATGAGGAAATTTCTTTAATTCTGTGTTGCCAGCAGGGAGAATGTGAGAAATTCGAATCACAAAGAAAAAAGCAGGAAATGACCCTGGGGGAGGGGACATTTGAGAGTCAGCAGAGCAGAGGAAACCTCAGATCCCAAGAGGAACGCCCCATCCCCTCTCTGCACCTGCTCCTTGGGGCACAGGAGCTGGGTGGGCCTTGAGCGCCCCCTGCAGCCCAGACCCCTCCTGTATCCTGCAGGGAGGTTTGTGTCTGGGCTCATGCTGACTTCCTGTCACTGTGTCTCTCGCACAGTAATACACGCCTGTGTCCTCGTTGGTCACAGAGCTCAGCTGCAGGAAGAACTGGTTCTTGGATGTGTCTATGGTGATGGAGATGCGGCTCTTGAGGGATGGGTTATAATATGTGCTTCCACTAGAATAGATGTATCCCATCCACTCCAGGCTCTTCCCCGTGGGCTGGCGGATCCAGCTCCAGTAGTAACCACTGGTGATGGAGTCACCAGACACTGTGCAGGTGAGGGAGAGGGTCTGCGAGGGCTTCACCAGTCCCGGGCCAGACTCCTGCAGCTGCGCCTCAGACAGGACACCTGGAGACAAGGAGAATCAGTTCCTGTCAGTCACATGCATTCACAATCATCCCATAGACCCATGTGTGACAGTTGAGACACTCACCTTGGGGAGCTGTCAGCAGGCAAAGGAGAAGAGTCCACAATCTCATCTTCTATTAGGCCTCAACTCTTCCTTCACCAGAGACCTGAGCACTGTCTGAGGAGAGACCTGTGAGCTTTCACAGCTCAAGTGTCTACATTTACCCTGGAGCCTGAAGGAAAATTTGCATGTGGGAGAGCTCTGTCCTTATAAGTGCTGAGGAGCTGCAGTGAGAACCTTCGTATTTTTTGAAGTGGCTTTATGCTCTTTTCTCCTTTAAAATATTTGACATATAATTATGGGATTGAAGAGAAACTAGTGAGTTTGAAACACTCCAAAACATGGTCCCAGCTTTCAGAGACCAGATCCGCCTTCATTCAATCCCTGCCTTCTCCTGTGCTATCTTGGACCCAGCCCAAGTCTGCCTCATAATCTCAGGCTCTGGGTCTTGCTTCCACAGTTATGATCACAGCCCAAACCCTGCTTTCTTTCCCTGTACCCTATCAGGTGATGTGGTTCTCATCACCCCTGAGAGGTTCTTATATTGTTACATTGTTGCTGTTCCATGACTTCCGGGCCTGCCTTGTGCTCCATACACCCTGTGATAGAAGACAGCACTTAGAACACACAGAGACTCTGCAAAAAATGGCACCCTGTACAGTGCTCAAGAAACTGATTCTCACTGTTGAGAAAAAGACTTTTCAAAATGTCCCCCCTCCCAAGGTGATTCCTGTTCACCTAAAGTGTACAAATTTCCATCTATATATTATGAATGTTGATCTTTTATTTAATATTTTAATCTCATCAAAGATCCCAACTTTAAAAACATCAATCCTAATGGCTAACATGCAAGCAGTAATCACATCCCTAATATACAACTTTTAAAAACACGTTTCCCTTTGATGGCTGTGTGTTGCAGCCCATGACAACTGTTCCATGACTGTGGGCACTGCCATCTGTACCACTGCCCACTACGTAGAAAGAGGCAAGGGCCTGGGATAGATGCTGTGTTTTATCTCCCCCTGTGAGCTTCCTCTTGGTCCCAAGGGCAGTCACATATCTTGGAGTATCAGCCCTTCAAGTGTTCTGAATGAATTTTAAGTCAGGAGATGCTGATGGAAAATTTGAGCCTGATTCTTCAGTTTTTGTTAACTCATGTATTGTGCTGGAGTTTTCCCAAAATGTTAAAAAGACCTGGTAAAAGGCAAAAGAAAACAAATACTCTGAAATGACAAAGCAATCGTGTGAATCAGACTAAGATAGAATGCTGATTGTGGAATTGTCAGAGAAGAAATCTAAAATAACTAGGTATATGTGCAACTACGGTTCAGTTTTTCCCAGACTTCAGCTAACTCGACAGAGTTCTAATTTCCCATCTCAGTTTGCACAGGAGAACTGAGCAGGATGCCCTGCCTAGACGAGCAAACAGCGCAGCATCTCAGTGGGATAAGGTATAATAACAAAGACCTACAGCTTCCTCGTTTCTATTCTAACGTGCTCAGGAGGGAGCCGTGGTGAGAAGAGGGGTCTGATTCATAACGTCACTCAGGAACCCAGACTCCCACTGAACCAGTGGGACCAGAGAGCCAGAATCTACAGCTTGTGGGCTGACATATAACAGGAAATGGAAGAAGAGGGATAATGAATTTCAGGTGGACAATTTCTTCACTGTTGTAAATAAACTCGAAATGAGATTTCTCTATTAACACGTTTTGAGGGCACAATACAGTATTGTTAACTGTGGGCGCAGGGTCGTACAGCAGATTCTAGAACGTGTTCATCCTGCACAACTGAAATGTATTACCTGTTGAACTTTAATTTATTAACTAGGCTGTGAGTGTGTGTGTCATATCTGTGCATGTTTGTTTTGGCATAATTAGTCATATGGCCCTGACTTACATCAACAGATCAAAAATGTACGTTGTCTATTATTTCAGGATGAACAGGGACAATAGCTGAGTTTATGTGGGCTGGAGTCTGACAGGTGACGCAGGTGTCACATCTCTCTCTGTCTCTCTGTCTCTCTGTCTCTCTCTACACAAACACACACACACATCCCCCATCAGTATTTTGAAAATATATGTAGAACTCTGCCTTTGATTGATGCTGAGCAAGTCCCTGTAACAGACAAAAATGTGAACTGTCACAGTCCTTTCATGAAATAAGCCACAGTTTGTGAGAAGAGTCACACAATGTGCACAGTGAGCAGGATGACACGGTGCGTCGTGGAGATTTAGTGTTTCGCACGTGTTCCTCTGTTTCATAATTTTCCTGCTAGTCTGATGTACATGCTGGCTACTAATTTGCAATAGGAGTGTTTCTGGTTGGATTTATTATAAAAATATATTTTTGGAAAAATATATTAAAACTTCATTAAACAAGCATCTCACAAAGAGAAAAGGTATTCAAGAAAATAAATGGTCTCAATGTCAGAAAAGTGGGAAGTCATACTAGCAGAGAAAATTGTAAATGTACAGTAAATAAAAGAAATAATATCAGCAACAATGATTATACGGATAATGATAGTAACATTTAGTAGTACTCATGTGTTTAATGAACCACTAAGGAAAACTAAAAACAAACAAACAAACAATGGCATTGGAAAGCAGCAGAGTGCTGAAGTAAGGACATCACCTTATCTCTTTGATTTAGAAATTATGAAGGAATCACTGTTCTAAGTACCACAAGACTCGGATAGAGCACAAATTTGTAAGTTTTCTCTTTGGAGCTTCCAGTGACACAAGCACGCACACGCACAGCCAGACAGACACGTGCACACACACGTGCACAGACCCACACCCATACACCTCTTTTCCAATGTGCACTTTATTGATGCCGTTGACTCTACTTTTTAAAGGTCATCATCTCATGAATCTGCATTTTAGCTGCTCTCCCATCTCTCCCACAGCTTCATAAACCTTGTGGATGGTTCTTCAGCACTTTCCGAGGTGTCCTCATGTACAAATCAGTGAATGTCCTCATTACACATACTGTTCATTGATGACTGATGAGCCTGTGGACAGCAGCACCACAGCCCATGCCGGAATGGAGTTCACCAAGCACATACATTCTCCATGAGGTACATCAAAGCCTTCTTGGCAATTGGGAACACTGGAAAGCCCTACTATGCTAAAACAGCAAAATTAGACATGAAAGCAACAAGTATGTGAAAATCTGGCACTAAATTGCCCATGCAAAAGACACTTGTTTCACGATGGGAAGTGAGACAAGATGGAAGAGTCTTCCCTGTTGACCTCAGCTGTGGGTGTGCAAGCTGTGGCTCCAGTATTTTCCAACCAGTTCAAGCCCACAGATCACCATGAAAGGCAGCCAGTTTAGATTTGGGGATTCAGATCAATGTTAGTGGGTAGGTGGAAGCATGAACACGTAATCTGTGAACACTGAGGTCATCTGTACACACAGTGTCAGGACAGTGTTGCACTAGAAGTCTGGAACAGTGCACATTTCAGTTTTTACCTTATTTATACAATGCTGTTGTAGAACATAAATAATTTGACTTCTCTTTTCATGTATTCAATAAATAAATTGAAGGATCTGCACATGGTTTGGTATCTTCTGAGACTTCCAGGATATTCACCAAGTTTCAGAATTTCAGGCTCACTCTGAAAAATAAGGTGAGACTTATTCTTATAAGTAACCTCCTTGAATAAGAAAAAAAAATCTTAGACCTTGAGTAGTAAAATAATATAATATGTTAAAACAGGATAATTACACAACTTTACTTGAAAATAAGACAAAAACATTAATAAAAGTATATACATCAAAGGGTCTCTAGAAGACTGTCTCGAAAGAGAGAGAAAACCACAGATTTTAACAAGTCCTCCCCAGGTCTCCGTGCACCTGCTCATGGAGCTGAGCACTGGACATAGTGGGTCTTGAGTGCCCCCTGCTGCCCAGTCCACACTGTCTTTCTTCAGGGAGGCTCAAGTCTGGGCTCACACTGACTCCCCCTCACTGTGTTTCTAGCATAGTAGTCCATGGCCGTGTCCTCAGCTCTCAGGCAATTCAATGTTAAATACAGTTGGCTCTTTCGGGTGTCCCTGCTTATGCTGACTTGGGATTTAAGAGCTGGGTATATGCTTCCATCAGTCCACATTGCATCGACCCACACCAGCACCTTTCCTGGAGGCTGGTGGATCCAGGTCACAGCATTGCTGGTTAAAGAGAACCAGAGACAGAGAAGGTGAGGGACAGGGTCTGTGAGGGCTTCATCAGGACCGCTCCTGACTCCTGCAGCTGCACCTGGTACAGGACACCTGTGGACAAGGACCATCAACATCAAACACACAGGAAACCTCATACCCACATTTCTTTCCTGAAATCGCTGAAACACTCAAAGCAGCGAGTGAACACCAGGCAGAGGAGCAGCCTCAGAAAATCCATGCTCTGATGAAGGGCTCCTGGGAAGGAGGAGACGGGGGCTGCCCACCCCAGGAGTGGGATTTCAGCCTGAGACTGGGGTCTGCTTTGCATAAGGGAGGCCCCAGGAGATATTAGTGGAGGAGCAGAGGGGAGGGTCTCTAGGGTAGACCCGACCCTAGGATAGAGTGCTTGGCCATGGGCTGCTTAGAGGAAAAGTAGACAAACCGTCAGACTGTCCTGCATCTCTGCCTGCTCTTCCTATTTTCAGATAAAATAGAAGTGGGATGCTGAGTGTGCAGAATGTGGGGTCACAGAACATGAGGGAAAGTTTCATATTAAGTTCTCCCACATTCATCCAGAGGAAGGAGACCAGGATCTAGATATGCTCAGGGCATTTGCTTATTGTGTAAATACATGTGGAGAATTAAGAAAAGGGTTGGGCAGTTCACAGAAGTGTGTTTCTTTTTGGTAATGCAGGGTATATTTTTAATTGTTGGTCTAAAGTTTTTCTGATGCTGCACCAACATTTTGTGCCATTCTACGTGATCATATTTTTGAACTTTTACTGTAATTCTCTTTGCATCCCTCTTAGACCCGATGTGCACCTTTTTCCCAAAGGATCTCTCACAGTGTCTGCATTTTCAGAAGAATCTCTGTGTCCACTAGTTGCCCCTTTCTCAGCCTGGCTTGAGCTGGCATTGTCATCTTGAAATGTCAAGTGTCAGTGCTGTGTGTGGACAAATGACCCTGATGGTGCAGGGGTGCTCTGTTCCTCCCTTCCTGGGCCCTGCCCCTGCAAGTTCATGTTGTCATCATGAATCAAGTCTTTGTATTTTCTGTTGTGTCAGTGCCGGAGAATCCTGTTAAACTCCTCAGCATTGTTCTACATCAATCACAATAAATAAAGCAGACAGATGTAGGGCAATGCTCAGAGATGAAGGTCATATGTGCACTGAGGACATTCCATCTTATCCCATCCCTCCTGCCTTGCGTGTACTTTAGCTGCGCTGAACTGAGGACACCCCATCCTGCCCACCCGTGCAGCTCCCGCAGCCCCCCCATTGCACTGCCCCCTGCAGAGCTGTGGGAACTTAACTGTTTCTCCAGGATCCCACAAAGCTGAGAAGCTCTAATCGGTCCCAGCACACCTCCTCCTGCTGAATATTCTAAGGTAGAGTAAAACCTACATTGTTAATAACCTACAAAGTATTTTTGTTTGCACTTCTGATGAGAATGCTGTTGAAGTTGCCAAATTTCTAAACAAAAGTGAATACATACATGGAGTTTAGTACATGAACGTGGGACACATACTGAGAAGATATAGGAACAAACTTAAATATATCAAGATAGTCTCTAGAAAAATCCATATATGGAGAACTGAAAATGACCTCAGCGTCAGCAGCTTAGAACAACTAGAGAGCAATTGATATTAAAACAGCACAGACATTAATCACAGCCAACATCTGCAAACAGGAGTTGGGTATTCCTGAGAACCCAAAGTAATTTGAGTCTGCTGAGCGTGGAGCATTCCTGTCTGTGTGGGAGAATAAAGAAAGAGGCATCCGGGCTTCCTCTGAACAGCTTCTTCTAGATACTTGAGGTAGACGTGTCACTTATTTGTGACCTTATATTTAATACAGGTGTTTGCAACTGTTTAAGTTCTGAGAACCGTCTTCAATTTAACCATACATATCGGAAAGCATTGTTTTAATTTTCATTCATCTCAAAG
This sequence comes from Cynocephalus volans, assembly GCF_027409185.1. NCBI lineage: Eukaryota > Metazoa > Chordata > Mammalia > Dermoptera > Cynocephalidae > Cynocephalus > Cynocephalus volans. The sequence continues at coordinate 185,709,410 of NC_084462.1, forward strand.
TGTTGTCTTTTTCACATTTGATTTTCCTTTTTTCAATTGGTTACTTTGAAGATATGGATGAATTTTCATTTGCTATCCCTTCCTGTCTTCCTTTCCCTATCTGTTGGAGAAGATATTGTGCATGATTTCTGTCATTTACAGTTGATCACCTTTATTTATTTATTTTTTTGCAACCTATCACATGGTATGTCCTGGAGAATATTTTGTGTTCTCTGGAGAAGACAGTACATTATGCTTTTTGTGGATTTAGTGCTCTGTAAATGTCTGTTTGGTCTAGTTTGTTTACAAAATTATTCTACAGCTTATAGTGATGTTTATTTATGAGTTAATATTTACTCTGCTTTTATTTATTTATTTATTTACTTATTTTTTATTGTACATGTTTATGGGGTACAATTTGCTGTTTCAACATAGGCATACATTCTATAATGGATTAATCAGAAGACTTAGTATATCTGTCTCCTAAACATTTATAATTTCTCTGTGGTTATAAAATTCAAGACTCTTCTTTCTGGCTATCTTGAAATATACGACACAGCATTACTAGCTAATGTCACCCTAGGGCACCAAAACTGCTTCTTCCTATCTATATGTAACTTTGTAACATTGTGCAAATCTATCAACCTTTCCATGTTACTACCTCTTATCTCCCTTTCCAAACTGCCTTTTCTATTCTACTCTCACTGTGCTATTGTCCATTTCTGTCTCGTTTCCCTATTTTTATTTTATAAATTGATCCATGGTAATTGTGTATAATTATGGAGTACAATAATGGAATACACCGTGTGTAACAGTCATATCAGGGCACTGAGTATATCCACTGCCTCAAACACTTGCCACTTTGTTTTGGGAAAATTCAACATCTTGAGCAGCTGCTCAAGATCACAGTACTTTGCTGTTGACTGTGATCTCCCTACATCACCACGGAACTCTCGATCCCCATCTTCCCTTCTCTCTAATATTTGTATCCACTGACAACCCTTTCCTCATCTTCCCCAATCTCGTCCCCCCACCAGTCTGTACTATCCACTATTCTACTCTCTACTTCTATGAGATCAACTTTTTTAGCTTCCACACGTGAGTGAGAACATGTGATATTTCTCTCTGCATGTCTGGCTTATTTCACTCAACATAATTTTTTTCAAGCTCATCCACGTTGCTGCAAATGACTGAATTTCATTCTTTTGTATGGCTGAGTATTATTTCATAATGTATGTATATACCACATTATCTTTATACAATAATCCATGTGAGAACATTTAGGTTGATCTCAATTCTTGGCTATTTAGAATAAAGCTGTGGTAAACATGGGACTGCAAAGGCTTTTTCGACTTGTCAATTTTCATTCCTTTGGACATATACCAAGTAGTGAGATTGGCGTATTCTGTGGTAATTCTATCTGTAGTTGTTTGAGAAATCTCCATACTATTTTCTATAGTGGCTGAACCAATTTACACTGACACCGACAATGTATTAGAATTTCCTTCCTCTGCATCCTCACCAGCATTTGTTACTCTCAGTCTTTTGATAAAAACAATTCTACCTGGGGTGAGATAACATCTCATTGTGATTTTGACTTGCATTTCTCTGATGATTAGTGATGTTGAACATTTTTTATATGCCTGATAGTCGTCTGTATGTCTTCTTTAAAAAAAATCTATTCAGTTTCTTTGATTATTTTTAATTAGTTTTTGTTTTTACTGTTCAGATCTTTGAAATTCATTGTATAATCTTCATATCAATCTCTTGTCGGATGCTTAGTTTTGAAATATCCTCTCCAATTCTTCAGGATGTCTTTTCACATGTAGATCGTTTCCTTTGCTGTTCAGGAGCTTTTTATTTTGGTATGACACAATTTTTTACATTTTGCTTTTGTCCACTGTCCCTCTGAAGTATCATTCATAAAATAATTGCCAAGAACTATGTGCTGAACTATTTTCTAAGTGTTTTCTTCTAGAGGTTTTATAGTTTTAGATGTTACATTTAAGTTTAAGGAATGTAGCAGAATTTCTGGAACTGAAGGATTCATTCAACAAAATAAACAATCACATAAAGAATAACAAAAAGCACCACCAGGTGTTTAAGTAGCAGGTTAGAGCAAGCAGAAGAAAGAATTTCTGATCTCAAAGATGAACTTTTGAAACAACCCCGGTGTGGGAAAAAAAAGGATTTATTAAAAATAATGAAAATCTTCCACATATAAGTGAGAACATATGATTTTTCTCTTTCTGTGACTGACTCATTTCACTTACTATAATTCTCTGTAGGCCCATCCAAGTTGTTGCAAATGACAGTAATTCATTCTTTTTTACAGCAGAGTATTATTCCATTGTGTTGATATACCACTCATCTGATGATGGACATTTGGGCTGGTTCCAAGCCTTAAAATAAATAAATAATTCAAAAAAAGGGAGGGGGAAAGAAGACATAAAAATTAAAATTATTTGAAGTTGACATGATGAGCAAACAGAAAGGACATTGTTGGGAAGGAGGGGGGAGAGGGAGGGAGGTTTTGGTAACTGGCCACAATAATCACCACATTGTATATCGACAAAGCAAAATAAAATAAAATATTTTAAAAAATAATGAAAATCTAAGTGAGCTAGCAGACAAATTTATATACACAAACATCCAAATTATGTGTGTTCCTGAAAGGTAAGGGAAAAGGAAAATGTATTGAATACAAAATCAATGAAGTGTGTGTGCATATGTATGTTTATATGACCAGCCTAGTATATTATACCCAACAAGGCTATCCTTCAGAAATGAGGAAAAAATAGTGTATTCCTAAGTAAAACAAAACCTGGGAGATCACCACCACAAGACCAGCCATGCAAGAACATCTCAAGGGACTCCTGAATCTGGAATCTGAAAAATGATAATCATGACCATGAATATACAAGAAAGAACAACAAAATCCAATTTTGAAATAAAATTGCAAACAAAAAAATATAAAACAGAACTGAATCTCACCACCCCATAAAAACAACAAACTTTGAAGTCGAATAATAAAAGGGAGAGAAATAGACAAAACCCAGTTCAAACATCTAAACAAAAATTAATGAAATTACAGGAATAAAAGAACACCTTTCAAAACAACCATAAATGTAAATGGATTAACTTTCCACTCAAAAGACACCCACCACCTGATTGGATTGAAAAGTTAGACCAAACTATATGCTGTCTCTAAGAGACCCACCTCACCTGTGATGACACACACAGACCAATAGTGAAGGGATGGGGAAAGATATACTACACCAATGGAAATCAAAAGTGAGCAGAAATAGTTATTCATGTATTAGATATAGACTTTAAACCAAAAACTATGAAAAGAGGCAAAGAAGTCCAATACGGAATAATATGAAGGTATCTATCCATCAAGAAGAAAAAACATTATAAATATATATGCAACCAATACTGAAGAACCCAGATCTATGAAGCAAATACAATTAGACCTAAAGGTAGAGATGGACCCAATACAATAATACTGGGAAACCAGAACATGCCCAGCATTGAACAGAAAATCTAGGCAACAACTCAACATAGATACTCAGGATTTCAACTACACTTTAGAAAACTTGGACCTGGCACATATCTAGAGAACATTTTATCAGACAACTACACAATATGCATTATTCTCATCAGCACATGGAACAGTCTCCAGGATAGATCACACATTAGGTCACAAATCAAGTATCAACATTTTTTTTTTGAAATAGAAATTATTTCAACTATATTTTCAGACAGATGGATTAAACCATAAATCAATAATAAGCACGAAAACTATACAACTACATGGAAATTAAACAACATTCTCCAGATCAACTATGGTTCCAAGAAGAAGCTCAGCAGGAAATCAATAAATTTCTTGAAACTAATGAAAATACATGCACATCCTTAAAAACATTTGGGATACTACAAAAGCAGTACTAACGTCAAAGTTTATTTCACTAACCACTTACATCAAAAGTATAGGATTATTTCAAATAAGCAACCTAATGTTACATCTCAAAGAAATAGCAGAACAAGAATAGTTAAATACCAAAACTTTTAGATGGAAAGAAATAATTAAGATCTGAGCAGAACTAAATGAAGTAGAAATGATACAAAAGATCAATGAACAGAAAGTGGTTTTTGAGAAGATAAACAAAATAGACAAAGCATTATCTAGGTTAATAAACAAACAAACAAACAACAGTTAGAAAGTCCCAATAACAAAAATCAGAAATGAAAAAGGAGACATTAAAACTAATACCATATAAATACAAACTATCATTAGAGTGAATTATAAACAAATACATACCAACAAATTTGAAAACCTGGAGGAAGTGGATTAGTTTCTAGACATATACAAACTACCAAGACCGAACCAAGAAAAATGCAAAAGTTGAACAGACTGATAACAAGTAACGAGATTGAATCTGTAATAGTGATCTTCCAATAAATAAAAGCTCAGGACCAAATGGCTTTACTCCTGAATTGTATCAGACCTTAATAGAGAAATTAATTTCAATTCTCTTCAAAATGTTACAAAAAAGAAAATGAAACTGATTTCACTCTCAAACTAATTCTGTGAGGCCAGCATCACCCTTATACCAAAACGAGACAAAGTATCAACAAAAAATCTAAACTACCAGATGATCTCTCTGATGAACAAAGATGGAAAAATACTCAACAAAATACTAACAATCAGAATACAGCAACACATCAGAAAATTACACACCATGATCAAGTGGGATTTATCCTAATTAGGCGAGGATGGTTTAACATACACCAATCAGTAAACCTGAGAAATCACATCCAAAAAAATCATGGCCAAAAATCAAGTGATTATATCAATAGATTCAGAAAAAGTGTTTGACAAAATTCAACATCCTTTCCTGACAAAGACACTCAGCAAATTAGGTACAGAAGGAAGTATCTCAGCACAATAAAAACCATCTACTTCAAGCCCTCCACCAATATCATCCTAATGAGGAAAAGTTGAAAGCATTTCCTTTAAGAACAGAAACAAGACAAGAATGCTGACCCCACTGCTGGACTCCACCAGCAGGTTTTCCCTCCCTTTCCTAACCTCTCCCATGCCAAATCCAAGAGCCAGCTGCCCTAATGCTTCACCCCTCAGCCCTAGAGACAGCCAGAGGATCTCCCTGGGGGGACTGAGTGATCTGCCGGCCAACCCAGCCCCATAAAAAGGACACTCAGACGCGGCAGGGGTTCCATCAAGCAGTTCCGTTTATTGTTTGTTAAGCAAGCGTATTTAAGCTTTGCCAGTGGGGAGTTCACTCAGCCCCGCCAATCAGGGTAAAGATCACGTGGTCATGCTTGGGGGTTCCTTAAGCTATAGTAAGCAATCATGCCTTGATCACAATCATGGAAAACCAGGGCTGCCAATGGAATTAAACAAAAACAAAATGCAGAACCCAGTTGTCCCCTTCCACCTTGCTTCCTCTCGGCGCCATCTTTAGGTGGCCGCATGAAGAGGGCCTTGCCTATATCGCCATTTTGGTGTTACTGAATCACATATGAGCCCAACATTTCCCCTTTTTGTTTTTTATGAGGGTAGCCGAAGTCGCCTAGCCACTTGGCCTCATCGTCTTCCATGCGGTTGTGTCTGTCTTAGGTTGTCCCCACTGATAGGGGATCTTACCCGTCATTGACTATCCAACTGAGTGCTGGGGGGTGGGGGGAAAGCAGTACTCTTATACCTGAGCATGAAGCTTTTGCATAGCCATGTCGACCCACGGGTTTCAGGGGTTGTGGTCTTGTGCGACTTGCTCAACCACCTGAGTGAGCATGGTGATGGATCCAATATTTCTTTTTATTAAGGCCACTATTTTTCCTAATATTCAAGGCCCAAAGGAAACTAAAGGGAGTAAAATAACAAGAGGACCTGCCACAGCAAAAAGCAAGGTGGTAAACCAAGGGGAGGCGGTGAACCAATTTTCAAACCAACTAGAGGTGGCGCTTTTCTCCTGCTTGCGTTTTTCAATCCCCTCTTTAATTTTAGCTAGAGAATCTGTAACCACCCCTGAATGGTCAGTGTAAAATCAGCACTCTTTGCTGAGGGCCACACAGAGGCCCCCTTGCTGGAGGAACAGTAGGTCCAGTCCTCGGCGATTCTGTAAAACAACCTCAGACAAAGACGTTAGAGATGTTTGCAAGTACCCAACTGCCTTTTGCACCCTGTCCAGGTCTAGGTCAATCTCTTCTCTGACCCAGATGAGCACAGTTATGGTGGTCCTGTGAAGAGGGGGAAGAGACTGCACTCCTCCAAACTGTTGGAGACGTTATCTTTGTGGACGTGGGGGGAAAACTTGAGGTTTCAAGCTGGCATCCATATGGGGCTGGGTGCATTGATGGGGAAGACACATCCAAACCCTCAGCTCATGGTTAATAATGGGTCAGGGCCTCCCCACTGGCCCGTGAGGGGATCTTTCCATGTTACTTGAGCCTCGAGCCGAGCTGGCTGAGTTACCCAGTGCCTTTGAAACACTGACAGGGGGTTTTGTTGGGAAAAATTTAAAATGTTTAAGGTAGATAAAGCTGTGCCTAGTTGCACGAGGGGGCTGGTGGTCCCCCCTTTTTGTTTTAAAAGTTGGGTTTTTAATACCTGATTTTGTCTTTCTATGATGGCTTGGCCTTGTGGTTTGTGGGTGATGCCAGTGGTATGCTGGATGCCCCACATGTTTAAAAATGTTGTAAAGGTAGAGCTGATAAAGCAGGGGCCATTGGCAGTTTTTAGCTGACGGGGGAGGCCCAAAACAGCAAAGCACTGTAATAAATGGCTTTGTGCATGCTTACTTTTCCCCCCGAGTGGGCTGTTGCCCAACAGGCATGAGAATAAGTGTCAATGGACCTAAATATGTGTTTTAACTTTCTGAAGCTAGGAAAATGAATTACATCAGTTTGCCATAATACGTTGGGCTTCAATCTCCGGGGATTAACACCCGGGGCTTGCAGCGGTGGGACCTGCAAATAGAGTGAGCATAACTTACAGGTATGGACAATTTTCTTTGAGCTGGGAGATGGGGACCTGTGGATAACGGGTGTGAAGGCCCCTCCAATTGACATGCGTTAGCTCATGCAGTTGGATGGCCTGTTGAATGGTGTTGACCTCGGGCCCGCTGGATGCTAGCCGGTCAGCAATATTGTTGCCTGATGAGAGCATCCCAGGTAAGTTCTGGTGCCCTCTGAGATGTGTGAGGAAAATGAGGGACTCCCATTGCTGCAGCAACGTTCGGATTTGTATCATAAGGGGAGTAATGGGGTTGTTGTCTAAGCATATGTGGGAGTGGGGCAGTCCCAGCAACAGGTTAACCATGTACAGGCTATCTGAGAACAAATTCATGGGGTTGTGGCCTTTTTTAGGGCGAGTGCAACTGCCAAAGCAACTCTTTAAATTGTGCTGATCCCTCGGCTGGCCGGAAAAGGGTTTGCTTGGGGGCCCCAGGGGACTGGCCCATGGGTGCAAACACTACTACTGCTGCCCCAGCTTGTCCTCCATCTGTGAAGACATTGTACCCATTTAACAGGGGACTGAGAGAGAATAGCTGGGGGGCCACCCAGGGCAGGTGGCTGATTGCTGCTAGCCACTTGCAAGGGCCATAGTGACAGTCAATAACTTCCATGAACCCCTCTAAAGCTATGGCAATTCTGTTGTTATTTCTTGCTAACCAGGTAAAATCTGTTAATTTATACATGAGGACAATTTTTTCAGATTCCTTAGCATAACAGCGCAGAGCAGTAGTCCTTCCTTTTTGAAGCAAATTGGCAGTTTGGTTGACTAAGGTATACACCCTGGGGCCCCTCCCAAAGGATACATGGACCCATTGGATGGCCGTGTTGTCTTGGACCAGCACGGCCATCATAGATTGCTGGCTGTCAATAAGCCACAACTGCAATGGTTTGGTAATACTGAACCTTCCGAGTTGAGCCTGATTTAGCCGGTCTTGGATGGTGCGGAAGCAGTCCTGATGTTTTCTCTGCAACACGATTTTTTGAGTGTCACTGTGGGTTCGCAGCAACTCAAACAGGGGACTGAGATCCCCTGTTGACAAGGGTAGCCAGGGCCGAAGCCAATTAATTTCTCCCAATACCTTCTGTAGCTCTATCGGGGTGTATTCAGTTTTAACAGATAATTGCGGTTTAAAGGGGCTGACCCCCTCCAGCGTTAACAGTGAACCCAATATTTTAAAAGGAGACACCATTTGGGTTTTATCAGCAGAAATACACAGATTTCCTTGTGTTAAGCATTTTAGCAACACTTGGTAAGCCGCTGACAGCCCCTCCAAAGAGGGGCTGCCCAAAATATTGTCATCCATATAAACATATAGCGTGACATGTGGGGAGTTGCAAGACAGGTTGAAGCAGCTGGTACATATAATTTTGACAAAAGGCAGGACCCTTGGCCATGCCCTGGGGCAAAACTACCCACTTGTAATGCTGGTCTGGTCCATGGTAATTGACAGATGGGACGGAAAAGGCAAATTTCTCACAATCCCGGGGGTGTAAAGGGATAGAAAAGGAGTCCTTGAGGTCGACCAATGCCAAGTAGAAGTGGCTGGGAATGGCAGGAACCCAGGGCATTCCCCGAAGGCATGTTCCCTGGATTACCATGCGCTTGTTAACTTCCCAAAGGTCTTGGAGCATTCTCCACTTGCCTGATGACTTGCGGATTACAAACACAGGGGTGTTCCAGGGACTAGAGGAAGAGCGTATGTGGCCCAACTGCAGCTGTTCGATAATGATATCTTTTAAAGCCATTAACTTGGAGGATGGGAGGGGCCACTGCTCCACCCATACTGGTGGGCCCTCCTTCCACCTGATGGGGGGGTCAGGGCAGTGGCACTTAGGACTGGGGGTTCACTATGATTCTGGAGCGGGGTTGATGGGATCTTGCTCTCTCGAATTCAAGATCCCTTCGATAATTGGGAATGCTACTGAATCGTGGGGCAGGATCGTGAAACTGCTGCTGGTATTCCTCCTCATCCAGAAGGTCGTCATAAAACCCCTTGTGGTAGGTGGTAATATATGCATCAGTCTGCCCTAGGATATCCTGCCCTAGAAGATTGGCATTAAGCCCCGATGCAATAAGTGGCTTGAATTGACCCACCAAGCCATCAGCGTCCTTCCACTGGATGTATGTTTTGGTTTCATATGAAGGTGTTTGGCCCCCTACCCCAAGGATTTTAGGCCGGGGGACAAGCTCCCAGTTGGGCGGGTCTCCTCCCTTTGGAGGACGGTGCAGTCCACTCCTGTATCTATAAGGCAGCAGAACCACTTTCCCCCGATAGTGATGTCCATCTTAGGTCTAACCCCCTCAACGATGGGGACAGTCCTGTTGGTCCCAGGGGCCTTTCTTGTGTTTGGACACGATAGCTCCGCTTCTGGCGGACTTGAACTACTCCTTTGGGATAATGGGGCTGGGAGGATCCCCCCACCTAGTTTAAAGGGTTGCTATGCTTGTCATACTTGGATCGGCACTCCCTCTTCCAGTGGAATCCCCACTGGCACCAGGGGCAGGGGGTAGAGGGCTGCCCGGCTTACCCCTCCTGGGGGGTGCCCCGGGGGTGAATCCTGTCCCTTGGGGCACTGTTTCTTAAAGTGCCCAATTTCCCCACAGCTGAAGCACTATCTTTCTTGGGGCCCAGTTTTACTGGGGAGGGCCAAAGAGGCCATAGCTTGGGGCATGGCCTCTGGTAAGGCTTCTGTTTGGGCCCTCAGGGTGGAAGAAAGAGATTGCGACTGGTGATGTTGTGTCCCCACATCCGTGGCAGCTAGGACCCACCATTCCAGGGCTCTTTCTTTAAGACCAGTGCAGGCCAGTTTGTGGTTGGCGGTCATTCTTTCCCACACCAGCATTTTAATAAATTGATCCCTTAAGGGACTGGGGGGGGGACTTCCTCTTGATACTTTCCTCAACCCAGGCAATAAAGGATGGGAGGTCGTCAGTAGGCCTTTGGGTAATACCCGATATCGGGGGTTCTGAAGGGCCCTCTGCGAGTTTCCTCCATGCAGATAGCGTGGCTGCCCTGACCTGATCCTGGTAAGGAGGGGGAATTGCTGCTTGCTGTATCCCTGTACTGTACTGGTCTGTTGTCCCTGAGAGCATCCCGAATGTGATGGGGATTGGGGGGTTGGCGGCTCGGTTTCTTTCAGCTTGCTGATGACATTCCTCCTCGTAGAAGGCACAAAACTTAATGTAAAGGTTGCTGGCAGCACTGCCCGGCACAGCATTTTCCAATTCTGGGTAGTACAGGGCTGGTGGGCCAGCCCTTGGAGAATGGTTTCAGACCATGGGGAGTTAGGGCCGTCCTCAGCTACTGCCTTCTTTAGCTCTTTTAGGTCTCCCACCTCCCATGGGTACCAAAGGGACGGTCTATTGCCCCCCGGGTTAACATTTATGGGGTAGGCTTGGGGCTGATTAGTACCTGCTGGCTGACACTCCCAGGGGTCCCTGAACACCTTAAGTGGTGCAGTAAAGGGTGGGGGAGGCCCCCAGGCAGCCATCAGGGCACCTGTTTGCCCCTTGAGCCATAGGGTCACTGGGGCTCCTCTGCATAGGGGCTAGGTACTTGCCCTCCAGAGGTGGGAGGGGAGGATAAAGACTGTGTTGAATCCCCTCTTGTGAGGCGGTCAGGAGGAAGTGAATTCGCATCTTCCACCTTTTTGGCTGAGCCCGCCATTTGGGCTCGCTCTTGGGTGAATTGTGCCCAATGGCATTCCACTTCCACACTCTCTGACCCACCCATGGAGGGGGCTGGGAAGCAGAGCTTAAGGGCTGACAAGCTGGCGTAAAACCCCAAGGGTGGCTCGACCCCCTGGTGAACCTCCCTCTGCCAGACCAGAGTTTGCACTCGGTCCCAGGTTTCAAATGAGAAGAAGTTCACTGAGGGGACCCAGGGGGCTGCCATTAAGATGGTCTCCCATGTTCTGTGGCCTGTGGTGTCAGAGAGGTTGATCCCGTGACTTTTAAGCAGATACCACAGTGCCTTAAGGGCCAGATCGTCTCCTTTACTAGACACACCACCCATCCTTATACTTAGATTACGAGGACAAAAAACACTCAAAAGTGAAATTAAACTGGCCACAGCAGACGTTGGCCCCCGACAGATTTGGACACCCAACAAACATACACTTACATGGAACAGAAATAAAGGGGGGACTGATGGCCCACGTCACTCACCCAATTCCTTTTTGTGCTTGATCCCACAGGGTGTTGACCCCTCTCACACTCAGAGGTTCCCAGACAAAGGCTTAGCTTCACCGTCAGTTGCCAACCATCCCGCGGCTGGCCAGGCTCCCCTGAGTGGGAGGAGACATGGAGAGTAAAGTAGTTTTCTTCACACAGGGCATCAACTGCTGGGTTCAACCAGCAGGTTTTTCCTCCCTTTCCTAACCTCTCCCATGCCGAACCCAAGAGTGAGCTGCCCTAATGCTTCACCCCTCAGCCCTAGAGACGGCCAGAGGATCTCCCTGGGGGGAGTGAGTGATCTGCCCACCAACCCAGCCCCGAAGAAAGGACACTCAGACGCAGCAGGGGTTCCATTAATCAGTTCCGTTTATTGTTTGCTAAGCAAGCGTATTTATGCTTTGCCAGCGGGAGAGTTTCCTCCACCCAGCCAATCAGGGTGAAAATCACATGGTCATGCATGGGGGTTCCTTAAACAGTCATGCCTTGATAACGATCATGGAAAATCAGGGCTGCCAATGGAATTAAACAAAAACAAAATGCAGAACCCAGCTGTCCCCTCCCACCTTGCTTCCTCTCAGCGCCATCTTTAGGTGGCCGCATGGAGAGGGCCTTGCCTAAATCGCCATTTTGGGGTTACTGAATTGCATATGAGCCCAACACCCCACCACTTCTATTTAATATTTAGAATTACCAGCCAGAGCAATCAGGCAATATAAAGAAATAAAGAACCTACAGATTGGAAAAGAGAAGTGAAAATGTCAGTCTTTTCAGAAGACATGTAAACCTACTTGGTACTTTTAGGCATGGTGAAAGAACATAAAGAATGGCCAGGAAAGCATTCTTTGTAAGTGTGTGTACTAAGAGTTGCGGCCTTGTGTGTGTGATCCAGTTGTGTATCACTCTCTCAGCCCTTCTTCACATCTGCTCCACACCATTGGCAGTCGCAGTCATTTGAGTGCATATATGGGGTGTGGCCATTGATGACATTGGCCATATACATTTTGGGTGTTCAATAATACATTTTGCTATATGTATACATTGTGAAATGATTAATGAAAGTGATGATTATACGTATCACTTCACATAGCTATCATATGTATGTGTGTGTTGAGAACACTTAAGATGCACCCTCAGAATTTATGAAGTACAAAATGCATCATTACTAGGCAGTGTCACAAGGGTGTACATCAGATCTCCAGAAATTACTCATCCTGTTTCATAGAAGCTTTGTAAGCTTTAAACAGTGTCCCTTGATTTGCACAACTCCAGTTCTCTGAAAACCACCATTTGGCTCTCTGTATTTGACTGCATATATGGGGTCTGGGTTCCATTAAGGGTTAACAGCCAGCACACCCTGTTCTCTGACCACTGTGTGACCCTAGCATCCCATGGTCTTGTTCACTAAGGTGTTCTGAGGCTGGCGGAGCCATCTGGACTCACTCTGACATAGGTGTGTGACTTACTATAGGTGAACTGGCATCAGCAGCAACTTGTGCCCCTCAAGAGATGCAGGACTGTCCTGCACTAGTGCCTGAGTTGCCTAGTTATACGTGCAAAAGACACATGGGCATAGGTAAGGAAGCTTCAGGGAACCAACCTGTCACCTGTTGGTGGTTCCACAGATGGATGAATACATGAGATGGGCATTAACAGATTGAGCGAGGTCGATTGCATTGACGGACAAATCTTTATTCAAAATCACAATGGACAGGGGTGTGTCTATGTGAGAAAAGTGGTTCCTATACAAACAAAACGTGTTTGACACAGGACGTAGAGTACAAGGTTACGACACACAGAAAATAGGCTTTGTTTCTTTTTCAGTTAAATCATTTCCAGTCAATGATGTTCAGAATCTTCTGGAAGATCTGTTTATCGTGAATGAAACATGAGTCTCAGTGAAACAATGGCCCTATAGACAGTTCACATCTCATCTGAAAAAAAAGACATGCCAGTTTCTCCCTCACTAACAGAGTGAGGATGAGAGAAATTCAAAACATAAAGAAAAAGGCATGAAGTGTCCCAGAGGACATCTGAGAAGTTGGAGAGGACAGGAAATCCCTAATTTCTACAGGAAACACTTCACTGTCCTCTGCACCTGCCACTGGCACGAGGCCCCTGAGTTCAGTGTGTCCTGCGCGCCCCCTGGTGGTCAGCGCTCCCTGCAGTAGGTTCGTGTCTGGGTTCCCACTGACGTCCCCTCACAGAATTTTTCACACAGTAATACACAGCCATGTCCTCAGCTCTCACATTTTTCATTTGCAGATGCAGCGTGCTCTTGGCATTTTCTCTGGAGATGGTGAATCGGCCCTTCACGGAGTCTGCATAGTTTGTGCTTCAACCATACCAATCAGTGGGTGAGACCCACTCCAGCCCCTTCCCTGGAGCCTGGCAGGCACAGTGCATGTCGTAGTCAACAAAGGTCAATCCAGAGGCTGCACTGGAGGGTCTCAGGGATGCACCCAGGCTCTACCCAGCCTTCCCCAGACTCCACCAGCTGAACCTCACACTGGAAATCTGCAAACACAGAGACATTCTCTTCAAGAAAAGTCTCACGCACATCTACTGTTTCACCTACATACACTCACATTTTCAATGTCTGTCTTTCTCCATTATATGACCTTTTAATACAGAAATAAGGGAAAGCCAGCTCAGTCCAAACTCCATGATGAGTCATCTATGTTCAGTCCTGCTTAATGTACTGGAGCACCAGGGAATCTGGGGCTGGGGCTGCTCTCCCAGAGCTGCAGGGTCGGGTCTGAGCTGCTTTTCTTCAGCAGAGGGAGGCCCTATCTGCATGTCCTCCTGCTATACAGCAAGCTCTGTGGTGGGAGCCTAGGAAGAGGGCGGAGTCCAGAGCAGATGTGAGCGTCTTGGTGGAGATGGGGACAAAAATTACATTTGTGAAAATATGATTTTTATTATATGCTTGTAACTTGGTAAAAATTTTTAATTCATCTTATGTTATATTTGCTCATAAACACAAAATATTTGATGCAATTCAGAACGCTAATTCTTTATACAGGTGTACAGTTATAAACCGAATCATCAAAGGATTATGCAGTGTATCCAAGTGCTCATGTATGGTCAGAGGGAGCCTCAGTGTCTGGGTCTGTGCTCCACACCACGGATCCAACACCAGGACAGAGCTGGGCCTGCCTACTGACATTTGCCTGGTTAGATTCTCCTTCCTGTAATCACACTTTGTGAATTTGCTGTGTTCTGTCTTTTATTTCCATCGTATATAGAGAACCAGAGTTCATGCAAATGCACCTTAAAGAGTCTCTACCATTATATGTTTTAGGATCGTTCTATCTCTCCTCTACTGTAACATACTTTTATCTGCAACAACCCTATGGAATTATAATAGATATAATGCACAGCACATATTTAAAGTGTTTCCTGTGGTTCTTCTGTGATTTCCTCTTCCCATTCCTTCCTTCCTCACTGCCCACGCCCAGGCAACTCATGACCTTCTTTATGTTACTTCTTAGTAGTTTCTCTCTCCTAGAATTTAAGTAAATGGAACTTGGAGTAAGGACTTTCATTGTTTATCATATTTCTCTGAGATCATTATGGGAAATGCAGTCTTGTTCTTGTGTGAATCAGGCACTCATGAGTTTTAACACTGAGTGGGATCACAATGTGTGAAAGTCCCCCCTTTTTTCAGTTTACCAGTTGATGGGAATTTGGATTGTGTCATTTCTGGATATCATTACTTAAGCCGCTACAAATGCAAATGTAGAGATAAAGTACTTTATCTTATTCTTTCAACAAACACAACAAAAATAGGAAGTCCATGATATAAGTGGCAAATTAGCACGTTTTCTTAAACAAATCAAATAGTAAAGTTAACAAGACAAACAGCAAACCTGAAATCTGGAGAGAGTAGTTTTCAGGCAAAACAGGACCAAAACTTAGCTCACCTGGGTCAGAGATCACTAGACGGCAGACACACTAGAATAAAGATGAAATTAGAAATATTTCATGAATTTCCAAATGTCCAGTGTGCTAAAGCATCAGAGTGTGAATCTGGCAGGATGCACATACCTGCAGGGTCCTAACTTCTTTCTGGCTTCTCCAGGGTTGGGGAGAATCACTCAGCTCCGGCCTCCTGGGCTGGTGCTCAAGGGAGAGAGGAGCAGCCCCCCTGCCTAGTGCTCCAGCAGCTCCCCCAGATCCTCCACACGACAAGTTATCAATGTGCATGGGAGGCAGCAAAGCCAATATTTATGCTTTATATTTTGAGAAACTGCTGAACCGTTTTTTGAAATGGATATAAAATTGTACGTTCTCACCAGCATTTGATGAACAAACCAATTTGTCCACATCCTCATCAATATCTCTTATTACTCTTCACTTTTATCATGTTCATACAACGTGGCACAAAACAGAAACTTAAAACATAAAAGAACCTAAATACTGAACACTGCATGTTACTAATTCCACTTATGAAAATTATCCAGAATAGGCCTGCATGGAGACAGAAATTAGGTTAGTGGTCCTGGACCTGGATAAGGAGGAGGAAGGGAGGACTGGAAAGTGACACTGAAGAGACGTGTTCCTTTTTGGTTATTCAAATAATCTAAACTTAAATTCTGTTGGTGGTTGCAGAAATTTTGTTAATTATTTTGTGAGTACCGTATACTGAAGTCTTCTAAACTGCACACTTTCATAGGTAGCTTTTATCATAAGTAAAATATATTTCAATAAGTTTAAAAATCTATCCATCATTTTCAAATATTAATACAGTTATACAATTTTATACAGTTTATAACCCCCATGAAATGTACTTTTCTGAAATAAACAGCAAACATATTGTGATGTCAGTAATTTAAAGGATATGAGAGCATGAGAAACTGTGTGGTATTTTGATATAGTCCAGTTTGTTTATTTTCTCTTTTGCTGTTTGCGTTTTCTGGCTCATGTTCATAGTCTGTGCACACACCTAGTTCCTGAATTGTTTCACCTACATTTTGTCTTAGTGTTATTTAAGTTTCAGGTCATATAATTGTCTTTAATTCACTTTGAGTTGATTTTAGTATATGGTGTGAGGTAAATACCTGGTTTCATTGTTCTGCTTATGGACATCCAGTTTTCCCTGCATCACTTGTTGAGAGGAAGTCTTGTCTGCAATGTAGATTTTTGTTGCCTTTGTCCAATATCAGATGGCTGTGAGCCTGAGGGGTGATTTCTGTGTTCTCAATTCTGCTCCACTGGTCTGACTGTCTATAGTCAGTACTAATAGTGTCTACAGTCAGTAACAATACATTTCAAAATAGCAAGGAGAGTAAGTTTCAACTGTCTTCCCTCAAAAATTATAATGTGATGTGATGGATATATTGACCTTCTTCCAGTTGTCGAGAAGACAAAACATCACTAAAGCCAAAATGTCTCATTAGATTAGTTCTACTATGTTTCCATTTGTATTGTCAGGGCTAGTGCTCAGACCCTTCAAACCCATTGTACAAAATGGGTGACAAACCCCTCACATGCCAGGCTGGGTCACCAGACACTTCACACACAGGTCCACGCTACATAATTGGAAAAGATCCTGGTACCATTGGCAGATGACATGAGCTCCATCTTCAGCGACAGCAGCAGCATCTTACATGTTCGGCAGATTTCAGGTCGAGGAGGTGGTGGTGGCAGTGGCCTTGCGGAGGGTCCCGGTGGCACTGGTAGCAACAGCTTGGTCAACACCCTCCAGAAGCAGGAGAGGCTTCCCATAGCCCCTGTGGACCTCCCAGGGGTGGGGAGAGCACCATGGGTCAGAGCCACTCATCCTTTATACTTCAGTCCATAACCCAGGTCACCTGGGTGCACATGCGCAATTACATTAGACAGTAACCAAGGAACACCTGGGCGCACGTGCATATTTACATCAAATGCTCCGCAATATTTTGAACATCTGAGGGGTCCTGACCATTTTCCTGTATTTTCCCAACAGATCTAATTATTCCACATTATATACATTTATCAAAACATCATTATGTTCCTCATAAATGAATACAATTATGATTTATCACATAAGATGATATTAATAAATAGAGAAGGAGATATAGCCTCTCTCAGACCACACAGTGGTAAAGGATCAAGACGTCCCTCAGAAATCACGAATAAGCTGAGGACAGCCACCAGCACAGCTCCTATTCGACACCTTCAGTGTGACAAGTGGAAGTAAACAAGCAGCAACCAGAAGGAAACATCAACACAGCCCTTTTCTCCAGGTGTGACACGAGGAGTTCTGGGTTCAGGTCTCACAATAAGAAGCTTGGGTGTCATCACTCCCATCCAGACAAAAGTAAAAACTCTGAACGAAATGAAAATTGGTGACAATTCTTGAATCTGTAAAAGAATGAAGTCACAGGGTGAACGGCTGTCCTCAAAATGGAAGATGCAGCCAGGAAGACACAGAGGGTCATAACCTGTCAGATTAGAAACTCATGAGCAGAAACCTCCGTGGGACCCAGGACTGGGGGAGAAAAACCAGAGCTGCAGCTGAAGAATTGCTGAAGACTCAGAGCTGGGAAGTCTGAGAGTTGGGTGCAGCCCAGTGCAATGGTCTCAGGGATCCCCAAACTTTAAACTCTACCTCAGGGGCCCAACCGTGTTCTCGTAGAAAATATCAGAGAAGAATCCTGATGTTCACAGCAGAGAAAGGGAGGAAGGAGCCGTTCTGAAGTACCCCAGAGCATGACCTTCTCTATAAGAAGCCTTGACCTCAGGAGAAGCGAGTTTAGCTGATCCTAATGGATTGCAGATTCATCAGAGCATCATTGACCTGAGAGAAGAGAAAAAATGAATCCCCTCCCCCTCCCACAAGAGACTTGCAGTGTCCCCTAAAGGAGGGTAAAGGGAGAAGCACTTGGGAATGTCACACCCAGGACACGGCTCACTACAGGACAGAACTCATCCTAGGACTGTGCACTGCTTCCCCAGTCCCACAGTTTACCCACATCCACAGGGCTTCTGTATCATGACAGAGAAAAACTAAAACATAACATGCACCTTAGACACGATTTAAGAAGTGTCCATGAAAATGTAGTCCACAAAGGAGACAAAAACAAAGACATCAGGGGACATTTTATTGGGTCTGTTGCTCATCTTGTCATCTTATCCTGTCTTGTCTTTGAGAGACCCAGCCCAAAATTCAGCCCAGCGGGACTCTGTTGGTTTTTAGCTTTGTGCTTGTCACCATGAATCCTCCACATGGACATAGAAGAGCTGTGTGTGGCCCTCAGGCATCTGCTTCTCCATCCAGGACACTGAGGAATGGACAGAGAGTGGGACAAATCCTCAACATCAATGTCCACAGTGTGGATGAGGATCCAGAGGCTAAACTGCCCCATTGAGGATAGAGACGCCGTGGGCAGGGGTCCTGTAGGATGATAGTAACCATGTGGGTGTAGCTGCACTTTATTTAGGGAAAAATGCTGATTTAGGGACAGGGTACTCCTGGACAGATGTAATGTTTGGGGAAAATAATAATAGATCATAATGATTTGTGTGTCAGGACAAAGACAGGTCAAGAAAAACTCAAGGAGGAAAAGCCCTCAGTGAAAAGAACCTTCTCATCTGCACATGAGGAAAGTTCCTTCACTCTGTGTTGCCTGTAGTGAGAATGTGAGAAATTAGAGTCACAAAGAATAAAGGACATGATCCTCAGGGGCATCTGGGAGTCAGCAGAGCAGAGGAAACCTCAGATCCCAAGAGGAACCCCCATGCCCTCTCTGCACCTGCTCCATGGGGCACAGGAGCTGGGTGGGCCTTGAGCGCCCCCTGCAGCCCAGACCCCTCCTGTATCCTGCAGGGAGGTTTGTGTCTGGGCTCACGCTGACTTCCTGTCACTGTGTCTCTCGCACAGTAATACACGCCTGTGTCCTCGTTGGTCACAGAGCTCAGCTGCAGGAAGAACTGGTTCTTGGATGTGTCTATGGTGATGGAGATGCGGCTCTTGAGGGATGGGTTATAATATGTGCTTCCACTAGAATAGATGTATCCCATCCACTCAAGGCCCTTCCCTGAGAGCTGGCGGATCCAGCTCCAGTAGGAATTACTGGTTGTGATGGAGTAACCAGAGACTGTGCAGGTGAGGGAGAGGGTCTGTGAGGGCTTCACCAGTCCTGGGCCCGACTCCTGCAGCTGCACCTCAGACAGGACACCTGGAGACAAGGAGAATCAGATCCTGTCAGCCACATTCACTCACAAATATACCATAACCCCTGTGTGACATCTGAGACACTCACCGCTGGGAGCTGTCACAAGGCAAAGGAGAAGACCCCACAGTTTCATCTTCAATTTGATCTCAACTCTGCTTTCCCCAGAGACCTGAGCCCTGTTTGAGGAGAGACCTGTGAGCTTCCACCACCCATGTCCACATTTACCCTGGAGCTTGAATGAAAATTTGCATGTGGGGGAGCTCTGTCCTTATAAGTGCTGAGGAAGTGAGGTGAGAACCATTGTATTTTTTGAAATGCTCACATGTTTTTTTTTCTTGAAATTATGTGACATGTATTTATGGTATGGGAGGGAACTTGGTGAGCTTCAAACATGCCAAAATGTGGCCCCAGCTTTCTGAGCCCAGATCTGCCTTCCTTCAACCCCTGTGTTCTGTGCAACTCTCCCACATAAACTCAGGCTCTGGGTCTTGCTTCTGCAGTTCTGATCCCAGCACAACCCTTTGTTTCTTTCCCTGGACCCTCTCCTGGGCTGTGGTTCTCATCACACTTGAGAGCTTGTTACTTGTTGTATTGTTGTTGTTCCATGAGTTCCAGGCCTGCCTTGTGTTTTCCATCCTCCATACAAGACACAGCACATCAGAACCACAGAGACTCTGCAGAAAATGGTGCCCAGGAGATTACTGAGGAAACTGACCCTCAATGTTTGGGAAAGAGCAAAATCTTAAATGCCTCCATTCCATGGTCGTTCCTGTTCATCTAAAGTGTAGGAATTTTCAACTTAAATTCATTTCTCACCAATATTTTATGGATTTAATCCTTCACGTAAACCACCAATCTCATCAGATATCAAAAAATAAAATCGATTACAATGGTTAACATGAAAGCAGTAATAACATCCCTATTACTAATCTTTTAAAAACACACTTTCCCTTGACGTGCACCTGTCTGTGGGCATGAGAGCCAGTCCATGTCTGGGGCATCACTCTCTGGATGACTGCCCACCACAGAGAGAGAGGCCAGGGGCTTGGCTGGATGCTGATTTGTCTGCCCCTGTGAGCTCCAGTTCAGTCCCAAAGACAGCTGCATGTCAAGGAGGGACAGACCTTCAAGAGTCCTGAATGAATGACAAGACAGGAGCTGCTGATGGGCAATTTGGGGATGATTCTTCAGGCCCTGTTGACTCATACATTGTGTTGGAGTTTTATCGAAATGTTAAAAGACCTGGGAAAACGTGATGAAAAACAACCACTCTGAAATGATAACGCAAGTATTAGAACCAGAATAAGATATGACACAGATTCTGGAATTATCAGAGAGGAGATTTGAAATAACTCTGTGTATGTGCATCTATGTTTCAGTTTTTTTCAAACCCTCAGCTGACTCTCCAGAGTCCTAGTGGCCCAGCTCTGTGTGTCCAGGAGAACTTGTCAGGAAGCTCCGCCTCATGGAGAAGCAGCGCAGCCTCTCAGTGGAGTAAGGGACAAGGACAAAGACCTGCATCTTGCTCGTTTCTGTTCTAACGTGCTCAGGAGGGAAGTTGCAGTGAGAAGAGGTGACTGATTCATAACGTCACTCAGGAACCCAGACTCCACTGGTGTAAGAGCCCAGATCTACAGCTTGTGGACAGACATTTACAGAAATCAGAAGGTGAGGGAATGGTGAATTTCAGGTGGAATGTTTTTTAGCTGCTGTGAAGACACTAAACATGAGGTCTCCCTAGTAACACAATTCAAGTGCATGACACAGGATGTGAACCACGAATGCAGTGTTGTAGAGCAGATCTCTAGACCTTGTTCATCCTGCATAACTGGAACTTTCCTCCTGTAGAACGTTACGTTCATTAGCCAGGCTGTGAGGGTGTGTGTTATAACTGTGTACACTTCCTTTTGCATAATTATTCATATGGCCCTGACTTACATCAAAAGATAAAAAGTGTGTGTTATCTGCTATTTCAGGATAAAGAAGAATTAGTGTGTGTGTGGACTGGATCCTGACACACTGAGCCTGTGTCACCTCTGTCTCTGTCTCTGTCTCTCTCTCTATCTCTCTCTCTCTACACACACACACATAGCATTGGTCTTTTTTGAAAATCTACCTTGTACTCTCCATTTGATTGATGGTGAACAACTCAGTATAATAGAAAAAAAAATGTGAAACTTCACAGTCCTGTTCTGGAATAAGTCACAGTGTGTAGGAAGAATCTCCCATAGTGCAAAGTGACAGGATGGCCCTGTGTGTTTGAGAGTTAGTGCTTCACAGCCTATTTCTTTGTATCATAATTGTCCTGCAGGCCTCATGCACATGCTGGTTTCTAACTTGGAATGAGTGTTGTGTTTTATAGATAGACATACTGTAAAAAAATATTTTAAGATAATTATAGTATTGAAAATTCATTAAGTAAGAGCCTCACACCACTGAAAAGAGAAAATATGTTCATGAAAAAGTGGTCTTAAATGTAATGTCAGAAAACTGGGAAAAGTACTAGCTGAGAAAATTTTAAATGTCATTTAAATAAATTAAAAAATATAAAAAACAATTATGATGTCATTAATACTAATTAATATTAATGGTGTTTTTAGTGAATATCTTAACAAAAGAAATTTTTAAATGATAATAATAATAAATCACCAAACACTTCTATTATTGGAAAGAAGCAGAGAGATGAACTTAGCAGATAATCTACATATATATGAAATCCTCAATATGGAAGAAATAGAGAGATAAAGAGAAATATCCAGATGAAAAAGGAGAAAAGATTTAAGAACAGACCTATCAGGCAGAGAAGAAAGGGGGAGTATGAATCTGGAATAACCTTAGAGATAAACCAGGAACACACCACAACTTCTCAAAATGTGCCTGTAATTGGATTAATTTAAATGGACTGAAAGGTGAAAGAAAATGCACAATAGGGGCTTTCATTACCAAAAAAAATGCATGCCTTAGGAATATTTGCTGTGCTATGGTTTAAGTATGTGAATACAAGATGGTTGGGAATGCAGGACCAGAAATCAACAAGAAAAATACCTGCCAGAGCAATGCTAATATGAAAAATTAGATGTTATGACAAAGGCTTTATTGAAGTTCAATTATGCCTGAATATAACACTATACACGGGACATGTTTGATACTTGGTAACAAACCAGTCACCATGTCATACTTTGTTCAAGGTCTTCCTATCAGACTTTCTAACACAGGATAATGCAGTTCAACTTCAAATGTAACAGGGTCTACAGGAAATTAGTAAATGTTAACTAAAATACTCTGAATCACTTTAAATTTCCCCTTTAAATGCAAAAGTGAGTGTGACACTGGTTGATTTGCTATTTGCATAATACGTTGTCAACCCTTTGAAGTTCACATCTGATCTGTGTGATAATTTTGAGACTGTCACTGTATGTAAAGGAAAGCCACATGTAATCATTTAAAAAGGTTTCCATTAACAATCATGCTCAGTTGAAATATAGAAACACACTCTGCTGTCCTGTGTCCAGGTTCCAAATTAGAAAACTCAGCTCATTTGCTAATGGGATTTAGTAAATTTCCCCTAAAAGTGTTTTCACAGGAACATGTCTATCTCCATCCTGCTTCAGGTCTGTTCCCAAATTTTGGGGCTCTGATGTTTGGCTGTATTTTGGCCTCTGATCATTGCAATCACCAGGGTTGATGATTAGGACCACACTGCTCAGCCCATTCCCTGACTGTTGTCTGACCCTAGCTTCCCATGGGCTTGTCCACCTCAGTGCTCTGCAGATGGTTGCGCTGTCTGCATGTCCTCTGACATAAGGTGTGTGAGTTGTGAGAGGTGTCCTGGGGTCAGCAGCTGTTGTGTCCTCACAGATAATCTGTGCTTTCAAGAAAACTGCTTGCATTCTGTAGTTTGTATTTCTGCTGTGTTGATTGTCTCCTTTGATGTGCAGAAAATTTTAATTTTGATATAATCCCATTTGTATATTTTTTCTTTTGTTGCTTGTGCTTTTAGGTCTTATTCACAAAGTCTTTGCTTAGACATCTGACAATGGATTAATATACATAATACATAAGTTTCTCAAACACCTATACAGAAAAAAGACCAAACAATCCAATTAAAATATATGCGATGGACATGAGTAGACATTTTTCAAAGGAAGATATGCAAATGGCTAACATATAAATAATAAAAAGTTCAGCATCAATAATCATCAGGAAAATGCAAATCAAAACCACATTGACATATCATCTCAACCCAGATAGACTGGCCATTATTGAAAGGACGGTGAATAACAAAGGCTGGTGAGTATGTGGAGAAATCAGAAAACTTCTACGGTGTTGGTAGGATTGTAAATTAGTAAAGCCATTATGGATGTTTCTCAACCAACCACAGACAGAAGTATCATAAGATCCAGCAGTCCTACTACTGGATTTATATCCAAAGGAATGGAAATCTTTATGTCAAAGGGACACCTGCACTTCCATGTTCATCACAGCTTTACTTATAATAGTCAAAATATGGAGCCAACCTAAATGTCCATCAACACACTACTGGATAAGGAAAATGTGGTATATATAAATAATGGAACACAACTCTGCCATAAAAAAGAAAGAAATTCTGCCATTTGAAGCAACATGGACGAGTCTGGAGAAAATTATATTAAGTGAAAAAAGGCAGACAAGGAAAGAGAAATGCTGCATATTCTCATTCATAACTGCATGCTGAAAGAAAGAAAGAAGGAAGGAAGGAAAGAAGGAAGGAAGGAAGGAAGGAAGGAAGGAAAGAAAGAAAGAAAGAAAGAAAGAAAGAAAGAAAGAAAGAAAGAAAGAAAGAAAGAAAGAAAGAAAGAAAGAAAGAAAGAAAGACCACAACAATACGTTGAGCATTCAGAAGGAAGGAACAAACCTAAGGACACTACAGACGGGGGAAGGGAGGGAGGGAGGAGGGAACAACAAGGCAGGTCAAGGGCGTGAAGAATAATTGTGATTTGTAATAATGTTTCTGCTAATATTAAAAATTAAAAATAAATAAATATAGCTGCTTGATGGCTGCAGATGATTTCAAATTAATATTAGTTAGATATTTATATTAATCAGCTCTACACGATATAGATGAATTGGTTCCTATCTTAAATCAGCATTCGTGAGAAACTGCTAGGTTCTTTTTCACCATGTGTAACCAGTCAACAGGACAATCCTGGGGATTCTCTAAAGGTGGGACATGGTCATGAAACAAGCCTCAAAGACACTTTGGACATTTCCTGGTGGATTTTACTCAGCTTCCATTCATCAGAGGATGTTAATATGTTTTATTTTTTGTCTTCTTATTTTTTCAGTGTCTTGAAGTAATGCATTGAAAAATGTCACAGCTCTTTCAGTTGATAAAATGATGCTTTATTTCGTGTTTCTAACCTGTACTATGACAGCATTTACATCAAGTGAGCTTGTCAAAATTCTAAACACAAGAGCACACACACACAGATACACACAGAAACTATGCTTTTGGAATTGTACATGACAAATAGGTACTTTGCAAACAAAGGGTTTGTGACGTTCTTCACGGAAATAGTAAAATCTATCCTAACAGTCACATCAACTAATAAAAGCCAAAGCAATGCAGAGAAAGAAAATAATAATGATCAAGCTGGAGATGTTACACTACCTGACTTTAAATCCCACTACAAATCTTTAGTAAGAGAAACAGCATGGTACTGGCATAAAAACAGACACTAAAACCAATGGACCAGAACAGAGAACCCAGAAAACAATCCTCATACTTACAACCAACTGGTCTTTGACAAAGGCACCAAGAGCACACATCGGAGAAAAGACTGTTCTCCAGCACCCCTCTTCCATATATGGTGCTGGAGAACCTTGAAAACCATCTATTAAAAAAATAAAACTAAACCTGTATCTTCCACCGTATTTGAAAATCAACTCAAAATGGATTAAAGAGTTAAATGTAAATCTTGATACCTTACAACTCCTAAAATAATACACAGGCAAAACACTTCAGTAAGTAGGACTGATAAAAAACTTTATAAAAATGAACCCAAAAGCACAGGCAACAAAAGAAAAAAAAATAAACCAATGGGATTATATCAAACTAAACACCTTCTACACAGCCAATGAAAAAATTAACCAAACAAAAATACAACCTATGGAGTGGGAGTAAATGTTGGTAAACTGTGCATCCAGTATGGGATTATTATCCCAAATATACAAGGAACTCAGAAAACATCACCATAGGAAAAAATAAAATGAAACAGATTTAAAAATCGGCAAAGGAGTCTAATGGACCTTTCTCAAAAGAAGATACACAACTGGCCAACAGACACATTAAATAATTGTCAACATCACTAAATATTAGGGAAATACAAATCAAACCACATTTATATATCATCTTATTCAGATAGACTGGCCATTATCCAGAAGACAGAGTAAGAGATGCTGGGCAGGATTCTGAGAAAGTGAAACCCTCCTACACTGTCGGTGGGACTGTCAATCAGTGTAGCTATTATGGAAAACAGCATGGAAGTTTCTCAAACAATGACAGATAGATCTGCCATATGATCCAGGAATCCCACTGCTGGGTACATAACCATAGGAAAGGAAATCATCATGTTGAAGGGAAACTTGCACTCCCATGTTTAACGCAGCTCTATTTACAGTAGCCAAGATTAGGACCCAACTTACATGCCAATTGCTGGGTGTCTGGATAAGTAAACTTTGGTATCTGTACAGAATGTAATACTACTTTGCCAATAAAATAAATAACAAAAGTCTGCCATTTGCAGCAATATGGATGAACTTGGGGAAAATTATGTTAAGTGAGATAAGCTGGGCACAGAAAGTGAAATACCACATGTCTTCACTCATAAGTGGGAGCTAAAAATAAAACAGAAAAAGAAATAAAGATGCAATGATGACAAATAACTTGTAGAAATTTCGAAAGGGGAGATCGTACGTAGACCACCAGAGTGTGAAATGAGGAGGGGGGATGGGTTTAGCAAGGAATTGGTAAAGAACCCCAAAATATATCACACTGTACAATGTTGAATATATTATTTATTCTGATATGAGCATTGTATATTGTACACAGATATGGATATTCAAAGCCATACCCCTCAGATATTTACAAAAAAATTCAATAAAAACAATAAAAAGAATATAATAAATTTACTTTTAAGAAAAATATGAAAGAAAAAAATGTAAATCCTAGAATAATAAAATTATAAATATTAATCTAGGAAAACGGGAGAAAATTATTATTTTCCATTTATGCTGATCAGTGCTCAAAAGTTCTCAATAAAATCATGTGCAGTGTTAGATCCTTCGATCACTGAAGAAAGATAGACTGGGAACTAAAGTTTAAAATGCACTAAAACAAATTTCTATTCTTTAGAATAGCAACTCAAGTTGAATGGATGGGCTTGATGTTATGCAGGTCACCACCAGTAGAAAATAGAGATGCTTCCCTTGGAACTTCTTGAGAAGCCACATGTTGACCTGGGCACTAAGAGTGGGGCATTATCTTCCTATTTCAACCTCCATTGCTGGTGGATACCCCTGAGAGGTTTGACTTATCTACACATCAGGGCGGTATCGACCTGTGGGACTCAAAGATCCCACTGCAGTGAAGAAAGTTACGCATCACCTGATAGCTGTTTCAGGTAAAGGTGGATCTTGTCCATACAGAAATATCCAATGCAATTGCTGCTAACATTTGTCTTGGCTTGGGGGACACGAAAGGAAACAACAAAAATCCAGTCCAGTGTGTCCTTATATTTCTCTTTTCTTAGTTGGTTCCACACAGGTCCACTCAGTCCACTCTGCCACAAAGGCCAGACTGACTCCTCTTTGTCTCGGTGCATAGTTGACATCTTAACCTGAAAGACATGGGGCAGTTACCATCCCTGGTAGAGAAACTCTCTTTATCAGCTGAGCCACAGTCATAAGTATCTCCTTTAAGAAGACAACAAACATAGACTCAAATTACGTGGAACCACTTCTGTGCCCTAGTGGAAGGACTGTGAAGGCATAAATAAAATTTTGCATTTAGTCACAGCAAATGTGGTGAAAGGAATTAATCCTGCTTCAACACTCTTATTCCCAGACCCCTGTATTGTAGCTACTGGGCTAAAGTGTCCTATAGTGCAGATTGATTTGGACCATATGCTGGACACTAGATTACAGTGAAATGCCTGTGATGGAATTAATTTAGAGCTCAGAGTTTCTTCTGGAAGACGATGTCGTAAAACATCCTCAGTCACATCAATTTGGTTTTATTTTCAGAGACTTGAATTGGCCCTTCCATTGTTCTGTTAGTCTTTCTGCTTCTGGAAATATCGAAATGATCAATGACAACTTTAGCCCATGCGTGTGTTCCCATGGCCTCACGTCCTATGACTCAACAACAACTAGTGTCCTTGGTCTTAGACAACATCCTGCAGGATCTCATATAAGATCCAGACCTTCAGCGCCAAGGACATTGGTCATGAGCAAAGGACTTTGCCAACAAAGGCAAATCCTCATACTGGATGAGACTAACTACCATAAACAAATATAAAGCTACAAGTGTAGGTGAAGGGCACATGGTATTCTCTCTCTTATTACTGCAACATATGTATAAGCCTAAAGTTACTTGAAAATGCATTTAAAAATTAAGAAAAATATGAATGAATAGGAAAATAATGCCAATAAAAAATTAGATAAGAAAATTCTAATGAGGACAATTTTCTGGCTCTCATGGGTGAATATGACATGAAGCAATCAACTTATTACCAAGAGCATTAGTGTTCGTCCCATGTTGACGGATGGTGTCGTGTTTGTCACCGTCATCTCAGGCACTCAGTGTGAGGAGCTAGGCCAGTCGTGGAGGGAGCGTCCCCAAACTTCATCTTGTATTCTCAGGAAAGCCTGGTATAAACAGAGAAGGCACAAAGGTTGGTACAGAAATATCGATAGTTATATAAAGATCAATGACCTCATTCCCTGGACCCACTGACTTAGCAGAACCTGTTTTCCTCTCATGAGGTGCTGATACTCTCACATGTCAATGCATTTGGTTGGACTTTAACATTATAATTGCCCTGAAAAGTTGTGTCATAGATTGTTAGAAAATTCCCTGAGAAATTACAACATTAATTTTCAGGAAGATGTGGAAAAATATCAGGATGTGATGGAGTTGCTAAGTATAAATCCCAGAAAATAACTAACTAAAGAGGTTATTTCAAGAAGATGAGTGCCCAGGGAGGACCAAAGCTACAAAGGCTTCCAAAGTGTCGAGTAGACGGAGACCAAAGAAGAGCCATCAGATTTGTCATCTCAGAATGTTAATTCTATCAGTGAGAGCACAGAGTGGAATTGCTGGTGTGGACAAAAATTAGAGCAAGTCCAAGAGAGAGTGAAACATGTTATACCTGAAGACATTCAGGATACTCACACTTTCAGTGTGTGTGTGAGGACCCAGAGGTACAGTCCTCCTAAATGGAGGGTTTTTTTTTTTAAGACGAATACCAAACATGTGTTGTTAATAAAATCACTCAGGATATGGCCACGTATAGGACTGCATAAGTGACAGTGGCACCCAGGGGTCACTGTGGACCACACAGTCCATGTGATCATTCTGATTTACTCAGAATCTTTTCCATCCACCACAGTTTGGGATGGGGAAGCTCAAGTTTAAGGTGAGTGTTTTACTCTATGAAGAAAAGAAGAAAACGAGGACACAGATGTTGAAAAAATCTTCCAAAATTCACAATGTCCTGTTCATGACAAATTTGTTAGTATAGGACCTAGATTTAATATTTACACTTTTTTGTGTTTAGCAATATGCCTGTGCAATAAAGTTAATTGGTACTTTTAGAGAGTGCCAGTGAGTGTGTATATACTGTCAGAAAGGCATTATTTTAAAACAGTATTAAAAATTACACTCACTTTAAAAAGTCACCTTTTAATATATGTGCTACAATATCATCTATTCAATAAAAGAAGACAGTAATGTATCTACTTTTCTGCAAAAACAGTTTTTTGATTCAGTCGGATTATCTGACATTTTCCAGAAGGGTTTGTTTAGTCATATGAATATAAAACTTTAACTGGCTCATGTAGAAATTGGAAATCTTGGCTGTTCTACATAATGGTTGGGTGGGGCCTGCCTGGCATATAGCAGACTCTAAAACTCATATTATTATTTTTATAGAGGAACATAGTGCAGTGCAGATGTAATAATGATTTATTGCCTCATGTCTGATAGTCTTTGTTCATGTTGTTATAATTTAAAATAAAATAAGCACAACTTCTGTTCTGTGAAATAAATCTACTCAAAACAGTCTTTGAGACACTGCTTCTTTGTGTTTCACTTCCCCTGCCATATGTGAAGAAAAGTTAAGAAAATCTAAAAGAAAAGGTGTATGCTTGGGTAAAATACACATTTTCTGCCCTTTGTCCAACTTCTTAAATAGAATGCTTAGATCCTTTGCATTTAGTATATTTTCTTTGTTTTTATAAAAGCTTTTCAGAGTTTTAGATTAGTCTTTTAGCCCTTCCTCAGCTCTGTTCCATAACACTGGAACTCACAGATATTTGATTTCATATATGTGCTCTGCTCACTGGAGACAAACTTTATATTGAGGGTGACCTGGACAACCAACGCATCACTGTGCAAACACAGCATCTCATAGATTTGCCTACCAGTGTGTCCTGCAGGTGGTGGAGCCATCTGTACATTATAAGGCATAAGGTACGTGAGTTGTTCTAGGTGTTGTGGGGTCATTAGCCCCCTGTGCCTCCAACTTGCTGCAGGATTGACCTGCACTAGTGCCTGAATTACATGGTTCTGCATGTGAGAGACACATGGGCTCAGCAGCACAGTGAGGAAGCTGTAGGTGACCCACTTCAGGTGACCTGTCCAGGGTGTCCATGGATGGAATGACACATACAATGCACATTAGGAGACAATGTGGGGTTGGATGTTTGAAGATCAAATCTATTCGAGACCCTGAGGGGAAGAGGTAGTCTGTGTGAGTGAAGGTGTCCATGAAGGGACAAAAGCTTCTTCTCTGAGGCCAAAGAGTGTGAGCTTGGGACACAGAGCGACTGGACTATGCAGCTGTTTTTCTATGAGTGAAATTAGCTCCACAAAAGAGAAAGGAGGAGAATCTTCAGGATGGTCTGTTTCTAGAGAATGAAACATGAGTTACAGGAACTCAGGAAGGAAATGACCCTAGTGAAACTTTTTTTTTAAATAGTTAATGTATATATATGTTTATATATTATTGGTTATGAATATTCATGAGATACAGAGCTGATTGTCACCCCTAGTGCCCAAGACGTGAAGTGCAGATTTGTGCTGGCAGCATGTGCATTGCCACATCTCATCTGCAAAATGACCACATCAGATGCACCTTCATTACCCCGTGAGGGTGTGAGGAATTAAAGACACAAGTAACAAGACATAAAATGTCTCAGGGGACAGCTGAGAACTTGGAGAGTGGATGATTCCGTTGAACCCAACAGGAAGCCCAGGCCCCTCTGCACCTGCCCAAGGGAATCAGCCTTGAACTTGGTGGGTCCTGAGCGCCCCCTGCTGGTCCCGTGTGTCCCAGTAGGGAGGTTCTTGTCTGGGCTCCCACTGACGTCCCCTCACTGTGTCTCTCGCACAGTAATACGTGGCCGTGTCCTCAGCTCTCGCATTTTCAGTTTGCAGATACAGTGTGTTCTTGGCGTTTTCCCTGGAGATGGTGAATCGGCCCTTCACGGAGTCTGCGTAGTATGTGCTACCACCACTCTCGCTAATGGCTGAGACCCACTCCAGCCCCTTCCCTGGAGCCTGGCGGACCCAGTGCATGGCATAGTCATCAAAGGTGAATCCAGAGGCGACACAGGTGAGTCTCAGAGACCCTCCAGGCTTCACCAAGCCTCCCCCGGACTCCACCAGCTGCACCTCACACTGGACACCTGCAAACACAGAGACACCCTGGTCAAAAAACTCTCACACGAATCCACTATTTCTCCCACCCATAACCACACACATTCCCAATGTCTGTATTTCGCCTTAATATGACCTTTTAATACAGCAAGAAGGAAAACGCATTTCAGTCCAAACTCCATGGTGACTCGTCTGTGTTCAGTCCTGATCACCGAGTTGGAGCACCTGGGGATCTGGGGCTGGTTCTTGTCTCCCAGAGCTGCAGGGTCAGGGCTGGGCTGCTTTACATCAGCAGAGGGAGGCCCTATTTGCATGTCCTCCTGCTACATAGCAGGCTCTGTGGTGGGAGCCTATGAAGAGGGCAGAGTCCAGAGCAGATGTGAGGGCTCCAGGGGAGTTTGGTGGCAATAACTATATTTGAGACAATGTTTTTTTATTATATAACTGTACCTTTTATACACACCTATAATCCAACTTACGTTATTTTTGCACAGAAACAAAGTATTTGAGTCACTTATGAATGGTAATTCTTTATATAGACGTACAGGTATAAACAAAACCTTCAAAAAATTATACACTGTATCCAGGAGTTCATGTACGGTCAGAGGGAGCCTCAGTGTCTGGGTCTGTGCTCCACACCACGGATCCAACCCCAGGACAGAGCAGGGCCTTCCTAGTGACATTTGCCTAGTTAGTTTCTCCTTCCTGTAATAACACTTTGTGATTTTCCTGTGTTCTGTCTTTTATTCGCATCATACTTAGAGAACCAGAGTTCATGCAGATCCAATTTAAAGGATCTCTGAAATTATATGTTTCAGTATATCTCTATCTCTCTTTCTGTATTGACACCTGGTTTTATTTGTAACCATCATAAGGAGCTATAATAGACAGAACACACTGCACATTTTTAAAGTGTGCACTTGATGAGTGCTGACATACATGTGCACCTGCACAGTCACCACCACAATGGAAATAGTGTACAAGTATTTAATCCCGAAGCATTTCCTGTTGTTTTTCTGAATTCTTCGTCCCACTGCTTACTTCCTCTCACCCTATGTCCAGGCAACTCGTGAACTTCTTTATGTTACTTCACAGTATTTTTTTCTCATCTAGAATTTAAGTCAATGGAATATGCAGTCGCTGCATTTAATTCCTTGTTATACTTCCTCGAGATCTTGATTCGAGATGCAATCTTTTTCTTGTGTGAATCAGACACTCATGGCTTTTACTACGGAATAGTAATCCAATGTGTGAAAATGCTTCCTTTTCTCAGTTTACCTGTTGAGGGGAATTTGTATCATGCTCAGATTTTGGATATTATAAAGTAAGCTGCTCTTAGATTACAAATGTAGAGACTGAGTAAAACTGCTTTTTCTTATTCTTTCAACAAACACAACAATAATAGCAAGTGCATTGGATAAGTGGCAGATTAGCATATTTTCTTAAACAAATCAAAGAGCAAAGTTAACAAGACAAACAGCAAACCTGAAATCTGGAGAGAGTAGTTTTCAGGGAAAACAGGACCAAACCTTAGCTCACCTGGGTCAGAGATCACTAGATGGCAAACACACTAGAATAAAGATGAAACTAGAAACATTTCATGAATTTACAAATGTCCAGTGTGCTAAAGCATCAGAGTGTGAATCTGCCGGGATGCACATATCTGCAGGGATCCTAACTTCTTTCTGGCTACTCCAGGGTTGGGGAGAATCACTAAGCTCTGGCCTCCTGGGGTGGTGCTCAAGGGGGAGAGGAGCAGCCCCCTGCCTAGTGCTCCAGCACCTCCTCCAGCTCCTCCACACAACAAGTTATCAATGTGCACGGGAGGCAGCAAAGCCAATATTTACGCTTTACATTTTGAGAAACTGCTGAACAGTTCTTCAAAGTGGATATACAATTTTATGTTCTCACCAGCATTTTATGAACAAACCAATTGCTCCAAATCTTCATCAATATCTCTTATTATTACTCACTTTTATCATATTCATACAACATGGCACAAAACAGAAACTTATAACATAAAAGAACCCGAATACTGAACACTGCATGTGATTAATTCCACTTATAAAAGTTACCTTGGATAGGCATCCATGGAGACAGAAATTAGGTTAGTGGTCACCTGGACCGGCATAAGCAGGGGGAAGGGAGGACTGGAAAGTGACCCTGAAGAGACGTGTTCATTTTGGGATATTCAAAGAATCTAAAATTAAATTCTGTTGGTGGTTGCACAAATACTGTTAATTATTTTGTGAGTAACATATACTGAAGTCTTCTAAACTGTACACTTTTATAGGTAGATATTATCATAAGTAAAATATATTTCAATAAGTTGTAAAAAATCTATCCACAATTTTCATATATTAATACAGTTATACAATTGTATATAGTTTATAACCCCCATGAAACACAGTTTTGTGAAATAAACAGCAAACATATTGGGATGTCAGTAATTTAAATATATGAGGGCATGAGAAACTGCGTGGTATTTTGATATAGTCCCATTCATTTATTTTCTCATTTATTGTTTGTTCTTTCAGGCTCATGTCCATAGAGTCTGTGCACACACCTAGTTCCTGAATTGTTTCACGTATATTTTGCCTTAGTAATTTTTCAGTTTCAGGTCTTATACTTGTCTTTAATTTACTTTGAGTTGATTTTAGTATATGGTGTGAGGTACATACCTAGTTTCATTGTTCTGCATATGGACATCCAGTTTTCCCTACATCACTTGTTGAAGAGGAAGTCTTGTCCCCAGTGTAGATTTTTGTTGCCTTTGTCCAATCTCAAATGGCTGTCAGACTGAGGGGTGATTTCTGTATTCTCAATTCTGTTCCACTGGCCTGAGTGTCTATAGTCAGTAACAATAGTTTCTATAGTCAGTAATAATATATTTCAAAATAGCAAGGAGAGTAAATTTCAAATGTCTTCCCACATAAATAATAAGTTGATGTGATGGATATATTGACCAGCTTGATCTTGTAAATCTACACAACTATTCCAGTTCTTGAGAAAGGCAAATTGCAACTGAAGCCAAAATGTCTCATTAGTTTAGTTCTACTATGTTTCCATTTGTATTGTCAGGGCAGTGGTGGTGGTGGCAGCACCTTGTGGAGTGTCCTGGGGGCAATGACAGCAACAGCTTGCAGCAACACCCTCCAGCTGCATTAGAGGCTGCCCCATGGCCCCCTGGGCTTCCAAGGGTTGTGGGGGCACCATGGGTCACAGCCACTCATCTTTTCTACTTAAGTCCATAACCCAGGACACCCGGGCACACACGCACATTTACATCAAATGCTCGGCAAGACCGAGCTGACAGACCCCCTGGTTCTTACACAGGGCCATATACAGAGGACAGATGTATGGTATGATAAGACTAAATATGAGCAAAAAAATTAAAGTTTTGTTTATGAAAATATCTGTTAGATCTGGGCTTTTAAGTTATTCAAAAATTTTTAAATAAAAAATTGTTTTATACAAATAGTTAGATCATATTATAAAAAAGATGTGCTTTTTAAATAATTGTTGCTTTTAGTTGATTAAGATAAAAATTTAAAATCAAAATAGGTAATGGATATATAAAAATCATATGTTGTAAGGGTTGAATGTTCTACGTGAAAACTGCCGTTGCTGCCAACCGTGAGGCCTCCGGCCACTGCACTGACCTCGGTTAGAAGCTCTTGTTGCTGGTTAAGTTTGTTTCACTTTAAAGAATGACAGGGACTTTATCGGGAGATTGTGACCTGTGACTGATTGAGAACAATCGGTTGAGATGATTCATTACCTTTTTCAATTTGAAGAATAATATGTACTTTCCCAAAGATTATGATTTATAAATAATGACATGTAGTTCCTTAAAATCTTATGATTCGCTATGATCGAAAGAAAATGATTTCAGTATTGTTCTGATCAGTTTTATGTTCACAGTTTAATATTAACCTAATGAAAAATGTTTGCTTTGTGTAATCGGAGGACTGATGTGATATAAATAAAGGACAGTGGCTTTTGTGTGTCGTCGCTAATGCACTAGACGTCACTGTCCGTCGTCTTTTTCTTCTTTGTTTTACTTTCACCGACTCCACACGTCCTTCTCAGGCTCCAAGAACCAGCTGGAGCTGGACTCCGGCAGGCCCTGACCATTTTCCTATATTTTCCCAACAGATCCAGTTATTCCACATCATGTATTGATCAAAACATCATTGTGTTCCCCATAAATGAATACAATTATTATTTGTCACATAAGATGATATTAATAAAAAGTGAAGGAGATATAGCCTCTCTCAGACCACACAGTGTTAAAGGATCAAGGCATCCCTCAGAAATCACGAATGAGCTGAGGACAGCGGCCAGCACAGCTTCTATTCAACATCTTCAATGTGACAAGTGGAAGTAAACAAGCAGCAACCAGAAGGAAACACCAACACAGCCCTTTTCTCCAGGTGACACGAGGAGTTCTGGGTTCAGGTCTCACACGTAAGAAGCTTGGGTGTCATCACTCTCATCCGGACAACAAGAAAAACATGGAACAAAATGAAAATTGGTGACAATTCTTATATCTGTAAAAGAAGTGAAGCCACAGCGTGAACTGCTGTCCCCAAAACTGAGGATGCAGCCAGGAAGACACAGAGGGTCATAACCTGTCCGATTAGAAACTCATGAGCAGAAACCTCTGTGGGATCCAGGACTGGGGGAGAAAAACCAGAGCTGCAGCTGAAGAATTGCTAAAGACTCAGAGCTGGGAAGTCTGAGAGTTGGGTGCAGCCCAGTGCAATGGTCTCAGGGATCCCCAACACTTTAAACTCTACCTCAGGGTCCCAACCGTGTCCTCGTAGAAAATATCAGAGAAGAATCCTGATGTTCACAGCAGAGAAAGGGAAGAAGGAGCTATTCTGGAATACCCCAGAGCATGACCTTCTCTATAAGATGCCTTGACCTTAGGAGAAGCGAGTTTAGCTGATCCTAATGGACTGCAGATTCATCAGAGCATCATTGACCTGAGAGAAGAGAAAAAATAACTCCCCTCCCCCTCCCGCAAGAGACTTGCCGTGTCCCCTAAAGGAGGGTAAAGGGAGAAGCACTTGGGAAGGTCCCACCCAGGACACAGCTCACTACAGGACAGAACTTATCCTAGGACTGTGCACTGCTTCCCTACCCCACACCTTACCCACATCCACAGGGCTCCTGTATCATGACAGAGAGAAAGTAAAACATAACATGCACCTTAGACACGATTTAAGAAGTGTCCATGAAAATGTAGTCCACAGAGGAGACAAAAACAAGGAAGTCAGGGGACATTTTATAGAGTCCGTTGCTCGTCTTGTCATCTTATCATGTCTTGTCTTTCAGAGACCAACCCCAAAATTCAGCCCAGCAGGGCTCTGCTGGGTTTATATCTCTCTGCTTGTCACGCAGAATACTCCACATGGAAATATAAGAGCTGTGTGTGGCCCTAAGGCATCTGTTTCTCCGTCCAGGACACTGAGGAATCGACAGAGAGTGGGACAAACCCTGAACATCAATGTCCACAGGGTAGATGAGGACCCAGAGGCTAAACTGCCTCACTGAGGATAGAGACACCGTGGGCAGGGGTCCAGTAGGATGATAATAACCACGTGGCTGTAGCTGCACTTTGTATACGGATAAATGCTGATTTAGGGACCGGGTCCTCAAGACTAATCTAAAGTTTCTGGAAAATAATACTAGATCATAATGATTTGTGTGTCAGGAAAAAAACAGGTCATTGAAAAACCTGAGAAAGAAAAGTCCCCAGTGAAAAGAACCTTCTTATCTGCACATGAGGAAAGTTACTTCACTCTGTGTTGCCGGCAGTGAGAATGTGAGAAATTAGAGTCGCAAAGAATAAAGCAGGACATGACCCTGAGGGACATCTAGGAGTCAGCAGAGCAGAGGAAACCTCAGATCCCAAGAGGAACCCCCATCCCCTCTCTGCACCTGCTCCATGGGACACAGGAGCTGGGTGGGCCTTGAGCGCCCCCTGCAGCCCAGACCCCTCCTGTATCCTGCAGGGAGGTTTGTGTCTGGGCTCACGCTGACTTCCTGTCACTGTGTCTCTGGCACAGTAATACACGCCTGTGTCCTCATTGGTCACAGAGCTCAGCTGCAGGGAGAACTGGTTCTTGGACGTGTCTCTGGTGATGGAGGTGCGGCTCTTGAGCGATGGGTTATAAGCTGTACCACCACTATAATCAATTACTCCCATCCACTCCAGCCCCTTCTCTGAGAGCTGGCGGATCCAGCTCCAACCATAATCACTGGTTGTGATGGAGTCACCAGAGACCGTGCAGGTGAGGGAGAGGGTCTGTGAGGGCTTCACCAGTCCTGGGCCCGACTCCTGCAGCTGCACCTCGGACAGGACACCTGGAGACAAGGAGAATCAGAACCTGTCAGTCACTTTCAGTCACAAACTTCCCAGAACCCATGTGTGACATCTGAGACACTCACCTTGCGGAGCTGTCACCAGGTAAAGGAGAAGACCCCACAGTCTCATCTTCTGTGAGATCTCAACTCTGCCTTCGCCAGAGACCTGAGCCCTGTCTGAGGACAGACCTGTGAGCTTCCACCACGCATAAGTCTACATTTACCCTGGAGCTTGAAGGAAAATTTGCATGTGGGAGAGCTCTGTCCTTATAAGTGCTGAGGAATTGAGGTGGTAACTATTGTATTCTTTGAAATGCCCATAAGTTGTTTTTTTTTCTTTCTTGAAATCATCTGACATGTATTTATAATATGGGAGGGAACTTGGTGAGCTTCAAACATGCCAAAATGTGGCCCCAGCTTTCTGAGCCCAGATCTACCTTCCTTCAACCCCTGTGTTCTGTGCTGACCTGGACCCAGCCCAACTCTCCCACATAAACTCAGGCTCTGTGTCTTGCTTCTGCAGTTCTGATCCCGGCACGACCCCTGGTTCTTTCCCTGGACCCTCTCCTGTGATGTGGTTCTCATCACACCTCAGAGCTTGTTGTTATATTGTTATTGTTCCATGAGTTCCAGGCCTGCCTTGTGTTTTCCATCCTGCCATACAAGACACAGCACATCAGAACCCACAGAGACTCTGCAGAAAATGGTGCCCAGTGCATTACTGAGGACACTGATTCTCAATATCTGGGAAAGATAAATATCCTAAATGCCTCCATTCCACGGTCATTCCTGTCCATCTAAAGTGTACAAAGTTTCAACTTCAATTCACTTCTCACCCACATTTTATAGACTTTATTCCTTTTTTTAATCACCAGTCTTATCAGATATCAAAAAATAAAATCGATTACAATGGTTAACATGAAAGCAGTAATAACATCCCTATTACTAAACTTTCAAAAGCTCATTCTCCCTTGATGTCCACCTGTCTGTTGGCATGAGAGCCAGTCCATGTCTGGGGGCATCACTCTCTGGATGACTGCCCACCACAGAGAGAGCGGCCAGGGGCCGGGCTGGATGCTGTGATTTGTCTGTCCCCGTCACCTCCATTTCAGCCCCAAAGACAGCTGCATGTCAAGGAGGGACAGAC
Source organism: Cynocephalus volans (assembly GCF_027409185.1). Taxonomy (NCBI): domain Eukaryota; kingdom Metazoa; phylum Chordata; class Mammalia; order Dermoptera; family Cynocephalidae; genus Cynocephalus; species Cynocephalus volans. The sequence goes on from NC_084462.1 coordinate 185,748,208, forward strand.
TTTCAAGAGTCCTGAATGAATGACAAGACAGGAGCTGCTGGTGGGCAATTTGGGGATGATTCTTCAGGTCCTGTTGACTCCTACATTGTGTTGGAGTTTTATCAAAATGTTAAAAGACCTGGTAAAATTTGATGCAAAACCAACACTCTCAAATGATAACATAAGTATTATAACCAGAATAAGATATGACACAGATTCTGGAATTATCAGAGAGGAGATTTGAAATAACTCTGTGCATGTGCATCTATGTTTCAGTTTTTTTCAAACCCTCAGCTGACTCTCCAGCGTCCTAGTGGCCCAGCTCTGTGTGTCCAGGAGAACTTGTCAGGAAGCTCCGCCTCATGGAGAAGCAGCGCAGCCTCTCAGTCGAGTAAGGGACAAGGACAAAGACCTGCATCTTGCTCGTTTCTGTTCTAACGTGCTCAGGAGGGAAGTTGCAGTGAGAAGAGGTGACTGATTCATAACGTCACTCAGGAACCCAGACTCCACTGATTTTAGAGCCAGAATCTGCAACTTGTGGACAGACATTTAACAGAAAACAGAAGGTGGGGGGATGGTGAATTTCAGGTGGAATGTTTTTTAACTGCTGTGAAGACACTAAACATGAGGTCTCCCTAGTAACACAATTCAAGTGCATGACACAGGATGTGAACCACGAATGCAGTGTTGTAGAGCAGATCTCTAGACCTTGTTCATCCTGCATAACTGCAACTTTCCTCCTGGAGAAAGCTAAGTTAATTAGCCAGGCTGTGAGGGTGTATGTGATACCTGTTTACATTTCCTTTTGCATAATTAGCCATATAGCCCTGACTTACATCAAAAGATAAATAGTGTGTGTTATCTGCTATTTCAGGATAAATGGAACGGCAGGTGTGTGTGTGGACTGGAGCCTGACACACTGAGCCTGTGTCCCCTCTGTCTCTCTGTCTCTGTCTCTGTCTCTGTCTCTCTCTATCTCTCTCTCTCTACACACACACACACACACACACACACAGCATTGGTCTTTTTTGAAAATCTACCTTGTACTCTCCACTTGATTGATGCTGATCACCTCCTTATAATAGAAAAAAAAATATGAAACTTCACAGTCCTGTTCCGGAATAAGTCACAGTGTGTAGGAAGAATCTCCCATAATACAAAGTGACGGGATGGCCCTGTGTGTTTGAGAGTCAGTGCATCACAGCCTGTTTCTTTGAATCATAATTGTCCTGCAGGCCTCACACACATGCTGGTTTCCAACTTGGAATGAGTGTTGTGTTTTATGGATAGACGTAGTGTAAAAAAATATTTTAAGGTAATTATAGTATTGAAAATTCATTAAGAAAGAGTCTCGCACCACTGAAAAGAAAGAATATCTTCATGATAAAAATGGTCTTAGATGGGATGTCAGGAAAGTGGGGAAAGTAGTAGCTGAGAAAATTTTAAATGTCCTTTCAATAAATTAGAAAATATTTAAAAACAATTATGTCATTAATAATAATTAATATCATAGGTATTTTAGTGAATCCCAAAGCAAAAATATTTTTTCTAAATAATAATAATAATAATAATTATAATAAATCGCCAAACACTTACGTCATTAGAGACCAGCAGAGAGATGAACTGAGGACATAATCTCTCTATAAATATGGAATGATCTATATAGAAGAAATAGAGAGATTAAGGAATCTATGAAGATGAATAAAGAGGAGAGATTTAAGAACAGACCTATCAGGCAGAGAAGAAAGGGGGAGTATGAATCCAGAATAACCTTAGAGGTCAAACCGTGACCCACCACAGCACCTCAAAATGTGCCTGTAATTGGATGAAGTTTCAATAGACTGAAAGGTGAAAGAAAAGGCACAACGGGAGCTTTCATTACAAAAAAGTGCAGGCTTTTTGCAATATTTGCTGTGTGATTGTGTAAATACATGAAGACAAGATGGTTGGTAGTGCGTGAGCAGAACTCAACAGTAAAAATACCTGCCAGAGCAATGCTGACATAAAAAATTAGATGTTATGACAAAGGCTTTACTGAAGTTCAATTATGCCTGAAGATAATGCTCTAAACTGCAACATCTTTGCTATTTGAAACCAATCACCATGTCATACTTTGTTCACAGTCTTCCTATCAGACTTTCTAACACAGGATAATCCAGTCCAACTTCAAATGTAACAGGGTCTTGAGGAAATTAGTAAATGTTAACTATAATACTCTGAATCACTTTCAATTTCCCCTTTAAATACAAATGTGAGCGTGACACTGGTTGATTTGCTAATTGCATAATATGTCATGAGCCCTTTGACGTTCACATCTGATCTGCATGATAATTTTTGAGACTGTGTCTGTATGAAAAGGAAAGCCAAAACTAATTATACAAAAATGTTTCCACTAATAATCATGCTCAGTTGTAATATAGAAACACACTCTGCTGCCCTGTGTCCAGGTCCCAAACTAGAAAACTCAGCTCGTTTGCTAATGTGATTTAGTAATTTTCCACTAAAAGTGGTTTCAGAGGAATATGTCTATCTCCATCCTGCTTCAGGTCTGTTCCCAAACTTTGGGACTCTGATATTTGGCTGTATTTGTGTCCTCTGATCATTGCAGCCAAGAGGGTTGATTGTTTGGACCTCACTACTCAGCCCATTCCCCGAGTGTTGTCTGACCCCAGCCTCCCACAGGCTTGTCCCCCTCAGTGCTCTGCAGCTGGTGGCGCTGTCTGCATGTCCTCTAACATAAGGTGTGTGAGTTGTGAGAGGTGTCCTGGGGTCAGCAGCTGCTCTGTCCTCACAGATATTCTGTGCTTTCGAGAAAACTGCTTGCCTTCCATAGTTTATCTTTCTTCTGTGTTGATTGTTTCTTTGGATGTGCAGAAGCTTTTGTAAATGATATAATCCCATTTGTATGTTTTTTTGTCTGTTGCTTGTGCTTTTTGGATATTATTCACAAAGTCTTTGCCTAGACATCTGACAAGGGTATTATATGCAGAATACATAATGTTCTCAAACACCTATAGAGTAAAAAATAATAATAGTAATAATAATCAAATTGAAATATGTGCAATGGAGATGAGTAGACATTTTTCAAGGGAAGATATTGAAATGGCTAACAGATAAATGAAAGAAATGTTCAGCATCACTAATCATCAGGAAAATGCAAATCAAAACAACATCGAGATATCACGTCAACCCAGATAGACTGGCCATTATTAAAAAGACCGTGAATAACAAATGCTGGTGAGGATGTGGAGAAATCAGAAAACTCCTACTGTGTTGGTAGGACTGTAAATTAGTAAAGCCAGTATGGAGGTTTCTCCACCAACTACAGATAGAAGTGTCATATGATCCAGCAATGCTACTGCTGGATTTATATCCAAAGGAATGGAAATCCTGTCAAAGGGACAACTGCACTTCCCTGCTAATCACAACTCTATTTCCAATAGTCAAAATATTGAGTCAACCTAAATGTCTCTCGAAAAACTACTGGATAAGGAAAATGTGGTTTATATACACAATGGACTACGACTCAGTAATAAAAAAAAAGAATGAAATTCTCCCATTTGAAGCAACATGGATGACTCTGCAGAAAATTATATTAAGTGAAATAAGCCAGAAAAGGAAAGAGAAATACTGCATATTCTCACTCATAACTTCATGCTAAGAAAGAAAGAGCGAGAGAGAGAGAAAGAAAGCAAGAAAGAAAGAAAGAAAGAAAGAAAGAAAGAAAGAAAGAAAGAAAGAAAGAAAGAAAGAAAGAAAGAAAGAAAGAAAGAAAGAGAGAAAGAAAGAAAAAGAAAGAAAGAAAGGAAGAAGGAAAGACCACAACAATACGTTGAACGTTCAAAAGGAGGGAACAAACCTAAGGCCAGGAGAGATTGGGGAAGGGAGGGAGGGTGGAAAGGAACGACAAGGCAGGTCAAGGGCATGAAGAAAAATGGAGATTTTCAATAATGAGTATGCTAATAATAAAAACTAAAAATAAATACATAAAAGTAAATATAGCTGCTTGATGGCTGCAGATGATTTCAAATTAATATTAGCTAAGTATTTAAATTAATCAGCCGTACATGGTGTAGACGAATAGTTTCCAATCTTAAGTCAGCGCTTGCCTTGACACTTCACCGACACCGCTAGGTTTTTTTCACCACGTGTAACCAGTGAACAAGACAATCCTGGGAATTCTCTAAAGGTGGAACGTGGTCATGAAACAAGCCTCAAAGACTCTTTGGACATTTCCTGGTGGATTTTCTTCAGCTTCGATTTTAATATTTTTTATTTATTGATTTCCTATGTTTTCAATGTCTTGAAGTAATTTATTGGAAAAATGTCACAGCTCTTTCAGTTGATAAAAAGATACTTTATTCTGGGTTTCTAACCTGTAGTATGACAGCATTTACATCAAGTGAGCTTGTCAAAATTCTAAACACAAGAGCACACACACACAGAGAAAATATGCTTTTGGAATCGTACATGACAAATAGATACTTTGCAAACAAAGTGTTTATGGTGTTCTTCACAGAAATAGTAAAAACTATCCTAACAGTCACATCAACTAACAAAAGACACCACACAGCCAAAGCAATCCAGACAAAGAAAAAAATAATAATAAATTTGGAGGCATGACACTACCTGACTTTAATTCCACTACGAAACTATAGTAAGAGAAACAGTATGGAACTGGCATAAAAACAGACACTAAAACCAATGGAACAGAACAGAGAACCCAGAAAACAAACCACATACTTACAACCAACTGGTCTTTGACAAAGGCACCAAGAGCACACATCGGTGAAAAGACTGTCTCTTCAATATATTTTGCTGGGAAAACTAGAAAACCAACTATAAAAAAGTAAAAGTAGACCTGTACCTTGCACTATATTTGAAAATCAACCCCAAATGGATTAAAGCCTTGAATATAACACCAGATAGCTTACAAGTCCGAAAATAAAACACAGGTGAAACACTTCAGTAAGTAGGACTGGGGAAAAACTTAATGAAAATGACCCTAAAAGCACAGGCAACAAAAGAAAACAAAATAAACAAATGCGGTTATATCAGACTAAACACCTTCTACACATGAAAGGAAACAAATAACCAAACAAAAAGACAACCTACAGAGTGGGAGGAAATATTTGTAAACTACGCATCCAGCTTGGGATTATTATCCAGATATACAAGAAACTCAGAAAACATCACCATTAGAAAAAAGAAAATGAACCAGATTAAAAAATGGGCAAAGGAGCCTAATAGACATTTCTCAAAAGAAGATATGCAAATGGCCAACAGACACATTATATAATTCTCAACATCACTAAACATCAGGGAAATACAAACCAAAACCACACTTATATATCATCTCATTCAGATAGATGGGCCATTATCCAAAAGACAGAGTAAGAGAAGTTGGGCAGGATTCTGAGAACGTGAAACCCTCCTACACTGTTGGTGGGACTGTAAACCAGTGCAGCTATTATGGAAAACAGTATGGAAGTTCCTCAAACAACTACAGATGGATCTACCATATAATCAAGGAATCCCACTGCCGGGTATATAACCATAGGAATGTAAATCGTCATGTTGAAGGGAAACTTGCATTCCCATGTTTAACACAGCTCTATTTACAGTAGCCAAGATTAGGACCCAACTTACATGCCCATTGGTGATTGCCTGGATAAGTAAAATTTGTTATTTGTACACAACATAATATTACTTTGCCAATTAAATAAATAAGAAAAGTCTGCCATTTGCAGCAACATGGAAGAACTTGGGGAAAATTATTTTAAATGAGATAAGCTGAGCACAGAAAGTGAAATACCACATGTCCAGACTCATAAGTGGGAGCTAAAAAAAAAAAGAGAAAGAGAAACACACAAAAATCACAATAATTTGTAGAACTTTCAAAAGGAGAGCTCATACTTAGGTCACCAGAGTGTGAAATGGGGAGGTGGGAGGGGTTAACAAAGAAGTGGTAAAGGGACCCAAAACATATTACACTGCATAATGTTGAATATATTATTTATTCTGATCTGAGCATCATTTACTGTATACAGACATGGATGTTCAGTGCCATAACCCTCAGATATTTTTTTTAAGTTTCAATACAAAAAATAAAAATATATATAATTAATTTATTTTTAAGAAAAATATCAATGAAAAAAATTTAAGGCCCAGAATAATAAAACTATAAATAGTAAACTATGAAAACAGGGGAGAAAATTATTATTTTCCATTTATGCTGATCAGTGCTCAAAAGCTCTCAATAAAATCATGTTCAGTGTTAGATCCTTCGATCACTGAAGAAAGATAGTCTGGGAACTAAAGTTTAAAATGTACTAAAATAAATTTCTATTCTTTAAAACAGCAAATCAAGTTGAATGAACGGGCTTGATGTTATGCAGGTCACGACCAGTAGGAAATAGAGATCCTTCCCTTGGAACTTCTTGAGAAGCCACATGTTGACCTGGGGCACTAAGAGTGGGGCATTATCTTCCTGTTTCAACCTCCATTGCTCGTGGATACCCCTGAGAGGTTTGACTTATCTACACATCAGGGCAGTATCGACCTGTGGGACTCAAAGTTCCCACTACAGTGAAGAAAGTTACGCATCACCTGAGAGCTGTTTCAGGTAAAGGTGGATCACGTCCATACAGAAATATCCAATGCAATTGTGGCTAAAATATGTTTTGGCCTGGGAGACATGAAAGGAAACAACAAAAATCCAGTCCAGTGTGTCCTTATATTTCTCTTTTCTTAGTTGGTTCCACACAGGTCCACTCAGTCCACTCTGCCATAAAGGCCAGACTGACTCCTCTTTGTCTCGGTGCATAGGTGCCATCTTAGCCTGAAAAGACATGAGTCAGTTACAGTCACTGGGAGAGAGACTCTCTTTATCAGCTGCTCCACAGTCATAAGTATCCGCATTAAGAAGACAACAAACATAGACTTGGATTAAGTGGAACCACATCTGTAGAAGGATTGTGAAGGCATAAATAAAAGTTTGCATTTAGTCACAGCAAATGTGGTGAAAGGAATTAATCCTGCTTCAACACTCTTATTCCCAGACCCCTGTGTTGTAGCTACTGGGCTAAAGTGTCCTATAGTGCAGATTGATTTGGACCATATGCTGGACACTAGATTACAGTGAAATGCCTGTGATGGAATTAATTTAGAGCTCAGAGTTTCTTCTGGAAGACGATGTCATAATACATCCTCAGACATATCAATTTGGTTTTATTTTCAGAGACTTGAATTGGCCCTTCCATTTTTCTATGATTCTTTCTGCTTCTGGAAAAATCTAAATGATGGATGAGAACTTTAGCCCATGCGTGTGTTCCCATGGCCTCAAATCGTGTTCCTCAACAACAGCTATAGAGTCCTTGATCTTAGACAACATCCCGTGGGATCTCATATTAGAAACAGACATTCAGCACCAAGGACATAGGTTATGAGAAAAGGACTTTGACAAGAAAGGCAAATCCTCATACTGGATAAGACTAACTGCCATAAACAACAATAAAGATAAAAATGTAGGTGAAGGGCACATGGTATTGTCTGTCTTATTTCTGCAATATTTGCATAAGCCTAAAGTTACTTCAAAATGCATTTAAAAATTAAGGAAAATATGAATGAACAGGTAAATAATTCCAATAAAAAATTAGATGAGAAAATTCTTATGAGGACAACTTTCTGGCTCTCAGGGTGAATGTGACATGAAGCAATCAACTCATTACCAAGAGGATTAGTGTTCGTCCCATGTTGACGGATGGTGTTGTATTTGTCACTGTCATCTCAGGCACTCAGTGTGAGGAGCTAGGCCAGTCGTGGAGGGAGCATCCCCAAACTTCATCTTGTATTCTCAGGAAAGCCTGGTATAAACAGAGAAGGCACAAAGGTTGGTACAGAAATATCGATAGTTATATAAAGGTCAATGACCTCATTCCCTGGACCCACTGATTTAGCAGAACCTGTTTTCCTCTCATGGAGGTGCTTATACTCTCACATATTAATGTATTCTGTTGGACTTTTATATTATAATTGCCCCGAAATGTTGTGTCATAGAGTGTTAGAAAATTCCCTGAGAAATTCCAACATTAAATTTCAGGAAGATGTCGAAAAATATTTGGATGTGATGGAGTTGCCAATAAAAATGCCAGAACATACCCAACTGAAGAGATTATTTCAAGAAGATAAGTGTCCAGGGAGGACCAAAGCTGCAAAGGCTTCAAAAAGGTGGTGTAGACTGAGACCAATGGAGATGTGCAATCTCAGTATGTTAATTCTATCAGTGAGAGCACAGAGTGGAATTGCTGGTGTAGACAAAAATTAGAAGAAGCCCAAGAGAGAGTGAAACATGTTATACCTCAAGACATGCGGGATACTCACACTTTCAGTTTCTGTGTGAAAACCCAGAGGTACAGTCCTCCTAAATGGAGGTTGTTTCTTTCTTTCTTTCTTTCTTTCTTTCTTTCTTTCTTTCTTTCTTTCTTTCTTTCTTTCTTTCTTTCTTTCTTTCTTTCTTTCTTTCTTTCTTTCTTTCTTTCTTTCTTTCTCTCTCTCTCTTCCTTTTTTCTTTCTTTCTTTCTTTCTTTCTTTCTTTCTTTCTTTCTTTCTTTCTTTCTTTCTTTCTTTCTTTCTCTCTCTCTCTCTTCCTTTTTCTCTTTCTTTCTTTCTTTAAGACTAATACCAAGCGTGTGTTGTTAATAAAATCACTCAGGATATGCCCATGTATAGGACTGCACAAGTGACAGTGGCACCCAGGGGTCACTCTGGACCACACAGGCCAGGTGATCATGCTGCGTTACTCAGAATCCTTTCCATCAACCACAGATTGGGATGGGGAAAGCTCAAGTTTAAGATCAGTGTTTTACTCTATGAAGAAAAGAGGAACACGAGGACACAGACATTGAAAAAACCTTCCAAAATTCACAATGTCCTTCTTCATCACAAATTTTTCAGTATACAGTCTAGATTTAATATTAGCACTTTTTTGTGTTTATCAATTTGCCTGTGCAATAAAGTTAATTGGTACTTTTAGAGAGTGTCAGTGAGCGTGTATATAATGTCAGAAAGGCATTATTTTAAAACAGGTATTAAAAATTACACTCACTTTAATAGGTCACAATTTAATATATGTGCTACAATAGCATCTATTCAATAAAAAAAGGTAATAATGTATCTACTTTTCTGCAAAAACAGTTTTTTGATTCAATAGGATATCTGACATTTTCCAGAAGGGTTTGTTTTGTCAAATGAATATAAAACTTTAACTGGCTCATGGAGAAATTGGAAATCTTGGCTATTCTACATAATGCGTGGGTGTGGCATGAATGGCATATATCAGACTCTAAAACTCATATTATTATTATTATGGAGGAACATAGTGCTGTACAGATGTAATAATGATTTATTGCCTTATGTCTGATAGTCTTTGTTCATGTTGTTATAATTTACATAAAATAATCACAACTTGTGTTCCATGAAATGTATGTACTCAAAACAGTCTTTGAGTCACTGCTTCTTTGTGTTTAACTTCCCCTGCCATATGTGAAGAAAAGTAAATAAAAGCTAAAAGAAAAGAAGCATGTTTAGTTAAAATACACATTTTCTGCCCTTTGTCCAACTTCTTAAATAGAATGCTTAGTTCCTTTGTATTTACTATATTTTATTTGTTTTTATAAAAGCCTTTTAGAGGTTTAGACTAGTCTTTAGCCCTTCCACAGCTCTGTTCTATAACATTCGAAGTCATAGATATTTGATTTCATATATGTGCTCTGCTTAATGGAGACAAAGGTTATATTGAGGGTCACCTGGACACCCAAAGCATCACTGTGCAACCACAGCATCTCAGCGATTTGCCTACCAGTGTGTCCTGCAGGTGGTGGAGCCATCTGTACATTATATGGCATAAGGTACGTGAGTTGTTCTAGGTGCTGTGGGGTCATTAGCCACCTGTGCCTACAACTTGATGCAGGATTGACCTGCAGTAGTGCCCAAATTGCATGGTTCTGCAGGTGATGGACACATGGGCTCAGCAGCACAGTGAGGAAGCTTCAGGGCACCTACTTCAGGTGTCCTATCCGGGTGTCCATGGATGGAATGACACATACGATGCACATTAGGAGACAATGTGGGGCTGGGTGTATAATGGTCAAATCTATTCAAGACCACGTGGGAAGAGGTAGTCAGTGTGAGTGAAGGGGTCCATGAAGGGACAGAAGGTGCCTGTCTGAGGCCAAAGAGTGTGAGCCTGGAACACAGAGCGACTGGACTATGCAGCTGTTTTTCTATGAGTGAAATTAGCTCCAATAAAAAAATGAGGAGAATCTTCAGGATGGTCTGTTTGTCGAGAATGAAACATGAGTTACAGGAACGCAGGAAGGAAATGACCCTAGTGAACGTTCACATCTCATCTGCAAAAACACCGTATCAGTTTCTCCTTCATTACCCCGGGAGGGCGTGAGGAATTAAAGACACAAATAACAAGACATAAAACGTCTCAGGGGACAGCTGAGAACGTGGAGAGTGGATGATTCCGTTGAACCCAACAGGAAGCTCAGGCCCCTCTGCACCTGCTCCTAGAATCAGCCCTGAACTTGGAGGGTCCTAAGCGTCCCCTGGTGGTCCCGTGTGTCCCTGTAGGGAGGTTTGTGTCTGGGCTCCCACTGACGTCCCCTCACTGTGTCTCTCGCACAGTAATACACGGCTGTGTCCTCGGAGGTCACAGAGCTCAGCTGCAGAGAGAACTGGTTGTTGGACGTGTCTCTGGTGATGGAGGTGCGGCTCTTGAGAGAAGGGCTGTAGTATGTGTTGCCACTAGCACATATTTCCCCAACCCACTGGAGCCCCTTCCCTGAGGGCTGGCGGATCCAGCCCCAGCAGTAACCACTGGTTGTGATGGAGAATCCAGAGACAGCACAGGTGAGGGAGAGGGTCTGCGAGGGCTTCACCAGTCCAGGGCCCAACTGCTGCAGCTGCACCTGGGAGAGGACACCTGGGGAAAGAGACAACCACAGTGAGTCATGGGCTCTGATGCAGCATCCCATACCTTCATGTCGGAATCCTTCGGACACTCACATCTTGGAGCCACCACCAGAACGAGGAAGAGGAACCACAGCTGTTTCATGTTCCTGGGGATGAAGTTCATGAGTCTCAGATCTTGTTTCCTAGGTTGAATAGAAGCATGAATTTAAGTAAATTCTCACTGTAGGTTCATCCAGCTGTTAATCTCATTTGCATGTGGGAGCTGTCTTTGTGTATAAAGGTGAAAAGGAATAAGAAGAAGAGGCCTTTGTCTTTAGGGTTCACCCTAGTAGGAGGGTGCTGGGTGGGTCCTCAGAGGACTCATGTCTCTTTCTGGATCTCCCCTCAGCAAGCCCAGGGTCCTGTTCTTTCAGGGCAGAAAAATTTGCTGGAATAGCTGATCATAAGGCCAAGTGTGGCCCAGGATTGAGGATGGCTTTGGATATCGAGTCAATGCTCCCCTACTAAAAAAATAAAATAAAATAATATAAAAAAATATTTATATATTTATATTTATATATATGTATATGTATATATATATGTATATGTATATGTATGTATGTATCTTTTAATATATATAAATGTACATGTATGTTAAAAGATACATGTATATGTATATTAACATAACATAAATTCATGGAAGTCTAAATTGTTACATATCTGATCAAACACATTGGGGCAACCGTGAAATGTAATAACCACATTGATTTCAGACAAATTTGGGTTCAGTCTAAAGTTTATTGTAGTTCACAACCACTTTACTGTCTCACTTAACAGGAGTCAACATTTCTTGCTCTGAAACAGCCCCACTACCCAATACATCCAATAAACATCAAAAACAACTCACTCCACACAGGTTTGATTCTTCTGTAAGTGGAAAATTCCATTAGGTTACTGAGACTAATGAAAGTCCATAGGTAAGATCATGCCCTTTTGTTCTGATGTGTAAAATAATAATAATAATAATAACTTTACTTCTTCCTTTCCAGTATGCATATGTTTTATTCGTTTTTCTTGCTGAATTGTTCAGGCAAGGACTTTTTGGGTTTTTTCTTCTTTATATTTTAATTTATCAATATACAATGTAGTTGATTTTCATGTTCCTTAACCAATTCCTCTTTCTCTGTCCCTCTCCCCCCACACCATCAACATCATATCTGCTCACTTGACTTAATGAGTTCAAGGAATTGTGATTTTTCTGTCTTCTCCCTTCCCTCATTTATTTGTCTGTGTATTTATTTACTTATTTATTGTTAGCTCCTGCAACTAAGTGAGATCATGTGGTATTTCCCTTTCAGCATCTGGCTTATTTCACTTAACCTAATTTTTTCTAATTCCAACCATGTTGTGGCAAATGACGCTTTTTCTTTTTCATTTTTCCTGTTTTTTACAGCAGAGTAGTACTCCATTGCATAGATAAACCACATTTTCCTTATCCACTCATCAGATAATGGGCATTTAGGTGATTCCAACTCTTGGCTATTGTAAACAGAGCTGCAATGAACATGGGAGTACAGGTGTCCCTTCGACATGGTAATTTCCATGCCTCTGGGTATATACCAAGCAGCAGAATAGCTAGATACGTGAGTTTTAGATCTATCTGTAATTGTTTGGGGAAACTTCATACCATTTTCCATAGAGGCTGCACTATATTTCAGTTCCACCAGCAGTGTATGAGAGCTCCCTTTTCTCCACAAACTCTCCTGCACTTATCAATCTCAGTCTTCTGGATATTTAGCCATCTTGCCCGGAGTGACATAGTATCTCAAAGTGGTTTTGATTTGCATTTCCTGCATACTGAGTGATGTTGAGCTTTTTTTCATGGGTCTGTTGACCTTTGTATATCTTCCTTTGAGAAATGCCTATTTAGCTCCTTTGCCCATTTTTTAACTGGGGTACTAGTTTTTTTGCTGTAAAGTTGTTTGAGGGCCAGGACTTCTATGTCTAATAAAAGTGGTAGGAATGAGCATCCTTTTCTCCTTCCAGATCTTGGAGCAAAAGTAGGTTCGTGTCTACGCTCCCACTGACATCCCCTCACTGCATCTCTCGCACAGTAATACATGGCCAGGTCCTCAGCTCTCAAATCTTTAATTTGCAGATACAGTGTGTTCTTGGTGTTTTCCCTGGAAACCGTGAATCGGCCCTTCATGAAGTCTACGTAGTATGTGCTACCGACGTTCCCGCTAATGGTTGAGACCCACTCCAGCCCCTTCCCTGGGGCCTGGCGAACCCAGTGCATGTCGGAGTGACCAAAGGTGAATCCAGAGGTGACACAGGAGAGTCTCAGAGACCCTCTAGGCTTCACCAAGCCTCCCCCGGACTCCACCAGCTGCACCTCACACTGGACACCTGCAAACACAGAGACACCCTGGTCAAAATACTCTCACAGGAATTCAGTTTCTCTCACTCATAACCACATGTTATAGACATCAGGAGAAACTCACCCTTGGAGACTGATATAGAAAAAGAGAAAAAGATTTTTATTTCCGGCGGCCGGGGTCGCAACAGCCAATTCAATGTGCTGCGGGGTGTCACCTTTGTTCTCGGTTTTTAAAGCTGCAAGCACAGCAACTCTGTCCCGACCCTCCGCGCTGGGAGTTAGTAACCAATGCAAGCTAACAGTACATAAGCTCACTTTGCAGTTATTGGAGCTCCTCCCATCCCATCCCCACTTTCCCGCCTAACTTTTACACATGGAGGGGCTATCTTATGTGGCATCAGTCCTGCTCTGGGAAAGAGGGCACTACTTCATTCCCCACTGGTTTTAAGGGGGTTCTTTAAGCAAATCTTTGCTTAAGGGTCAATACCTGGTCCCCAATTTTTGTGTTCCCAATCATCTAGTGGGATTTCATCATATTGGGAATGGAGAACCAGTAATTTGACCTCTCATATGCGGGACCCGATCAAATTGAGGAGTTTGTTGAAAAGGCATGGTCCCAAGGTCACTAGCAAGAGGAGGATTATAGAATTTTCAGACTCATAATCATTAGTTTTTATATAAAGTCCTTGGTTTTCCACACCGCCAATCATAAGTTTGGGCTTTTACCCCCTTGGGCAGAGTCTGTCTTTGGTGATTTCCGTCAGATTTAGAGACCTAACAGTTTGGTTCACAGGCCTAGCCTTATTGTTTCTTTCACCCCTGAGAGATTTTATCTCCCTTATTTTTAAGGTAAAAGGGGCTTGAGGTCTCTTTCCTCTGAAACTACTTCCTGCAGACCATGGGCATAGTCTCTGCCTGTATTTTGGAGGTATAAAATCTCTCATTGGTTGATCTAGTGATTTATAGGGACTTAGTTCCTCTCAGAAAAGGTTGGGTTGGAATCCCTGGGTAATCACCATCTTGACGTGGAACTGTAGCCAGGAAGACACAAGCTTTACAAACAGATTAAAAACATAGGGCTAGAATCAGATAGTAGGTGTGTTAATGTTTCCTTTTGAAAAATAATTCTTTCTCTAAGTTTTTCAAATTTATCAACGGTACCTATGACAAGATTAATTTATTTGCAAAATAAGTTTAGTTTTTGGCCAGATTATTTGCATAAAGTGAAGCAAGAGTAATGGCTTATCATATAAGCTCTTTTTTTAATTTTTATTTATTTATTTATTTTGAGTTGGCTTTGCTGGGACATTCATGAGGAATCTCAGATTAGATCTTCAAATGCCATTCGGGTCTTAGGAAGCCAAGCCAAGGATTTGACTTACTCTCTGATTACCTGTGTAAGTTGGTCGAATTCCTCTCTTCTGGAAGTCCCCCAAATATCAAGGTTCAGGCCTATCAGAAAGTTACATTCCTTACTTACTGGAAGACCAGGAACCTTGTAATTATGTTGACAAGGTATCAGGCCAGTCTCTCCAAAGGGCTTTTTATTGGCTCCATAGAAGTGTCAACCTTAATTCCTTAAGGCATCCGGTCATGTCTGAAGGTATGATATTCCAGTCAAAGCCTTGGTAAAATAACCAGTGTTTCCAATTGTGTCCTGTTACAAAAAGAACAGATTCTTATTGAACTTATGCAAATAACTGTATTGCCATAAAACAACTTGTGAATAGTTTTTTGTTTTGTTTTGTTTTTTCTAATCTTGGAGGGATCAAGTAGAGAGAAAGGTGTTTTAATTTTTATTCATAAACATATACTTTAGCAAACTGTTATATCTTAAAAGATTTTCTTAGATCTAGAAAACAAAACATTAAGAGAATCAGCAGTGTTTTAAAATAAAGAAATTGTAAAAAACCTATAATTCCTTTTAACTAGTTTACCAATTAACTTTTGTTGTTTTGACCTTTGTGAACAATTTCACAAACCCATCAGTTTCTTCATTAGAATTTTGGAACTTCAGTTTAAAACTATGAACTCAAAGTTTGTTGGAAACTGTACCTATCAGAATTTTTTTTCATGAAGTATTTGAAGACATAACATTTTAAGATTATAATTAAAACAAGATTATGACCAGTAGCATTTATATCAAGACACAGATATTTAAGAACCTTACGAGATTCTGGAACACATATCCGTAACACCTTTCGTACTGACAATGCTTTCCCATATAGTTTAATTTATTAAATAAGCCAATTAGCTCTGATATACCTTTTATATATCCTTTGAGAACCTCCAGGGCCCTTGGAATTCCTTAAAGTTATTTTAAAGTTTCAGAATTTAGTGTTGGAAAGTTTCATTAAATAACAAAAGACAAACCATTTAGTTGAATAAGATCACAGAGTACTACAAAAAATAAAACCAAATTGAAAAAGGTTTTAAAGGCAGAGAGCACAAGAACTTATCATGATAAAAAATGAAATAAGCTCTCTAGGCCAGTTATCTAAAAGACAAGGAAAACTTTTTACAATTTTGTGTTAAGAGCAATCAAGTTTTTTTTTTTTTTTAATTTAGAAAATCTGGTTGTTCCTTCACCGGAGAGCAAGTTCTAACCCTGTATTAGAATATGTTTGACATTAATTTTTAGAAAAAATCACACATAATTTGTTTTTAAATCCAGTTAATTTTTTTATTGTAAAACCCTTTTAACAAACTTATTTACCTAAACCATTATCAAGAGTCACTCAGACATTGTGTTTTTGTCCTATACTTCCTACTTTTTAAATAGCCAGTCATTTTATTTTAGGACAAAAATACACTGTACCACATGCTTTCTTATGTAAAAATTATTATTATTATTTTTTCTCTTTAGCCCCTCCAACCATAACCATATGCCCACATCCATGGCCTTTTTTAAATTACCTCCTTTTACATACTTGCTTTTATATTGTCAATCTTCAATTGGCCCAATTTGTCTAAAAATTATATATAAAAAGGTTTTTTTTATTATTTAGTTTTTTGGTTTTGGTGGGGTTTACAACTTAAGAGCCTCTAGCAAAGACAAATGTAGTCCTGTTTGATTAGTAAAACCAGGCAACAATGTGCATTGATAAGATACATTCAGGTTAGTAAATAGGTGTCCATTTATCAGAGCAAAGTATACAAAGCCTAGTTTGAGTCTTAGCTATTTCTACCAAATAAGTATTTATGGTTTTTCCAGCCCCAAAACTTGGTTTATTAAGTAGTTCCAAAGGTCTCTAACAAAGGTTAAAGTTATGAGGCAGCAATCTTGAGTTTCCATGAGTTATAGAAAATACCTTCTATTATCCGTTATTAATATTACAGGAAAATTTTAAGAAGGAAACCAAATTTTACTTTTTGTACCAGTGCACTGTTAATATTATAACTAATTTCAATAAAAACTTATAAACAAATCTAATCTTAGTGAATTTTGATCACATAAGATTATCATAAACTTTTTACTAGTTTTTATAAACCCTTTATTTTTATTTATTCATTTTAATTTAATTTTATTTTTTTTTGTCTTTTTCGTGACCGGCACTCAGCCAGTGAGTGCACTGGCCATTCCTAAATAGGATCCGAGCCCGCGGCGGCGTTGCCGCGCTCCCAGTGCCGCACTCTCCCGAGTGTGCCACGGGCTCGGCCCAACCCTTTATTTTTTATTCAGACAAAAAAGATATTTTTAAAACAAAACAATATTATCTTTGTTTTTAATAGCCTTTACCAAAATGTGTTTTTTATTAAAAAAATATTCTGTTAAAAAGTTTTTATACCTTATCAGTTTGAATTATGCATATTGACTATAATAGACTCATTAGCTCCAGTTTTCCAGTAACAAACCTGTGAAGCAAACAATTTTGAATTGTTTTATATTAATGTTTGTAGATAAAAATCTATTTCTAAATTCTGAAGAGACATGTTTTTAATTTTAACAGATTCAAATATTTGGGGTTTTTTTTTTGTATCATATAAAACCAAAACATTAAATATAATCATAAACTTATATAATAATTAATGTTTTTGTATTTCATTAATATAACATTTTAAGATTTCAAATTCTTGAGAAGCAATTTGAAATTATGATTTTATTTATAAGCATTTAACCCATTTATATTTGTCTAAGGTTTACATCAAGATACACCTTTATTAATTAATATAGGTTTTGTTTACAGTGTTAATGAGACAGATAAAATAGAAAACTTACTAGTTTAAAAAGGACAGTTGATGTTAAATTGCACTCCTGAAAAATGCCACAGCTTATCTTTTTTAGAGAAAGCAAGGTAACAAATTTACATTGCAAAGCAAAGTACATGGGACTTTTCAAGGGGACAAATTTACGTTGCAAGGCAGGTATGCAAGCCTTTTCAAAGAAATGCAGAGAATGTTTTCTTCTCTAGCCAGATCAAATGGAACAAATCTTCCCAAATATTTTGCTGTAATTTAGCTGGGCACATGATTTGTTGCACCTTGGCATTGCCTTTTCCCAGTGATCTTAAGGCCAAAGGCACAATTTGGATCTTGTGACCCCTAAGTAGTACCTTGAAAAACAGACAGAAATAGTTGCCATATATACAGACAAAACACTCATGCATATGCACACACCTACATCCCAACGAGACGTCTCCACCAAATTAGTTGGTCTAAGTTGTAACTTGTCATTCTCTACACCTATGGTACCAATCAATGGCATGGAATATGGGGCATCTGTGGGGTACATGCCAACAGGATTGGAGGGGTTATTCAAATTGCTGGTACTCAACTAAATGTCTAGCCAAGCAAACAAACAAAGAGAAAAGAGGAAAAGTGGGGTCATCCAGTTCAGCTTAGTCCCAATCAGCGGTGCCAATCCGTTCCATTAACAGTAATTGATTGAAGCAGTTCTCTCCACTGTTTTCAACATAAAGAAGAAAAATACCAACCAGATTTCAATCAGAAAAACAAAGCCTACCCAGGAGCCCTCCAGGGAGCACTTAAACAGAAGTGGATACAATCCAACTGAACAGAAGAGGGCTCAGAAAATCAGAGAAAGATAAAGAGAATAAAGCATTTCCTTGTCAGAATTTAGGCCAGGGACTCCAGGAGAGATGTACCAGCAGCAGAGACAGGGCAGCAGAATAGTCCCAGTGGCCACTTGCCTCTTGCAGCTGGAGCCCTCTCTGGTGCCCAAAGCTTTCCAATTTTTGCCAGTAATTAAATTAGCCTCTCAGATCCCAGTGTCATAACTAGTACAATAAAGGTCGGAAACACAGGATGGCAGATACTTATCATGCTTCACTATTACATTACATATGACCACAGTTAAAGACATACAAAGCTACAAAACATATGTGCACACCCAGCAACACACAAAAGACAAAGGCAAGTGGCCACAACAAATTTCCAAACAATTCCAAACCAAAGGACCAGACGATGTTTCATGGGAGTCCTGGATTTGGGAAGTACTGCTGCATCCAGCCTTCCACAAAGTCCCTAAATCAGAGCTCTGATACCCAAATGCAAAACAAGACTCACCACAACATAAACTCACGAGTCAATATAAAGACAAACATAAAGACAATACACGAGTTTGGCCATCAAGAGAAGGCACCAAGTGGACCACAGCGACGTCTCGCTGGATTCAGGGAAGAGGCGTTGCAACTGCCTTCAGTCTGGCTGGATTTCCCCATCAAAAGAGCTGACACACCCAAATCTAGAGGTGCCTGAGAATCCTAAGCTGGCCAGCAGAAGATCTTGTGCCTCCGGGGCTGATGAACTCTCAGGAGTTCCCCCCTAGAGGCTTCTAGTGTGGGAAAGAATCCTAGCATGGTGGGGATGCTCCGCAAGGGGTGATAGTTTATCCGGGGACATCCCAGATGAGCCCCCAAATGTTATAGACGTCAGGAGGAACTCACCCTTGGAGACTGATCTAGAAAAAGAGAAAAAGATTTTTATTTCCAGCGTCCGGGGCCGCACCAGCCAATTCAGGGTGCAGCAAAGGGTCCCCTTTGTTCTCAGTTTTTAAAGCTGCAAGCGAGGCAACTCTGTCCCGAACCCCTGTGCTGGGAGTTAGTAACCAACTGCAAGCTAACAGTACATGAGCTAATTTTGCAGTTAGTGGAGCTACTCCCATCCCATCCCCACTTTCCTGCCTAACTTTTACACAATGGAGGAGCTCTCTTAAGTGGTGTCGGTCCTGCTCTGGGAAAGAGGGCACTACTTCACACACACATTCTCAATGTCTCTCTTTCTCCATAATATGACCTTTTAATATAGCAAGAAGGAAAACCCAGCTGAGTCCAAACTCCATGGTGACTCGTCTGTGTTCAGTCCTGATCACAGAATTGGAGCAACTGGGAATCTGGGGCTGGGGCTCGTCTCCCAGAGCTGCAGGGTCAGGGCTGGGCTGCTTTACATCAGCAGGGGGAGGCCCTATTTGCATGTCCTCCTAATATATAGCAAGCTCTGTGGTGGGAGCCTATGAAGAGGGCAGAGTCCAGAGCACATGTGAGGGCTCCAGGGGAGTTTGTTGGCAATAACTATATTTGTGACAATATGTTTTTTATTATATGACTATACCTTGATAAACACGTATAATTCATCTTACGTTATTTTTGCACAGAAACACAAACTATTTGAGGCACTTATTAATGGTAATTCTTTACATAGATGTACAGTTATAAACAAAATCATCAAAGGATTATACAGTGTATCCAAGAGCTCATGTATGGTTAGAGGGAGCCTCAGTGTCTGGGTCTGTGCTCCACACCACGGATCAAACTCCAGGACAGAGCTGGGCCTGCCTAGTGACGTTTGCCTAGTTAGGTTCTCCTTCCTGTAATAACACTGTGATTTTGCTGTGTTCCATCTTTTATTCACATCATAGTTAGAGAACCAGAGTTCCTGCAGATGCAACTTAAAGGATCTCTGAAATTATATGTTCCAGTATTTCCCTATCTCTCTCTATTGACACCTGTTTTTATTTGTAACCATCATAAGGAGCTATAATAGACAGAACAAACTGCACCTATTCAACGTGTGCACTTGGTGAGTGCTGACATACATGTGTACCTGCACAGTCACCACCACAATGGAAATACTGCACAAATATTTCATCCCGAAGCATTTCCTGCTGTTCTTCTGATTTCTTCATTCCACTCCTTCCTTCCTCTCACCCTAATCCAGGCAACTCGTGAATTTTTAATGTTACTTCACAGTATTTTTTTCTCATCTAGAATTTAAGTAAATGGGATATGCAGACGGTACTTGTAATTCCTTTTTATACTTCATTGAGATCTTTGTTCGAAATGCAATCTTTTTCTTATGTGAATCAGGCTCTCATGACTTTTAATACTGAGTAGTATCCCAATGTATGAAAATGCCTCCTTTTTTCAGTTTACCTGTTGGGAATTTAGATAATGCTCAGATTCTGGATATTATAAAATAAGCTGCTCTTAGATTACAAATGTAGAGACTGAGTAAAACTGCTTTTTCTTTCTTTCTTTTTAAACTGCTTTTTCTTATTCTTTCAACAAACACAACAATAATAGCAAGTACACTGGATAAGTGGAAAATTAGCACATTTTCTTAAACAAATCAAAGAGCAAAGTTAACAAGACAAACAGCAAACCTGAAATCTAGAGAGAGGAGTTCTGAGGCAAATCAGCACCAAACATTAGCTCACCTGAGCCAGAGATCACTAGATGACATACACAGAATAAAGATGAAATTAGAAATATTTCATGAATTTCCAAATGTCCAGTGTGCTAAAGCATCAGAGTGTGAATCTGCCGGGATGCACATATCTGCAGGGTCCTAACTTCTTTCTGGCTTCTCCAGGGTTGGGGAGAATCACTCAGCTCCGGCCTCCTGGGCTGGTGGTCAAGGGGGAGAGGAGCAGCCCCCTGCCTAGTGCTCCAGCAGCTCCTCCAGATCCTCCACACGACAAGTTATCAATGTGCACGGGAGGCAGCAAAGCCAATATTTACCTTGAACATTTTGAGAAACTGCTGAACAGTTTTTCGAGGTGGATATACAATTTTATGTTCTCACCAGCATTTTATGAACAAACCGATTTCTCCACATCCTCATCAATATCTCTTATTATTCTTCAATTTTATCATATCATACAACATGCAAGAAAACAGAAACTTAAAACATAAAAGAATCCGAATACTGAACACTGCATGTCATTAACTCCTCTTATAAAATTATCCAGAATAGGCATGCATGGAGACAGAAATTAGGTTAGTGGTCACTGGACCTGGGATAAGGAGGGGGAAGGGAGGACTGGAACGTGACACTGAAGAGACGTGTTCATTTCGGGATATGCAAATAATCGAAAATTAAATTCTGTTGGTGGTTGCACGATCATTGTTAATTATTTTGTGAGTAACATATATTCAAGACTTCTAAACTGCATACTTTCATAGGTAGATTTTATAAGTAAAATATATTTCAATAAGTTATAAAAAATCTATCCATAAGTTTCATATATTAATATAGTTATACAGTTTTATACAGTTTATACAGTCTGTGCACACACCAAGTTCCTGAATTGTTTCACCTATATCTTGCCTTAGTAATTTTTCAGTTTCAGGTCTTATACTTAAGTCTTTAATCCACTTTGAGTTGAATTTAGTTTATGGTGTGAAGTAAATGACTAGTGTCATCCTTCTGCTTATGGACATCCAGTTTTCCCTGCATGACTTGTTGAGAGGAAGTCTGGTCCCCAACGTAGATTTTTTTGTGTGTGTGTCTTTTTGTGACCGGTAAGGGAATCGTAACCCTTGGCTTGGTGTCTCCCACACCGCGCTCAGCCAGTGAGCGCACCGGCCATTCCTATATAGGATCCGAACCCGCGGCAGGAGCGCCGCTGTGCTCCCAAGAGCTGCACTCTTCCGAGTGCGCCACGGGGCCGGCCCCCCAATGTAGATTTTTGTTACCTTTGTCCAATGACAGATGGCTGTGAGCCTGAGGGGTGAGTTCTGTATTCTCAATTCTGCTCCACTGGTCTGAGTGTCTGTATTCAGTACTACTAGTGTCTATAGTCAGTAAT
Source organism: Cynocephalus volans (assembly GCF_027409185.1). Taxonomy (NCBI): domain Eukaryota; kingdom Metazoa; phylum Chordata; class Mammalia; order Dermoptera; family Cynocephalidae; genus Cynocephalus; species Cynocephalus volans. The sequence goes on from NC_084462.1 coordinate 185,770,575, forward strand.
CATATATTTCAAAATAGCAAGGAGAGTAAATTTCAATTGTCTTCCAACAGAAATTACAAGTAGATGTGGTCGATATATTGACCAACTTGACCTTGTAAATCTACACAACTCTTCCAGTTGTCGAGAAAGGCAAACCATAACTACAGCCAAAATGTCTCATTAGATTAGTTCTACTATGTTTCCATTTGTATTGTCAGGGCTAGAGCTCAGATTCTTCAAACCCATTGTACAAACTGGGTCACAGACCCCTACATGCCAGGCTGGATCACCAGACACTTCACATGCCAGACTGGGTCACCAGACTCATCACACACAGGTCCATGCTACGTAATTGGGAAAGGTCCCAGTAGACACTGGGAGATGCCATGAGCTCAGTCTTCAGCAACAGCAGCAGCAGCTTACAGGTCTAGAAGCTGACAAGTCTGGTGGTAGCACTGGTGGTGGTGGCAGTGGCCTTGTGAAGAGTCCTGGGGGCACTGGCAGCAAAGCTTGCAGCAACAGCCTCCAGCAGCAGTAGAGGCTCCCCCATGGCCCACAGGGGTCTTCTCAGGAGAGGAGGGAGAACCGTGGATCAGAGCCACTCATCCTTTATACTTAAGTCCGTAACCAAGACACCTGGGTGCACATGCGCAATTACATTAGGCAATAACCAGGGAACACCTGGGCGCACATGCATATTTATATCAAATGCTCGGAAATATATTGAACATCTGACAGGCCCTGACCATTTTCCTATATTTTCCCATCAGATGTAATTATTCTGCATTACATACATTTATCAAAACATCATTCTGTTCCCCATAAATGAATACAATTATGATTTGTCACATAAGATGATATTCATAAAAAGTGAAGGAGATACAGCCTCTCTCAGACCACACACTGGTAAAGGATCAAGGCGTCCCTCAGAAAACACGAATGAGCTGAGGACAGCTGCCAGCACAGCTTCTATTCAACACCTTCAATGTGACAAGTGGAAGTAAACAAGCAGCAACCAGAAGGAAACATCAACACAGCCCTTTTCTCCAGGTGTGACACGAGGAGGTCTGGGTTCAGGTCTCACACATAAGAAGCTTGGACGTCATCGCTCCCATCCAGACAACAATAAAACCATGTAACAAAATGAAAATTGGTAACAATTCTTATATCTGTAAAGAAGTGAAGTCACAGCGTGAACTGCTGTCCCCAAAACTGAGGATGCAGCCAGGAAGACACAGAGGGTCATAACCTGTCAGATTAGAAACTCATGAGCAGAAACCTCCGTGGGATCCAGGACTGGGGGAGAAAAACCAGAGCTGCAGCTGAAGAATTGCTGAAGACTCAGAGCTGGGAAGTCTGAGAATTGGGTGCAGCCCAGTGCAATGGTCTCAGGGATCCCCAAAACTTTAAACTCTACCTCAGGGGCCAACCGTGTTCTCCAGGAAAATATCAGAGAAGAATCCTGATGTTCAGAGCAGAGAAAGGGAGGAAGGAGCCATTCTGAAGTACAGCAGAGCATGACCTTCTCTATAAGACGCCTTGACCTTAGGAGAAGCGAGTTTAGCTGATCCTAATGGATTGCAGATTCATCAGAGCATCATTGACCTGAGAGAAGAGAAAAAATGAATCCCCTCCCCCTCCTGCAAGAGACTTGCCGTGTCCCCTAAAGGTGGGTAAAGGGAGCAGCACTTGGGAAGGTCCCACCCAGGACACGGCTCACTAAAGGACAGAACTCATCCTAGGACTGTGTACTGCTTCCCTAGCTCACACCTTACCCACATCCACAGGGCTTCTGTATCATGACAGAGAGAAATTAAACATAACATGCACCTTAGACACAATTTAGGAAGACTCTATAAAAACCTAATCTATAGAGGAGACAAAAGCAAGGACATCAGGGGATATTTTATGCAGTCTGTTGTTTGTCTTGTCATCCTGTCAGGCTCTTGTCCTGAGAGACCCAGCCCAAAATTCAGCCGAGCAGGGCTCTGCTGGGTTTATATCTGTGCGCTTGTCACCCTGAATCCTCCACATGGAAACAGAAGAGGTGTGTGTGGCCCTCAGGTAGCTGCTTTTCCATCCAGGACACTGAGGAATGGACAGAGAGTGGGACAAATTCTGAACATCAATGTCCATAAAGTAGATGGGGATCCCGATGGTAAAATGCCTCATTGAGGATAGATACACCATGTACAGAGGTCCTGTAGGATGATAATAACCACGTGGGTGTAGGTGCACTTTATGTAGGGAAAGATGCTGAATTAGGGACTGTGTGCTCCTGGACTGATCTAAGGTTTTGGAAAAAATAGTAGTAGATCTTAAGGATTTGTGTGTCAGAAAAGAGAACAGGTCATAAAAAATCCTGAGAAAGAAAAGTCCCCAGTGAAAAGAACCTTCTCATCTGCACATGAGGAAAGTTGCTTCACTCTGTGTGGCCTGCAGTGAGAATGTGAGAAATTAGAGTCACAAAGAATAAAGCAGGAATTGACCTTGAGGGACATCTGAGAGTCAGCAGAGCAGAGGAAACCTCAGATCCCAGGGGGAACGCCAATCCCCTCTCTGCACCTGCTCCATGGGGCACAGGAGCTGGGTGGGCCTTGAGCGCTCCCTGCAGCCCAGACCCCTCCTGTATCCTGCAGGGAGGTTTGTGTCTGGGCTCACGCTGACTTCCTGTCACTGTGTCTCTCGCACAGTAATACACGCCTGTGTCCTCGTCGGTCACAGAGCTCAGCTGCAGGGAGAACTGGTTCTTGGATGTGTCTCTGGTGATGGAGGTGCGGCTCTTGAGGGACGGGTTATAAGCTGTGCTTCCACTATAACCAATTACTCCCATCCACTCCAGCCCCTTCCTTGAAGGCTGGCGGATCCAGTTCCAACCAGAACCACTGGTTGTGATGGAGTCACCAGAGACTTTGCACGTGAGGGAGAGGGTCTGCGAGGGCTTCACCAGTCCTGGGCCCGACTCCTGCAGCTGTACCTCGGACAGGACACCTGGAGACAAGGAGAATCAATCACTGTCAGTCACATGCAGGCACAACCATATCATAGACCCATGCGTGACATCTGAGATACTCACCTTGGGACGCTGTCGCCAGGCAAAGGAGAAGACCCCACAATCTCATCTTCTGTTAGATTTCAACTCTGCCTTCCCCAGAGACCTGAGCCCTGTCTGAGGACAGACCTGTGAGCTTCCACCACCCATGAGTCTACATTTACCCTGGAGCTTGAAGGACAATTTGCATGTGGGGGAGCTCAGTCCTTATAAGTGCTGAGGAACTGAGGTGGGAACCATAGTATTTTTTGAAATGTCCATAAGTTTTTTTTTTTTCTTGCAATTATTTGACATGTATTTATGGTATGGGAGGGAACTTGGTGAGCTACATGGCATAATGTGGCCCCAGCTTTCTGAGTGCAGATCTGCCTTCCTTCAACCCCTGTGTTCTGTGCAACTCTCCCACATAAACTCAGGCTCTGGGTCTTGCTTCTACAGTTCGGATCCCAGTACAACCCTTTGTTTCTTTCCCTGGACCCTCTCCTGGGCTGTGGTTCTCATCACACCTGAGAGCTTGTTACTTGTTGTATTGTTGTTGTTCCATGAGTTCCAGGCCTGCCTTGTGTTTTCCATCCTCCATACAAGACACAGCACATCAGAACCACAGAGACTCTGCAGAAAATGGTGCCCAGGAGATTACTGAGGACACTGATTCTCAATGTCTGGGAAAGAGCAAAATCTGAAATGCCTCCATTCGATGTTCATTCCTGTTCATCTAAAGTGTACAAACTTTCAACTTATATTCATTTCTCATGCACATTTTATGGATGTGAATCCTTCATTTAATCCACCCATTCTCATCAGATATCAAAAAATAAAATCAATTACAATGGTTACCATGACAGCAGTAATACCATCCCTATTACTAACCTTTCAAAAGCACACTTTCCCTTGATGTGCACCTGTCTGTGGGCATGAGAGCCAGTCCATGTCTGTGGCATCACTCTCCGGATGACTGCCCACCACAGAGAGAGAGGCCAGGGGCCGGGCTGGATGCTGTGATTTGTCTGTCCCTGTCAGCTCCATGTCAGCCCCAAAGACAGCTGCATGTCAAGGAGGGACAGACTTTCAAGAGTCCTGAATGAATGACAAGACAGGAACTGCTGGTGGGCCATTTGGGGATGAGACTTCAAGTCATATTTACTCATATATTGTGTTGGAGTTTTATCAAAATGTTAAAAGACCTGGTGAAACGTGATGAAAAACAAACATTCTGAAGTGATAAAGCAAGTATTAGAACCAGAATAAGACATGACACAGATTCTGGAGTTATTAGAGAGGAGAGTTCAAATAACTCTGTGCATGTGCATCTATGTTTCAGTTTTTCTCAAACCCTCAGCTGACTCTCCAGCGTCCTAGTGGCCCAGCTCTGTGTGTCCAGGAGAACTTGTCAGGACGCTCCGCCTCATGGAGAAGCAGCGCAGCCTCTCAGTGGAGTAAGGGACAAGGACAAAGATCTGCATCTTGCTAGTTTCTTTTCTAACGTGTTCAGGAGGGAAGTTGTGGTGAGAAATGGTGCCCGATTCATAAAGTCACTGAAGAACACAGACTCCCACTGATTTCAGAACCAGAATCTACAACTTGTGGACAGACATTTAACAGAAAACAGAAGGTGAGGGAATGGTGAATTTCAGGTGGAAAGTTTTTTAAGTGTTTGAAAGACACTAAACATGAGGTCTCCCTAGTAACACAATTCAAGTGCTTGACACAGGATGTTAACCGCGAATGCAGTGTTGTAGAGCAGATCTCTGTACCTTGTTCATCCTGCATAACTGGAACTTTCCTCCTGGAGAACCTTAAGTTAATTAGCCAGGCTGTGAGGCTGTATGTTATCACTGTGTACATTTCTTTTGTCACAATTAGACATATGGCCCTGACTTAGAGCAAAAGATTAAAAGTGTGTGTTATCTGCTATTTCAGGATAAAGAACAGGTGTGTGTGGACTGGAGTCTGACCCAGTGAGCCTGTGTCACCTCTGTCTCTGTCTCTGTCTCTGTCTCTGTCTCTGTCTCGCTCTACACACACACACACACACACACACACACACACACACACACACACAGCATTGGTCTTTTTTGAAAATCTACCTTATGCTCTCCATTTGATTGATGGTGAACAACTCCTTGTAGTAGAAAAAAATGTGAAGCTTCACAGTCCTGTTCTGTAATAAGTCACAGTGTGTAGGAAGAATCTCCCATGATACAAAGTGACAGGATGGATGGCTCTGGGTGTTTGTAGAGTTAGTACATCACACCCTGTTTCTTTGTATCATAATTGTCCTGAGAGCCTCGTACACATGCTGGTTTCTAACTTGGAATGAGTGTTGTGTTTTATGGATAAGGCATAATGTAAAGAAATATTTTAAGATAATTACAGTGTTGAAAATTCATTTAGTAAGAGCCACACACAAGTGAAAAGAGAAAATATATTCATGAAAATAATGGTCTTAAACGGAATGTCAGAAAAGTGGGAAAAGTACTAGCTGAGAAAATTTTAAATGTCCTTTAAATAAATTTAAAAATATAAAAAACCAATTATTATGTCATTAATACTAATTAATATTATTGGTGTGTTTAGTGAACCCATAAGCAAAAAAATTAAAAATAATAATAATAATAATAATTCACCAAACACTTCTGTCATTAGAAAGCAGCAGAGAGATGAACTTAGGAGATAATGCATATATATGTGGAATCATCAACATAGAAGAAATAGAGAGATAAAGAAAACTATCAAGATGAATAAAGAGGAGAGATTTATGAACAGACCTATCAGGGCGAGAAGAAAGGGGGAGTATGAATCCAGAATAACCTTAGAGGTCAAACCGTGACCCACCACAGCACCTCAAAATGTGCCTGTAATTGGATGAAGTTTCAATAGACTGAAAGGTGAAAGAAAAGGCACAATGGGAGCTTTCATTACAAAAAAATGCATGCCTTGCGAATATTTGCTGTGCTTAGGTGTAAGTACATGAATACAAGATGGTTGGGAGGTCAGGACCAGAAATCAACAGTAAAAATACCTGCCAGAGCAATGCTGATTTTAAAAATTGGATGTTAGACAAAGGCTTCATTGAAGTTCAATTCTGCGTGAAGATAACACTACAAACTGCACATTCTTGATACGTGGTAACAAACCAGTCACCATGTCATACTTTGGTCAAGGTCTTCCTATCAGACTTTCTAACACAGGATAATGCAGTTCAACTTCATATGTAACAGGGTCTTGAGGAAATCATTAAATGTTAACTAAAACGCTCTGCTACACTTTAAATTTCCCCTTTAAATACAAAAGTGAGTGTGACACTGGTTGACTTGTTATTTACATGTTATGTTGCCAGCCATTTGAAGTTCACATCTGATCTGCATGATAATTTTTGAGACTGTGACTGTATGTAAAGGAAAGCCACAAGTAATTGTTTTAAAATGTTTCCACTAATAATAACACTTAGTGGAAAGATAGAAACACACTCTGCTGTTCTCTGTCCAGGTTCCAAATTAGAAAACTCAGCGCATTTGCTAATAGGATTTAGTAATTTCCCCCTAAAAGTGTTTTCAGATGGACATGTCTATCTCCATCCTGCATCAGGTCTGTTCCCAAAATTTGGGCCTCTGATGTTTGGCTGCATTTGTGTCCTCTGGTTATTGCAGTCACCAGGATTGATGGTTTGGACCACAGATCTCAGCCCATTCCCTGACTGTTGTCTGACCTCAGCCTCCCTTGGGCTTGTTCACCTCGGTGCTCTGCAGCTGGTGGCACTGTTTGCATGTCCTCTGACATAAGGCGAGTTGTGACAGGTGTCCTGGGGTCAGCCGCTGCTCTGTCCTCACAGATAATCTCTGCTTTCAAGAAAACTGCTTGCATTCTGGAGTTTGTATTTCTGCTGTGTTGATTGTCTCCTTTGATTTGCAGAAAATTTTTATTTTGATATAATCCCCTTTGTATATTTGTTCTTATTTTGCTTGTGCATTTTGGGTCTTATTCACAAAGTCTTTTACTAGACATCTGAAAATGCATTAATATACAGAATATATAAGTTTCTCAAACACCTATACAGTAAAAGAACCGAAATAATGCAATTAAAATATGTGCAATGGAGATGAGTAGACATTTTTCAAAGGAAGATATGCAAATGGCTAACAGATAAATGAAAAAAAGTGAAGCATCAGTAATCATCAGGAAAATGCAAATCAAAACCACCTTGACATATCATCTCAACCCTGATAAACTAGCCATTATCAAAAGGACCGTGAATAACAAATGCTGGTGAGGATGTGGAGAAATCAGAAAACTTCTACTATGTTGGTTGGACTCTAAATTAGTAAAGCCAGTATGGAGGTTTCTCAGCCAACTACAGACAGAAGTGTCATATGATCCAGCAATGCTACCACTGGATTTATACCCAAAGGGATGGAAATCTTCATGTCAAAGGGACACCTGCACTCCCATGTTAATCATAGCTCTATTTACAATAGTCAAAATATGGAGCCAACCTAAATGTCCATCAACACAATACTGGATAAGGAAAATGTGGTTTATATACACAATGGAACAAAACTCAGCCATAAAAAAGAATGAAATTCTCCCATTTGTATACCATGGATAAGTCTGGAGAAAATTACATAAACTGATAAAAGGCAGACAGGAAAGAGAAATGCTGCATATTCTCACTCATAACTGCATGCTCAGACAGAAGGAAGGAAGGAAGGAAGGAAAGAAGGAAGGAAGGAAGGAAGGAAGGAAGGAGAGAAAGAAAGAAAGAAAGAAAGAAAGAAAGAAAGAAAGAAAGAAAGAAAGAAAGAAAGAAAGAAAGAAAGAAGGAAAGAAAGAAGGAAAGAAAGAAGGAAAGAAAGAAGGAAGGAAAGAAGGAAGGAAAGAAAGAAAAAAGAAAGAGAAAGAAAAGAGAATAAAGAAAAGACAGAAAGACCACAATAGTATGTTGAACGTTCAGAAGGACAAACAAACCTAAGGACTCTAGAGATGGGGGAAGGGAGGGAGGGTGGATGGGAACGAAAAGGCAGGCAAAGGGGATACAGAAAAATTGAGATTTTCAATAATGTTTCTGCTAATAATAAAAACTAAAAATAAATAAATATAACTGCTAGATGGCTACAGATGATTTCAAATTAATATTAATTAGATATTTATATTAATCAGCTCTACATGATATAGATGAATTGGTTCCTAACTTAAATCAGCGCTTGCCTTGACACTTTACAAACACCGCTAGGTTCTTTTTCACCATGTGTAACCAGTCAACAAGACAATCCTGGGGATTCTCTAAAGGTGGAACATGGTCATGAAACAAGCCTCAAAGACACTTTGGACTTTTCCTGGTGGATTTTACTCAGCTTCCATTCATCAGAGGATTTTAATATGTTTTATTTTTGTCTTCCTGTTTTTTCAATGTCTTGAATAATGCATTGCAAAAATGTCACACTTGTTTCCATTGATAAAATGATGCTTTATTTCGTGTTTCCAACCTAGACAATGAGAGCATTTACATCAAGTGAGCTTGTCAAAATTCTAAACACAAGAAAACACATAGATACACACAGTAAATGTGCTTTTGGAATAGAACATGACAAATAGATACTTTGCAAACAAAGGGTTGATGCATTCTTCACAGAAATAGTAAAATCTGTCCTAACAGTCACGTCAGGTAACAACAGACACCACACAGCCAAAGCAATGCAGACAAAGAAAAAAATAATACTCAAGCTGGAGGCGATACACTACCTGACTTTAAATTCCACTGCAAATCTATAGTAAGAGAAACAGCATGGAATTGGCATAAAAACAGACACTAAAACCAATGGAACAGAACAAAGAACCCAGAAAACAAGCCACATACTTACAGCCAGCTGGTCTTTGACAAAGGCACCAAGAGCACACATCGATGAAAAGACTGCCTCTTCCATGTATGGTGCTGAAGAACCTGGAAAACCATCTATAAAAAAATAAAACTAGACCTGTATTCCACCGTATTTGAAAATCAACTCAGAATGGATTAAAGACTTAAATGTAAATCTTGATACCTTACAACTCCTAAAATAAAATACAGGCGAAACACTTCAGTAAGTAAGACTGATGAAAAACTTCATGAAAATGAACCCAAAAGCACAGGCAACAAAAGAAAAAAAATAAACCAATGGGATTATATCCAACTGAACACCTTTTACGCAGCCAATGATAAAATTAACCAAACAAAAATACAACCTACGGAGTGGGAGTAAATATTGGTAAACTGTGCATCCAGTATGGGATTATTATCCCAAATATACAAGGAACTCAGAAAACATCACCATAGGAAAAAATAAAATGAATCAGTTTTAAAAATCGGCAAAGGAGTCTAATAGACCTTTCTCAAAAGAAGATATACAAATGGCCAACAGATACATTGTATAATTCTCAACATCACTAAACATTACGGAAATACAAATCAAACCACATTTATATATCATCTTATTCAGATAGGCTGGCCATTACCAGAAGACAGAGTAAGAGAAGTTGGGCAGGATCCTGAGAAAGTGAAACCCTCCTACACTATCGGTGGGACCGTCAACCAGTGCAGCTGTTATGGAAAACAGTATGGAAGGTCCTCAAACAGCTACAGATGGATCTACCATATGACCCAGGAATCCCACTGCTGGGTACATACCTACAGGAATGGAAATCGTCATGTTGAAGGGAAACTTGCACTCCCATGATAACGCAGCTCTATTGACACCAGGCAAGATTAGGATCCAGCTTACCTTCCCATAGGTGGGTGTCTGGATAAGTAAAATTTGGTATCTGTACACAACATAATACTACTTTCCCAATAAATAAATAATAATCCTCTGCCATTTGCAGCAACATGGATGAACTTGGGGAAAATTATGTTAAGTGAGATAAGCTGAGCACAGAAAGTGAAATACCACATGTCTTGACTCATAAGTGGGAGCTAAAAAAAAAGTAGAAAAAGAAAGAAAGACACAATGATCACAATAATTTGTTGAACTTTCAAAATGAGAGGTCATACTTAGGCCACCAGAGTGTGAAATGGGGAGGGGGAGGGGTTAACAAAGAAGTGGTAAAGGGCCCCAAAATATATTACACTCGTAATGTTGAATATATTATTTATTCTGATCTGAGCATCATTTATTATACACAGATATGGATATTCAGTGCCATAACCCTTAGATATATTTTTTTAAGTTTCTATACAAATAATAAAAAATAATATAATACATTTATTTTTAAGAAAAAATGTCAAAGAAAAAAATTTAAGGCCTAGAATAATAAAATTATAAATATTAAACTAGAAAAACAGGGGAGAAAACATTATTTTCCATTTATGCTGATCAGTGCTCAAAAGCTCTCAATAAAATCATGTTCAGCATTAGATCCTTTGATCACTGAACAAAGATAGTCTGGGAACTAAAGTTTAAAATGCACTAAAATAAATTTCTATGCTTTAAAATAGCAACTCAAGTTGAATGGATGGGCTTGATGTTATGCAGGTCACCACCAGTAGGACATAGAGATCCTTCCCTTGGAACTTCTTGAGAAGCCACATGTGGACCTGGGCACTAAGAGTGGGGCATTATCTTCCTGTTTCAACCTCCACTGCTGGTGGATACCCCTGAGAGGTTTGACTTATCTACACATCAGGGCGGTATCGACCTGTGGGACTCAAAGATCCCACTATAGTGAAGAAAGTTACGCATCACCTGAGAGCTGTTTCAGGTAAAGGTGGATCTTTTCCATACATAAATATCCAATGCAATTGTCTATAAAATATGTTTTGGCCTGGGGGACATGAAAGGGAACAACAAAAATCCAGTCCAGTGTGTCCTTATATTTCTCTTTTCTTAGTTGGTTCCACACACGTCCACTCAGTCCACTCTGCCACAAAGGCCAGACTGACTCCTCTTTGTCACGGTGCATAGGTGCCATCTTAGCCTGAAAAGACATGAGTCAGTTACAGTCACTGGTAGAGAGACTCTCTTTATCAGCTGCTCCACAGTCATAAGTATCCGCATTAAGAAGACAACAAACATAGACTTGGATTAAGTGGAACCACTTCTGTAGAAGGATTGTGAAGGCATAAATAAAAGTTTGCATTCAGTCACCACAAATGTGGCAAAAGCAATTAATCCTACTTCTACACCCTTGTTCCCTGACCCCTGTATTGTAACTATTGGGCCCAAGCCTCCCGGACTACCCACTGATTTGGACCATGTGCTGGACACTAGATTACAGTGAAATGCCTGTGATGGAATTAATTTAGAGCTGAGAGTTTCTTCTGGAAGACGATGTCATAAAACATCCTCAGACACATCAATTTGGTTCTATTTTCAGAGACTTGAATTGGCCCTTCCAGTGTTCTATTAGTCTTTCTGCTTCTGGAAAAATCTCAGTGATGGATGACAACTTTAGCCCATGCATGTGTTCCCATGGCCTCACGTCCTATTCCTCAACGACAACTAGTGTCCTTGGACTTAGGCAACATCCTGCAGGATCTCATATCAGAAACAGACATTCAGCATCAAGGACAGAGAAGGCACAAAGGTTGGTACAGAAATATGGATAGTCATATAAAATCAATGACCTCATTCCCTGGACCCACTGACTTAGCAGAACATGTTCTCCTATCACGAATGTGCTGATACTCTCACATGTCAATGCATTCTGTTGGACTTTAAAATAAAAATTGCCCTGAAAAGTTGTGTCATAGATTATTAGAAAATTCCCTGAGAAGTTACAACATTAATTTTCAGGAAGTTGTGGAAAAATATCTGGACGTGATGGAAAAATATCCAGACAAGTATAAATGCCAGAAAATAACTAACCAAGGAGGTTATTTCAAGAAGATGAGTGTCCAGGGAGGACCAAAGCTACAAAGGCTTCCAAAGGGTGGTGAATACTGAGACCAAAGAAGAGCCATCAGATTTGTCATCTCAGAATGTTATTATACCAGTGAAAGTACAGAGTGGAATTGCTGGTGAGGACATAAATTAGAACAAGCCCAAGAGAGAGTGAAACATGTTATACCTGAAGACATGCTGGAAACTCACACTTTCAATTTCTGTATGAGGACCCAGAGGTACAGTTCTCCTAAATGGAGGGTTTTTATTTCGTAAGAATAATACCAAGCACGTGTTGTTAATAAAATCACTCAGGATATGCCCACATATAGGACTGCATAAGTGACAGTGGCACCCGGGTGTCACTCTGGACCACTCAGGCTATGTGATCATGCTGCGTTACTCAGAATCCTTTCCGTCTACCACAGATTGGGATACGGAAGCTCAAGTTTAAGGTCACTGTCTTACTCTATGAAGAAAAGAGGAACAAGAGGACACATACATTGAAAAAACCTTCCAAAACTCACAATGTCCTTGTTCATCACAAATTTTTCAGTATACAGTCTAGATTTAATATTTGCACTTTTTTCTGTTTAGCAATTTGCCTGTGCAATAAAGTTAATTGGTACTTTTAGAGAGTGTCAGTGAATATGTGTGTGTGTCTGTGTGTGTGGGTGTCAGATGGCATTATTTTAAAACATATATATTAAAAATTATACTCACCTTAAAAATTCACATTTTTAATATATGTGCTACAATACCATCTATTCTATAAAACAAGACAATAATATATGTACTTTTCTGCAAAGACAGTTTTTGATTCAATGAATATCTGACATTTTTCAGATGGGTTTGTTTGCATTAAATGAATATAAAACTTTAACTGGCTCACGTAGAAAGTGGGAATCTTGGCTATTCTACATAATGGTTGGGTGTGGCATGCCTGGCATATAGCAGACTCTCAAACTCATATTATTATTATTATGGAGGAACACACTGCGGTACAGATGTAGTAATGATTTATTGCTTCACGTCTGATGGTCTTTATGTTGTTACACTTTACAGAAAATTATCACAACTTGTTGCGGGGGCACACCTGGGGTCCTTCGGCAGACCCAGAAGGAGAAGGAGCTGACAGGATTACCCCTGGGGTGTTGGGACTGAGGGATCTTTGGGAAAAGTGAGCCTGCTGCCCACCCACCCAGCCCCGTGAAAGAGACACTCAGACGCGGCAGGGGTTCTGGCAGGGCAGTTCCACTTTATTGCCATTATGCTGCAATTTATATAAGCGAGTAAGTAGGGGCTTTCCATGAACTAACCAATCAATTAAAGGATCACGCAGGCATGCATTTTGTTCTAACATGCTGAGCACAGCGATCACGCAGGGTTCACGAGTGTGGAAATACTGGAGGACCAATAAAAGCCTTATGGAGCTATCTTGGGTTGCGCCTCCCCTACTTCCTGCGGGTGCCAACTTCATCCTCCACCCATAGGCACCATTTGGCTCACAGATCATGTGTGCTCCTAAAAATGGGCCCAACGACTTGTGTTCCATGAAAGGAATCTGTTCAAAAAAGTCTTGGAGTCACTGCTTCTTTGTGTTCTACTTGCCCTGCCAGGGGTGAAGAAAAGTAAATAAAAGCAAAAAGAAAAATTGTGTGCTTGGTTTAAATACACATTCTCTGCCCTTTGTCCAACTTCTCAAATAGAATACTTAGATCCTTTGCATCTACTATATTTTATTTGCCTTTCTAAAAGCTTTTCCACTTTTAGATAATTCTTTCAGCCCTTCTTCAGCTCTATTCCATAACATTGGAACTCACAGATATTTGATTTCATACATGGGCTCTGGTCACTGGAGACAACAGTTATATTGAGGGTGACCTGGACACCCAAAGCATCACTGTGCAACCACAGCGTCTCATAGCTATGCCTACCAGTGTGTCCTGCAGGTGGTGGAGCCATCTGTACATTATATGGCATAAGTTACGTGAGTTGTTCTAGGTGTTGTGGGGTCATTAGCCACCTGTGCCTCCAACTTGCTGCAGGATTGACCTGCAGTAGTGCCTGAATTACATGGTTCTGCATGTGAGAGACACATGGGCTCAGCAGCACAGTGAGGAAGCTGCAGGTGACCCACTTCAGGTGACCTATCCAGGTTGTCCATGAATGGAATGACACAAACGATGCACATTAGGAGACAATGTGGGTTGGATGTTTGACGATCAAATCTATTCGAGACCCTGAGGGGAAGAGGTAGTCTGTCTCAGTGAAGGTGTCCATGAAGGCACAAAAGCTTCTTCTCTGAGGTCAAAGAGTGTGAGCTTGGGACACAGAGCGACTGGACTATGCAGCTGTTTTTCTATGAGTGAAATTAGCTCCACAAAAGAAATGAGGAGAATCTTCAGGATGGTCTGTTTCTAGAGAATGAAACATGAGTTACAGGAACTCAGGAAGGAAATGACCCTAGTGAATCTTTTTTTCATAGTTAATGGAGATATATATATATATATATATATATATATATATATATAATTGGTTATGAATATTCATGAGATACAGAGCTGATTGTCACCCCTCGTGCCCAAGACGTGAAGTCCAGATTCGTGCTGGCAGCATGTGCATTGCCACATCTCATCTGCAAAATGACCACGTCAGATGCACCTTCATTACCCCTGAGGGCGTGAGGAATTAAAGACACAAATAACGAGCCATAAAACGTCTCAGGGGACAGCTGAGAACGTGGAGAGTGGATGATTCCGTTAAACCCAACAGGAAGCTCAGGCCCCTCTGCACCTGCTCATGGAATCAGCCCTGAACTTGGTGGGTCCTGCGCACCCCATTGTGGCCCCGTGTGTCCCAGTAGGGAGTTTCGTGTCTGGGCTCCCACCGACGTCCCCTCACTGTGTCTCTGGCACAGTCACACACGGCTGTGTCTGAGGCCTTCGGGCTGCTCCACTGCAGGTAGGCAGTGCTGGCAGAGTTGTCAGCAGAGAGGGTGACATGGCCTTGGAAGGACGGGCCATACCGTGTATCTGAATCACTAGGATCAATCCTCCCCACCCAGTCGAGACCTTGCCCTGGAGCCTGGTGCTCCCAGCTGATCCAGCAGCCACTGGTAAAGCTGTAACCAGAAGTCTCACAGGAGATCCTCAGGGACTCCCCGGGCCTTTTCACCTGTGCCCCAGACTGCACCAGCTGCACCTGGGCACACGCACCTGTGTGGGAGATGCAGGACTCCGATCAGGGGTCCCCTCCTGCCCACTACCCTCTGTGACCCAAACTCTGTGCCTGGACAGAACTGGGAGAACAGCCAGGAGGAGGGCAAGGATGGTGGCAGACCCCTTCCTGGAGGAGGACAGAAGAGGACACACTGAGGACCCAGTTGGGCGGTGAGGGGGACTCCACTGTGGAGGGGAGCCCTGGGATTAAATGGAAAGTCACCCCTCTTGAGTTTGCATATTTACCACTCTGCCCTCCAGGGGATCAGCCCAAGGGTTTATAACCCAGAACTCCCGGGGACCTGGAAGGAGTCTCATCTGAGCCTCATGTGACAGAGAGGATGATGTCACAGTCATACACAAACTTTGTACCTCACTCCTGGGCCCTGGAATGCACAGAAGCGCAGGACTGAGAAATGCAATTGCTGGTGTCCACGGTGATCTCACCATGGGCGACTCTCACCAGGTGGTCCTCGCACTAGCATCACCTGTGAGTGTATTTGAGATGCAGAGTGTCAGTTCTACCTGTGAGAGGTGTCCAAATCATAATGGAGTCACTTGTGTTAAACAAACAAAACTGACAGAGCTGGGAAGGCTGTGAAGGGAGGGTGTTCATGCACACACACCTGGTAAGACAAATTACCACAAAGAACTGCACAACCGCAGCCTGTACAGAGGCCATCCCAGCCTTACAGACACATCTGCAAGGACATCTGCCCAGCAACTTGCTGTCCAACCTCAGACTAGTGACACTCTTGTCATTGATCATGTAGACAAGCATAATTATACAAAACAATTGCCGAACTCTCCATTTTTTTTCCTTTGAACACTTTGCCTTTATTTACATCCCTGAACATGCACATAGCTCCTATGACTCACATATGCCTTTCGTAATTTTCTGTTGCCAATTAAGTTATGATGCATTGGAGAGCCTCTGTCTGTTATTCAGGTTAACATTCCCAGGAGCCCTGAATCTGAGCCTCTGAGGTAGGACCAGGCACCTGCAATATTATGTGTCCTGAAGGAGAGTCTTGTTGCACCAAAGGTTGTAAAGTACCCTACACTTAGAAACAGATTGTCTCTCAACATCCTCAGCCCATTAAAGGTCTGCATAAATACAACAGTATTATGTTTATATTACCGAATGGAAAATGTTTCTCTTATACTTATATGTTAAATTCCTAAAACCGTCATCTCAGAATGTGGCTGTATTTAGAGATAGGTTCTCAAAAATTAATTAACATAAAATACCATAATTAAGGCAGCCTCTAATCTAAAATGACTGATGTGCTTATAAGAAAGGGAGATAAATACAGAGACATGTAGAGATAAAAGACCATGTGAAGACAGGAAAAATACAATTCCCAACGCAAAGAGAGAGACCTCAGAAGAAATCAAAATTTCTGACATCTGGATCTCAAATTCTTTTCTCCAGAATTGTGAAATTACTATATCTATGTATGTTTAGTTTAATTCCCCAAGTCTATGGTACTTTGTTATGGCAGCCCTTGACAGCTAATACAGTCTCCATGTGTCAACTTGTAGCTCATGCGGAGTTGAATCCTTCACCCCTTACGAAGGATGATACATCGTGGGATGTGTTGGGTGCATGAATTCTGGGAAGGAGACAACCTTCAATATTGAAAGCAAGCACGGGTGGGACCATAATGTGCCTGGGGTGATGCACGTCTCAGAGTTTACCAGGTTTCACTTTTTCAAACTTTTGTAAGAAGAAATTTAAACAGCCTAAGATAGACCAAACATAAATATTTTAAAAAATGCATGCAGGACAGGAAAATGTTTATTTTCATAAGTGGTGATCTGAGCTCTTAATTTATTTATTTTTTTATTGTATATATTTATTTTAATGAATTGGTGTTTGTGCTTAGATCCTATAAGAAGGCTACTCCAGAGAGATTAAGTGTGAAAATGTACGGAAAGAATTTTTCATCTTTTTCAACGTCATGTCAATAGTGTATGAAGGAGCTTCATTTTACGAAGGTCACTGCCAGTAGGAGGTAGAGCCCCACCCTTCAAGGTCTCTGGAGACTCCATGTAACGTCCTCGGGCCCTAGGAGTGGAGCATTTGCCTCCCTGCTTCTCCCTCTGATGTTGATGGTCATCCCTGGGAGGACTAAAGTCTCTACACTTCAGTGATTCATCAGACGTTCATCTTCAGAATCCCCACTGCAATGAAGAAAGTCGCATGTCACCTGAGCTCTGTCCCAGCTGCAGGTGAATCACGTACGCTCAGAACTATCTAATGCAATGGCTGCTATAAGCTGTGTTGGCTCAGTGGACACGAATGGGATCAACAGGAACCCACTAGAGTGAGCCCTCGACGTCCACTTTGGATGATTTGATGCACAGAGTGCCATGCTCAGTCCACTTTCAATGAAGGCTTTGAAACAGCAGCCAGCCCCAATGTGCATGGAAGTCACCGTGTGAGAGTTTGTGGATCAGGCTTCACTGTCCACTCTGTAGCTGGACCCGTGGTCACCACTTGAAACTCGTCACTATTCCCTCTCATGTCCAGTCTAGATTCTTCTAAGTCATGGCCAGCACTTTGGTGTTGGTGATGACTATGTGTTGCTTGGCTGGTGGGATGGCCTAGGCCTTGATCCCTAAGTTCCCATTGTCCTTGGAGACTTGGGCACTGTCAGATGTTTGATGCAGTTGCCCTAGACCATGTTGAATGTAATAGAAGAAATTCTCACACTCTGCATAGGTCAAGGTGACTCCTCTCTGTCTCTGCTGGTAGCAGCAACTTTTCCCCAAAGGAGACAAGTCAAATACTTTCATCTATATATTAAAGATTTCTTTTTTTGTTGCTGCTGCACATTTATAGGAATTTTTATGACTTAGGCTGTCATCACCTCCTCAGACTCACTGAAATCCTTTTTGTCCCCAACTTATTTGAACGTTGCTTCCTGAGGACCAGTTCTCCTAACTGATCACAGCCTAAGGTTGTGGAGATAGGAAGAAAATTATGAAAAATAACTGTGCATCATAACCAAAGATGTGATGAGATAAAGTAATTGTACCTCTCAGCACTTATTTCTAGATACATGAGTCCTAAATCCCGGGATGCAGAGACCTATAAAGTCCATCACTTTGAGTCAGTCACATGCAGAAATCTCAAAGTCAGGTGGGACTGCAAAATGGCGCAGCCTCTATGGAAAATGGTATGGAGGTTCCTCAAACAATTGCAGATAGATCTACCATATGACCCAGCTATCCCACTGTTGGGAATATACCCAGAGGAATGGAAATCATCAAGTTGAAGGTATACCTGTTCCCCAATGTTCATCGCAGCACTCTTTACAATAGCCAGAGTTGGAACCAGCCCAAATGTCCATCATCAGATGAGTGGATACGGAAAATGTGGTACATCTACACAATGGAATACTACTCAGCTATAAAACCGAATGAAATACTGCCATTTGCAACAACAAGGATGGACCTTGAGAGAATTATATTAAGTGAAACAAGTCAGGCACAGAAAGAGAAATACCACATGTTCTCACTTATTGGTGGGAGCTAAAAATTAATATATAAATTCACAAACACACACACACACAAAAAAAAAAAAAAAACAGGGGGGGGATGAAGCTATCACAACCACAATTACTTGAAGATGATACGACAAGCAAACAGAAAGGACATTGTGGGGGGTAGGGGGGAGGGAGAAGGGAGGGAGTTTTGGTGATGGGGAGCAATAATCAGCCACAATGTATATCGACAAAATAAAATTAAAAAAAAAAAAACTTTAAAGAAAAATAAATGTTAGTATCTTTAAAGTTGAAAAAAAAAAAATCTCAAAGTCACAGTCCTCCTAAAGTGGAATTTTGTTTAGGACTTAGATTGCCTTTTGTTAAATATGTAGTAATAAAACATTTGGTGTCAAACCCACAGACATCCGTCTTTAAACATTATATCATCCCATCTATTCTATCAGGGTTTTTGCTTCTGGGAAAATCTGAAGGATGCAGGATCACTGGACCCTGTGCTCCTGTCCTCCTGGTCACACCTTCCTTCCCTCAACAACAGCCTGATTTCTAAGTCACTGACAGCATCAGGAAGGTTCTCATTTCAGGGACTCATGTGTTCAGGACCTTAGACAGTAGTTCTGAAAGGTTGCCTGCTGTAGTAAAGTGAACAGACTTTAGGACGTGGGTAAACTGTGGATTGGATGCATTGCTGCCTCTCAACTGTGCTTAAGGTCTGAAGTAAACAACTTGCCACCATGTTAATAAAGGGTGTCTTGTTCCATTCTGCCTGCTATAACAAAATACCAGAAACTGGTAACTTGTAGTCAACAGAAATTTATTTCTCAGAGTTTTGGTGGCTGAGAAGTCCAAGATCAAGCTGCTGGAAGATTCAGTGTTTGCTGAGGGCTTACACTGCTTTACAAATGGTGCGTCCACAATGTGTCTCACATGGCAAAGATCCAAGGTATGTCCCTTCAATGACATTTGCAAGGACACCAATTCCATTCATGAGAGCTCACCCTAATGAGCAAACCACCTCCAAATGCATCCAACTCCTAATAGCATCTCATTGAGGGTTAGGTTTCAACATATGGATATTTAGGGGAAAAAACACTCATTCAGATAATTACAATGAGTATCTTCATGGAATGATGTCAGATGCACAAATAATGGTGATATCTATCACTATGGCCTCAGACACTCAGTGGGAGTAGAACTGAAGACAAAAACCCATTTATTCTGACACATGTTACGTGACAGCAAGGCAGACTTTATGCAGGGTGACTACAATGGTTTTGCAGTAGAGGAGAGAGATTGAGCTCAACCTAAAATATGACATGAACAAGTGGGTATCTATAGACAAAAAGCACTGTGGGGATCGATGGTAGAAAATTACTAAGAGGAAGCATCGAGGTAAGTGGAATTCTGTGTATAAAGGTGTGTCAGAGTTTTTGTTGGAGGCAGGCAAAAGTGGTCAGACAGCCCCTGGGGATGCTGGGGCTGGCGGATCCTGCATGGATATCAGGAGTGATCTAATATCAGAGGTGGGAAATTCTGGCTAAATGACTCTTCAGGATACTTACAAAAATTGGGCAATGCCGAGACTGACAGGGAAGTCCAAGATTTGAGAACTGTTTGAGAAAAGGAATCGTGAGAGACTGGATAATGTTTAGCCAAAAGGAGCCTCTTTGCCAGGAGCTACGTCACCCTTGTTGGGAGGATTCCCTGCTCAGCCTGCGTGAGTGAAGCTGTCGGAATCCCTGGTATGAGCCCAATCCAATTTATGGCAACAGAACTGTTAAATGAAAATTATTATGACACTTGCTGAAAATGGCAGGAAAGACTTTATTCAATAATATTGCAGTACAAGAGAGAGATTGAACTCAACTCTGAATGCTGCAGAAACAAATGGATATTTGTATTCAATGGAAAGACTGCAGCAGTGAATGGAAAATTGCTAAGAGTGACTAGGAATCATGTGTTGAGGAGAAGGAGGTAATTGGAACACGGGCGTAGCAGGATTCTCTTCTAAAACTTGACTTAGTAGAACACGGGTGAGGACTAGTCATGAAGAGGCCTCCATGGAGACTAACTAGAGGTTGGTTAAGGAGGAAGTCCTTGCGGACTCCTAAGGGGCAAAAATCCCAGGGCCTGGTCACACTCCCATGGAGACGTGTGCCTGTCAGAGGTCTGAGGTCATGAGCTCTAAATGTGTACAGAGTGCCACAAGGGAAGAAAAGCTTAAGAGAAATAACTCCCAGTCCAGGATGACAGGAATCCTCAGGAAGTTATTTTTGCCAAGAAAGAGCAGCCATGGAGGAACCTGTCAAGGAAAAGGAACCTGGAGATTAGTCACATCTCACCTACAGAGAGTTACTTCCTTTTTCTTTGTTTCCAGTGAAATGCGAGAAATTAGAGTCACATGGAACAAAGCCAGCTGTGTCCCTGTGAGGTATGTAAACATTAGGACAAAAGAGGAAATCCCTCATCTCACCAGGTAACCCCTCCACATTCTCTCTCTGCACCTGCTGCTGCCCTGAGCCAAGGTGCTGCGTGAGCCCTGAGCACCCCCTGCAGACCCACTCTCTCCTGTCCTCTGTGGCCATGGAACCCAGATGCTTGGAGAACTGGTTCTTGGATGTGTCTCATGTGATGGAGATACAGCTCTTGAGGAATGTGTTATACGTTGTGCTGCCACCATAACTCATTTGTTCCATCCTCTCAAGCCCCTTCCAGGGGTCCGGAGGATCCTGCTTCAGTAACAACCACTGGTTGTGATGGAGAATCCAGAGACAGTGCTGGTGAGGGAGAGGGTCTGCGAGGGCTTCACCAGTCCTAGGCTTGACTTTTGCAGCTGCATCTGGGACAGGACACCTGGAGACAAGGACATCAATTTTCTTAGTTCTTGTGCAGTCACAACCATCCTACAGACTTTTGCCTGTCATCTGAGTCAATCACCTTGGGGAGCTGTCACTTGACAAAGGAGAAGTCTCGGCAGACTTATCTTTCCCTAATCCATCACTTTGCCTTCTGAAGAGACCTCAGCTCTCTCTGAAGACAGAGTTTGAGCTTCCACAGCCCAAGAGTTTATTTTACCCTAGAGTTTGGAAGAAAATTTGCATGTTGAAGGGCCCTTTTTTTATGAGGTGAAAGGGACTAAGTTCAGGATATCCCTAATATTTTGGGGCTTCTCAACATATTTCTTCTCTTGAACTCTCTTGGATTGTAAGTATTTGATTCATGAGGCACATTAGAAACAGGTCAAAAAGCTGCCACACCTTTCTGAGCATAAGACTAAATTCTTGACTAGGGGTGTAGATCACGGTGTTTTGCTTTGTTTCTCATGTATGTTTCAAATAAATATCAAAATGCATTAACATTGT
This sequence comes from Cynocephalus volans, assembly GCF_027409185.1. Lineage (NCBI taxonomy): Eukaryota > Metazoa > Chordata > Mammalia > Dermoptera > Cynocephalidae > Cynocephalus > Cynocephalus volans. The sequence continues at coordinate 185,792,553 of NC_084462.1, forward strand.
GTCTAAACTCTTTTTCAAATTAAAAAACTGTACAGTGGCAAATTACAGATAGTATAATAACAATTTTATATATATACTGTTTTGATTTTATTCTTGGTGTAAAAATACCAACAAAATTAAGAACATTGTATCCAAACTTTTTATTTATTTCTTTGTTTGTTTGATTGTTTTAACTTTGAGCACTGATGATGTCACTTTGATCTGAGTATCTGCTAAGGCCAGCTGGGCAATCTCGGACTAAGTAGGTTGAATGTTTTCTGTGGGTGTCTAAGGTTCTGTGAAAATATTTTCCTTTTGGAAGCCCGAGGCCTGTTACAAGGAGCTCTAACTAATTACAATAGAAATAAAAATGCATTCATATGGCGAGAATATCTAAAATGAAAAGAGCAGCTATACTGCTGAATAATCCAGCATTTTCCAAATATTAAAGAGAAGACGGATGCGAGAAAACGACCCTTTTTTGCAGAGTCTGATGTTCTAAGGTAAATTGTAGATTTGCATATGAATGACCAGTTGTTAGGATGCCACTTGTATTAAAGATCATACCACTTTCATGTAATTTTCTTTTCAAAAGAAGTTGTCCAAAATAAATTGATTTTATTTGTTTTGTTCTCTGCTGTGATCTCTAGTTTATTTACTTATTAAATGAGTCTTCCTTTCACCTGTTCCACAAATCTTGATTCCTGTAGCTTGACCATCATTCCTGAGATTATATAAGTTCTCCACTTTTAATTCTCTTTGAAATATATTTTGTTATTTCTACACTTTTTACACAAATCTAAAAATTTTATAATGAGCTTGTTGATGTCTACAAAATGCTTACTGAGTATTTTACAGCAGATCCTTCCATAAATCTACAGACCAAACTTGGGATGAGTCATCTTATAATACTGAGTGTCCCAACTCATGAACATGGCTCCCATTTTCTTTGATTTAGGTTTGCTTTGGTTAATTTTATGAAATACTTTTCTTTTTTTTCACACACATATGTATCCTGCAATTTTTGTTTCTTTGACTTCTTTGTTTTTGTTTTAGATTTACTCGTGTCTTTTTAGTTGTATTAAAGATGATAGTACACACACACACACACACACGAAATTACAATACAATTATATTTATATTATATAATTGCAATTTTACATTCTCAAGCTTTCAATTAATTTTTGAAAGGTAAATTCATAAAAATAATTTTTATTTAATTAAATAATGTATTAACTTCCCAATCCCCATTTTCAAATAACATCACATTAGTGACTTTTATGAGTTCAATATGTGAGCTTTTAAGGAACAAATTAAATCCTTAGCAAGAGTAATCATTTTTCTATATGCCTGAAACAAATAAGCAAAATTTAAAATTAAAAACATAATATTATTCACATTAGCAACCACAAAAATAAAATATTTAGTTATAAATCTAAGTAAATACTGAAAAATCTATCGAAAAAGAAAAAAAAAGAATGTCTGATGAATGAATAAATTAAATGGGGAGATACTTCATGACATGAATGAGAGGCTTGATGTTGCGCAAACGTCAGTTCTTGTCAACCTGATCTATAGGTTGAACCTAGTCACAATCAAAATCCCAGAAACTAACTTCATGCATTTCGACGAATGGATTCTAAAGTCTTTATGGAGAGATGAAAGACCCAGAGTAGCCAAAACAATTTTTTATTGATTATGAATGTTCGTGAGACACAGAGCTGATTGTCACTCCTCGTGCCCAATATGTTTAGGCCAGATTCTTGCTGACAGCCTGCCCGTGCCAGGACAACATCAAAGAAGAACATTGTTGGAGGACAACGTCGTCTGACTTTAAGACCTTCTGTGAAGTAACAGTTATCAACACAGTGTAGTATCAGTGACAGAACAGACAAATAGATCAATTAAAGAGGACACGGAGCAAGAAACAAACCCACATAAAAATAAACAATAGATCTTCGATAAACGATGAGAAAAAAATACAATAGAGAAAATATTGTTTTTTAAACAACTGGTACTGAAACACGGTGGCATCCATTTTCAAAATATAATAATAAGGCATGTGGACACAGAGATTACATACTTCATAAAATAAAATTATAGTGGTTCTCAGCCCTAAATGTAAAATTCAAAACCATGAAACTATATAAAGGAAGCACAGAAGAAAATCTAGATGACCTTATGTTTAATGACTTTTTAGATATAACACTAAAGGCACAGTTCATCAACGAGATATAATTAATAAAATATTGTTCATTTAAATTTAAAATGTCCTGTCACAAAAGTTACTGTCAAAACTATTTTTAAATAGATAATGTCAAAACAATTTTTAACAATATTATAATGGTAGAAAATATTGAAAAAGATATAACTGATGATTAGCTGTTATCCAAAATATAAAAATAATACTTAGAAACTCAAAATGTATTTTTAAAGAAATTCCAATGTATCTGATTGAAAACTGGGTCATAAACCTTTCTAGGTACCTGACCAATAAATATAAACAGAGGGTAAATAGGGATTTTAAAAATGCTTCGCACCACATGTAGTTGGAAAAATGGAAATTAAAGCAATAATTTGATACCATTTTGCACCAACTAGAACGGCCAGAAGTCAAAACACTTAAAATTGCCAAATTCGGGGGAGGATGAGGACAAAGAGAAACTCTTGTTCATTGTTGGTGGGAGTAAAAAATGTTACAGCTACTTTGGCAGTTTCCTACAAAACTAAAGGTGCACTAGGAATAATCCAGTCATCACACAACTTGTTGCATTCCCAAAGAACCTAAAAACATTTCCACACAAAACCCTGCACATGCATGTTCATAGCAATTTTATTTATAAAGCTACCAAGTTGCTAAAACTTGGAAGCAACCAAGACACCCTTCAGTAGGTGGATGATTAAATATAATGTTGTACATTCAGACAATGTACTATAATTCAGCACTAAAAAGCACTAAGTTATTAAGCCATGAAAATACATTGGGAAACATAGATGCATTTTACTAAGTGAAAAAAGCCTGCATGAAAGATTGTAAACTGCATGATTCCAACTATGTGATAATCTAAAAATTCCAAAACTGTGGAGAAAGTGGAAGGGTCTGTGGTTGACAGAGGTTTTCAAAGCAGTAAATACTGTGTGGGATACTATAGCACAGTATTGTGAACTACAGGTGCTTTGTTGTGCAGCAGATCTCTAGAAATATTCATCCTGCATACCTGAAGCATTAAAAACACTGATCACTGAAGGTGATAAAACAAATGGCACAACCTTCTTTAAAGAAGTGTATTTAAGCATAATATTCCATCATTACAGTTTGGTGAAGACTGATACCACATGCAAGCGTTATGGAACATGTTATGGAGATTCCTCAAGCAACTACAGACAGATGTACCATGAAATCCAGCAACTTCACTGTAGGGCATATGATGAAAGGAATGGAAATTATCATGTTGAAGGGACACCTGCACTCCCATGTTTATCACATTTGTACTCACATCAGTTTAGAGCTGTGTCCAACCTAATTGTTCATTGACAGATGACTGGATAAGAAAAATGTTTATATATACACAATGGAAAAATTTTCTGCCGTAAAGAAGAATGAAATATTGCTGTTCACAGCAACATGGATGAGACTGGAGAATATTACATTAAGCGACATACAGCAGGCACAGAGAGAAACCCCACATGTCCTCACTCATAAGTGTGGGCTAAAAAATAAACAAATAAAAAGAAAGAAGATAAAACAATCACAATCATACACTGGATGCTCAGAAGGAGAGAACAGAGCTGAGGTACCAGAGGTGAGAAAGGGGAAGTGGGAGAGAAGTAAGGGAAGAATTAGTAAAAGACCACAGAAAATGATAACATTGCATAGGGCTGAATATACTAATTATCCTGAATTGAGCATCACATTTTATCCGAAGGTGTTGATATTCAACTCTGTACCCACAGATACATACTATAGACTCTATTACAATAAAAAATTAAAATTAAAATAAATTTAACAAAACCTGATGTCACAGAGTTAGCACAGGTAATATCCTGTTTTTACTTTCAGGTTTTATTTATTTTTTTTTATTTTTGTGACTGGCCTATATGGAGATCTGATCACGTGACTTTGCTGTTTTAAGGTTGTGCTCTAAGCAACTGAGATAACAGGTCAGCCTAAAAAAATTTGCTTCTTTTAAGCAACATTCGAAGATTCAAATTTTTAATATATATATGCAAAGATCTCTCAGATATGTTACACAAACTCACGAAAATAAATCCAATCACAGTCAAGATAAAACCAGTGATAAAAAATTATAAAACTGTGTTTAAACATTAAATTACATGATTTGCACTTTGGTACACACATATTTTCTGATATAAGAGAGTTAACATATCTTTAACTTAACATTATACAGACTTAAATTTTCAACATACATTTACAAAGACCTCAATAGATAAATTACAGGTATTCACTAAAATAATCGTGCCTCTAGTAAGCCTATAAACTCAAAGGCAATAATACTGCTTGGATAAGATTGACATTTTTCAATTACATAGGAAGAAGTGTAAACAGCAATTTTTAATTATGTACTGTTGGAAAATGAATGTTTTTAAAAGAGAAAACAAAATAAGGCAAACATTATTGCAGAGTTCAATATTTCAGAGTTTCACATCTTCCACATTTGGTCTAGAAGATCAATATATTAGCAACCAGTTTTTCAACATCTATCTTTTAAAATGTTCAAACTGATATAAATTTATTTTGCATTGCAAAGAGTCAAAAGCATCTTAGGACAATTGTGACAATAAATAAATAAATATACCTGGTGCACATCGCAGGCCCGTCTGCAGTGACAACACATAGAAAAGTGGGCACTGTTTATAACAGCCTCTAATGATTCTTTGCATTTCTGTGGTATCGGTTGTAATGTCTCCTTTTTCATTTCTGGTTTCTGTTATATGGGTCTTCTCTCCTCCTGTGTTTGTTAAACTAGGTAATGATTTGTCTATTTTATTTATCTTCTCGAAAAACCAACTTTTTCTTTTGTTGATCTTTTCTATTGTTTATTGGGTCTCTGATTCATTTAGTTCTGCTCTGATCTTAATTTTTTCTTTCCATCTTCTTCCTTTAGGCTTAGATTGTTGTTGTGATTCAAGTTCTTTGATTCATAGTGTAAGGTCATTTATTTGAAGTCCTTACATTCTTTTTATATAAGCATTAATTGCAAGATATTTGCCTCTTAGTACTGCTCTTGCAGTATCCTACAGGTTTTGCTATGATGTACCTTTATTTTCTTTAGCCTCTGGAAATGTTTTGACTGCCTGTTCATTTTCTTCTTGGACCCAGAGGTCATTCAGGAGCCTATATTTACTTTCCATGTATTTGTAAAGCTTCCAGAGTTTTCCTTGTTCTTTATTTCCAGTTTTAGTCCGTTATGGACTGAAAAGATAGTTGGAATGATTTCAACTTTTAAAAATTTGCTGAGACTAGTTCTGTGACCTAATATGTGGTCTCTCCTGGAGAATGTACCATGAGCTGGTGAGAAGAAAGTGTGTTGTATAGAGGCAGGATACAAAATAAATGCCCCAAATCAGTAGCATTCACATATTAAATAATGAATTAACAGAAAGAGAAATAGAGTAAGCCCATTTACAATTTTCACAAAAAAATAAGATACCTAGGGAACAATTTAACCAAGGAAGTGAAAGACTACTCCAATGAGAACTACCAAACACTTCAGAAAGAAATTTAAGAAGTCACAAAAAGATCGAGAGATATTCCATGCTCTTGGATTGAAAGAATTAACATTGTGAAAGTGTTTATACTAACCAAAGTGTTCTACAGATTCAATGCAATCCCCATCAAAATACAAATGATATTCTTCACAGAAATGGGAAAAAACGATCTTACTTTTCATATGGAAAAACAAAAGACCCCAAAAAACCAAAGTCACTCTGAGCAAAATATAAAGGCAGAGGCATAACACTACCTGACTTCAAATTATACTTCAAAGCTATTATAATGAAAACAGCTTGGTACTGGTATAAAAATAGACATTCAGACCAGTGTGTTAGAATTGAGAACCAGAAATCACTCCTCAGACTTATAGCCATCTGATATTAGACAAAGGCAACAAAGAACTACATTTGGGAAAGGACTGCCTCTTCGACAAGTATTGCTGTGGCAACTGGATATCCATGTGCGGAAGAATGAAACTAGATATGCGTCTCTCACCATACACTAACACCAACTCAAAATGGATTAAAGACTAAAGCATAAGACCTGAAACTGTAAAATTACTAAGGGTAAATATAAGTGACAAACTTCAGCTGTTAGGTCAGGGCACAGGCTTTATGAACGTGAGCCTGTAAGCACAAGCATCAGAAGAAAAAAAAAATAAACAAATGGGACAATATGAAACTAAAAAGTTTCTGAACAGCAAAGGAAACAATCAACAGCATGAAAAGGCAACCTACAGATTGGGAGAAAATTTTTGCTAAATATGCCTCCAACAAGGGGTTAATATCCAGAATATACATAGAACTCAAGCAATTATACAGAAAAAAGCAAATAATCCATGTAAAAAATGGGCAAAGGAAGTGAACAGAGAGTTTTCAAAGGAAGACATACACATGGCCAGCAGATATATGAAAAAAATGCTCAACATCTCTAGTCATCTGGGAAATGCAAATTAAAACTACATTGAGATACCACCTTACCCCAGTTAGACTGGCTATAATCAAAAAGATGGTGAATAACAAATGCTGGCAAAGATGGGATCAGAAGGGAACACTATTTAACTTTTGGTTGGACTGTAAATTAATACAAATACTATGGAAAGGAGTATAGAGGTTTCTTAAACAACTACACATAGAACTACCATATGATCCAGCAATCCCCCATCTCGGTATATGCCCAGAGTAATGGAAATCATCATGCCAAGTGATACCTGCAATCCCATGGTCACTGCAGCTCTGTTTACAATAGACAAGACATGGAACCCACCTACATGTCTATCGATGGATGATTGGATAAGGAAACAGTTATATATATATATATATATGCCATGATATATTACACTACCATAAAAAGAATGAAATACTCCCATTTTCAAGAAAATTAATGAGCCTGGTGAAACTTATGTTGAGTGAAATAAGCAAAGCACAGAGGGATAAATGCCTCATGTGCTCACTCGTATGTGTGAGCTGAGAGAGAAAGGAAGGATGGAAAGACAGACCATGGTAGTGCCTCGGTCTTACAAATGGAGAGAACATTCCTAGGGTTACAAAGAAGAGAGGCTGGGAAAGGTGGACGGGGAGTGTGGTTGGGTACAAGTGTGTGGAGGACAAGGGGTTCAAAATTAATTTCTGGCAATGGTTATGTCCCCAGCATGAATCTGGCCCTCACATTGTGGGCACATGGGATGACAATTAGCATCGTAATTATATATATATATATATATATATATATATAAGAGTTATTTCACTGGATCAATTATAAATACACAGATGACATGTTTCCATGTCTGTGATTTCTTAGGAATCATGACACAGCAACCTCACATCCTAACAACTTAGCACTTTTAGGACATTGTATCAGTGTTCTTCAACATCAGCCCTGTTGATGTTTGGGACTAAGTAAATTCCTGCAGTGGGTGCTGTCCTGAGCATTGCAGGATGATTGACATCTTCAATGGTCTTTTTACCATAGATATCACTGGGACACCCACCCCCCCAATTGTGACAGTGAGTTGTCTTCAGGCATCACCAAATGCCTTGTGAAAATATAGCTGTGTAAATACTTGACCCCACCCAATGTCAGCATATACAGCATTAGTCAGATCAATCAAAAGGAAAGGCATTGATGAACCAAGATAGGGGAGGATTCATTAGAATGAGAGTTGGAGGAGATCCATCTGAGGACGGAGGGAAGATTAGAGAGTCAACAGGAGAATGATCAATGCACTAAATGTCTATAAACTTGACAACTTACACTATGTGGTCACCTGTATTACAATCAAAGACCTTACTAAGAAATATCATTCTACATCCTGTCCTGAGAGAGACAGGTAAAGTCAGGAAGTCCTGGATCCCAAAGGGGAAAAAAAAGTGATGTGGAAAGTGATGAAACTGAACTGCGTTTACTGTGTTGGGAGGCTTTTGGGGGGCAGGTCCTGGTGGGAAACCACAGCTTCTGAGGGAAACCCCGCCATGCCTTCCACTGCAGCTGCCCTGCGGTTGACCTGCTGGGTGAGTCCACAGTGCTCCGTGGAGGTCCCCTGCACTCCTGCAGGGGGATTTGTGTGTGGACGCACACTGCCTCTGCTTCTCTTGCACAGTACCACACAGCCATGTCCTCGGCAGTCATGGAGCTGACTGCAGGAAAAACTGGTTTTTAGACACATCTCTGGAGTTGAAGACTCAATTCTTGATGGACAGGCTGCAGTGTCATTGCTCATAATGACAAATGTACCACATCCACTACAGCTCCTACCCAAGGGCTGATAGGATCAGTTCAAAGCAGAAACCACTGGTTGTGATAAAGAATCTGGAGATAGCACAGGTAAGGGAGAGCCTCTCCAAGGGCTTCACCACTGTTGAGCCCAACTCCTGAACCTGCACCTGAAGGAAGACACTTGGGAATAGAGAGAATCAGTCTCTTTCAGTCATGTACACTCACAGCCATCCCCAGAGACCCATGTCTGACAACTGAGACATTCTTTGGGGAGCTGTCACCAGGCAATGAGGAAGATCCAATAATTTCATCTACTTTATTTATTGATTTGTTTGGAATATTCATGAGATACAAAGCTGATTGCCCCCCCCCTGCCCATGATGTGGGGGCCAGATTAATATTAGGTACATACTCATTACCAGAAATTGCTTTTGTACCCTTTGTCATCTTCTTTTAGACCTCAATCTTTTTTTTTTCAACAAAGACTTCTGTTCTGTCTGAGGAGAACGCAGTTAGCTTCCACAGACCAACAGTAGATTTTACCATAGGGACTGAAAAGAGATTTTTAAGTGCAGAATCCTGTGTCTCATAAGTGGAGAGGCACTAAAATCACAGGAAAGCCTGATCAGTGTAGAATCTGATGTGCACCTGCAAGGGACGGTGGTCGGATGTAAAATCCACTGGATTTAACTGGTCTCTGGACCTGGTTCAGCCTTTTCTTGCTTCTAATCTGAGTTTCAAAGAGTATCTTTAAAGGAAAACTCCACTGAGGGCTCTGCCCTGAGCCTGTCTGGTAAATACTCACAAGGTCCTCTGAAGTTCTTCAGGACTCTGATTTTGGTGACCACACCAGTCACTCTGATTTCATAAGTGACACTCTGACTAGTGTGCATGTGAGAATATGTCCTCCTGCTACAATGAGAGCTCTAGTTCAGAGATGTCAGTGGTAAACCCAGAGGCATGAATCTAGAGGGGATTTCTGGGAAACTCTTTGATGAAGAGGAAGCCCAAGAGCACAAACATAAACCAGCACTTAACCTCCACCTGCACCTGCTCCAGGGCTGGTGCTTGCTCAGTGTGTCCTGCGCGCCCCCTGGTGGTCCGGCACACCCCTGCATGGAGGTTTGTGTCTGGGCACAGACTGACTTGCCCTCACTGTGTCTCTTGCACAGTAATACACGGCTGTGTCCTCGGACTTCAGGCTGTCCATTTGCAGATAAACAGTGCTTTTGGAATCTTCTCTTGAGATGGTGAATCTGCCTGTCACCGATGCAGCATAGGCTGTGCTGTAACTATTAGCTTTGTTTCTAATGAGACCGACCCACTCCAGCCCCTTTCCTGGAGCCTGGCGGACCCAGTGCATGTAGTAGTCACTGAAGGTGAATCCAGATCCTACACAGGAGAGTCTCAGAGACCCTCCAGGCTGGACCAAGCCTCCTCCAGACTCCACCAGCTGCACCTCACACTGGACACCTGAAAACACAGAGACATCCTGGTCAGAAAATGACACTCAAATCCACTTGTTTTCTCATGCATATCCACTGGCATTTTCAATGTTTCTTGGTCTCCATAAATCACCTTTTACAAGTGCAATAAGGAAAACCCATCTCATCCCAATGTCCATGGTGGGTCGTCTGTGTTCAGTCCCGATCACCTAGTTGGAGCACCTGGGAATCTGAGGCTGGGGATCGTCTCCCAGAGCTGCAGGGTCAGGGCTGGGCTGGTTTTCATCAGCAAAGGGAGGCCCTATTTGCATGTTCTCCTGCTATATAGCTAGACCTGGGGTGGGACTCCTATACAGGGGACACTTCCCAGAGCAGGGGACACTGTCCATAAATAGTTTTGTGGTGATTGAGGAAGTGCGTTTTTTTAATGGTGTGATTGTGCTGTGATATACTCTTAACACTCAACACCCTGATTCATTTTTACACAAGCACAGTAATCATGTGTGTGTATCAATGTTCCTTCCATTTTACAGATTAAGAACAAACCCAGAACTGTAGGTGACATGTGCAGTGTCTGAATGAATTATCAGTGCCATCCCAGTGTCTGGGGCTGTGCTTCTCACACCGGATCACATTCCTCCCTGAACACACTCCGGGACAGAGTTGGACCTTCCTAGTGAGGTTTGCAGGACCTTTTTTCTATAATGAGAACATGTGTGATGTATTTCATTCTACATTTTACCTAAAAACACGAATAGAGCTAGAATCCATTCAGATGAGTTTTAAGAGTCTCTGTCACTTCACACATTTTCATCTGTCTTTCTATCACTCCTTCCCTACCCAAGTATCTGTTTAATTGCAATAACTTTACCGAGGTATAATTGACATTTATCAAACTTCACAAAAAGTGTGCAAATAGCAAGCATTGTTATCAATATAATGAACAAATCAATTACTCTCAATATTTATTCTTCAGTAATTTCTTTTTTTTTTATTCTTCCCTTCCTCTACTTTACCACCAGGTAACTACTGAAATTTCTTTTTTTACTTTCTATTAGTTTTAATTTTCTTGAAATCATAAAAATTGAATGACATACTATGTACTTTATCTTCTTTGCTTTTTCTACTTGAGGTACATACCTGTGAATTTAACCATCTTGTGTGTATCAACTATTTATTGGTTGTAATGATGGGCAGTGTTCAAATTAATGAATTTAAAACAGTTTGTCTATTAAGCTGCTGATTAATATTTGGATATTTTCTAGTTTCTTGGTCCTACAAATACAGCTGCTGCTCAGCATGGAGAGGTGGGCAGCCGAGTACCTGTGTGTGTTTCTTATCATAACAACAACATCAAACACAACCTGGAGAAAGTGAGATTTAGGAAACCTTATTCAGTTTTTCCAATAACTGAGTTTATAATACAAGCAAGGCCCCTGTAACCTGGAGAGCGACAAGAACTTTCAGGGAGAGCAAGGTCAGCACATCAGCTGATCTGGGGCGGAGGCTGCTGGACGACACATCAACTAGCACCAGATGAAACTAGAAACATGCGCGGGGTCTGTTGCAGCTGAGTGTGGTGAACGAGTTACAGTGTGAAATGCTCAGGAGCCACAGTCCCGACAGGAAACTTGTCCTTCTGAATCCCTTTCATCTAAGGTGGGGGCAGCCACAAAAAGCTCCTTTTCCCCAAGGTTTAGGCAGAAGCACTCTGGAAACAGAGCAAACCCACATTAGGAGATGAAAAAGGTATACTTAGGACAAATTGCTGCTTGTCAAGAGTGGATTTTGGCAGCAGTGATCAGCTCACCCCCCTGTGGATGGATGGCGGGTGTCCTCACAGGAAGAGGGCCAGGTGTCAGGTGGGTGGGATGTCAATCACCATGACCACAGGCACTCAGGGGAGGGGCTGGGCCAGCCTTGCTGGGAGGAGCTCTGGTCACTTGCATGGTCTGAGCTGAGGGAAGCCCTGAGATGCACACAGGGTTCTAGAAATAGTGGAGAAGAATCGGTTAAGTTATTTATAATAAAACTCTTATTCCTTGAACTTCTCACCCAGCAGAGGAATGGCTTTCATTTAGAATTCAAACTGTTAACTAATGGAGGAAATTCTAGCACAAGTAATTACATTAATTACTGAGAGATTATTTCTGGAAAGGCAGAGTTCCCAGCGAGGACTAAAGTTTCAGAGTTTGTGGACCCCGAGGCATGAGGACAGGTCCGATTGCATTTGACATCTCTGGATGCTAATTGTCGCACTAGGAGCAGTGCGTAGAATTGTGTGTGTAGACCGTGGGTTGTAACAAGCTAACGGGAGGATGCAACTTGCAAAGACCTGGAGGCCTCCAGGACATTCCACATGTTCAGTTTGTGATGAATAACGCGAGACACGTGGGTGGTGGTGGGATTTCTCAAGAAGTGTCTCCTGTGCCAGCTGCTAAGAAAACCAGTCGGGAGGTGTCCAGGTGTGAGGCAGTCGAGGTGGTAGAAACCCTTTAGGTCGCTCTGAGCCACACGGGCTGTGTGATCCTGGTGTCTCACCCAACATCCTTTTTATCTTCCAAAGACTTTGGGCTGTGAGGAGCTCACACACAGGTCAGGGTTTTACTCTGTGAGGAGGAGACGAACAGGAAGACATGCGCTGAGAACACAGTGAACCATTTCCAGGTTCTTATTAGTTACACAGACAGGAGTGTCTCTTGTCAATTTGATGATTGCAATTTTTGTGGTTAGAGCATTAAGAGGACAGCCAAGTTAAATGATAACTTCAGAGGACAAAAGTATAAAGAAATGGCAGAAATCATTGTTTCTAGACTTGTGTGCTGCACTCAATACTCTTCAATTATTTCTCTATCTGTATTCAAATTTAAAATAAGAACACTTGCATCGTTTCTGCTAATTGTTACTTGTTATTTCCCCATATATGATTTCAGCTGTGATTGCTCCCTTTTTCCTAATGTAGGAATTTCCATTAATAACTCTTATTTTACCTGAATATTTGGGCTCTGTTCCCTGGGGACATTGGAGATTTGTTGGTGCCCAGGCCATCCAGCCTACTTGCTGGTCACTCTGTGACCTCAGCCACACAGGAGTTTGTCCATGACAGAGCTGGACCCCTGGCAGGACCATCTAGACATTCTCTACCATCAGGCATGTGGGTTGTGAGAGGAGCCCAGTGGGCAGCAGATGGCTGTGTTCCCACATGACCCATCCTGCCCTGCAGTGGTGCCTGCGTGGCCTGGAATCATGTGTGTGTGTGACCCAGGGGCTCATCGGGACATCTGAGGCAGCTCAGGTCCCCTGAGTGTAACTTGCCATGGGGTGTCCACAGACAGATGGACACATGAGACAGATGTTAGGAGGTGAGGTGGGTTTGTGCTCTGATGGTCAGGCTTTGCTGAGTCTCCATCCTGCTCCTGCCTCAGAGCTGGGAAGAGTGACCTTGGCTTAGACTCCATGGACCTCAGTGTCTAGGACAGATTATTTTGAATTTAGGGTCTGGAGTCTGTGCTGGGTGGGTCCTGAGTGCCTCCTGCAGCCCATCTCTCGCCCTGCAGGGGAGTTTTATGTCTGGGCTCAAGGTGTGTTCTCCCAGCGTCTCTAGCTCAGTATTAAATGGCTGTACCTGGGATTCAAGAAGCTCCTTCAATAACACCATATGATTTTAACATAATCACTTGATAGTGAATTTGACTTTCTAAACCCAGTCAACTCTGAAAGAAGACCTTAGACAAGATTTTATAAAAACACCAGGCAGCCCCTTCACTGAAGTGGACACAGAAGATACACACAGTGATTCCAGAAACTGGTGGTCCTGGGGAGGGTCTTTTACCTCCTTCAAGCTCTTCTCATAAAAGTTCACATCATAGAATATCTGTAAGTATAGAAACATGAGGCCCAACATCCAGCCCATGTGCACTCTTGCAAACACAGTCTCACATGCTGCGGATAGTTATCTTCATAATGGGTGGAACACCTGTCCTTTCTTCCTGTACCTAGCACATGGGTAGTGCTCCCCACAATGACTCTGGCCCTGGGTGCGTGTCTTGCTTTGTCAAACAGAACCAAAGCAACAGGACTCAAGTGGAGACTTGGGAAGGGCCTACACAGTTGGTTTGCCTGTTTCCCCAGTGCCCGGAACCCCTGCAGATGCCCATGAGAAGGTTCCAGGCTCACTGAGCAGAGGATCACACACAAGGAGCCAAGCCCAGTCAGTGCACCATCAATTAACACCCTCGATGTGTGGAAAGGGTTCACCAGACCCACACGCCTGTAGTCCCCTGACTCAAGAACACAGTCAGGACCCGAGGACAAAGCCACAGAGGGGGTTCAATGGTTCATCTCCCCAGGAGGAGGAGCAGAAGCAGGAGTTGACCTAGAAACAGGGGACATGGAAAAGTGGGCTTGGGGGCCAGGGCCCCTGTGGGCCAGTGTCTGCGATGGGAATCTGCCCCTACATCTTTCTGTTGGAGACGTCTCTCGTGGGGATCGTGTCCATGTCTTTTCTGCACAGACGGGCTCACAGGCTGCTGAATTGTGTTTGTGGTTCTCAAGTCTCAGGCAGGAAAGAACGTCACTTAACAACAGCAGTTTAGGAGACACATCAGCTTCCTGGCCCAGTTACAGTAACTCTAGGCTTCCGACTTCAGCTCGGTGCTTGCATGGGATGGGTGTCCCCGTGAGTCTCACCCTGGAGTTATCACAGGCTGACGCTGCCTGAGAGAGCGGCGCTGAGGTTCTTTAATAGTTGCAGCTCTCAGAGTCTTCTAATCACCCACTGTTTACAATTGTTTCTCGCGTGTTGTCTTTGGGCTCCCCTAAGCTCTCCTACTCAGAATCTGAGCATTGGCAACTTTCAGATTTAATCCACTCTTACTTTTCTGGTCTAGGGGTAAAGAGTGGGGTATGAGAATGTTACATATGTTTATGAAATTGATTACTAATGTCCTCATGTCTCCACGATGTTCCTTTCACAAGGGCCCTTCCTGTCACGACTCATTTTCCTCCGCCCTCTACTCAAGTTGCTAAAGCATCTTCCTCTGTTCCTTGAATCTCACCTCCTCTGAGTGTTTTCAACTCTTTAGGTGACACAGAATCACTGCATATGGATCTAGAGTGGGAATAAGTCTCTTCTCTCTCTCACAGTAAGGTTTGAAAATGTTACCGGGAAGGAGAATCTTCCTGGTGAAGGCTGTGGCTGCACATCTCAGGGATTAGTCCTGCACGTGACAGATGCACGAGGGGACCTATCTCAGTCCTCAACCTGGGAACCTGGAGATTCCTGGATGGAAAGGCCACAGTGATGTGTGGTGTGCAAATCCCAGGAGCTCTCACCCTCACATACTCCACAACTGTCCCCATCCATTTATAGAAATTTTATGGAAATCTTTTTACCAGATTGGACCTGTGGCAGCTTCAGATTTAGGCTAAAAGGTCTCACCTGTCATTCTGGATGTACCTGTCTCTCCAGTTTTTAGGGCACCAGTTTTATCTGCAATTTCAGTGCTATGATGGGCCCATGACCAGCACTGATGTTCAGTTTGTCTAGATTGCTCTTGTTCTTAGAATAAGGGTAACAATTTCCAAGCTTTCTGAATGTTTGAGAAGAAACCAGAAGCACCTTTAGAGGTTGACTTTGACCAGCTACTCGGAGGAGTATTCTGATTTCACCAAGTGTAAGTGACACCTGGGCAGACATAATTAGATATGGAACAAACCAAAAGATGGGAAGACGCGCATGCACAACAAATGGACTTTTCACTTTTACTTCCCAGCCACGGAGTTAAGCTTCATTTCCCAGGGGCCCTGCAGCTGGAGTTGGAAATGTGAGGTGAAGTTCTGGATGACGGACAGAGGGAGGAGTTGTGATGATAGTCATTCCACTGTCCCACCATCTGGCCCTGTTATCAAGGTCACGTCTAGGGGAAGTATTGTGATCATGCAGGATCCTCGGTCCAGTTCTCATCATTAACGATTTCTGCATTTCCTAGTGAGACATGAGGACATGAATTCACAGTGGTCACGGTGTGTCTTCAGGAACGGGTCAATGAAAACCAGGTCACATGCCCTCCACAAGAAAAACAACACACAATCTAGATAAAAATGTCAAAATCTACATTTGAAGACTCTTGAATTTGGCAAAAGGCACACAAGGGAAGGGGCACATGTGTGAGAAGCCCTGAGCCTCAGGAGAGGCCGTCACTGTCTGAAGTTCTAGTGGAGGCTGCTGTCATCTCCACCAAGCACATACTCATGACTCACCAGACAGAATCCTAGTGAACAACCTGCTTCTGGATGAAAGGCCTCGGGACACAGAAAGTAAAAACTTTGACAGACATCTAGATTCTGTGAACTTTGGATGAATTAACCAAGACATGGACAGATCTATCAAGGGTGGAACTGTTAACATCAAGGTACTTAAGTATAACCTCTGACAGGTCATGAGCTGGTCACTAATTATGCTTATTCTCAGGTAACCACACTAAATAAGAAAATATAGAAGATGCAGTACAAGAACATAAAAATAATAAAAAATAAAATGTAAGAAATGAGCAAAAACTTCATAAGCAAAACAAGTTTTTCCAATATTTTAACCATACATATTTCCATATTTTGAATATTTATGATTATTAGCATATTCATCATTCCAAATCATAATCTCTGCCCATGTCCACAAGCTGACCTGTTACTTCCAACCACCCTCCCTCCTGACCCCCATCGTGAGTATCCATAGCCCTGTTCTGTCCTTGAGAAAGTTCAACATAGTGTTGTGGCATTGAATTATTCCGTCTTTCTCTCTCTCTTTCTTTCTCCCTTCCTTCCTTCCTTCCTTCCTTCCTTCCTTCCTTCCTTCCTTCCTTCCTTCCTTCCTTCCTTCCTTCCTTCCTTCCTTCCTTCCTTCCCTCCCTCCCTCCCTCCCTCCCTCCCTCCCTCCCTCCTTCCTTCCTTCCTTCCTTCCTTCCTTCCTTCCTTCCTTCCTTCCTTCCTAGCACACAGTTATGAGTGAGAATGTGCTATTACTGTTACTTTCTCTGGCTTTATTTACTTAACATAATTTTCTCCAGGTTCATCCATGTTGCTGCAAATGGAAAAATTTCCTTATTTTTAATGGCTGAGTAGTATTCCATTGTGCACATATACCACACTTTCCTTATCCAGTCATTTGTCAATGGAAATTTACGTTGACACCACCTCTAGGCTATTGTAAATAGAGCTGTGATGAGCATGGGAGTGCAGGTGTCCCTTGGACACGATGACTTCCCTTCCTCTGGATATACACCCAGCAGTGGGTTGCTGGATCATATGGTAGTGACATCAGTAGTTCTCTGAGGCATCCTCATACTGTTTTCCATAATGGCTGTGCTAACTTACAGTCCCAACCACAGTTTAGGAGAATTCGCCTTTCCCTGCGTCCTCACCTCACCCGTGTTTGCTGTTCTCGGTCTTGTTAACAATGGCCAGAATGACTTGGGTGGGATTATATCTCGATGTGGTTTTGATTTGCATTTCTCAGATGACTAGTGATGCTGAATATTTTTTCATGTACCTGTTGGCCATTTGTATACCTTCCTTTGAAAAATATTTATTAATTTCATTTGCTAATTTTTTAATAAGATGATGATGATGATGACGACGATTATTATTTTATTTATTTATTTCTTTATTTTAATGTATAGCTGTTTATTTGTATATTCTGGATATTATTGCCGTATTGGGTGTATCATTTACAAATATTTTATCCCATTCAAGAGGTTGTCTTTTCACTCTTTGGATTATTTCCTTTGCTGTACAGAAGTTGTGATATAATACCATTTCTTTAAGTTTTCTTTTGTTGCTTCTGCTTTTGGGGTAGGATTCATAAAGTCTTTGACCTGTCCTATTACCTGGACTGTTTCCCCTGTATTTTCCTTTAATAATTTTATGGTTTCAGGTTTTATAATTAAGATTAATCCGTTTTGTATTGGTATTGGTATATGGTGAGAGGTACAGGTCCAATTTCATTTTACTGCATTTGGAAATGTCCATTCTTCCCCCCAAAATCTACAGATTCAATATAATTCCCATCAAAGTATCAATGGGATTCTTCACAGAAATACAGAAAGCAACCGAAACGTTCATATGGAATAACAAACGACACCAGATATCCAAAGCAATCCTAAGAAGAAAAAAAAAAAAAAACATAAAGCTGGAGGCATAACACTATCTGATTTCAAATTATAATGCAAAGCTATTGCAACCACAATGGTGTTGTACTGGCATAAATAGAGACACTCAGATCAGTGGAACAGAAGAGAAAACCCGGGAATCAACCACATACTTACAGCCAACTGATCTTTGACAAATGCAGCCAGAACGTACATTGGGGAAAAGACTGACTCTTCAGTAGATCGTGCTGGAAAACTGGACACTCACTGTGTCTCCTGCACAGTCGTTCATGGCTGTGTCCTCAGTGGTCACGGAGCTCAGCTGCAATGAGAACTGGTTCTCGGCCCCTCAGCAGTGATGGAGATGTGGCCCTGAGTCAAGGGGCCATAGTTTGTCCTCCATGATGATCCGCTGTAGTGACCATATCCAAGCCATTGACGCCCCTTCCCCAGAGGCTGGCAGATCCAGCTCCAACCACAACCCCTGGAGACGGAGTAACCAGAGACGGTGCAGGTGAGGGAGAGGGTCTGCGATGGCTTCGCCAGTCCTGGGTGTGACTCCTGTGGCTGCACCTAGGACAGGACACCTGGAAAAAGAGGGAAAATCCTCGTGAGTGTCACACAGCACACTCCTCCTATCACATTTCTGAAACCCTTGATGCTCACACGGGGAAGCTGTCAGCAGACAAAGGAAAAAGGGTAAAATGTTCATCTTCTTGGGAGACAGAACAATGTCTTTCACAGAGAAACTACACAGGATGATGAGAGATTGAGGGAGAAATCTGACAATCCCCAGCATTGTCACCCTGATATAAGCAGAGCTTGGGGGAAGTTCGCATGTGCCAGGAGCCCTCAACACCCAAGAATGAGGAAGTGCAGTGACCCTGTGCATCCAAGCCGCTTCCCAGAGCTGGGCTCAGGCACCAGAGGATGCACACTGTCCTCATCTAAATCTTCTGCATGCTCCTGAGCATGCGGCTGTCATCCCTGAGCATGCAGCTGTCATCTCTGAGCATGCAGCTGTCTTCCCTGAGCATGCAGCTGTCATCCCTGAGCATGCAGGTCTGTCATGCCTGTGTATGCAGCTGTCATCCCTGAGCTTGCAGCTGTCATCCCTGAGCATGCGGCTGTCATCCCTGAGTATGCAGCTGTCATCCCTGAGTATGCAGCTGTCATCCCTGAGCATGCAGCTGTCATCCCTGAGCATGCAGCTGTCATCCCTGAGCATGCAGCTGTAATCCCTGAGCATGCAGCTGTCATTCCTGATCATGCAGCTGTCAACCCTGAGCATGCAGGCTGTCTTCCCTGAGCATGCAGGGCTGTCATCCCTGTGTATGCAAGCTGTCATCCCTGAGCATGCAGGGCTGTCATCACTGAGCATGCAGGCTGTCATCCCTGTGCATGCAGGCTGTCTTCCCTGAGCATGCAGGCTGTCATCCCTGAGCATGCAGCTGTCATCCCTGAGCATGCAGGCTCTCATCCCTGTGCATGCCGGCTGTCTTCCCTGAGCATGCAGGCTGTCATCCCTGAGCATGCAGGCTGTCATCCCTGAGCATGCAGCTGTCATCCCTGAGTATGCAGCTATCATCACAACCTTGACACAGGGACACAGATCAGATAAACACGTGGCTTGCTGGATGCAGAGGACAGAAGAGTGGGAGGGGCTAAGTAATGCTTGTGCCGAAGTGCATGGGCTGGAGACATCCCACTGCTCTTGTATCCACCTGAGGACACTCCATCATAAAGTGCCCGGTAGTCGCTCTTCTCTGGGAGGGAGGCTTGGGGAAAATTGAAGTGTGTCCCCCCTTTTTTGACAACAGGGTTCTCAGCCTTTGAGACCTTGTCCACCTCTGACCTGTTGAGGCAGCCCTGATCTCCCCCTCCCCATCAACCCCCACCATTTTATTCTTTTCTCATATCTTTTCCATTTTATAATTTCTCTTTCTGCACCTCCATGGTAGATTTGAATAACAATACCATTCTTGCTCACAACGATTTATATATTGTGATTTATTTCCTTTGCTTTATCATCCTTTAATAGGAAAAAGAAATAGTTTAAGGTTAAAACAGTCATTTTCAGTCATACTCAGTGTCCTGCCATGCTTTCAGCAGGTGTAAGTTCACCTTTCCCAGCACGCTACAAACACACACTCACACACACACAGTCTTTGAAGCACAGATCAGTCATGATCCCTGTGCACACCTCTCAGGATGCAGCCTGGACCCTTGACTGTGCTCTGCACCCATATTCATTCTCAGAGTCTGTTTTGTGAATCCCCTTTAGCTGCACCTGCAGATCCGGAGGTGAGCCAGGTCTCCACACAGGTGCAGCAGTTTCCTCCCACCTGCTCCCCTCCCTGCTGCTCCCTCTTTTCTGTTCTTCCTGGGTGTTTCTCTTCCTGTCTTTATTCCATAAAGGCAGACTTTTCACTGTTATTGCTGCTTGAATGCAGCAGAGATGGAGCATTCCAGAGATTCTCACACCATCAGAAGATAGCTGGGGAGGAAAGGGGGCCACCTGGTTTTTATCATGTATTGGTGTCATGTGGGCAGAACTGAAGCATCTCTGACCACAGGGACTTCAGCCATCATGGTTCTGTCCAGAAAATGATTTATATCGAGATCTTACACCCATCAACAAAAGGATTAAAATCTCAATTAAAAATGGGCAACTGATAGAATCCACATTTCTTGAAATAAGGCAAATAGCTGAAGAGCAAATTAAGAGATCATCAACGTCATTAGTTATCAGGAAAAT
Organism: Cynocephalus volans; assembly: GCF_027409185.1. Classification (NCBI taxonomy): domain Eukaryota; kingdom Metazoa; phylum Chordata; class Mammalia; order Dermoptera; family Cynocephalidae; genus Cynocephalus; species Cynocephalus volans. The sequence goes on from NC_084462.1 coordinate 185,813,328, forward strand.
GCAAATATAAACACTTGGGTTTACTTCAGAGTCACGAAGATGGCTGTATGTTTTTAAAGGAAACATTGTCCTCATGGATGTGTATACACTGGAAAGCTTCCATAGTGTTGGGGTTTAGGGAAAAAGCTCAAGTGCTGTGGTAATGATTTGGGCAGTTAGATAAAACGTTGAATGCAGGACAACCCTATGACCCAGTAACTCCACCCCTAGGTATTTGCCCAGCAGAGCTGAAAAGAGGTGTCCAAACCCAAATGTGCACAAATCTTCACAGCAGCTCTATTCATGGTGCCAAAAAGTGGACAACTCAAATGTTCGTTGACTGATGAATTGATAAACAATTGTGGCAGATTGATACAATTGGAAACTATTCACCTACCAAAAATGAAGTTATTTACACATGCCACAAAATGAATGAACTTTGGAAATATTACACCACACAACAGAAGCAGACACAAAAGGCCACATGTTACATAATCCCATTCATACAACACATCGAGAACAGGCGTGTCCATAGATACAGAAAACACATTAGCTGTCCTCAGGGGCTTGGAGAGGGTGGGATGAGCAGTGACTGCTTGTAGGGGGTGAGGTTTCCTTTCAGGTGATGAAAATGTTCTGTAACTACACAGTGGTGACAGCTGACAAACCTTGTGAAAATATGAAGTGCCACTAACCAGTATCAAATGGTTAAAATGGTGAACATGATGTCATGTAAATTGTAGCATCATACCAAAAAACAGCACATTAAACTTATTTTTTGTTTTACATTAATCGTTTTAAGGTAAGAGAAACCACATTTTAAGGGAACACATAAAGCAAATAAAGGAAAACAAAAACAAGAGTTCCTGAGTATGACTTTTACTGAACAGAGACAGGAAACACCAAGGACTGAAAGGAAACCCTGGGTGTCCTGTGCACCTGCTCCTGAGTGGAAATTCTCCATGTAGTGTGTTCTGGGTTCGCTCAACCACCAAGTCCCCTCCTGTCTTCCTGTGAAGAGGTTTGTGTCTGGGCTCACGGTGACTTCCCCTCACTGTGTCTCTCGCACAGTAATACACGACCGTGTCCTCGACTATCAGGCTGTCCAATGTTAAATAAGCTTGGCTCTTGGAGGTGTCCCTGGTGATGGTGACTCGGGATTTAAGATCTGTATTATAATATGTGCTTCCACCACTCCATATCGCACCGACCCACTCCAGCCCCTTTCCTGGAGGCTGGCGGATCCAGTGCACACCATAGCCGGTTAAAGAGAATCCAGAGACAGAGCAGGTGAGAGACAGGGTCTGTGAGGGTTTCACCAGGCCAGGACCTGACTCCTGCAGCTGCACCTGGGACAGGACACCTGGGGACAAGAAGCATCACCATCAGTCAAACATGCATGAAACCACCACATTCCCAGGTTCCATTTCCTGAAGTCCCCGAAACACTCACAGCAGGGAGCAGCCACCAGGCAGAGAAGCAGCCCCAGGACATCCATGCTCTGATGAAGGGCTCCTGGTGGAAGGAGACTGGGGCTGCTCAGCCCAGGGCTGGCCTTTCAGCCTGACACTGGGGTCTGCTTTGCATGAGGAGGCCCCTGAGGATATAAGTGTGGGAGCAGAGGGGACGGTCTCTGTCTGTCCTTGTCTGGGCAGAGCGTCTTACCTTGTGCTGCTGAGAGGAACTGGGGAGACAGAACCTCAGAGACTCTTCTCTGCATCACTGCCTGGTCTTCCTGTTTCCAGACAAATATGAAGAGAAGGGGGGATGGAAGGTGGAGGGTTCGACAGTACAGAACATGAAGAAACATTTGAATTAAAGAGATTCTAGGTTCAAGGAGAAGTCCATGACCCTTTGATCCTCATGTGCTCCATTGACCATGTCTGTTGTTTGATGCTGTCTCTCAGCTGGTGGCCTCAGTCTCTCTGCACACAAACCTGTTATGTGTGACTTCAAGTGAGACAGTTGGAATTTTTTAGACTCTTTTAGTTGACTCTTTCCAGAAGATGTAGACTTTCCTATGACACTCAGATGTGAGTGTGTGTGTGTGTGTGTGTGTGTGTGTGTAAGCATATACATACCCATGTACATATATATGCATGTATTTATTCAGAGAGAAAGAAAGTCCCCTACCCCTTCCTGTTCCTGAGACAAGTCACTAAGGCAAATGCATAGAAAAGATGCCCCCCCCACCACTATATGACAAAGTCATGTGGGACTAGAACTATCGCTGTGGATATTTCTAGAGATTCCATCTTCCTCAATCTCATTTAGAAATCCTCTGTTCACACTCCTGCCCCGACACATCCAATGTCAGCCTTGACTGTCACATCAGACTCAGTCTTGAGGTTCGTGATCTCGTCACTTGCTTCATGTCACAGGTGACTCCTCAGTGGTGTTTTCTCAAGCGCAGCTCCTCCTGCATCTGCAGACCTGTGAGCTGGACACTCTGTGCCCTGCCTCCCCTTAACCCAATGTCCTGTGGAGAGTCACGTCCAGGATGACCATTGTAGACCATCCTGTTCAAAGGCTAATACCAGGCACCTGGGAGTCACTGGATCACAGCGACTCTGAACGTTAGTTGGGCACGACGTACCACTGAATGGTGCTGGTCCATTTCTTATTTCTGGGAATGACACTGCATGACTCACAGAATCACTATTTGGGCTTCTAGTCCCACCCTGTTAGGAACATTTCCTTTCTCTATTTGAAATTGTCATTTTCAGTTGATTACTTCTTTTAGGCTTTTTTATTTAAAATAAGCTGGGAGAAGTGACAGGTTGTGTAATTGTATTAAAGCATATGTAAAAAATGTTCCCCTGCGACAGTCCAGGACATACAGTGTGTAATCTTAGCTATCCACACCAGGAACAATGACTTTGAAATGGAGAAGAGGTGCTAATAAAAATCAAGGACTGTGCATCTGTGTAAAACAGCAGATTCCAAATAAGAAAATGCCACAGTCACTGGAGTACCTGTCCTATTTTCTCAGAGTCTGGGGTTTAGGGACATGTATACTTAAAGATAGGAAGGTGGAGTATGTCTACAGGCATAGTTTTGCTCATTGAAAAGGAAAATGCAGACCCCTACCAACAACCAAAAAAACCATTCTTACTCCCAGACTTGCTCTGCACCTGCCCATGGAGCTGGGCCCTGGGGGCAGAGGGTCCTGAGTTTCCCACTCAACCAGTCCTGTGTCACCTTCCACAGCTCTTGCTGCTTTCCACAGACCAAAGTTGTACAGATTTTCCTCTATGTTTTCTTTCTAATAGTTTCATAGTTTCAGGACTCAAATGTACTTCTTATTCCATTTTGAGTTGCTTTTTGTATGAGGGCGCAATTTCATTAATCTTAATTTGAATACCCAATTTTCCCAACAAAATTTTTTGAAGAAACTATGCTCTTTTCATTGAGGGTTCTTGGCACTTTTGTTAAAAATCAGGTGAATGTAAATTTTTAGTTTTATTTCTGGGCTTTCTGCTCTATCTGCTCTATGTATTTTTGTATGTCATCACCGAGCTGTTTCAATTATTTTAGATTTATAATATATTCTTAACCAATATTAAGTAGCATTTATCTCTGGGATGAAAGGATGGCTCAAAAGAAGCAAGTAAATAAATATGATCAATGCCATTACAGAATGAAGGAGAAAAAGCATATGATCCTTTCAACAGAGATAGAAAAAGCATTTGACATATTTCCACCTATTTTTATTAACAACAAATTCAACAAATTTGTCATAGTAATATCCTTCACTACATAAAAGGTCGTATATGATAATTCCACAGCTAATAACAAGCTTAACATTGAAAGTTTATGTTTGCTATGTGTGATCAGAACAAGACCATAACACCCTCTCTCAGCACTTCCATTAAACATCAAACTGGAAATTCTAGTCAGGAGCATTGAGGTAATAAAAATAAATAAATGACATCCACTTATGAAAGAGAATAAAAATTGTTTTTGTTTCCTGATAACATGATCTATTATATAAAAACCCTAAAGACTCCACCTATGAACTGTGACAAATAATAGAAGCACTAGCAATGAACTATCTAAAGATTAAATCTGTAAAACAATCCCATTTAAAACAGAATCGGAACAAAAATAAATTCTTGGGAACATATTTAACAAAATTAATAACAGATTTGCATATTGAAAACTTTAAGGGATTGATAAGATCATGGAAGTATTAATGGAAGAGAGTTTTTCAAAATTGATGGCAGACATAAAAATGCAGATGAAGGAAGTTCACAGAGCACCAACACCATAAATAAAAGCAACAGAAATGAAGTGCACACACACACACACGCACACACACATGCACACACACGCACACACGCACACGCACACACACACGCACACACACACACATGCACACACATTTACAAACATGCACACACATGCACACACACACGCAAGTGTGCACACAAACACGCACACACATGCACACACACACATGACCAAGATATTAAATTTTATCAGATTAAAACTGCAGAAAATATCTAAAGTGGTTGTGTTTAGAAACGCTTACACATAAAAGAAGAATCATAAGCATTTCAGAGGACTTCTTGTCAGAATCAATGCAAACAAAAATCGAGAAGTTTTAAATATTTAAAGTGTTGGGAGCTGCAACCACCAACACCCACGATTCCTGATTCAGGTAAATAATCCCTCAAAAGTTAAGGAGAACAACATCTCCTCATACCCTCCTTCCCCCAAGAATTGATGAATATTTGATATTCATAGAATAGCACAGAAATTATAGCCAATGATCGAATGTAACTTCCAAAATAGCAAAGAGAGTAAATTTTGAATGTCTTATGTTGGGAAAATATAGAAAGATTGTCAGGGCCCCTCAGATGTTCAGAATCTTGCCGAGCATTTGCTGTAAATATCCTCAGGTGTTCCTTTTTAATGCTTAATGCAATTGCATATGGGCACCCAGGTGTCCTAGGTTATGGACCTGAGTATAAAGGACTAACAGCTCTTATCCACAGTGCTGCTCAGAACTCTCAGAGAAGCCCTTAGGACGGCTGCTCCCAGCTCTGAATAAAGCCTATTAATCTTTACCCACAGCTCCCAGGACCTTTTTCCTATTATCTAGCTTGTAGACCTGCATGTGGAGGGTCGTGACCCAGTTTGTGAGCCCTAGCCCTACCTCTACAATTGGCATAGTCAGCAGGTTTTGAGGGCACGTACAGGAGCCCCTTGGGAGAAGGAGGTAATGTGGCTCCTCCTGAATATTCTGTACCCTCTGGCCACTTTCCTGTTGACCTGGATCTGGTTGCTGCTTACAATACTGCAAGTCAGCATAGACCAGGCATTCCATGAAGCAGGGCATCCTCAGAGAACCCCTTGGGAGGAAGAGGAAATGTGGCTGTCCTTGAGGATGTGGTGCCTGATGGTCACTTTTCTGTTGACCAGAGCCTGGCTACTACTCAGTGTGCTGCAAACTGATCAAGATTTGAAGAAGAAAGCAGAGTTGAAGGAAGCATGAATGACTGTCCTGGAGGATGACATGCAGTGAGTGGCCACCCCTGCTTCTCACTCCAGGGCTAACGACAAACCCAGCGCTGAGTTTGGGGAGACTGTGCATCTCCAGGCATGACCTGTTGTGCACCAAAAAGTGAAGTGCAAGCACCCTATAGGACCAGGCAGCCACCCGGCACACAATCCACAGGTGACCCAGTTCACTACCTATATCCTTTATTCCCACATTGAATTATTTGACTTGCAGAGACAGTTTTGGCAGAAAAAGGGGAGCTCCTGGCTGCTTGGCTACTGATGTTATAAGATCTGTGAATAGTGTGATGTGCTCTGTTGAGAAGATGGAAGAGGTGGCCTCTATTACCAGCCACCCTTCCCTGAGGCAGCAGCTGCAGAATATCAATAGCAGCTGTTGATATGCACAAGTGCCATGTAATCACTCCCTAATGGAATGGGTGAGTGCAGCTACCTGAACCATGTGAGGGAATACTAGAGAACTCCCAAGATTGTGAGTAAATGGCAAACACATTCTGAGTTGGTTCCAATCTCAGCTGATAGCCAAGATAAGTTCACCTTCACCTGGGACGGGACACAGTGGAAACTTTCAAGTATTTCCCCAAGGTTATCTGCATCGCCCAACCATCTGTCATGGTTTAGTGGCTGGGGAACTAGCCAAGAGGACAAGGTCCAGCATAGTTACAATGTTTCACTACATTGATGATGTGTTGTTAACCTCTGATTCTCTAACAAATTTAACCCAGGAAGCTCCAATGCTGCTAAGCCATTTGGATCTATGTGGGCAGGCCATGAACACAGCCAAAGTGCAAAGACCTGGACTGTCAGTCAAATTCTTAAGAGTTGTCTGGTTGGGTAAGAGGGGGTCATCCCAGAAGCTGTTACAGATAAGATACATGTGTACCTTAACCAACAAACTGTAGCTCAGCTGCAGACATATTTGAGATTCTGGGGTATTGGAGAACTTTGGTACCCCATATGGCTCAAATGGCATGCCCAATGTATGCATTAATAAAGACAGGAGCCCCCTGGCATTGGACTGAGGAAGTAGAACAGGCTTTCCAGGCTACAAAGAGGGCAGCATAGCAAGTATAGGCCTTACAAGTGGCTGATCCCACTAAGCCTTTTGAATTAGCTGTACATATATCCAGGAGGGGTTAGGATGGGGTTTGTGGCAGAGACAAGACCAATTCGAAACACGTGCATGATTCTGGTCTCAGCTCTGGAAAGGTGCTGAATTACGCTAAGCTCTGGAAGGGTGCTGAATTATGCTGTTCTCAGATAGAAAAACAGCTAGCAGCCGTATATTTTGCCTTGATGGCCACTGAAGCTATCACAGGAACTGCCAAAATCCTAGTAAGGACAACATATCTCACACTAGGTTGGCTGTGCATGTGGGCAACCAACCCTAAAACAGGCATAGCTCAGACTCCCACTCTGTCTACATGGGGAGCATATATAGAACAAAGGAGCACTGTGTCAGCGAGTCCTCTGTCCAAAGAGTTGCAAACTCTGCTAGGCCGAGTAGTGGTTGTGGAGGCCACACCTTTCCATGAGGGACAGGGACCTATCACAGAGCAAGCTTGGTATACAGATGGCTCTAGCATGGGACCTTCAGCATCATGGGCAGCTGTTGCTGTCCAGCCCTTAACGGATACCATATGGTATGAAAATGGCACAGGGCAAAGCAGTCAATGGGCAGAATTGAAAGCTCTTTGGGTGGTGATAAAAAATGAGCCTGGGCCATTAACCATCTGCACTGACAGCTGGGCTGTGTACAAAGGTTTAACCGTTTGGATTTCTACTTGGAAGTATCAACAGGGGATGTTTGCCTACTGACCCCTGTGGGGACAAGCCATGTGGCAAGAGTTATGGGAATTGGGGCATGAGAAAGAAGTAACTCTTTTCCATGTCACAGGACACTTCCCGTTTAGCCAGTCCAGGAAATGATGAAGCCGTTGCCTTAGCTAAGGTAAGATGTCTGGAGAGAGCTGCAGATGCTGATGTAGTCCAGTGGTTACATCGACGAATGCAACATGCTGGCAGCAAGACCATGTGGATGGCGGCTCAAAGATGGGCCCTGCCTATAAAATGGGAAGATGTAGTGAATGCCTGTCATGCTTGTCAAGTATGTGCTCAAGAGAGTCTACACTCCCAGAGGGTGCCCCATGTAGACGCACAAATAACTCAAGGAAGGGTGCCCCTGGATTGATGGCAAGTGGACTTTGCTGGACCACTGCCCAGGTCAGAGAATTTCAGATACATCTTCACTGCTGCTCATGCAGCTACTGGTCTTCTGTTTGTATGGCCTTGTAAGGCCTCAGACAATGTAAACACTGTGAAGGCACTGCATAGCCTTGAGATGACCTTCCTGTAGTCACAGAGTGTGACAATGAACGCACTTTACTGGACATGAGGTTCAGAGGAGGGCTTACCAGCTGTCTATTCAGTGGAAGTTGCATGTGCCATATCATCCCCAGGCAGCAGGGATGATTGAGCAATACAATGGTCTCCTAAAACAGGAGCTAAGGCTATCTGCCCAACCCCCGTCCCTGAAGGGGTGGACACAGCGATCCCGGCAACAGTCAGGATTCTAACTAAGAGACCCCACAAGTGCGGGCCCTCTCCAGTGGAAGATCTGTTGCATGGGGCTGCAGCACATAAACAAGAGCAGATCACTACTACAGATGAGCTTTTGGCAATAATGGAAATATTCTCTTACCAGCCCCAATCTGTTTACTACTGGAACAGACAGTACAATGGGAATGGCCTTGGAGAATAGAAGCCCCCGGTATACGCTGGGTAGGTCTAATAGGGCCTTGGGGAAAAGGACTAGTAGAAGATTTGGAAATTTCACCTTGGATGACAAGTACCTGGCGTAATCAAGTAAAGGTAACATGGCCTGGAACAGATGAGTGCTCTATTCCAAAGGGCACGTTTATATTGTCATTATGGCCAATTATGAGTTCCCCTGTAGTGTTACATGTAGAACCTACAGATCCAACAGTGTTAGCAGATAATGTAAGGTAGCATAAATCAGGTAAGATAACTATTCCTGCAACCATCCTTTCCCACGTTGGCAAACTAGCATGCACCTTACCAGAGGGGTGAGAACTGCTCCTATTGGTACCAATAACCCTTCTGTCTTTTCCCCCATAGTGCTCTGGCTGTGGGTACCAGAGTCTACTGGGCACATACATACGTTCGTGTGGCCAATGTGTCTGCTTATTGAATATGCACTGAAGTTCACACCAGTGATGACTACTAACTGGGCATGTGTGGCTAATAGTTGAAAGGACAGAACTGCAGTACAAGTCTAAGGCATCTTTTACAGTCAATAGTTATATGAATGTAAGGGTCATTTATCCTAGCTAAGGGAACATTCCAGAAGATTCTGAACACATGGATAATATGGTAAGGGACCCTGAAGCAGTGGATTGTTGGGAAAATGTAGGAAAATAGTCTGGGCCCCTCAGATGTTAAAAATCTTGCCGAGCATTTGCTGTAAATATACTCAGGTGTTCCTTTTTACTACTTAATGTAATTGCATCTGGGCACTCAGGTGTCCTGTGTTATGGACCTAAGTATAAAGGACTAACAGGTCTGATCTACGGTGCTTCTCAAAACTCTCAGAGAAGCCGCTAGGACACCTGCTCCCAGCTCTGAATAAAGTCAATTAATCTTTTACCCACGGCCCCCAGGACCTTTTTCCTACTACCCCGCTTGTGGACCTGCGTGTGGAGGGTTTGTGACTCAGTCTGTGCAACAGACTTGAGTGCTCTGTGAGCCCTAAGCCCTACCTCTACAGATGGCATTATCAGGGCAAGTGTGTGCGGGATACTTTGGGGACATCAGAGAGTGGGCAGGGATTGGGACTCTGTCCATCGGGTGTTCAGTATCTACGTGGACTATTCCCAAGCAAGCTGAGAGATACATCTTAGGACACAGTTCCCGAGGACACTTTGACAGATGCAGACCAAAAATTCAGCCCAGCAGGGCTCTGGTGGGATTTATCACTGTGCTTGTCACACTGAATTGTCCACATGGAAACATGAGAGCTGTGTCGGGCCCTCAAGAAACTGCTTTTCCATCCGGGATACTGAAGGAAGGACAGAGAGTGCGACAAATCCTGAACATCAGTGTCCACCGTGTGGATGAGGGTCCAGAGGCTTAACCGCCCCAGGGAGGACAGAGACCCTATGGGCTGAGGTCATGGAGCGTGATTATAACAATGACGGGATGTGGGCTTGGCTGAGAAAAAAGGCGCATTTATGGACAGTTTGCATCTGGACTTAGCTAAAATTTAGAGGAAAGTATTCTTGATCAAAGGAACAGAAGAATCCATACAATGATTTGTGTGTCAGGAAAGAGAACAGGTCAGGGTAAAACCTGAGGCGGGGGAAAGGTCCCAGTGAATGGAAACATCTTATCTACAAATGAGGAAAGTTACTTCACTCTGTGTGGCCTGCAGTGAGAACATGGGAATTAGAGTCACTAAGAACAAAGCAGGAAATGACCCTGAGGGACATCTGAGAGTCAGCAGAGCAGAGGAAACCTGAGATCCCAAGAGGAACCCCCATCCCCTCTCTGCACCTGCTCCATGGGGCACAGGAGCTGGGTGGGCCTTGAGCGCCCCCTGCAGCCCAGACCCCTCCTGTATCCTGCAGGGAGGTTTGTGTCTGGGCTCACGCTGTCTTCCTGTCACTGTGTCTCTTGCACAGAAATACACGGCCGTGTCCTCGTCGGTCACAGAGCTCAGCTGCAGGGAGAACTGGTTCGTGGACGTGTCTCTGGTGATGGAGATGCGGCTCTTGAGGGATGAGCTATAAACTGTGCTTCCACTATAACTGATGCGTCCCATCCACTCAAGCTCCTTCCCTGAGAGCTGGCGGATCCAGTGCCAGTAGTAACTACTGGTTGTGATGGATTCACCAGAGACTGTGCAGGTGAGGGAGAGGGTCTGCGAGGGCTTCACCAGTCCTGGGCCCGACTCCTGCAGCTGCACCTCGGACAGGACACCTGGAGACAAGGAGAATCAGAACCTGTCAGTCATGTGCAGTCACGACCATCCCACAGACCCGTGCCTGACATCTGAGAAACTCACATTTGGAAGTTGTCACCAGGTAAAGGAGAAGACCCCACAGTTTCATCTTCAATTAGATCTCAACTCTGCCTTTCACAGAGACCTGAGCCCTGTCTGAGGACAGACCTGTGAGCTTCCACCACCCAAGCACCACATTTACCCTAGAGCTTGAAGGAAAATTTGCATGTGGGGGAGCTGTGTTCTTATAAGTGGTTATAAACTTAGGTGAGAGACTTTGTATTTTTTAAGTGCCTGTATAGTTTCATTTTTCTTAAAATTATTTGACATGCAATTATGGAATAGGAGAGAACCTGGTGAGTTTGAAATAACCGAAATGTGTCCCCAGCTTTCTGAGCCCAGATCTCCCTTCCTTCAACTCCCATCTTCTGTGTCGTCTTGGTGCAGCCCAACTCTGCTCCATAAACCCAGGCTCTGGGTCTTGCTTCCCAGCACTGATCCCAGCAGAACCCCTGCTTTCTTTCCCTGTACCCTGTCCTGTCATGTGGTTCTCATCACACTTGAGAGCTTGTTACATTGTTACATTGTTGCTGTTCCATGAGTTTCAAGCCTACCTTGAGCTCTGTCCACCCTGTGATACAAGACACAGTACATGGGAACCCACAGGGACTCTGCAAAAAATGACGCCTTGTGCATTACTCAGTAAAGTGATTCTAAGTATTTGGGAAAGAGCAAAAGACTTTTAAGCGCCCGCATCACAGAGTAAGTCCTGTGCATCTGTAGTGTAAATTTTTCCTATCTACATTCAGTTCTCATCCAAATTTTATGGATGTTAAATCTTTCATTTAATCCTCCAATTTCATCAGTTATCCCTGATTTTTTAAGATATCCTTTAAAAACCTCAATTATAATGGTTAACGTGCAAGCAGTAAAACCATCCAGAGCATAAAACTTGTAAAAACAAACTTCCCCTTGACGCTCATGTGCTGGGGTCCGTGACAGCCCCTCCATGACTGCGGTCACTGCCCCCTGTACCACTTCCCAGCACACAGAAAGAGGCCAGGGGCTGGGCTGGATGCTGGGCTGAGTCTGCCCCTGGGAGCTCCCTCGCAATCCCAAGGGCAGGTCCATGTCATGCAGGGACAGCCCTTCATGTCACATTAAACAGAAGAGGAGGGAATGAGGAATTTCAGATAGACTATTTTTTATTTGATATGAAGACATTGAACCTGGACTCTATTGACAGTCCAAGTGCACAAAACAGTATTGGTAATGGGGGGCCCAGTGTTGTACCACAAATCTACACAACTTCTTCATCCTGTGCAACTGAATGTGATGCCTGCTGAACTTTAATTTAATGAACCAGGCTGTGAGTGTGTGTGTGGCATCTGTGCACATTCATTTTGGCATAATTAATCATATGCTCTAACTGACATCAAAAGATCAAAAATGTATGTTATGTGTTGTCTTCAGATTGAAAGAGACCAGTGGGGGTGCACTGGAGTCTAACACGCTAAGCACGTGTCACCTCTGTCTGTCTGTCTGTCTCTCTCTCTCTCCCTGACTCTTCCCTTTCCTCTTTCTGCACAAACACAAACAGACACACAGACGCACAGATACACAGACATACACACACAGAGACACACACACTCACCACTGATCATTTTTGAAAATCTACCTGGAGCGATGCCTCTGATTGATGCTGAGCAATTCCTTGTAACAGACACAAATGTGATCTTTGCAGGCTTTTTATGGATGTTCTTCAAGAAGTCATAGTGTACAGGAAGAATCTCCCGAGGTACAAAGTGAGCAGGACCACACTGTGTGTTGTGGGGACTTAGTGCATCGCACACTGTTCCTTGTATCATAATTATCCTGCCAGAACGATGTATATGCTGGGTGTTGTGTTTTGTGGATGGATCTCTTACAAAAAGGTATTTTCAGAAAAATAATGTTGAAAAATCATTAATCAGGAGTCTCATACCACTGAATAGAGAAAATATATTCATGGAAATGAAATTGTCTCAAAGTGGGAGAAAGGTGAGAAAAATACTAGCAGAGAAAATTGCAAATGTGCTATAAATAAAAGAAACAGTATTAAAACAATGATTATACCAATAATAATAATACTTAGTAGTATTTATATATTTAATGAATCATTAAGCAAATGTAAACAAAAAATATAGGATTACAATAAAATACAAAAAAAGAGTTGCATTGGAAACCAGCAGAAACATGGAATGAGATGATTTTATGTCTTGGTTTTAGAAGCAATAAAGGAATGAAAGTTCGTAGCATCAGTGGAGTAAATTCAGGTTTCCAGTTTGTTTCCTTTGAAACTCCAGTGAGCATGAGGGGAGAGAGAAAAGGGAAAAGTGAGAAGAGATCCAAGAATAGACCCTTAAGGCAAAGAAGAAATGCGGGAGCAGGGGTCAAGAATGATCTTTTAGAGCAAATTCTAATGCAGCAAACCACGCCGAGATGTGCCTGTGATCGTGTGAGGTTTAAATAGAATGAAGGGTGAAAGTAAAAGGCAAAATGGGAGCTTTCATCACAAAAGTGCAGGTTTTAGCAATACTTGCCTTGCAAGGTTGAAAGTATTTGAATGTAAGATAGTTGGGAACACATGACCTGAAATCAGCAATAAAAATACCTGCCAGAGCAATGCTGAAAAAGAAACATACACTTTTCAAGGCTTTATTGAAGTTCAATTATGCCTACAGACAATAATCTAACCTGCAAGGCTGTGGTACTTGTCACAAACCAATCACCGTGCTGTACCTTGCTCAGGGTCTTCCTGTCAGACTTTCTAACGTGGGATATTCCTATCCCAACCTCCTTCAGGTCTGTTCCAAATATTCAGGCTCAGAGATATTTATTGGTGGACTCTGACCACAGGGGGCACCAGGGATGGTGGTTTTGACAGACTATTCAGCCCTTTCCCTGACGTTGTCTGACTCCAGCCACCCATTGGCTCCTCCACCTCACTGCTCTGAAGCTCGTGGGGCCTCCTGCACATCCTCTGACACAAGGTGTGTGAGGTGACAGGTGTCCAGGGGTCCGCAGCTGCCCTGTCCTCACAGATAATCTGCGTTCTCAAGAAAGCTACTTTATGGCTGCTGCTGATTCAAGTTAATATTACTTAAATGTTTCTATTAATCAGCTGTACAAAATATAGACAAATTGGTTACTATCTTAAATCAGCACTTGTGGTGAAACTTTACAAAGACAGCCGAGGTTGTTTTTCACCATATGCACCCAGTCAACGAGAAAACCCTGGTAATTCTCTAAAGGTGGGACATGGCTGGTAAACAAGCCTCAAGGACTCCTTAGACATCTCCAGGTAGATTTTCATCAGATTCCATTCTTCAGAGGATGTAAATATGTTTTATTTATTGTCTGCCTACTTTGATAATGATCACAGACAATTCATTGGCAAAAATGTTACTCTATCAGTTGATAAAAAGCTGATTTATTTTGTGTTTCCGTCTGACATATGACAACATTTATATAAAGTGAGCTTGCCCAAATTCTAAACACAAGAGCATACACATATATACACATAGAAAGTGTGATTTTGTAGTAGTACATGTCAAATGGATACTTTGCAAACAAACTGGTGATGACATTTGTCACAGAAATGTAAAAACAATACAAAACACAAACAAACAAACTATCTTAGGAGTCATATGGAAAAACAAAAGACACTGAAGAGCCAAAGCAATCCGGAGCAATAAAAAATATAAAATAAAATAAAGCTGGAGGCATCATACTGTCATAAACACACACACACGGAGCAATAGAACAGAACAGAGAACCCAGAAATCAATCCACATACTTAAAGTCAACTGACCTTTCAAAAAGGCACTAAGAACATACATTGGGGAAATTCCAGTCCCCTAAAGAAATGGTCCTGTGAAAACTGGACATCCATGTGCAGAAGAATCAAACTAGATCTGCACCTCTCACCATATACCTAATCAACTCAGAATGGAATAGAGACTTAAATATACCACCCCGAACTGTAAAACTACTGAAAGATAACTTAGGGAAACAATTAAGGATGTAGTACTTGGCAAATATTTAATGACAAACATTTATGACGTCTAGACTTAACACATTTTTGGCTTAACCACTGTGTTTAGCAAAGGATTAAAAGTATATTGACTTCCAATATTTTCAACATACAATGGGGTTATTGAGACGCAACTCCATGATAAGTTGAGGAAGATCTGTACAGATGAAACTCAGTTGTGACAAGGGAAATTGTGGTGAAGATGTATGTAGTGACTTTGGGGATGATTAAACACAAACTATGTAAATGTAGTTAATGTGGACCTTGACATCAGTCTCTAGTGATCTCATATGACTAACAGGACCAACTTTATTGGTGCATTTTTATTGTTCCCATTAGGGACTTCTGTCCATGTGGACACGTGACATAGTTCTACTCATGGAGGCAGGAGAGATGGTCTGCTGGGGCTTTCCTGATTCTTCAGGAGGGCATTTCAGAAGAATCATCTCCTCTCTTGCATAAAAGAAGGTATCTTCATATCTCTGTGTGACTCTTTGGAAAGTCATTCATGTCCACAAATCATAAGAGTGAACTGTTTAGCATGAATCTAAAACGCCAGGTGAATTAGTGTCCAAATCTAGGGAAGTCAGTCACCTGGATTCATGGGCTGTTGAAATACTCAAGCCTGGATCCATTCACATCTGGGCGTCTTGTTTCAATAGTTTGTGATTTGTGTCATTGTTTAGTAAGGTCCAGTCACCTCTCTTTGCTTTCTGCTTAAATAGCAACACAAAATAATCAACAATGTGATATGAAATAACTAATCTGAAAAATAACCTAACGTCAAAATTTGTTAGTTGTGCATACAAACACATGCAGGCGATGTGAATAAATGCTATGATTGTACTCAAAATAGTTTTATCTTTAGTAAGGAAGTGCTGTGCATTTCTTAGATTTATTAGAGACTCACATTGAGAACCTTGAAATAATGTGTTAATGACTCATACCTTTAAATACAACTGTGTGTTATTAATAGGAATTTCTCCTACGTTGTTAGTTTTCCATTAGAGATAATCCTCTGCCTTATATAAAAAACTCAAGGAGAGGAATTTTTGCACTTATTTGAGCTCATCAATTAGTCCAAAACAGAAATAAGGACACATTATTTTGTTGTACTGCAGGTCTTAGGGACACATTGCAAACAAAGAGGTTTCTCACATCTTCTGGAAAAACCATTACAATAGACAACTTTTGAAACTTTTAGAACCACACCTACATCCCAGATACTTGTCTACCTGGATGCTCTCAGGACACAGACACACCTGTATTTATCAGATGTGTTTATCAGTCGAACACAGTAGAACTCAGGATTTGCATATTCAGGAGGTAGAATATCTTAAAGTTCAATTAAGACCTCAGCATCAGAGGAGATCAGGGACATATGGGCCATGCAGGAGTGAGATGAGGAGGGCCCACGTCCTCATCCACCTTGAAGACATGAGTCTCCTGTCACACCCTGAACTCTGAGCAGGCAGAGCCCCTCGCTCTGAGGAACAAGCCCCCACAGGTCATGCTCCTCACTGTGACCCACATTTGATGGCGTGGAGATAACTTGGATCACTTATGAGCCCATCAGGGTCTCTTTTGCTGAGCAGTTGCTTTGACCCTGTTCTGGTCCCACCAGGCACCATAAGAGCACATTGCAAGCTCTGAGAGAGTGACCAATGGCCTTTCCACATGAGCGTCCAGCTGGGGCCATGAGTAGCTGTGAGATCTACTGGGCAACCTGAGCTCGTTTCCCCTGCACCTGTCTGGTGACCTGGGCTCCCAGGCTGATCGATAGAAAGACCCTGTGTTCTCAGACTAACCCTAATACATGTAATCCATGGCTGTGTTTCTGATCACATTAACAGTAGAAGTTGAATGGGGCTCTTCATAAGCTAACACCTTCCAAAATATTTAGTCATATTTGAGTTTGAATAAATTTGAGTCTTATCCCCAAATTCACATCATAGAATTCACACAGAATTTACATAGTTTCCATTCATGCGCTTTGCTCCACTTATTACTAATTTATTTATGATCCACTCAGGCTCATTCATCTACTGCTGTCTGTGAATCACCACTTTCCTGTCAAACACCAACCCAGGTAACATTACCAAGACCTGAAATCTGAATTTCCTATTCCTGGGATCAGTGTGTCACCCCAAATTCTGCACCATTTGAATTAATGAAGGCATCCGAGTACTTCATTATTTTACTATTAAGATACCTACAAGAGCTAAAAATCTGTTCTAAGTGTGGCTGTCCTTGTATTATTGTGTGAGGTACATGCTCCCAATACAGTAAAATATTTATTGGAACATCAGCACTGCTGTAAATATTTGCATTTATATCACTATTTTTGAAAGATGAAGTTCCAGGCTTGGAGAGGCAGCTCCTCACCAGCCACCTCTGCACCTGCTGGAGCCTGTGAAGGGCAGTTCCTGAGCGCCCCCTGCAGTGCAGCCCTTGCCCTGCAGTGGAGGCTCCTGTCTGAGCTTACAGTGTGTTCTTGTCACAGCACCTGTACTGCAGTACTGAAGGTCTGTGCCCCAGCTTCAGGGTGTTCTTTCAGTGACACCATATACTTTTTCAGCATTTCTTGAGATAGTGATTTGGCCTCACTAAACACAAAGTGCTCTGCAGGGAATCTCCAAGCAAATGTTTGATAAAACTACCAGGGAGTCTCTTCCCTGGAGCTGTCAGGTGCAATGACACCGTCGACACTCACGGTGAGTCCAGGAACTCTCAGGGGCTTTGGGAGAGTCTCTTGTCATCTTCACCTCCTCCAACTGAAGGACACAGCAGAATGAAGGGTCTCAAAGCCCACTCCACATCTTCTAACCCAGGAACACCCACCCACTCACCCTAGCACACCCACACACATACACACAAACACACCCACACATACACCCAAACCCCCACCATGCATTCACAATGGGACTAGTATTAAGAGTAATGGGCAAGAAATTTGTCCTTCTTTCCTGTATCTTGCATATAGGTAGTGCCTCTACACTGACCCTAGGCCTGGGTTTGTGACTTGCTTTGTCAAACTGAACAAAAGCAAACATGATGCTGGTGTAGACTTGGGAATGAGATGTGTGGTGGGATTGTCTGTTCCTCCATTACCCAGGAACACTTTAGATGCCTCTGAGAGGGAGCCAGGGTCTCCATGAGGAGGGCCAGACATGCAAATCCATGCCCAGTCAGTTCAACCACACTGAGCCCCCGGATGTGTGGGGATGGTCTCACTGGACCTGCAGCCCAGCCTGTCCACATTCTCAGAGGGCACAGCCAGGACAGGGCCACAGAGGGCACTGGACAGGGAGTCTCTAGCAACAGAAGCAGGTGCTGATCTAGGAACAGAGGACCCTGGTTGGAATCCCTGTGGACCAGTGTCTTGCACGGGCCTCCACTTCTCCAATTGTGGAGTGTAGGTGTCTCTACTAGGAATCCTATGTCTGTCTTACCTGTGCAGGTGGGCATTTCTCAAAGGAAGATATATGAATGGCCAACAGACACATGAAAAAATGCTCAACCTCACTCAGCATCTGGGAAATGCAAATCAATACCACTTTGAGATCCCATCTCACTCCAGTTAGGATGTCTAACATCCAAAAGACTGTGTGAATGATAAATGCTGGCGAGGTTGAGGTTGTGGAGAAAAAATAACTCGCATATACTGTTCGTGGAGCTGCAAAATGGTGCAGCCTCTCTGGAAAATGACTTGGAGGTTCCTCAAACAATTGCAGATAGATCTACCATGTGACCCAGCTATCCCACTGCTGGGAATATACCCAGAGTAATGGAAACCATCAAATCAAAGGTATACCTGCTCCCCAATGTTCATTGCAGCACTCTTTACAATAGCCAAGAGTTGAAACCAGCCCAAATGTCCATCATCAGATGAGTGGATACGGAAAATGTGGTACATCTACACAATGGAATACTACTCAGCTATAAAAACAAATGAAATACTGCCATTTGCAACAACATGGATGGACCTTGAGAGAATTATATTAAGTGAAACAAGTCAGGCACAGAAGGAGAAATACCACATGTTCTCACTTATTCGTGGGAGCTAAAAATAAAAAAAAAATAAACAAACCCACCAGCAAACAAAGGGGTGGGGTTGAAGAAGACAGAGTAACCACAAAAATGCCTTGAACTTCTTAAGTCAAGTGAACAGATACGGTGTGGGGGGAAGGGAAGGGTTGGAAAGGAATGGGTAAAGGGACATGAAAATCAACTGCAATGTATTTGGAGGAGTAAAATAAAAACAAAATACTAAAAGAAAAAACAAATTGCCAGCCAAGAAATTAACCCAGCAAGTCTCTCCTTCGGAAATGAGGGAGTAATAGTGCATTTCCCAGAGACACTAAAGTTTTGGGAGTTCACCACCACACGACGGGGCCTAAGAATTTCTCACGGGGTTCCTTCTTCTGGAATCTGAATAAGGATGACCGCTATCACAAATACACAAGAAAGAGCAAAACACAACATTTAAACAAAAAAAGCGACCGCGAGTAAGAGAGCTAAATCATGCCCCCTAAAATTTCCAGCCAACATAGAAAAGAGAAATAAAGGGGAAGTAATGATAATAAGATATTTATATCATCTAAACAAGAAGCAGTTAAATGACAGGAATTAAACAGTACTTGTCATTAACTATCCAAAATGTGAATGGATAAAAGTCCCCATTCAAAAGACACAGACTGACTGATTGGATTAAAAAGCTAGACCCAAGTACATGCTGTCTTCAGAGACCCACCTCACCCTTAGAGACACACATACTTAATGTGAAGAGATGGAAAAAGACATACCACACAAGTGGAATCCAACAATGAGAAGGAATTCATAGTGTTATATCAGACAAAATAGACTTTAAACCAAAAAGCATAAAAAGAGACAACACCACTATATAATGATAAATATATCTATACTGCTAGAAGACATAATAATCATAAATGCATATGTATCCAATACTGCAGGACACAGATATAAGAAAGCAAACTCTCTTAGGCCTAAAGAAAGAAATAGGCTCTAATACATTAACAGTGGGTGATCTGAACAACCCTTTCATGATATGGGACAGATCTCCCAGGCAACAAATCAACAGAGAGACACAGGATTTAATCTACACCTTACACCAACAAGACCTGGCAGATATATACAGAACATTTCACCAAACAACAAAAGAATATACTTTCTTCTTATAAGGTCATGGAACATTCTCCAGGATAGACCACATAAGAGGACAAAAATGTAGTGTCAGCTCATTTAAAAACCTTAAAGCATTCCAAGTATCTTTTCAGACCACAATGGACTAAAACAGGAAATTAATAATAAGCAAAACTCATGAAACTATACAAATACATGAATACTAAAAAACAGGCTCCTAAATGACCTGCAGGTCGAAGAAGAAATTAAACAGGAAATCAAAAAATTTCTTGAAACTAATGAAAATAAAGATACATCATAACAAAACTGGTGGGATACTGCAAAAAGGAGTACTAAGAGGCAACTTTATTACAATAAATGCATACATCAAAAGAATGGAAAGACTTCAATTAAACCACATAAGAGTACACCTCTAAGAACTTGAAAAATAACAACAATCCAAACCTAAGGGTAGTAGACGGAAAAAGAAATAATTAAGATCAGAGCAGAACTAAATGAAATAGAGACCCCCAAAACAATGGAAAAGATTAACAAACCAAAAAGTTGCTATTTCAAGAAGATAAATAAAATAGACACATCATTAGCTAGGTTAACAACAAAGACAAAAAATTTAAAAAATTAAAAAACTAGAGAGAAGACCCAAATAACGTAAATCAGAAATGAAAAGAGAGACATTAGAGCCAATACCTCAGAAATACAAAGAATAATTAGAGAGTATTATGAACAACTGTTTGAAACCAAATATAAAAATCTGGAAGAAATGGACAAGTTTCTAGACACACACAAACTACCAAGACTGAATCAAGAATAGACAGAAAACCAGAACGGACCCATAACAAGCAAGGAGATTGAATCGGAAATCAGCAATCTTCCAACAAAGAAAAGTCCAGGTCTGCATAGCATTACGGATGAATTCTCTCAAACGTTTAAAGAGGAGTTAATGACAATTCTTCTCGAACTATTCTAAAAAGTGAAAGAGAAGCCACTCTCCCAAATGCATTCTATGAGGTGAACATATCTCTGATATCAAAACCAGGTAAAGACAAAACAAAAATAGAAAAATACAGACCAATATCTTTGGTGAACATAGATGTAAAAATCCTCAACAAGATATTAGCAAACAGAATACAGCAACATATTAAAAAAATTATAGAACAAGATCAAGTGGGATTCATACAAGGGATGCAATGATGGTTCAACATACAAAAGTTAATAAATGTGATGCATCACATCAACAAACTCACGAACAAAAACCTTATGATTATCTCAACAGATGCTGAAAAAGCATTTGACAAAATTTGACATCCCTTCATGATAAAGACTCTCAACAAATTAGGTATAAAAGGAAAGTTTCTCAACACGATAAGAGCCATTTATGACAAGCCCACTCTCAGTATCATTCTGAATGGGGAAAAACTGAGGGCCTTTTCCTTAAGAACAAGTACAAGACAAGGATGCCCACCCTCACCACTGCTGTTTAACATAGTACAGGAGGTACAAGCCAGAGGAATCAGGCAAGAGATAGAAATAAAGGGAATCCAGATTGGAAGAGACAAAGTCAAACTGTCTCTATTTGCAGATGACATGATACTATATATAGAAAAACCTAAAGACTCTATCAAAAAAACTCCTAGATCTGGTTAATAACTTCATTAACAAGTCAGGTGCATTTATATAATGAAATAATAAACTAACAGAAAGAGAAATAAAGTAAGCACATTTACAAATGTCAAGAAAAAAACAAACAAACCTAGGGATCAATTTAACCAAAGAGGTGAAAGATCTCTCAAATGAGATGTAGAAACCACTTCTGAAAGAAATTAGAGAAGACACGAAAAAAGGAAAGATATTCCATGCTCTTGGATTGTAAGAATTAACACTGTGAAAATGTCTATACTAACAAAAGCAATCTACAGGTTCAATGCAATCCCCTTCAAAATGCCAATGAGATTCCTCATAGAAATGGAAAAAAAACAGTCTTAATTTTCATGTGGAAAAACAGAAGACCCCAAATAGTCAAAGAAATCCTGAGCAAAGAATATAAAGACAGAGGCATAACACTACTTGATTTCAAATTATACTACAAAGCTATAGTATCAAAAACAGCATGGTACTGACATAACAAAAGACACTCAGACCAGTGCAGCAGAATTGAGAATCAATAAATCACCCCTCAGGCTTGCAGCCATCTGATATTGGAGAAAGGGAACAAAAACATACATTGGGAAAAGACTGCCTCTTCAACAAGTGGTGCTGGGAAAATTGAATATCCAAATGCAGATGAATGCAACTAGATATATACCTCTCAAAATATACAAAAATCAACTCAAAATGGATTAGAGACTTTAATATTAGACCTGAAACCATAAAATTACTAAGGGAAAATATAGGTGAAACACTTCAGGAACTAGGTCGGTGCACAGACTTTATGACCATGAGCCTGAAATCACAAGCTACAAAAGAAAAAATAAACAAATGGGACTATATAAAACTAAAAACCTTCTGCACAGCAAAGGGAATAATCAAAAGAGTGAAATGACAGCCTACAGTGTGGGAGAAAATTTTTGCTAACTATGCATCCGACAAGGGATTAATTCCATATTAGAGAAGTAACTCAAGCAATTACATAGTAAAAACACAAATACCCCAGTTAAAAAATGGGCAAATGAGCTGAACAGACATTTTTCAAAGAAAGACATACAGATGACCAACAGATACATGAAAAAATGCTCAACATCCCTAGTCATCAGGGAAATAAAAATTAAAACTACACCGAGATTCTACCTCACTCCCGTTAGACTGGCTGTAATCAAAAAGACAGTGAATAAGAAAGGCTGGTGGGGATGTGGAGAGAAGGGAACGCTCCAGCACTGCTGGTGGGACTGTAAATTAGTACAACCACTATGGAAAACAATGTGGAGATTTCTCAAATGACTATGAATAGATCTTCCATACAATCCAGCAAACCCACTTCTGGGTATATACGCAGAGGAATGGAATGGAAATCATCTTGTTGAAGGGACACCTGCATTCCCATATGCATCGCAGCTCTTTTTACAATAGCCAAGACATGGAACCATCTTAAATGTCCATCGATGGTTGATTGGATAAGGAAACTGTTGTATATATGCAGCATAGAATACTACTCTGCAATAAAAAAGAATGAAATTCTCCCATTTACAACAACATGGAGGAGCCTGGAGAAACTTACGTTGAGTGAAATTAGCAAAGCACAGAGGAATAATTGCCGCATGTACTCACTCATAAGTGGGAGCTGAGAGAGATGGAAGGAAGGAAAGAAAGACCACAGTGGTGCACTGGACTTGCAGAGGGAGAGAACATACATTGGGATAAAAAATGGAGTGGAGGGGACGTGGGAGGTCGAGGGACGCTGGGGATCATTGTGTGGGGGACATGGGGCACTAATGCAAGTTGTGGTAATGGACATGCTGCCAGTATGAATCTGGAACTCACATCTTCAGCACGAGGGCTGACAATAAGGTTTTTATCTCATGAATATTTATAGCCAATAAAAAATAAATTGTAGAAAGTTAAGTACAAAAAATCTATTAAGTACTTAAATCTATATGCTGGAACTATAAGACTCCTAAAGGAAAACATAGGGTAAACACTTCAGAAAGTAGGACTGGGCAAAGACATTCTGAATATGACCCCACAAGTACAGACGACAAAAACAAAAATAAACAAATCTTATAGGAAACTAAAACCCTCTGCATAGCAGTAGGAACAACTAACAGAGTGAATAGACAACCTGCAGAGTGGGAGAAAGTATTTGTAAGTTATGAATCTGACAAAGGATAAATATCCAGAATATGCAAGGAACTCATAACAGTTAAAAAACAACCCTATTAAAAAGTGGTCAAAGGAGCTGCATAGACATTTCCCAAAGGAAGATTAACGAATGGACAACAGACCCATGGAAAAATGCTCAACGTCTTTCAACATCAGGCAAATGCAAATCCAAACCACATTGAGATGTCATCTCACCACAGTTAGACTTGCTGTTATCAATGAGACAAGGAATAAAATATGCAGCTGAAGATGTGGGGAAAGACAAACTATTGTACACTGTTGGTGCTGCTATAAATAATTGCACCCCTTATGGAAAACAGTGTGGGGCTTCCTCAAACAAATACAGACACAGGTGCCATACGATCCAGCAATCCCACTGCTGGAATATTCCCAAAGAATGGAAACCATCCCGTCTGTGGGATACCAGCAGTCCCATATCTAGGTCTATTAACAGTAGTCAAGGTTGAGAACCAACACTGCGTAAGGAAAATGTGCTGTAAATACACAAAGGAATACGACCCTGCCCTAAAAATAATGAAGTTCTGTCATCCACAGCAGCGTGGAGGAACTTAGAGAACATTACGTTAAGTAAAGCAAACCAGGCACAGAAAGGGAAATGCTCAGCATTGGCTGAGGCGCTCACGAGATGAGGCGGGGGGTTCATCGGTACCTAGAAGCTGGTAGTTTCTAAGCAAAAGCTGGTTAAAGGCCTGATTAAAGATTTTTCCCACTTGGGTTTGAAGAAACCTAATGATGCAGGGCAAGAAAAGGCAGGTTCTGAGGATAATGATTAGAGGTCCCAAAATTGGCCAAATCCAAGTTAGGACAGGCCTTAAGATAAAGGAGGAAAAGGGGTTAGAACTGGATGTGGTTCATAGGCTGGAAGCTAAGTCGGTGAGTTTGATGATGTTTGTTTCTACTAGACCAGATTCATTGATATATCAACTGCATTCTTCCCTAAGGAAGATGCAAGTACCTCCTTTTTCTGCGGTGAGGAGGTCTAGTGCTCTGCGGTTTTCGAGGGTGACCTGAGCTAAAGAGGTAATTTGTCTCTGTAGAAAGGAAAGAGATTCGGCAGTGGAGTTCAGAACCCCTTCAAGTTTAGCATTTATGTCTTCGACTGCCCGTAAACTGTGTCCTAAGGCTCCTCCCGACAGGCCGGCTCTGACCGCTGATGTTGTTAGGGAAATACCAACCATGATCGGGAGGAAGGTGGCCCTTTTTTTTGCCTTGAGGGTGGATGAAGAAGATGGAACAGTTCTGAACTTGTGTACAGAGTGAGTTGAGGAACGATGGTGACAAGAAGGCATGGGGCAGTAAGATTAGGCAGGATGGAGGTAGAGAGGGTTCCATTGCACCAGAAAAAGAGCCTAATGGGGCGATGGTGTGGGTATGAATGGTTGTTTTAAGATTAGAATAAGACAGAGGAAAAGTTAGGGAGGAAGAGTTTCCGATGAAAAAGTGACGGGGCAACAAAGTATTATTGTGTTTGTTGTCAGGCTCCCAGAGAGGGACGTCCGGAAGGTTAAGGGGATCTGATGGTGGGGAGGAGGTAACATCGAGAGGAAGGGAAGCATTTAAGGGGACGGCCGCCAGGAGCAGTCGCATGAGAGAGGCACAAAGAAAACAATTTCCAGGAGAGAGACCCGGTGAGGTGTGGTCTAGCCATATACAGGAAGGGGTCTGAAGGCTCCATGGGTGAAGTGAAAGGAATAGGAGAAGGCCAAGGAGAAGGTTCATGTCTCCAGAATTGGGGGTAGGGCTGAGGTCCGGGATAGGCAGAGTTTGAGAGGGTTGGTAGGATGAGGGATACACTTTACCTGGCAGGGCAAGTTTAGCAGCAGTTGGAGTGCAAAGGATGACAGGACATGGGCCTTCCCACTTAGGGGTTAGTGGGGTTTTAGGTTTCGGGGAAGTGTAGAATACTAATTGGCCTGGGCTGAGTGAAAGTTTATTTTTGGAAAGTGACGGATCTGGAAGTAGCCAGTCCTGGTACTTCCATAGCTCGGAGCGAAGGTGGGAGAGCAAGGGTAAGGCCATGGTGGGTGGTATGGGTCCTTCAGTCGCTGTGATCCCCGGGGGTAGGAGGGCCTACCATACATGACTTCAAAAGGGGAAAGATTGGAGGGCCTTTTTGGGAGAGCCCTGGTCTTGAGTAGAGTGAGAGGTAGAAGACGGACCCAATCAAGGTGTAATTCCAGAGACAATTCAGTTAGTATGTCCTTTAAGGTTCTGTTGGTACTCTCTACCTTTCCGGATGCCTGAGGTCAGTAAGGGCAATGTAAGTGCCAGGGGAGAGAGAGTGACTGCGAGAGTTTCTGTATTACCTGGGTGGTAAATTCAGGTCCATTGTCAGATTGAATGGAAGTGGGCATCCCAAATCGTGGGATGATTTGGGAAAGGAGAGTCTGGGCTATGGTGGAGGCCTTTTTATTGGATGTAGGGAATGCCTCTACCCATCCTGAAAAGGTATCAACAAACACCAAGAGGTATTTGAGGTGCCGGACAGAAGGCATGTGCGTAAAATCGACTTACCAGTCGGCCGCAGGTGTCAGACCTCTGGCCTGGAGGGAGGGGTATGGTCCAGGTTTGAAAGGGGTGTTAGGATTGGTACGCTGGCAGATTGTGCATGAGGAGGAAATTTTTTGCAAGAGGGCTTTGTCAGATGGGGTGATTGAGAAGAAGTCTTCTAAAAACTGGGATAAATCTTGGGGGCTAGAGTGAAACAGGTCATGGCATCATTAGGCGGTTGAGGCTGAGAGGGTGTCTGTGAACATTGGGAGCTGTATGGAAGAATGGGAAGTTGGTTTTGTGTCTGTGGGTGCATTGCCGCAGTGCGTGCAGTGAGGTCAGCCTTACAATTCCCGCGAGTGATTGGGGAATCGTCCCTCTGGTGGGCTCTGCATTGAATGAGTCCTAATTCACAAGGTAAATGGGATGCCTCAATTAATGTGGAGATTAAAGCTGAGTTGGTGATTGTGTTACCCTTGGTGTTAAGCAGACTGCGTTCTTTATATGGCAGCATGAGAGAGAAGTATATGAAAGACATATTTGGAGTCAGTGTATAAGTTAAAATTTCTTCCTTCAGCTAGAACGCAGGCTCGCGTGGCAGCGATAAGTTCGGCCTCCTGGTTGGTAGTACCCTTGGGTAAAGGTTGGGCCTCTATAACCAAATCAAGGGAGACTATGGCATACCCTGCGTAATGAGTGTTTCCTTCCTTGAATGAGGACCCATCCGTGAACCATGTGAGATCAGCGTGAGCTAGGGGTCCTTCAGTGATGGAAGAGCGGTAAGGTATAAAATTTTGAAGGCTTTCTATGCAGCTGTGCAAAGGGGTGTTTGGGGAATCTGGTATAGGCAGTTGGGTGGCCGGATTTAGGGGTGGGCAGGTAGTGAAGGATAGGGCAGGATTTTCCAGAAACGAGGATAGGAGGGTTAGGATTCTGGAAGGTGGGAGGGATTGGAGAGCCTTATAGGTAAGGAGGTCTTTGAGGTGATGTGGTGAGAGAATGGTGAGAGGTGCCCCAAATGTTAATTTGGATGCCTCCTTATGCAGTAACTGCCCTGCTGCTAGGGCTCTTAGACAAGGTACCCAGCCTCGTACAGTGGGGTCCAACTGTTTTGATAGGTACAAGGCGGATATCTTGGACGAGACAAAAGGTGCCGTTAGGTTTTTTTACAGTGATTATGGGAGTATTGTCTGAATGATGAGGCTTAACCCAAGGAGAGCTGTTGTGGTTAATGGATACTGAGCCTGACAAATATATTTGGAGGGGTCTTTTAGTTTTATTTGTACAGGGGAACACTGGGCCAGAGTGGGGCTGGCAATGTCCCAAACTGTGGGGTTAACAGGGTGCATTAGCATGGGTAAGGACTTCTTTCTAGGGGTGGAATTAGTAGGATCTTGGGCTTGAACTAGTGCTAGGAGGAAGGAAATGGGGGAAGAGGAAGAGGACAGGGGCAAAGTAATGGAGACTTGAAGCCGTGATAAAATGTCCCGTCCCAACAAGGGGACAGGGCATTGTGGCATGACTAGAAAGGAATGGGAGAAAACGGATTGAGTGCCTTGAAGGCAGCAGGATAAAAGAGGGGTTTTTTGGGGAAAGATTTGTTTACCTCCTACCCCGACTATAGGAGAGCTGCTGGAGGTGGTGGGGCCTTTATATTCCCTTAAGACCGAAAAGGTGGCTCCAGTGTCCAGGAGGAAAGATATTAGGTGGCCGTCCACAACCATGAATACCCTGGGCTCTTGTTTTGTTATAGAGATGGTCGGGAAGGGCCCAAGGCTCCTTCAGTCCTCCTCAGCGAGGCCCACCATAGGTGGTGTCCACGGTTCAGGGGTCTGTGTGGCAGTTGGTCCCTCACCCCTTCGGACAAGGGGGCAATCAGATCCCCAATGTCCCTTCTTTTTGCATTTTGGACAAGAAGTGGTGGGTGGCCTGGGGGTGGGGCAAGCCTTTGCCCAATGCCCTTCCTTTCCACATTTAAAGCAGGCTCCAGGTGGAGGCTTAGAAGTGGAGGCTGTGGGAGGGCACCCAGGGGGATTGATAAGACGGGCCAACATCTGGAAGTTGGTGTGGTCGGTCTTTTGTTTTCAACGTTCTTTTTCCTCCTCCCGGTTATGAAAAACCTTGAAGGCCACTGACAGGATTTTTGTCTGAGGGGTTGCAGGTCCCTGCTCTAATTTTTTAAGTTTAGTTTTAATGTCGGTGTAGGATTGGGCCAGGAAATAGGTCATAAGGACATGCCGGCCGTCTTCTGAGTTGGGGTCTAAGTTAGTGTATTGTTGAAAGGCCTGAGTTAATCTATTGAGGAACTCGGAGGGAGTTTCCTCCTATTTTTGGACAATTTCTTGAATTTTTTGGAAATTGACGACCTTGTGAGCCGATTTTTTGAGGCCAATTATTAACCAAGAGGCAAAACGGTCTCGAGCCTGGATTCCCTGGGCTGTGTTATAATCCCAGTTAGGTTCCTGTTCTGGGACTGCTTGGGGGATTGGCGGGTGATTCGGATTGGTGCGATGGGTGTCAGTGGCATGGGTTTGGGCTGTATCCCAGACCCTGCAGTGTTCCTCGGGGAGGAGGATATTGACTAGGAGCATGAAGATGTCATGATGTGTGAGGCTGTAGGCCTGCAGGATCCATTGGAATTCTTTAATGTAGGTGGTAGGGTCGGTAGAGAAAGAGCCTAGTCTTTTTTCTGATTCTGTAAGGTCAGCTAGGGAAAAGGGAACATGGACCCTAACTACTCCTTCAGCCCCAGCTACCTCACGTAGTGGGGCGATTGTTAAAGGTGCGGGGGGAGGTCCTCGGGAACGGGTGAAAGGGGGGCTTAGTGGGTCAGGAGTAGGGGAGGGTAAAGATGGAGGAGGGGATGGTGCAGGAGGTGCAGAAGGTGACGCGGATGACAGGGGAGGAGGAGCGGGCACCGGAGGCACTGGGGGAGGAGGAGGTCAGTAGGGTGGGGGTTCATCAGCAGGGTCGAAGGTGGAAGAATCGAGGGGTGACTATGAAGATGGTTTACAGGCCAAAAGGACTTGAGAGGGAGCACAGGAGGAGAAGAGGGCAGGGTTCTGAGCCAAGAGGTGCAAAGCCTCGATGTAGGGGATCTCCTTCCAGGTTTTTAGGTGCTGGCAGTAGTTAAAGAGGTCTCGTAGAATGTTAGGATCTAGTGTGCCCTCAGGGGGCCATGTGTTTTGATTATCTAAAGGATAATAATGCCAATCTTGTGTACAGAATTTGGTGAGGTGTTTGGGCTCAATATCCGGTCTGAGGGAAAGGTTGGTGAGGTTTTTCAGAAGGCACTGAAGTGGAGAGTCCCCTAGGGAGGAGGAGGAAGCCCCCATTCTGGTCTCTTAATGGGAATTTAGACAGAAATCGGACAGAGATTTAGTGATAGGACAGATCCTTCGGCCGGTTGGGAAAGGCGGGATCATAGAGGGCATTCCCCAGTCAGTCACGTCAGTCCCAGCAGGTTCAGGTACGAACCAGGAGGAGAGAAGGGAGGTGTGGGTCGTCACTCAGACCTCCACTTCTCTAGGGCAAAAGCCTGGTGCCTGAAGAAACTGAGCGCCAGGATTTTCTGGTCGGGTCCCGGACCCAGGAAGTGGAGAGAAGAGAGTGGTGGACAGGAGGGTGAAGGAGAGAACAGAATGGGGCTTTTAACCTCCAAAAATGAAAATAAAAGTTTGCCGGGGCTTTGGAACCTGTTATAGTTTGGGAATTTATGGTGGTCGTGAAGACCGTGGTGGGGTGGCTATGGGCGTTAGGGGCTACCGGACGATCTAGACTCCCTGTGGTAGCCTGAAAAAGGGCTGGTGCCCTTTAGGAAAGGGGGCTTACCTAATGATGAGCCAGTGGTGAGTGGAAGGAGCCAGCGCCAAAAAGAATGGACGAGGGTGGACCGTCAATGGTGAGCGATGGAAGGGAGGCTGGTCCTGGCTGGACGGAGTTCCTGAGGGGCGACTTGTAAAGTGCTGCTGCTGCAATTTGAAAAGTGTTACAGCTCGAGGGAGCCCTGAGGGGCGACTTGGAAGATGTTGCCACTGCGATCTGAAAAGTGTTGCCGCTCAAGAGAAGCTCCATCCCGGGTTTAGGCACCAAGTGAAAGGACGAGTCGACACCAGTTGACAATCCACCAGAGAGAGCTCATTTATTAGGCGGCACACACACACACATATATATAGGGCTTTTAGGGAAGGCTGCTTGGCTTAAAATACAATCCCTACTTAGCATACCGCATGGGGTTTGGGGTGAGCTCATTGGTGTGCGATTTGCGCAGGCGGGAAGGAGAGTACGGAAGAGAAGGGCAACCAGCGCCATGATGTGGTGTGGCCAAGAAGGACTTATGTGATCAGGGTGTGATCCCTTGGGGCATTTGGGTTCTTACACTATTTACATTAATCATTCTAAATTTTTCCAAAAATGATCTAATGACACCGTTTCAAAAGCACTGGTCTAATCAAGACATAAAGCCCGAGGTACACGTTAGGTGGAAAGACCCCATTTCTGGACACTGGAGAGGACCTGACCCACTCCTAACTATGGGAATGGGATTTGGGTGTGTATTCCCCTTTGACGAACCCTGCCCCATATGGATACCGGCCAAAACCCTTAAATTTGTACCTCAAAATCTTGAACCAATAACCCAGCCCAGGGACAACAACAACGCTGAGGGAAGTTCTTCTCTTTTAGGAGACTTATGCGACAACCCGGGTGAACCTGCCTCTTAATCCTCGTGGGAGAGTTTCGTTCCAATCCTGATTGTCTTTGTCCTTAACAACATCAACAGCAGCATGATACATCACCTGGTCATCCTATGGACCATCTGGCTCTCGGCACATGGGGTACCAATCACCTACCAGTGCAACAAACGTGGACAAAAGATTGTTGGTTATGTTATGATGTTCATCCCCCATATTTTGAGGCTGTGGCATCAAGTAACGTAACCATCCTCACCACTAACAGCACCCAGTGTGCCATTAATTACAACAGAACCGATCCTGGTTTAACCATACAACATATGTTGGGAAAAGGATTATGTGTTGTTTTAAAGAACCCCTCCGTTTATTCCAATACCATTATCCTCAACAGCACCTGAGAGAAACCCAGCCTTGGGTGATGTTTATGCACCAAATCAGGGCTTACTGCTTGTGTGTTTACTCAATCCTTATCTCATGAAACTTGTGTATCAGTGGATAATGTTCCCCGATTATTATGGCATAAAGGGGAAGAAATGTTTCAATATTGGACAAGTACCTTTCCTCACCACAGTAAAAGGGCACTAGGGGCTGCTGTTGCCATTAGTATTTTATTGGGGATTGTGGGCACTGGTGGGGGGGCTGCTGGAATAGGATATAGTTACACCCACTCACAAGCTTTAAGGGAGGCTATAGACATAGATCTAGATAGGCTTGAAACATCAATTACCCATTTGCAAAAATCATTAACTTCTCTTTCCAAAGTTGTATTACAAAATAGAAGGGGATTAGACCTCCTGTGTTTACAACAGGGAAGCTTATGTGCAGCTCTCAGGGAAGAATGTTGCTTCTATGCTGATCATTCTGGAATAGTAAAAGAATCTATGACAAAGGTTAGAGAGGGCTTGGAAAGACATAAAAGAGAAAGAGAGGCCAATGAGAGCTGGTTTCAGTCTTTGTTTAACAGTTTTCCCTGGCTTACCACCTTGATATCTGCCTTAGCGGGCCCCCTCTTAATCCTTCTCTTAGTGCTAATGTTTGATCCTTTAATTTTTACTAAAATCATGGCTCTCATTTGACGAAATCTAGGATCCATAACTATGCTCACCCAAGTGGTAGAAAATGTGGCCCAAGAAAATTCCCCCCAGGGCCGAGACCGTGGCGCACTCGGTAGAGTGCTGCGCTGGGAGCGTGGCGACGCTCCCGCCGCGGGTTCGGATCCTATATAGGAATGACCGGTGCACTCACTGGCTGAGTGCCGGTCACGAAAAAACGACCAAAAAAAAAAAAAAAAAAAATGAAAATTCTCCCCAAACCCTTGGGTCAATATGGTGCTCCAAAAAATCCACAGCAATCTTTAAGGGGCTCCGCTGGCTCTCCACAGTGGCTGGCTAGCCAATGATGGGTAAGATCCCCAGAGGGGGACACCCTAAGACAGGCACAGTCACAAAAAAGGCAACAAGGTTGCGAGGTTAGCCTCCTTCAACTGCCCATTACAGGGTGGTTCTTCTTTTCATGGAGAAAAAAGGGGGAGATGTTGCGCTCATTTTTAGGAGCGAACATTATCTGTGAGCCACGTGGTGACTATGGGTGGAGGATGAAGGTGGTGCCCGCGGGAAGTAGGGGAGGCGTAACCCAAGATAGCTCCAAAAGGTTTTTATTGGTCCTCCAGTATTTCCACACTCGTGAACCCTGCGTGATCGTTGTGCTCAGAATGTTAGTACAAAATGCATGCCCGTGTGATCCTTTAATTGATTGGTTAGTTCATGGATAGCCCCTACTTGCTTCCTTATATCAATTGCAGTGTAACGGCAATAAAGTGGAACTGCCCTGCCAGAACCCCTGCCGCGTCTGAGTGTCTCTTTCATGGGGCTGGATTGGGGGCAGCAGGCTCACTTTTCCCCGAGATCCGTCGGTCCCAACACCCTGGGGATGATTCTGTTGGCTCCTTCTCCTTCTAGGTCTGCGCGAGGACCTCCGGCGCACCGCTGCAGATCCCACCGCTGATGTATACCCAGAAGAGTGTAAATCATCTGTGGAAGGAACTCCCGCACCCCATGTTTATGGAGGCTATATTTATAATAGCCAAGATTTGGAACCAGCATAAACGTTTGTTGACAGACGATTGGATAATGAAAATGTGGTGCATATACACAGTAAAATACTACTCAGCCATAAAGGAAAACAAAGTTTTGTCATTCACAACACTGATGAGCTTGGAGAATTTCATCAAAAATGAAGTAAGTCAGGCACAGAAAGAGAAATTCCACAGATTGTCACTCAGAGAGGTGGGGGGGAGGAAGGAAGGAAGGAAGGAAAGAGGGAAGAAGGGAAGGAAGGAAGGAAGGAAGGAAGGAAGGAGGGAAGGAGGGTAGAAAGGAAGGAAGGAAGGAAGGAAGGAAGGAAGGAAGGAAGGAAGGAAGGAAGGAAGGAAGGAAGGAAGGAAAGAGAAACAATAATAATAATGTTAAATTTCAGATGGAGAGAACTGACCTGTGGTTACGAGAGGCAGGAAGGGGATGGGGTTTAGTGAGTGGTTGGTTCGTGGACACATGCCACCCAGATAGAAAAAAGTATGTCCTGTGGGTGCACAGCGGAGCCAGGCCTCTGTAATTAACATTCATTTGCTGCATGTCATCTACTGGCTGGAAGACAGGAGATAGAACGTCATCATCACAAACAAGTCATTCAGTTTTGTAACGATAAATGTGCTAATTACTCTGATGTGATCAACAGACATTGTGCACATGTATTGCTATTCAACTGTGTACCCCACAAATATGTAAATTCTAAATGTCTTAAATGAATGAATGAATGAATTGGACATATTGAAAGAAACATATGATCATGAGGACACCATGATCTATGAACACCATTTTGAGATTTGAACTCTACGGTGACGGTGACTGGGAGCTGCTGCTCATGGTCTCATGCAGGTTACAGCCTGACCAGCGGGGAAGGGGAATGTTAAATAAAATTTGTGGGAGGCCAGTGATTTATACTAGGCTTCTATGCCAGGTCGCACAGACCTAACAAATATGAAGTTTTACTGCCATAGCAGAGCTTCAGTTAATTGGAGGAGGCTCTGTAACCAATTAATTAATTACACTGTAAGCAATTATGTTGTTTCTACAGTGCAGTTTATTTTCTACAAATGCTTTAAGAGAATGTGATTGGTGTGGTTTTCTGAACCTGCTGTAGTCTGGAGGGCTGCCTGGTTCATGATTTTTGTTTTGATCACTTTCTTTCTTTTCCTTTGCTCTGTTTTGTTTTTGTTTGACCAAAGAAACTCAGTTGAAATTTAAAACTTGTCTGTTTCACAAATCTGAGAAATGTATCTACCTGCTCCAAATATAACTGCATGACAGCTTGACTAGAACAAATTACCCTCCACAGCATCCTTTCATGCACACGACTCTACAGCAACTCCAGGTGCAGGAATGTAAGTGGGGTGTCCCTGAGCTCCCATGTGAAGCCCACCTCACTGAAGGGCGTCCTGAGAGCAGAGACCAAAGCGGATGAGTCCACATGCCGTAGGAGGGCTCTTTGTTATGATTACTGTCATCGTTGTCGTGTTGACTGGTGATTACTCACAGACATCCTGTGGGGTGTTGGCCCATCCAAGTGCTGTGCAGCTGCTCTCCCCTCACCCTGGGAGGATGCGGAGGCGGAGGGTTGAGGCTTGTAAGGGACTCAGAGAAAACGTGCTGCTGTGCGGAAGAGAGAAATTGGGAGGAAGTGCAGGATGCCCGGGGGCTCCTCTGCCTCCTGTTGCTTGTCCATGGGGCTGCCCCTGTGACTCCCTGGTGTCACTCCCTGTACCTCGGTCATGGAGGGAAATTGGAGCCAATGAAGCCAGAGGCACGAAGTCCCTGAGTGTGGAGTGAGTTCTGATGCAGTGAGGATGCAGTGAGCATCCCCACGCTCCACCACGTGACACTCCACAATTCAACACCTACGATCTTATTTGCCCGTGTCCTGACAGGGCCTTGGGGACAGGTATCACAAGGTGATTTATTCTCTCAGTTCACTAATGGGCCATGAAACCTAAATCTCAATGTTCAGTTTGTATGCACCCTAGTCCATCGCAGTCGTAATAGGTTGTTCTCAGGAGAGAGCTCAGAGAATCTCCAAACCCATGGTTCAGAATGGGCCACAGACCCCTCACATGCCATGCTGGGCCACAGACCCCTCACATGTCTGGCTGGGTCACCACCCCTCACATATGGTTCCACGAGCTAGATATTTGGGAAAGATCCCGGGAGCCATTGGAAGATGACATGAGCTAAGTCCTCAGCCTCCTCAGCAGCAGCAGTGGCAGCAGTGGTGGTGGCCTCCTGGAGCATCCCAAGGGCACTGGCAGCAACAGCCGTGCTGTGGCCCACCTGGGGCGTCCTGGTGGCAAGGGTCACTGAGCATCAGATCCACACATCCTTTATATTTAAGTCCAACAACCACGAATGCCTGGGTGTCAGTTAGACAACCCCACAAGCAGACAATATCCAAGGAACACCTGGGCACACGTCGCAGTTACATATTCACGTCAAACACTCAGCAAGATTCCCGAGGGAGCCTGACCATTTGTCTTCACTTTCCCTACAATCCACACCTTCAGGGTTCCACGCCATACAATTGACACATTTGGAATCTTCTGTGATGTTCCCTTACCGAGCATAACTGACCCTTGCATTCACATAACCTCAGTACCTACTGTATGTTCTATACACCATGAGGTCTGTCACCACAGATCTACATTCCATTCCTGCCATCCCAAAAGTCATTAGCTTGTCCTAGCACCATCTCAGAAGCCCAAAGTCTCATCTGAGGCTAAAGGTAAAACTCCTTCTATTTGTGAACCTGTCAAAATCAAAAACAAATTTATCTACTTCAACGTACAGTGGGACAGACACTGGGTACACATTCCCATTCCAAAAGTGAGGAATAGACAAGAAGAAAGAAAAACCAGGCTCCGAACAAATTCAAAACCCAACAGGGCAAACATAAAGCGCAGTGGAGCATCTGGGCCCCCAAAGCACAGGGCAGCCTCACTCCTACAACTCTGCTAGGTGAAGCCCATTGAGCCGCACTGGTACCTGCAGCTCTTCCATGCCAGTGCTGACTTTGCCAGCAACCCCACAGTTCTGGGCTCCTGGCGGCACTCCTGCCATCCTGGCTGCACTAGGCACTTCCCCAGTAGATGACCTCTGCTGCGGCTCTGCCCCTGCAGCTGGTCTCTGCCTGGGTCCCCAGGCTTTTCCATATGTCCTCTGGACCCTGGGTGGAGGCAGCCACATCTCCACTGCACTCATTTTCTACTGGCCTGCAGACTCAACATGACGCAGATGCCACCATGGTTTTCAGCTTTATGCTCCCCAGAGCTGCTGAGGCAGAGTTGCTGTAGCCAGAGCAGCAAGAATGCAGGGTGCAGTTGGATGAGGGCAGCGATGCCCAGGTCTGTCCACCAGAAAAATCTCCATTCTCCTCGGCCTCTGGGTCTGTGATGGGTGGGGCGCTCTTCCAAACTTCTGAAATGCCTTCAGGGCCTTTCTCCCATTGTCTTGGATATTAGCATCCAGCTGCCCCATCCTGGGCTCCTGAGTTACTTGAATCAGCTTGGCATTTGCCCGCAGTTCACTCACAGTCTCAGGCAGTTCTCCAACATTCGCTCACACAGTTCCAACAGCTGCATTCACACAGCCCCTCAAGGAGTGGTTGTCCTGCCCTTGCTCATGTCTGCAGCTGTCCTGTAACCATTTCCACATCATAATGGAGGCTAACTTGTCCGCCATTTCACCAGGTGAAAACATACGTGAATTTCTGCAAGGGCAGCCATCCTCAGGTAACCTGCCTATCTGTATGTGGCACTTTTTTCTCGGGTTACTAGGGCACCTGTCAGGCCATCGGGCTTCTGTGGCACCCTGTGAATCTTCTCAGGTTTACATGGCACCCAGCAAGCTTTCCCAGGTATATCCTGCACCCAGTGAGCCATCTGCATGTCAGACAACTGTGACATGTGGTTACTATGTCTTCTCCAGAGCACATCACACCATCCACCCCTGGGTCCCATAGCTGCAGCAGCCAGGGGCTCTGCCTGTTTCTGCCACTTTACTCTTTCCCAAGCCAACCAATTCGACCTGGGTGTATGGGACATAGGTCGTGAATTGAGTCACCTGTGCGTTGCCTGCCAGTCTGCTTGGTCCCATAGGCTGCTCGTCTTCCACTTTCTGATGAGCAAAAGGTCACTCCAGGAGATGCACAGTCTCCCCCAACTCGCCATCAGGTTGGTCATACCCAGTGTTGGAAGCCGGAGTGACCTGTTGCTGTACTTCAGCCTCCAGGGCAAGTAGCTGTGTTCCCAAGTCTGCTTTCTGTTGCAAATCTTCAGGCCATGTCGCTTCATGGGGTTTCCGGTCCATTTTGGCTCACAGTACAGTGAGCAACAGCCAGACCTGGTCAGCAGGAAAGCAGCCACTGGGGGCCACATGCTCAAGTGCAGCCACATTTCTTGCCACTCCCAAGGGGCTTTCTGCTTCTTTACTTGCTTGGCATCCTACCCATGACACCAGTTACTGGCCTCTTTTACCTGCTTGGAATCCGACCGACAACTCTAACTGTCAGGCTAGGCCTCAGAGAACCTTCAAACCCATTGTACAGACTGGGTCACAGACCTGTCATATAAAGACTGGGTCACATAACCCTCATGTGCCAGGCTGGGTCACCAGCCCCACCCAGAGTTCACATGCAGTTCTGTTAATGGGGATGCCCTTCCATGACATCCCTCCTGGACTGGACATTGGCACAAATCCACACACCCTGCAGTCTGACCAAATTGTGAGCTTCAGCATAGGTGGCAGGCCAGGTCAGAAAGGCATTCACCATTGCTACAGGCAGGACCCTGAAAATGAGGAAGGTACAGAGATAAGACAAAAGGTTGAAAAGGCATGAGAAAAGGTAAGACTTTATCTAATGATAACATAGTTGCTGTTTGATAACATCGGCCAACAGCACCCATTGTTTGGGCATTTTCCAGGGTGGGCAGTGCCACACATTTAACCTTTGACATTATCATTAGTTACAATATTATCATAGCTGTGAGCCTCAACTGGAGGCCACACCAGTAACCTAATTTCTGTCCCCTTCTTAATGAGTGCCATGGGGGCTCTAGTGGTGAGGGAGGCTCCCATTTAGATAAAGAGTGGTTGTGTGTGATGCCAGAGGTAAGGTCTCCCCCAATGCAATGACAACAGCAAGACACCTGGGAGGGGGTGCCACTTTAGTTTCCAGTCTATCAAAGTGTCACCAGGTGGGATGTCCTGTGGCAAATGCAGAACCAGTCCCTCAGCTGCCAGATGGAATGCATTCCCCCTTCTTGTCCTTGCATGTTTAGAGCTGTGTTTATTGGTGTGTGTCCTGAAAGCCAGTCATCCACAGACTTGTGCACTGTGAGGCAGCATTTATGAGTCTTATGGCTTCAGTCACTTGGGAAAACATGCCCTTCTGGTCCTCTCTGGTGCCAACGTTTTCAGTGTAGTTTTCAACATCCCGTTCATACATTCAATGAGTCCAGTGGTGGTGTGTTTCCAAGGCAGATGAAAAGTCCATACTATGATGTGGGCCTCTGATGACTCTTATGCAACATGTCCAGTGAAACGACTCCTGTGATCCCTGTCTACAGGCCAGGACCCCAGACATGTCTACCTGCCATTGAGTGACAGGTGGGTGGAACACCCAATATTCCCTGGCAGGTGTCTTGGGGACATGGTCTCAAATAACTCTGTGGAAAATCCTTGTCTTCAGCTTGAATATCTGAATATTTTATGGGCAGAGCAGTCTCTTCTCTGTGTCCTATATTCTTTGTAGGCCCCAGTGTCTGGAATTTTGATGAGCCCAGTCAGCCACTTCAGAGGGTGTTAGCAAGTCTTATAGCAGAACAGCTGGGGCTGTAGGTAAGGCATCAGCCTCATGAGTGCACAGCAACGTGGTTGAGGACTGAGCTGACAGTTGCCTTAAGACACCTGGGGTTGTGGCTTGAAGCAGATTCCTCATGTCCCTCCACAATTCCACACCCCAAAGAGTCTTTGAGTATTGTCCAGTTTTGTTGTTGTTTTTGTTGTGTTTTGTGGTTTTTTTTTTTTTTTTGGTTTTTGTTTTTGTACCACTGTGGCATCCAAGTCGTCAGACCGTTCTAAACAGCATCAACTTGTGAGTCAGTGTGATCCTCACCACTTGAATTTCAGTGCACTGGCTTCTCAGTTTAGTTCTTCCTTCATACCAGATGATGCCAGAGCACAACAGGATGGCAGAGAAATGGCAGGTGAGTGGATTTCCCTGCTTCTACCATCTCCACACCAGATATCCTAGTGACGGGTGTCTACACCTTCCACCACAGAATGGAGAGGTGGAGCAAAATCTACTAGTGTTAGGGTGGGGTCCAAATTCATGTATGTAACCAGGCCCCAGAAGTGTGTATAGTTCTTCTGACAGCAGACTAGTTTTGTAAGAGTTTTAATGTCGTAATTAGCATGTCATTTCTGCAATCCACTAACATGAGCCCAGACACTCATCAGCTTCAAAAGCATGTCTTTAATCCAGCCACTCACTGGCACGGAGGTGCACACTTCCACCAACAAGTTGATGTCAAAACTTCAGTCTGCTGCAGTGTCAGATTGTTGACCAAGATCTGTTCTCAATAGGGCTGTGTATGGTTTTCCTACTTTTTTGTAGCAGTGTCCAGAATCCTAATGGGATGCAGTTCCCATTCTGCTTCCACCATGGACCCCAATCAAATCCCTCTAGATAGACACTAACATCCATTTTATATCTTACACCTGGCATCAACTTTTCTATGACCTGTACATGTTTGGCAAACAATTTAGCTTTATCAAATGCCTCTTGTGGGGAGCATTCCTATCCTAGCTACTGACCCTCTTCACTATAGCATCGAGGGGTCTTGACATTTGTGCTAGTTTCATGTTTCCACACATGGACATCCAGACTTCCCAGCAATATTTCTTGAAGAGGCTGTCCTCTACCCGTTTAATGTTCTTGTGATATTACTGAAGATCAGTTGGCTGTAAACATGTGGGTTGATTTCTAGGTTCTCTATTCAGTTCCATTGATCCACGTGTCTGCTTTTAAGCCAGTACCATGCTGTTCTGGTAGCCATAACTTTGTAGGATAACTTGAAGACCTGCTGGAGGACACAACAGCATCACAACAATTAAATTCTAGGGGAAAATTTAAT
Organism: Cynocephalus volans; assembly: GCF_027409185.1. Lineage (NCBI taxonomy): Eukaryota > Metazoa > Chordata > Mammalia > Dermoptera > Cynocephalidae > Cynocephalus > Cynocephalus volans. The sequence continues at coordinate 185,853,347 of NC_084462.1, forward strand.
CAAATAGCTGAAAATATGTATACTGAGCACTCTAAAGCATTGATGAAAAAAGAATGAAAATGACGGAAAAAAAAAAAACAACTAAAAAACCTGTGTTCACAGATTTGAAGAATTAATGTAATTGTGAGTTTTATACTATGCCAAGCATTAAACACAATCTTTATCAAAATCGCACTTCAATTTTTTACACATAAATGAAAAGAAATTCTAAAATTTGTTTAAAACCACAGAAGACCTCAAATAGCCAAAGCAATTCTGAACTCAACAACAAAGCTAAAGTCCATCCATGATTTTTATATTACAAAAAAGAATGAAAAGTTTTCTACTGAACCTTTTTGAGACTATGTTATAAGACTGTAAGTCATGTTCATTGTTACTGGGAAATATTGGTTTTACCATTATTGCTTGTTTAGACAACCGTAATCATACTTTGCTGCAAACTGCAAGTCCTGATCTTTCTGCTGGTAACTGTCATTCTGATGTCAATTTGGGTTTCTTAGCCCTTTTGCGCACAGCTCAGGCATGATCCCTTGCACACCTCTCAGAAGGCAGCCTGGAGCTTTGTGGTCTGCACCCACATTCATTCTCTGAGCCTGTGCTTTGTGGGTCCCCTTCAGCTACACACCTGCAGGTCAGGTGGTGAGCCAGGTCTCCATGCAGATGCAGCAGCTTCCTCTCCACCTGCTCCTCTCCCTGCTGCTGTCTCCATTGGCTGCTTCCTAGGGGGTTCCCTTTCTGTCTTTAATTCTTCCAAGGCAGAGTTTCAATGTTGCTGGTGTATGAATTCAGCAAGGATGGAGAATTCCAGATTCTCACATCACCAGGACATGGCTGGGAGGGAAAGGGGTGCTGCCTGGTTGTTGGCACTTATGGTGTCCTGTGGACACAGCAAAAACAATTCCGATTCACAGGGACTGCGGTCATCACCTTTCTACCTTCTAGAATGTGATATATAAAGATATTTCATAACCCATCAACAGAAGGATTAAATGATCAATTAAAAATGGGCAAGGAATGGAATACACCTGAAAAGTGAATAAGAGAAATATCTGAAGAGCAAATGAAAAGATCGTCAATGTCATCAGTTATCAGGAAAATACAAATAAAAACACAAGGAAGCACTTCAGATCCACTAAAGTGGCCCCAATTTAAAGGAAATGAAGAAGTATCCTCATGGATATGTAGACATTGGAAAAATTGCAGAGAGCTGGTGTTCAGGCAAAATGGTAGAACTACTGTGGCCACGATTCTGGCAGTTATGTAAACAGTTTAATGCAGAATTTCGCCATGACCCAGTAATTCCACTCCTATTTATAAGCCAAGATAAGTGAAAAGAGGTGCCCAACAGAAATTTCCATGAATGATCACAGCAGCACTATTCACAGGAGCTAAAAAGTGAATAATTCCAAACTTTCACTGACTGATGTGTTGATAAACAAATGTGGTAGAATTGGAAAGTATTCACCGATAGAAATGAATGAGGTACTGACACACGCGACAACAAGAATGAACTTTGAAATCATTACACCATGTAGAAGAAGCAGACCCAAAAGACCACGTATTATATAATTCCATTTTTATGAAATATGCAGAACAGGTGAATCCATAGAGACAGAAATCATATGAGTGGTTTCTAGGGGCATTCACAGACAGGAATGAAAAGTGACTGTGTGTAGGGTGTGGGCTTTACTGTGGAGGCAATGAAAATGTCCTGTAACTAGACACTGGTGATAGCTAACAAACCGTGTGAAAATATTGTGTCACTAGACTGTATAGTTTAAAATGGTTAAAATGGTGAATGTAATTTTATATAAATTGTACCATCACATGCCTTAAAGAAAACATATTAAATTCAACTTGTTTTTACATTAATCGTTTTAAGGTAACAGAAACCACATTTTAAAGGAACCCACAAAAAGCAAATGAAAAAAAACATAATAATAAGATTTCCTGAGAAAGACTTCTAGTGAAAAAGGACTGAAAGGAAACCCTGTTTATCTTCTGCACCTGCTCTTCAGTGGAAATTCCGTACTAAGTTTGCGCTGAGCTCCTCCTACCGCCAAGTCCACGCCTGTCTTCCAGCAGAGGTTTGTTTGTATCTGGGCTTGAACTGAATTCCCCTCACTGTATTTCTCACTCAGTAGTACATGGTGGTGTCCTGGGATCTCAGGCCACTCCTAGTTAAAGAAGTTTGGCTCCTGGATGTTTCCCTCGTGATGCTGACTTGGGATTTAAGAGTTGTGCTTCCACACACCTCATATCATACTGACCCACTCCAGTCCCCTTTCTGGAGGCTGGTGGATCCAGTGCCCATCACAGCTGGTTAAAGAGAATCAAGAAATAGTGCAAGTGAGGAACAGGTTCTGTGAGGGCCTCACCAGGCACAGCCCTGTTTCCTGCAGTGTGACTTGGACAGGAAACCTAGGGGTAAGGAGCATCACCATCAGTCAAACACACTGGAAACCCCATGCCCAAGTCCGTTTCCTGAAGTCCCAGAGACACTCACAGCAGGGAGTGGCCACCAGGCAGAGGAGCAGCCCCACGACATCCATGCTCTGATGAAGGGCTCCTGGTGGAAGGAGACTGGGGCTGCTTCTCCAAGGGCTGGGCGTTCAGCCTGACACTGGGGTCTGCTTTGCACGAGGGAGGTCTCTGAGGTTATAAGTGTGGAGCAGAGTGGAGGGTGTCGACCTACCCTTCATTTGTGCAGAATGTTTTACCTTTTGCTGCTGAAAGGAAATTTGGAGGCAGAACTTCAAAGACTCTTCTTTGCCTCACTGCCTGGTCATCATCCGGTCTCCAGAAAAATATTAAGAGAAGTGGAAATGGAGAATGCAGAGTTTGTCATCACAGAACATGTAGAAATGCTTCAAGTGATTTCTGGTTCCAGGAGAAGTCCGTGACCTTTTGATCCTCACGTGCTCCATTCCCATGTCTGGTCTTTGAAACTGATGGTCAGTCAGTGGCCTCAGTCTCTCTGCACACACATCGCTTATGTGTGACTTCAATAAAACAGTTGTGCTTCTGGAGAATCCTGGAGTTGGTTCCCTTCAGAACAGGCAGACTTTCCTCAGATAGACAGATATGAGTATGTGCCTTTGTGGGGTGTGTGTGTGTATTTTAGAGAAACAGAGAGACAGAGAGGCCTCTAGTACATCCGGCTTCTCAGAGACAGTTACCAAGGCAAACATATAGACACGAATATCCCTCCACTTTTGGAACAACCACATGGGATTAGAAATATTACTGTGGAAATTTCTAGAAAACTCCATCTTCCTCAGTCTCATTCACAAATCATCTGTTCACACTCCTGCCCCAACACTTCTAACGTCAGTCTTAACGGTCACATCAGACTCACTCTTGAGGTTCATAATCTCATCACTTGCTTCTGCTCAGAGGTGACTCCTCGGTGGTGTTTTCTCCAGGGCAGATCCTCCTGCACCTGCAGACCTGTGAGATGGACACGCTCTGTGCCCTGCCTCCCCTTACCCAATGTACTCTGGTGATTCATGTCCAGGATGATGACTATATCCCATCCCTTTCACCTGGGACTCAATGGATCACAGCAACTCTGAATGTCAGCTGGGCATAGGGTGCCAGTGTCGGGGTTCTGGTCCATTTCTACAGTTTGGTGATGACACTGCATGACCCACGGCTTCTGTCTTTGGGATTCTAGTCCCACCATTTTTGGCACACTTTCTTTCTCAATTTGAAATTGTTTGTGTTTGCAGTTGATTATTTCTTTTAGCCCTTTTTATTTAAAATGAACTGCAAGAAGCGGTAAGTTGTGAAATTGTATTAAAATAGATGTACAAATTGCTCCCTTATGACAGTACAAGTCATACAGCAGACGATCTTAGGTAAACACAATAGAAACAATGACTTTGAAATGGAGAAGGTGTACAAATAAAAAATAGGGACTATACATTACATCTGTGTAAATCATCAGATTCCAAATAAGAAAATGGTAAAGTGATTGGAGTAAATGACCTGTTTTCTCAGAGTGTGGGGTTTAAGAAAAATTTAGGCTCAAGTGTAGAATGGTGGAGTAGGTGTAATGGCAAAGATTTGCTCATTGAAATGGAAAATGCAGAAACCTACACACAAAAAAGAAAACAAACAAACAAACAAATAAGAAACAACAACAACAAAAACATGCTCACAGACTTGCTCTGCACCTGCTCCAGGTGCTGGGCCCTTTGGGCAGAGGGTCAGGAGTGCCACTCTAGATCAGTCCTGTGTCACCTTCTAGGGTTCTTGCTGCTTTCCCCAGACCAATGTTGTGGAGATTTTCCTCTGTGTTTTACTCTAATAGTGCCATAGTTTCAGGACTGAAATTTAATTATTATTCCACTTTGAGTTGATTTTTGTGTAAGGGTGCAATTTCATTCTTTTGCATGTGGATATCCAATTTTCCCAACAAAATTTTGGAAGACATTTTGCTCTTCTCATTATGTGTTCTTGCCACCTTTGTTAAAAATCAGTTGAACATAAATGTTGGGTTTTATTTCTGGGCTCTCTGGACTATATGTCTGTATGTCTGTGTGTATGTCATCACCATACTGTTTTGATTATTTTAGCTTTATAATAGATTCTGAACCATGATTAACTCAGAGTTATCTCTGGGATGCAAAGACGGTTAAAAAGAAGCAAGTAAATAAATATGATAAATGCCATTACAGAATGAAGGGGAAAAACCTATAATCATCTCAACAGAGGCAGAAAAAGGACTTGACATCCTTCGATATCTTTTTAATAACAAAAATTTCAACAAATTAGTGATAGACATATTATCCTTCACTATATTAATGGTGATATAGGACAATCCCACAGCTAATGACATGCTTAACAGTGAAAGTCTGCCTTTGTTAAACATGATCAGAATAAGGACTTCTCTCACCACTTCCTTTCAACATAGAACTGGAAGTCTAGCCAGAACATTGAGGTAATAAAAATAAATAAATGGCATCCACTTATGAAAGGATAATAAAAACTGTATGTTTGCTGATAACATGATCTCATATATAAAAACCCTAAAGACTCTGCCTGTTAACTGTGAGAACCAACAAACACATTTAGTAATATTGCATCCTAAAAAATCAGCACATTGAAAGCAGTAGTGTTTGATACACTAACAATAAACTATCTAAAAATAAATCAGTAAAACAATTCTATTTACAATAGCATCAGAAAAAATAATTAAATTCCTGGGAATAAATGTAACCAAATTGCTTAAAGATTTGAATATTGAAAACTCTAAAGCATTGATAAAAACTTGTAAGTAAAGGGCAGACACAAAAGTGCAGATCAAGGAAGCTACAGAGCACCTAACAGGATGAATCAAAGCAAAAGAAATGAAGCACAAACACGCACATGCACACGCGCACATATGTACACGTACACACACATGCACACACGCACATATGTACACGTACACACACATGCACATATGTACACGTACACACACATGCACACACGCACATATGTACACGTACACACACATGCACATACGTACACGTACACACACATGCACACACGCACATATGTACACGTACACACACATGCACACACGCACACATGTACACGTACACACACATGCACACACGCACATATGTACACGTACACACACATGCACACATGCAGATATGTACACGTACACACACATGTGCACACACATGCACACACACACACACTTACACACTCATGACCAAGATGTTAAGTGTTATAACATTAAATCCTCAGAACATACCTAACGTGGTCAGGCTAAGAAACGCTTACACATAAAAGAATAAAGGTAAGAATTACAGAGGATTTCTCATAAGAATCAAAGCCAACAAAAATTGAGAGATTTGAAATGTTTAAAGTTTTGGAAGCTTCAACCAACACCACCTGGGACTCTCAATTCAGCTAAATGATCCTCCAAGAGTGACAGAGAACAACAACTCCTCGTATCCACCTTCCATCCAGAAAGGAATAAATATTTGATATAAATTGAATAGCACAGCAACTATAGCCAATAAGAATAGATTATATATTTCAAAATAGCAAAGAGTGAATTTCAAATGTCTCACCACAAAAATAAAATGAGGTGATAAATACGTTGATCACTATGACCTAATTATTCCACATTATATACGTTTATCAGAGCACCACATAGTTCCCCACAAATGAATACAATTATGATGTGTCATTTAAGAAAACATTAATAACAAATGAGAAGGAGAAATAGCCTCTCTCAGACCACACAGTGGTGAAGGATCAAGGCGTCCCTCAGAATCACGAACGAGGTGAGCACAGCTGCCTGCAAAGCTCCTATTGGACACCTTCAATGTGACAAGTGGATGTAAACAAGCAACAATCACGAGGACACACACACGCAGTCCTTGACCTTCGGGTGCGACATAAGGGGTCTGGTTTCAGGTCTTGCACATAAGAAGCTTGGACGTCATCGCTCCCATCCAGACAACAAGAAAATCACTGAACAGACAGAAAATCAGTGACTCTTCTTAAATATCTAAAAGAAGTGACGTTACAGGGTACACTACTGTCCCCAAATTGAAGATGCAGTCAGGAAGACACAGAGGGTCACAGCTTGTCTGATCAGAAACTCATGAGCAGAAACCTGTGTGTGGTCCAGGATGGGGGAAGATACACCAGAGCTGTAGGTGAAGGATTGCTGGAGACTCAGGGTGGGGAAATCTGAGAGTTGGGTCCGTCCCAGGGGGACGGTCTTAGAGATCCCAACCTTTTAAACTCCACCTCAGCGGTGCGATGAGGTTCTCAATGAAAATACCATAAAAGAACCCTCATGCTCCCTGCAGAGAAAGGGGGAAGGAGCCATTCTGAGATTCAGCAGAGCAGGACGCTCTTCAGAAGTTCACCTCAGGAGAAACTAATTTAGCTGATCCCAAGAGGTGATTACTTCTTCAGAGCATAATTGACCACAGAGAAGAGAAACACCCAACTCTGTCCCCTTCCCTGAGAGCCTTCCAGTCTCACCTAAGAGCCTCATGAAGGGAGAAGCGCCTGTGAACGTCACAGCCAGGACACGGCTCACTAAAGGACAGAACTCGTCATAGGACTGTGCAGTGCTTCCCTACCACCCACACTACCCACACCCTACACACAACGTTGTGATCTGACAAGTTGTGACCCTCTGTGTCCTCCTGACTGCATCTTCAATTCGGGGGACAGGAGTTCACCCTGTGAACTCACTTCTTTTACAGATATAAGAAGAGTTACTGATTTTCTGCATACTAACAGGGAAAAACTAAAACACCACATGCACCTTAGACACTATTTAAGAAGTCTCTGAAAACCTAGTCCAAGGAGGAGACACAAATAAGGACACCAGGGGACATTTTATCCAGTCCATAGATTGCCTTGTCATCCTCTTTACAGTGACTTTTGCAGAGACAGACTTTCTAATTAATAGCTCCAGCCTGTCAATGTTTCTTCCCTGTGTTGTGCTGTTGTCTCACCTCCATTGCATGTGGTATTTTCTCTTTTTATGAAACATTCGTAAGCCGTAGGTGCCTGCTCAGCACCACGTGAGGTCCCTACCTTCAATGATCAGCCACATTACTGGGCCCATCATCTGCACCTACAAGGAGACTTGGTAAGAATTGAGCAGGGCTTTTGACTCACGGAGCTGAGTGTCTAGGGACAGATCTAGTGAGAATTTAAACAGTGGTAGACAGAGGATGGTATTAGGGCAAGTGTCCGTGATGTCTGAGGGACAGCAGAGAGTGGGCAGGGAGCAGGGCTCTGTCCAGCTGCTTCTCAATATCCACAGGGAATCGCCCCAGGGAACCTGAGATACACAACTTAGGACACAGTTCCCAGGGCTGCTTTGAGAGGCCCCACCCAGAATGCAGCCCAGCAGGGCCCTGGTGGGAATTTCTCTCTGTGCTTGTCACCCTGAAACCTCCACAGAGAAGTGTAAGAGCTGTGTCTGGCCCCCAGGCAGCTGCTTCTCCATCCAGGACACTGGAGGATGGACAGAGAGAGGGACACATACTGAACAAATGTGTCCACAGTGTGAATGAGTATCCAGAGGATAGACTGCCCCAGGCAGGACACGGACCCCATGGACAGAGTTCCTGAGGGATGATCATAACCATGTGGCAGCACGTGTGCTTGACTGAGGAAAAAGACCACTTAGGGACACTGTGCGCCTGGACTGAGCTAACCTTTAGGGAAAAATATTGTTGATCACGTGAAGATAAGAAAAGAATCTTTACAATGATTTGTGTGTCAGGAAAGAGAACAGGTCATGTTCACACCTGAGAAATGAAAGGTCCCAGTGAGTGGAAACATCTTATCTACAAATGAGGAAAGTTACTTCACTCTGTGTTGTCTGCAGTGAGAACATGGGAATTAGAGTCACAAACAACAAAGCAGGAAATGACCCTGAGGGACATCTGGGAGTCAGCAGAGCAGAGGAAACCTCAGATCCCAAGAGGAACCCTCATCCCCTCTCTGCACCTGCTCCATGGGGCACAGGAGCTGGGTGGGCCTTGAGCGCTCCCTGCAGCCCAGACCACTCCTGTATCCTGCAGGGAGGTTTGTGTCTGGGCTCACGCTGACTTCCTGTCACTGTGTCTCTCGCACAGTAATACACGCCCGTGTCCTCATCAGTCACAGAGCTCAGCTGCAGGGAGAACTGGTTCTTGGACGTGTCTCTGGTGATGGAGGTGCGGCTCTTGACGGACGGGTTATAAGCTGTACCACCACTATAGCTGATGTATCCCATCCACTCAAGGCTCTTCCCCGTGGGCTGGCGGATCCAGCTCCAGTAGTAATAACTGGTTGTGATGGAGTCACCAGAGACTGTGCAGGTGAGGGAGAGGGTCTGCGAGGGCTTCACCAGTCCTGGGCCCGACTCCTGCAGCTGCACCTCGGACAGGACACCTGGAGACAAGGAGAATCAATCACTGTCAGTCACATGCAGTCACAACCATATCGTAGACCCATGTGTGACATCTGAGACACTCACCTTGGAGAGCTGTCACCAGGCAAAGGAGAAGACCCCACAGTCTCATCTTCTGTTAGGTCTCAACTCTGCCTTCCCCAGACACCTGAGCCCTGTCTGAGGACAGACCTATGAGCTTCCACCACCCATGAGTGTACATTTACCCTGGAGCTTGAAGGAAAATTTGCATGTGGGAGAGCTCTGTCCTTATAAGCGGTAAGGAACTGAGGTGGGACTTCTGCATTTTTGATGGGCCTATATTCTATTATTTTCTGAAAATTACATGACATATAATTATCAGATGTGAAAGAACACTCCATAATGTGGCCCCAGATTTCTTAGCCCAGATCTACCTTCCTTCTACCTTCTCTTGTGCCTTGTCTTGGGCCCAGCCCAGCTTTTCCCACAAACTCAAGCTCTGGGTCGTGCTTTTACAGTTCTGATCACAGCACAAACCCTGCTTCCTTTCCCTGCACCCTCTCCTGTCATGTGCTTCTCATCACACCTGAGAGCTTGTTACATTGTTACATGGTTGCTGTTCCATGTGTTCCAGGCCTGCCTTGTGCTCTGTCCACCATGTGATACAAGACACAGCACATGGGAACCCACAGGGACTCTGCGAACTACAGCATCCTGTACATGACTGAGGAAACTGATTCTCACTGTTTGGAAAAGATAAATGGACTCTTTTAAATGCGCCTTAACAAGGTAAATCCTGTGCTTCTAATGTGTCCGAATTTTCAACAGAAATTCAGTTCTCACCCTTATTATTTTAAACATTGATGTAATTCTTTCATTTAGTCCTACAATCACATCAGATATCCCCGCTTGTGAAAATATCAATCACAATGGTCAACATGCAAGCAGTAATAATATCCCTAATATGAAAGTTTAAAAACACACTTCCCTTTGATGTCGCTGCATTGGGGCCCATGACAGCCACTCCATGACTGTGGTCACTGCCCTCTGAGATGCCGCCCACCACAGAGAAAGAGGCCAGGGGCTGTGCTGGATGCTGTGCTGTGTCTACTCCTGTGAGCCCCCTCTCAGTCCCAAGAGCAGGTCCATGTCATGGAGGGACAGCCCTTGAAGGCTCGTGAATGGATTATAAGTCAGGAGCTGCTGATGGACAATTCGGGGCTGATTCTTCAGTTCTTGTTAACTCATGAATTTTGCTGAGATTTTACCAAAATGGTAAAAGACCTGAAAAAAGACAAAGGAAAACAAACACACTGAAATGACAAAGCAAGTATCAGACCCAGGATATGATGTGACATAGGTTTTGGAATTATCACAGAGGAGATTTAAAATAACTAGGTGTATGTGCAACTCTGTTTCGGTTTGTTTCTAAACCTTCAGCCGACTCTGCAGAGTCCCCGCTGCCCATGTCTATTAGCCCAGGATAATTTATCAGGACGTTCTGCCTAGTGTAGCAAACACTCCAGCATCTCAGTGCAATAAAGTTTCAAGAACAAATACCTACTGTTTGCTCATTTCTACTCTAATGTGTCCAGGAGGGAAGTTGCGGTGAGAAGAGGTGTCTGATTCATAACGTCACTCAGGAACCCAGACTCCCACTGGTTTGAGACCCAGAACCTACAGCTTGTGGACTGATGCTTAATAGAAGACAGAAGGTGAGGGAATGATGAATTTCAGGTGGACTATTTTTTAACTGTTGTAAATACACTTACCAGGAGCTCTTCTCTGTTAACACATTGTAAGTGCACAATGCGGTATTGTTAACTGTGTGTGCAGTGCTATAGAGCAGATCCCTAGAACTTGTTCATCCTGTGTAAATGAAGCTTTGTATCTGTTATACTTTAATATAATTATCCAGGCTGTGACTATGTATCTGTGTACCTTTCCTTTGGCTTAATTAATCATATGGTCCTGACTTACATCAAAAGATCAAAAACGTATGTTGTCTGTCATCTCTGCATACAAGAGGAAAACAGGTGTTTGGGGGAACTGGAGGGTAACACACTAACCATGTGTCACTTGAGTCTCTCTCTCTCTCCTGCCCCTACACACACACACACACACACACACACACACACACACACACACACACACTCACCAGTGGTGTTTTTGGAAAATCTAACTTGAGCGATGCCTCTGATTGATGCTGAGCAATTCCTCGTAACATACACAAATGTGAAATGTGAAACTTCACAGCCCTGTTCTGAAATATGTCACCGTGTAGAGGAAGACTCTCCCAAGGTATAGATTCAGCAGGACAGCCCTGTGTGTTGTGGACAGTGAATCGTCACTGTTCCTTGTATCATAATGATCCTGCTAGTCTCATATACATGTTGCATATTAACTTGCATTAGGAGTGTTTGTGTTTTGTGGATGGATCTATTTTTTAATTATTTTAAGAAAAAATAATATTCAAATTCATTAAGCAGGACTCTCACACCAATGAAAGGATAAAATATATTCAAAAAATGTCTTATATAGAATGTCAGAAAAGGGAGAAAAAATACTAGCAGAGAGAATTTTATTATGCTTTAAACGACACAATATTAAACACAATGACTATACAAATAATAACCATAATGAGCAGTATTGATATGTTTAATGAATCAGTACGCAAATGTAAACAACCGCAAAAAAATAAATTACTAAACAGCAATGGCATTGGAGACCAACAGAGAGGTGACTTGAGGTTTTATCTCATGGATTTAGGAATTATAGGGATCAAAATTCTGAGCGTCACTAAACTTGGATAGGACACAGATTTGTACGTTATTCTCTTCTGAAACACAAATAAACAAGAAAGAGAGAGAGAGAGAGACAAGGAGAGGGAAAGAGAAAACTATCACAGTGAAAAAAGGTAAAATGTTCAAGAATCAGACCTACAAGGCAAGGAAGAAAGGGGGTCATGGATTGAGAATAACCTTAGAGATCAGAAAGCAACACACCCCATCACGTCAAAATGTGCACGTAACTGTGTTAAATTTCTCTGCCATGAAAAGGTATGACGTTCCATCATTCACAACAACATGGATGACCTTGGAGAAAATAATGTTGAATGAAATAAGCCAAGCAAAAGGGAAAAAATGCCGCATGTTCTCCATCATAAGTGAGAGGTAAGAGAGAACGAAGGAAGGAAAGAAAAGCCACAGGGGTGCATTGGTCTTGCAGAGGGACAGAGCAGACCTGGGGTTGTGTAATGGGGTGGAGACAAGACAGAGGGGGAAGGACATAAGGGATTAATTGTGTGGGGGACATGAGGAATAATCACAATTTGTAGTAATAGGCATGCTAATAGTACTGATCTGGCCACCACATTTTGGGCACAAGTGCCGACGGTAAGCTTTGTACCCTGTGAATATTCATAACCAATAAAATATAATAGAAAATAAAAATTATTGAATAAAAGAAGTAAAAGGCAAAATGAGAGCTTTTATTGCAAAAAGTGCATGCTTGCGGCAATATCTGCAGTGCAAGTTTGTATGTATTTTAAGGTAAGATGTTTGGGAATGCATGACCTGAAATCAGCAATGAAAATATTGTCAGAGAAAAGCTGACATAAAAACACGGATGTTATGACGAGGCTTTATTGAAGTTCAATTATGTCTGAAGATAATGCCCTAAACTGCATGGCTGTGGTTCTTGGTAACAAATCAATCACCACGTTACACTTTTTCAGGGTCTTCCCATCAGACTTTCTAACATGGGATAATTCAATTCAATTTCAAATGTAACAGGGTCATGAGGAAACTAGTAAAAGGTTAAAAATACTCAGCAACACTTTTAATTTCCTCTTTAATTACAAAAGTGAGATTGACACTGGTTGATTTTTTATTTGTATGTTATGTTGTCAGCCCTTGGAAGTTCACATTCCACTTGCCTGGTAAATTTAGAGCATGACTGTGTTTAAAGGAAAGGCACAAATGATTGTTTAAAAATGTTTCCGCTAATACTGACCCTCAATTGAAAGGATAAATGTACCCTGCTGTCCTGTGTCCCGGTTCATAAGTAGAAAACTCAGCTCATTTGCTTATGTAATTTGTTAATTTTTCCCTAAAAGTGTTTTCAGTGCAAAGTTCCTATCTCCATCGTGCTTCAGGTCTGTTCCCAAATTTTCAGGCTCAGAGATATTTGTATGTGTCCTCTGACCACTGAGGACACCAAGGATGATGGTTTTGACCAGAATACTCAGCCCAGTCCCTCTCTGTTGTCTGATTCCTGCCACCCATGGGACTGTCCACCTCAGTGCTCTGCAGCTTCTGAGGCCATCTGGACGTCATCTGACACCAGGTGTGTGTGTTGTGAGAGGTGTCCTGGGGTCAGCAGATGCTCTGTCCTTACAGAAAAAGTGTTCTCAAGAAAGCTGCTTGATGGCTACAGACAATTTTAAGTAAATATTAGATAAATGTTTCTTTTAATCACAGATAAGTGAGAACATGTGGTATTTCTCTTTCTGTGCCTGACTCATTTCATGAAGCTAAAAATAAATAAATAAATACACAATTAATCTGTGGGGAGGAGAAGACACAACAATTACAATTCCTTGTGAAGTTGTTACAACAAGTGAACAGATATGAGGTTGTTGGGAGGGGGTGAGGCAGGGGGAAGGGAGGTTTTGGTAATATGCCATAATAATCAACTACATTGCATATTGATAAAATAAAACAAAATTCAAAAAAATGTTTCTATGAATCAGCTCTACTTGATATAGACAAATTGGTTACTATGTTAAATCAGCACTGGTGGTGAATCTTTTCAAAGAGAGCTAATATTGCTTTGGTCATACGTAACTAGTCAACAAGATAATCCTGGGAATTTCTGAAGGTGGAACATGGCCATGAGACAAATCTCAAGGGCTCTGGACATCTGCAGGGGGATTTTCTTCAACTTCCTTCCATTCTTCAGAGGATTCAGACGTGTTTTATTTACCACCTGCCTCTTTTCTCTATGTCTTGATATAATCCATTGGCAAAACGTTACAGCTGTTTCAGTTGATAAAAAGCTGCTTTATTTTGTGTTTCCAACCTGTGATATGAAAAAAATTACATAAAGTGAGCTTGTCAAAATTCTAAACACAAGAGCACACACATATGAAACTCAGTCATGACTAGGAATTTTTTATTGAGGATGTACGTAATTACACATAAATTACATAAATATATTCAAGGTGAACCATGGCATGAGTCTCTAGTGATTATATAAGACAAAAAATGGGCAGCCTCATTGGTGCCTTTTTATTGTTCCCATTAGGGACTTCTGTCCCTGTGGACACATGACACAGTTCTACTCATGGACGCAGGAGAGATGGTCTGCTGGGGCTTTCCTGATTCTCCAGAAGGGCATTTCAGAAGAATGACCCCCTTTCTTGTATAAAACAAGATATCACCATATCTGTGTGTGACTGGAAAGTCATTCATGTCCACACTTGATAAGAGCGAACTGTGTCATGAAGCGAAATTGTGAAGCTTATTAGTGTCTAACATTGAGAAAACTAATTAACTGGATACATGAACTGTTGAAATACCTAAGTCTGGATCCATTCTCATATGTTCTTCTTGTTTCACTACCTTGTGATTTGTGTCATTGTTTAGTCAGTTCCAGTCACCTCTGTTTACTTTCTGCTGAAACAGAGCACATAATCATCTAGAGATGTTAAGATTAAAAGGAAAATGAATAACTGACTTGAAAAATAACCTGAGTTCGAGGTGAGGTACAAATTACTTTGTTGTTAGTAATACAGGTAGAAGTTGTGAATAAATGCTTTGTGCTCAAAATAGTTTTATCATATTTATGGCAATTCTGCACATTTCTTAGATTTATTAGAGACTCACATTGAGAACCTTGAAATAATTTTTTTGGGTTTATTAATTATGCCATTATAACACAACTGGTTATTTTATTAAGCAGGAATTGCTATTCCAATGTTATCTTTACATTAGACTAAGATCCTCTGCCTTATGTAAAATAACTCCAGATGAGAGAAATTATTTCACTTATTACAGCTCATAAATTAGCCAAAACAGGAATAAGCACACGTGATTTTGGAGAAGTGCACGTCTGTGAACTCTTTGCAAACAAAGGGGATTCTCACATCATCCGGTAAAAATCATTAAAATAGACAAGCTCAGGAACTTTCAGAGCCGCTCCTATATCCCTATTACTTGGCTGTCTGGATGCTCTCAGGACACACACACAACTCTGTTCACCTCAGTAGAACTCAGCTCATTTGCATATTCATGAGGTGGAGTATTTTATAGTTCAATAACTAGCTCGGCCTCAGAGGAGGAGACCGATGGCACATGGGCCACGCCACAGTGAGAGGCTGCGGGTCCAGGTCCTAATCCACCTTGAGGACATGCATCTCCGGCCTCACCCCTGAGCTCAGAGCAGGCAGAGCTCCCCTCTCTGAGGAACAAGACCCCCCAGGACACTCTTCTCACTGTGAACCCACATCTGAGTATTATGGAGACCACCTCGATCATTTATGAGCCTGTCAGTGTCGCTATTGCTGAGCTGTTGCACTGACCCCATGCTGGCCTCACCAGGCACCAGAGCAGCCTCTGTAACTCAGAGAGAGTGACCATGAGTATCCAGCAGGACTCATGGGTGGCTGTGAGATCTATTGGGCACTTCTGAGTTTGTTTCCCTGCACCTGTCTGGGTGACCTATGATCCCAGGCTGTTCAGTAGAAAGACCCCTGATTCTCAGAATAACCATGGACTGTGTGATCCAGGGCTGGGTCCCTGATTATATTGACAAGAAGTTGAATGGGGCACTTCATAAACAAATATTTTCCAAAATATTGCTTGAAAATTCTGTTTTGAATTAATCTGAATCTCATCCCCAACTCCTCATAATAAAATGTACACGGTATTTACATAGTTACCATTCATGCACATTGTTCCTCATAATAAAATGTACACGGTATTTACATAGTTACCATTCATGCACATTGTTCCTCATAATAAAATGTACACGGTATTTACATAGTTACCATTCATGCACATTGTTCCTCATAATAAAATGTACACGGTATTTACATAGTTACCATTCATGCACATTGTTCCTCATAATAAAATGTACACGGTATTTACATAGTTACCATTCATGCACATTGTTCCTCATAATAAAATGTACACGGTATTTACATAGTTACCATTCATGCACATTGTTCCTCATAATAAAATGTACACGGTATTTACATAGTTACCATTCATGCACATTGTTCCTCATAATAAAATGTACAAGGTATTTACATAGTTACCATTCATGCACATTGGTCCTCATAATAAAATGTACACGGTATTTACATAGTTACCATTCATGCACATTGGTCCTCATAATAAAATGTACACGGTATTTACATAGTTACCATTCATGCACATTGTTCCTCATAATAAAATGTACACGGTATTTACATAGTTACCATTCATGCACATTGTTCCTCATAATAAAATGTACAAAGTATTTACATAGTTACCATTCATGCACATTGTTCCTCATAATAAAATGTACACGGTATTTACATAGTTACCATTCATGCACATTGGTCCTCATAATAAAATGTACACGGTATTTACATAGTTACCATTCATGCACATTGGTCCTCATAATAAAATGTACACGGTATTTACATAGTTACCATTCATGCACATTGGTCCTCATAATAAAATGTACACGGTATTTACATAGTTACCATTCATGCACATTGTTCCTCATAATAAAATGTACACGGTATTTACATAGTTACCATTCATGCACATTGGTCCTCATAATAAAATGTACACGGTATTTACATAGTTACCATTCATGCACATTGTTCCTCATAATAAAATGTACACGGTATTTACATAGTTACCATTCATGCACATTGGTCCTCATATCACTAATCTATTTATGATCAACTCAGGTTCATTCATCTGCCACCATCTCTGAATCACCACTTTCCTGTCAAACACCCAGGCCAGGTAGCATCACTAGACCTGAAATCTGAATGCCCTGTTACTGCGATCAGTGTGTAACCCAAAATTCTGCACCATTGGAATTAATGAAGGCACCCCTGTACTCCAGAATTTTACTAGTGAGATACCCACAAAAACTACAAATTCCTTCTAAATATTGCTCTCCTTGCATTATCGTTTCAGCTGAATGCTCCCGGTAAAATAAAATATTATAGGAACATCTGCCCTGCTTTAAATATTTGCATTTATGTCAGTATTTTTGAAAGATGAAGTTCCAGGCCTTGACAGGAAGCCTCTCCCCAGCCACCTCTGCACCTGCTGGAGCCTGTGCTGGGCATGTCCTGAGCACCCCCTGCAGCCGAGTGCTGGCCCTGCAGGGGAGGCTCCTGCCTGGGCTCAGGGTGTGTTATCCTCGCAGCATCTCTACTCCAGCATTAAGGGTCTGTGCCACAGCTTCAGAGTATTCTTTCAGGAACACCATATGCTTTTGTCAGCATTTCTTAAGATAGTGAATTAGTCTCACTAAACCCAAATGCTCTGTAGAGAAAAAACAAGTGAATGTTTTATAACACTACCTGGGAGCCTGTTTCCTGGAGCTGGCAGATGCAGTGACATAGCTGACACTCATGGTGAATCCAGAAATTCTTGGGGGTGTGGGAGAGTCTCTTATCTCCTCCAGAATTATCTTGCAGAAGGTCATAGCAGTGAACACCTGAGTCTAAAGAATTATGGGGCTCAGAGCCCACTCCACAGCTAATAATGCAAGTAAATGCACACACTCACACACACACACACACACACACACACACACACACACACACGGGCTAGTGTTAATGGTAATGAGCAGGAAATATGTACTTCTTGTCTGTATTTTACATGTAGGTAGTGCCGCTACACTGACCCTGGGCCTAGGATTGTGACTCGCTTTGTCAAACAGAAGAAAAGTAAACACAATGCCAGTGTAGACTTGGGAAGTGCACACATTGTGGGATTTCCTGCTCTCCCATCACACAGGAACTCTTTAGATGCCTGTGAGATGGGGTCAGGGTCTCCCTGAGGAGGGCCAGACATACAAAGCCATGCCCAGTCAGTGCAACCACACTGAGCACCGTGACATGATCAAGTGGGATTCTTCCAAAGGATGCAAGGTTGGTTCAATATACTCAATTAATAAACATGATTCATTACTTCAAAAATTTAAAAAATATCAAGAACAAGAATCATGGTCATCTCAAGGGACATAGAATAAGCATTTGATAAAATACGCAATCCCTTCATGATAAAGACTCTTCACAAATTAGGTATAACAGGAAAAAATAAAAATAAATAAAAACTAGTAAAAGCCAAACATGACAAACCTACCAAAAACATCATCCCGAATAGAGAAAAAACAAAAGTTTTTGTTTGTTTGTTTGTTTGTTTTTCTTTAAGAGCAGGGAGAAGACAAGGATGGCCACTGTCACCTCTCCTATATAACATGGTATTGGAAGAGCTGGCCAGAGCATTCAGAGAGGACTAAGAAGTAAAGGGAAACCCAATTGGCCAAAACAAAGTCGAATTGTTTCCTTTTGCAGATGACATGATCTTATATAAAGAAAAACCTAAAGAATCTAGTAAAGAACTCTTAGAAGTGACAAGCAAATTCCATAAATTAGTCTGAAACACAATCAATATATGTAAAATACAGTAGTGTTTTAATACACCAAGAACAAACTATCAGAAAAGAGATTGAAAAAGCAATCCCATTTACAATACTCACCCCAAAATAAAATACCTAGAAATATATTTAACCAAGGAAGCAAAAGATCTCTACAACGAGAACTACAAAACAATGCTGAAAGAAATTAAATAGGACACCAAAAGACGGAACGCCATGTCATGTACATGGTTTGGAAGTGTTAATGTGAAAATGTCCATACCACCCAAAGGTATATACAGTTTCAATGCAATTGCATTCTTCAGAGAAATAGAAAAAACAATCCTCACATTCATATGGAATAACAAAAGACATCAAATAGAATCAAAAGGAAAAACAAACAAATGGGATTATATCATACTAAAATCTTCTGCATTGCAATGGGAACATTCAACAGAATGAAAAGATGACTTACAGATACGGAAAAAATTACAAAATATTCATCCGACAAGGACTAATATCCAGAATATACAAGGAATTCAAACAACTTCACAGTAAAATACATATGTACATATATATGTAAAGTACATATGTGCATACATACTTTAAAAATTGACAAAGGTGCTGAAAATGCATTTGTCAAAAAAGACATACAAATGGCCAACAGTCATGAAAAAATGCTCAACATTACTAAGCATCAGGGAAATGCAAATGAAAACCACATTGTGACATCACCTCACTCCAGTTCCACTGGCTAAAATCAAAAAGACACAGAATAACAAACGCTGGTGAGGATGCAGACAAATGGGAACACTTCTAGACTTCCCGTGGAACTGTTAGTTAGTTCAGCTGTTATGGAAAACAGAACGGCCATTTCTCAAACAATGAGAAGTTACAGTGGGGTTGTTTGAGATCCTTACACATTCTGGATATAAATCCCTTGCCAGGTGTATATTTTGTAAGTACTTTCTCCCATTCTGTAGGTTGTCTTTCTGCTCTGTTGATTGTTTCCATTGCTGAGCAGAAGTATTTTTATTTTCACATAGTCCCATTTGTTTAATTTTCTTTTGTGGCTTCGTTCTTTTAATGTACTGGATTACATTTATTCATTGCGTGTGTTGAACGATCTTTGCATCCAGCATTAAAGTGAACTTGATCTTGCTGAATAATATTTGCAATAAATTTAATCTTTGTAAATATGTTAAGACTATTTTAGTGGCCTAACATATTATCTGTCCTGAATAATTTTTCATGTGGGTTTCAGAAGAATGCGCTCTGCCCCTGTTGGATGGAATTTCTGTTCACAGTTTTTAGGTCCATTTGGTCTTAGATGTAGTTCAAGTCTGATGTTTCTTTATTGAACTTCTGATTGAATGATCTGTTTTTGAAAGTAGGGCATTCCAAACCCACTGTGACGATTGCTGTATATTTCCCTCCAGGTCTATTAATATTTATTACATATTTATGTCTGCATACACTCTCTATGTATGTACTTATATACACATACGTATTTGAGTTGTTAAATGTTCTTGATGAATGAACTGCTTTATTATTATGAATAGCTTTTTTAATCTCTATTTACAATTTCAGACTTAAACTCTATTTGGTCTTAAATAAGTGTAGCTGCCCCTCCTATCTTTCAGATTCTCCTTCCTTACATCTCCTTTATTCCTTTCACTGTGAACATTTTGCGTGCTATTCTGCTAATCTATGTCTTTGACTGAAGCGTTAAATCCATTTACATTCAATGTATATATTGATAGGTGAGGACTTACTATAGCCTTTTTCATTTATTTATTTTTCGGATTTCTCTGATGATCCTGTAATTCTGTCTTTCTCTCCTGCGGTCTTCCTTTCTGACTTGATGAGATGCAGCATCAGTATGCTTTGATTCCTTTCTGCTTCACGTTCGTGTGTCCCTATAGCTTCTTGCTTAGTGGTTAGCACGAGGTTCATACACAACATGCAGTAGTTATCAAAGTTCCTTTGGTTGCAATAACAACTTACTTTTCATTGAGAAGAACTCAGCAATTAACTCCCCTCAGACACATTTTATGTTTTTGATGTCCCAATAGATATTTTACCTCGTGCATTCCTTAGCACATTATATCTCCATAAAATACAGTTTTTTTTTTCAGAATGTGTGCTCTTTTGCACGATGGAAAAGTTGAGAAATCTTAAGTTGAATCATCATAAGTCAGAGACTGTGCATCTTTCCACATGCTGCTAGACTGCACATTTTCTGTGAGAAATATACAGAAAAATTACTATTTATTTAAATCTAATTTAAATTCACATTGCATTAGCATCTCTGAAATAAGAAGTTCACACTTGCCACTGTACTTTTTCATTGTTATATATGACATTGTTAAAATTTTAAATGTGTTAGTTAATTTAGTTAACATTCTATCAGACATTCAAGGTCACCGATGCCCTTATCATGAAACTAACATGCAGGTAAGAGCCACCGTGCACTGAAGAAGAATTTAAAAGGGCTGTTTTTTTGTGTTGAATTTTATGAATTTTTCATATATCTTGTGTACTAAGAGTTATAGCCTTGTGCGTGTGCGTGCGTGTGTGTGTGTGTGTGTGTGTGTGTGTGTGTGTGTGTGAGAGAGAGAGAGAGAGACTGGCTATTACAGGGACCCAACCATGTGACATTTGTGTTATAAGGCTACACTCTAACCAAATCAGCTCAGTGGCAGCCCCTGGATTCAGTTATAATACACATTCTCCACCTTTCCCTACATTCTTACAAAGAATGAACGTTTCATTTGAATTTAGGGTACATTAATTTCCTCTAACAGCACTCACTGTTGTGGATTGCTCTCTCAACCCTTCTTCATATCTAATCCACATCATTGGCAATCATAGTTATTTGACTGCATGTATGTCACCTGGTCATTGGGGACATTGGTTATATACATTTTGGGTGTGCAATTGATACATTTTGATATACACATACATTGTAAAATGATACACCAATGTGAGTACCAAAGTATCTATCACTTCATACACTTATCACTTGTATGTGTATCTCGAGAACAGTTCACATATACCCTCTTAGAAGTTATCAAGTATAAAATACACCATTAGTAACTAATGTCACAAGGGTGTACATCAGATCTCCAGAAGTCATTCATCCTGTTAAATAAAAGCTTTGTGACCTTTTCCAGTATCTCTCTATTCCTACAACTCCAGTTCTCTGAAAACCACCGTTCTGCCCTGTGAATTTGACTGCATATATGGGGTCTGCTCATTGGGGACATTGGTTACATTAAGGGTCACAAGCCTGTTTGGTCCATTACCTAATCACTGCGTGACACTAGCATCTCTTGGTGTTGTCCACCAGGTGCTGTGAAGCTGGTGGATCCATCTGGACATGCTCTGCCATAAGTTGTGTGACTTGTTATAGGTGGCCTGGCACCACCAGCCACATGTGCCCCTCACAAGATGCAGGCCTGTCCTGCACTAGTGCCTGAATTGCCTGGTTATGTGTCTGAAAGTCACAAGGGCTCACTTTCATAGGTAAGGAAGGTTCAGCTGACCCGCCTGTCACCTGTTCAGGCCTCCGTCGATAGATGAACACACCATATGGGCATTAGGGGACTGAGTGGGGTTGAGTTCATCGATGGACAAACCTTTATTCAAATCCACAAGGGGCAGAGTTGTGCGTATCTGAGGTAAGGGGATCATGTATGAACAAACGGTGTTTGTCAGAGGTCAAAGAGTGTGAACTTAGAACACACAGGCAATGAGCCCTTTTTTTTTTTTTTTTTTTTTTTAGTTAAATTATTTCCAGTCAAGAATGATGAGAATCTTCCGGAAGATCTGCTTGTCATGAATGAAACATGAGTCATAGAAATTCGGTGAAGGAAAAGACCTTAGTGACTGCTCAAATCTCATTTTCAAAAAACATCGTCAGTTTCTCCGTCGTTAACCAAGAGAGGATGTGAGGAGTTCAAAACACAAAGAAAAAGGCATGAAGTGTCTCAGGAGACACCTCCGACCTTGGAGAGGACACGAAACCGTTGATGTCTTCAGGAAACACCTCAGTGTCCTCTGCACCTGCCACTGGCACGAGGCCCCTGAGCTCAGTGTGTCCTGAGCGCCCCCTGGTGGTCTCGTGTGTCCCTGCAGTAGGTTCTTGTCTGGGCTCCCACTGACGTCCCCTCACTGTGTCTCTCGCACAGTAATACGTGGCCGTGTCCTCAGCTCTCGCATTTTCAGTTTGCAGATACAGTGTGTTCTTGGCGTTTTCCCTGGAGATGGTGAATCGGCCCTTCACGGAGTCAGCGTAGTATGTGCTACCACCGTCCCAGCTAATGGCTGAGACCCACTCCAGCCCCTTCCCTGGAGCCTGGCGGACCCAGTGCATGGCATAGTCATCAAAGGTGAATCCAGAGGCGACACAGGTGAGTCTCAGAGACCCTCCAGGCTTCACCAAGCCTCCCCCGGACTCCACCAGCTGCACCTCACACTGGACACCTGCAAACACAGAGACACCCTGGTCAAAAAACTCTCACACGAATCCACTATTTCTCCCACCCATAACCACACACATTCTCAATGTCTCTATTTCGCCTTAATATGACCTTTTAATACAGCAAGAAGGAAAACGCAGCTCAGTCCAAACTCCATGGTGACTCGTCTGTGTTCAGTCCTGATCACCGAGTTGGAGCACCTGGGAATCTGGGGCTGGTTCTCGTCTCCCAGAGCTGCAGGGTCAGGGCTGGGCTGCTTTACATCAGCAGAGGGAGGCCCTATTTGCATGTCCTCCTGCTACATAGCAGGCTCTGTGGTGGGAGCCTATGAAGAGGGCCGAGTCCAGAGCAGATGTGAGGGCTCCAGGGGAGTTTGGTGGCAATAACTATATTTGTGACAATATGTTTTTTATTATACGATTGTAACTTGATAGATACTTATAATTCATCTACATTGTTTTTGCACAGAAACACAAAGTATTTGAGGCACTTATGAATACTAATTCTTTATATAGATGTACAGTTATAAACAAAATCATCAAAGGATTATACAGTGTATACAAGTGCTCATCTTTGGACAGAGGGAGCCTCAGTGTCTGGGTCTGTGCTCCACACCACGGATCCAACCCCAGGACATATCTGGGCCTGCCTAGTGACATTTGCCTAGTTAAGTTCTCCTTCCTGTAATCACACTTTGTGATTTTGCTGTCTTATGCCTTTTATTCACATCATACTTAGAGAACCAGAGTTCATGCAGATGCAACTTAAAGGATCTCTGAAATTATATGTTCCAGTATTTCCCTATCTCTCTCTATTGACATCTGCTTTTATTTGTAACCATCATAAGAAGCTATAATCGACAGAACAAACTGCATCTATTCAAAGTGTGCACTTGATGAGTGCTGACATACATGTGCACCTGCACAGTCACCACCACAATGGAAATAGTGTACAAATATTTCATCCCAAAGCATTTCCTGCTGTTCTTCTGATTTCTTCATCCCACTCCTTCCTTCCTCTCTCCGTATGTCCAGGCAGCTCGTGAACTTCTTTATGTTACTTCACAGTATTTTTTTCTCATCTACAATTGAAGTAAATGTAATATACAGTCAGTGCTTGGGATTCCTTGCTATACTTCATTCTGATCTTTTTTTCAAAATGTGTGACTTAAGCACTCATGACTTTTAATACGGTGTAGTGTCCCGATGTATGAAAATGCTTCTTTTATTCAGTTTACCTGCTAATGGGAATTTGGATCATGCTCAGATGCTGGATATTATAAAGTAAGCTGCTGTTAGAATACAAATGCAGAGATGGAGTAAAAGAGTTTTTTCTTATTGTTTCAAGAAACACAATAACACTAGCAAGCCCATTGGATAAGTGGCAAATTAGTGCATTTTCTTAAAGAAATCAAAGAGTGAAGTTAACAAGACAAACAGCAAACCTGAAATCTGGAGAGAATAGTTTTCAGGAAAAACAGGACCAAACCTTAGCTCACCTGGGTCGGAGATCACTAGATGGCAAACACACTAGAGTAAAGATGAAACTAGAAATAGTTCGTGAATTTCCAAATGTCCAGTGTGCTAAAGCATCAGAGTGTGAATCTGCTGGGATGCACACATCTGCAGGGATCCTAACTTCTTTCTGGCTTCTCCAGGGTTGGGGAGAATCACTCAGCTCTGGCCTCCTGGGGTGGTGCTCAAGGGGGAGAGGAGCAGCCCCCTGCCTAGTGCTCCAGCACCTCCTCCAGATCCTCCACACAATAAGTTATCAATGTGCACGGGAGGCAGCAAAGCCAATATTCATGCTTTACATTTTGAGAAACTGCTGAACAGTTTTTCAAAGTGCATATAAATTTTATGTTCTCACCAGCATTTTATGAACAAACTGATTTCTCCACATCCTCATCAATAGCTCTTATTATTCCTCATTTTTATCATATTCATACAACGTGGCACAAAACAGAAACCTAAAACTTAAAAGAACCCGAATACTGAACACTGCATATTATTAATTCCACCTATGAAAATTATCCAGAATAGGCATGCGTGGAGACAGAAATTAGGTTAGTGGTCACTGGACCGGGATAAACAGGAGAAAGGGAGGACTGGAACGTGACACTGAAGATATGTGTTCATTTGGGGATATTCAAATAATCTAAAATTAAATTCTGGTGGTGTTTGCATAAATTTTGTTAATTATTTTGTGAGTAACATATACTGAAGTCTTCTAAACTGTACACTTTTATAGGTAGAATTTATCATAAGTAAAATATATTTCAATAATTTATAAAAAAATCTATCATTAACTTTCATCAATTAATACAGTTGTACAATTTTTTACAGTTTATAACCCATATGAAACATACTTTTGTGAAACAAACAACAAACATTGTGATGTCAGTAATTTAGAGGATATGAGAGCATTGTCTATTTTCTCTTTTGTTCTCTGTGCTTTCTGGCTCATGTCCATAGAGTCTGCGCACACACCTAGTTCCTGAATTGTTTCACCTATATTTTGCCTTAGTAATTTTTCAGTTTCAGGTCTTATACTTAAGTCTTTAATCCACTTTGAGTTGAATTTGTATACGGTGTGAGGTAAATACCTAGTGTCATCCTTCTGCTTATGGATATCCAGTTTTCCCTGCATCACTTGCTGAGAGGAAGTCTTGTCTCCAATGTAGATTTTTGTTGCCTTTGTCCAATACCAGGTGGCTGTGAGCCTGAGGGGTGAATTCTGTATTCTCAATTCTGCTCCACTGGTCTGAGTGTCTATTGTCAGTACTAATAGTGTCTATAGTCAGTAATAATATATTTCAAAATAGCAAGGAGAGTTAAGTTTCAAATGTCTCCCCCCCAAAATTCTAAGTTGATGCGATGGATATATTGACCAGCTTGACCTTGAAAATCTACACAACTCTTCCAGTTGTCGAGAAGGCAAAACATCACTAGACAAAATGTCTCATTAGATTAGTTTTACTATGTTTCCATTTGTATTGTCAGGGCTAGTGCTCAGACCCTTCAAACCCATTGTACAAGCTGCATCACAAACCCCTCACATGCCAGGCTCGGTCAACAGACACTTCACACACAGGTCCACACTAGGTAATTGGAAAGATCCCGGTATCATTGGCAGATGACATGAGCTCCATCTTCAGCAACAGCAGCAGCAGCTTTCAGGTCCAGCAGCTGACAAGTCTGGTGGTGGCAGAGGTGGTGGTGGCAGCGGCCTTGCAGAGGGTCCCAGTGGCACTGGCAGCAAGAGCTTGGTCAACACCCTCCAGAAGCAGTAGAGGCTTCCCATAGCCCCTGTGGACCTCCCAGGGGTGGGGAGAGCACCGTGGGTCAGAGCCACTCATCCTTTATAATTCAGTCCATAACCCAGGTCACCTGGGTGCACATGCGCAATTACATTAGACAATAACCAAGGAACACCTGGGCGCACGTGCATATTTACATCAAATGCTCAGCAATATTTTGAACATCTGAGGGGCCCTGAACATTTTCCTATATTTTCCCAACAGATATAATTATTCTGCATCACATACGTTTTTCAAAATGTCACTCTGTTCCTCATAAATGAATACAATTATGATTTGTCATATAAGATGACATTAATAAAAAGTGAAGGAGATACAGCCTCTCTCAGACCACACAGTGGTAAAGGATCAAGGCGTCCCTCAGAAATCCCGAATGAGCTGAGGACAGCGGCCAGCACAGCTTGTATTCAACACCTTCAATGTGACAAGTGGAAGTGAACAAGCAGCAACCAGAAGGAAACACCAACACAGCCCTTTTCTCCAGGTGTGACACGAGGAGTTCTGGGTTCAGGTCTCACACGTAAGAAGCTTGGGTGTCATCACTCCCATCCAGACAAAAGTAAAAACTCTGAACTAAATGAAAATTGGTGACAATTCTTTTATCTGTAGAAGAATTTATGTCACCGGGTGAACGGCTGTCCCCAAAACTGAAGATGCAGCCAGGAAGACACAGAGGGTCATAACCTGTCTGATTAGAAACTCATGAGCAGAAACCTCCGTGGGATCCAGGACTGGGGGAGAAAAACCAGAGCTGCAGCTGAAGAATTGCTGAAGACTCAGAGCTGGGAAGTCTGAGAGTTGGGTGCAGCCCAGTGCAATGGTCTCAGGGATCCCCAAACTTTAAACTCTACCTCAGGGGCCCACCGTGTTCTCCTAGAAAATATCGGAGAAGAATCCTGATGTTCACAGCAGAGAAAGGGAGGAAGGAGCCGTTCTGAAATACCCCAGAGCATGACCTTCTCTATAAGAAGCCTTGACCTCAGGAGAAGCGAGTTTAGCTGATCCTAATGGATTGCAGATTCATCAGAGCATCATTGACCTGAGAGGAGAAAAAACGAATCCCCTCCCCCTCCCACAAGAGACTTGCAGTGTCCCCTAAAGGAAGGTAAAGGGAGAAGCACTTGGGAAGGTCCCCCCCAGGACACGGCTCACTACAGGACAGAACTCATCCTAGGACTGTGCACTGCTTCCCTACCCCACACCTTACCCACATCCACAGGGCTTCTGTATCATGACAGAGAGAAACTAAAACATAACATGCACCTTAGACACGATTTAAGAAGTGTCCATGAAAATGTAGTTCACAGAGGAGACAAAAACAAGGACATCAGGGACATTTTATGGAGTTTGTTCTTTGTCTTGTCATCCCGTCAGGCTCTTGTCCCTGCCAGACCCACCCCAAAATTCAGCCGAGCAAGGCTCTGCTGTGTTTTCATCTCTGTGCTTGTCACCCTGAATCCTCCACATGGAAATATCATAGCTATGTGTGGCCCTCAGGCATCTGCTTCTCCATCCAGCACACTGAGGAATGGACAGAGAGTGGGACAAATCCTCAACATCAATGTCCACAGTGTAGATGAGGACCCAGAGGCTAAACTGCCCCACTGAGGATAGAGACGCCGTGGGCAGGGGTCCTGTAGCATGATAATGACCACGTGGCTGTAGCTGCACTTTGTATACGGAAAAATGCTGATTTAGGTACAGGGTCCTCAAGACTAATCTAAAGTTTCTGGAAAATAATACTAGATCATAACGATTTGTGTGTCAGGAAAATAACAGGTCAAGAAAAAACCTGAGAAAGAAAAGTCCCCAGTGAAAAGAACCTTCTCTTCTGCACATGAGGAAAGTTACTTCACTCTGTGTTGCCTTCAGTGAGAATGTGAGAAATTAGAGTCACAAAGGAAAAAGCAGGACATGACCCTGAGGGACATCTGAGAGTCAGCAGAGCAGAGGAAACCTCAGATCCCAAGAGGAACCGCCCATCCCCTCTCTGCACCTGCTCCATGGGGCACAGGAGCTGGGTGGGCCTTGAGCGGCCCCTGCAGCCCAGACCCCTCCTGTGTCCTGCAGGGAGGTTTGTGTCTGGGTCACGCTGACTTCCTGTCACTGTATCTCTCGCACAGTAATACATGCCTGTGTCCTCATCAATCACAGAGCTCAGCTGCAGGGAGAACTGGTTCTTGGATGTGTCTCTGGTGATGGAGATGCGGCTCTTGAGCGATGGGTTATAACCTGTGCTTCCAGTATAAATTATGCTTCCCATCCACTCAAAGCTCTTCCCCCTGGGCTGGCGGATCCAGTGCCAACCATAATCACTGGTGATGGAGTAACCAGAGACGGTGAAGGTGAGGGAGAGGGTCTGCGAGGACTTCACCAGTCCTGGGCCTGACTACTGCAGCTGCCCCTTGGAGAGGACACCTGGGGAGAAGGAGAATCAAAATCTGTCAGTCACATGCAGTCACAACCATACCGTAGACTCATGTGTGACATCTGAGACCCTCACCTTCAGGAGCAGTCACCAGGCAAAGAAGCAGACTCCACAGTCTCATCTTCTATTTCACCTGAACTCTGCCATCCCCAGAGACCTGAGCCCTGTCTGAGGACAGACCTGTGAGCTTCCACGTCAGAAGTGTCCACATTTACTCTAGAGCTTGAAGGAAAATTTGCATGTGGGGGAGCTTTGTCCTTATAAGTGCTGAGGAACTGAGTTGGGAACCATTGTATTTTTTGAAGTGCTTATGTGTTTGTTTGTTTGTTTTTCTTGAAATTATTATACATGTATTTATGGTATGGGTGGGAACTTGGTGAGCTACATGGCATAATGTGGCCCCAGCTTTCTGAGCCCACATCTTCCTTCCTTCAACCCCTGTGTTCTGTGCTGACTGGGACCCAGCCCAACTCTCCCACATAAACTCTGGCTCTGGGTCTTGCTTCTACAGTTTGGATCCCAGCACAAACCCTGGTTCTTTCCCTGGACCCTCTCCTGTGATGTGGTTCTCGTGACACCTGAGAGCTTGTTACTTGGTATATTGTTGTTACATGAGTTCTAGGCCTGCCTTGTGTTTTCCATCCTGCCATACAAGACACAGCACATCAGAACCCACAGAGACTCTGCAGAAAATGGTGCCCAGTGCATTACTGAGGACCCTGATTCTCAATATCTGGGAAAGATAAAAATCTTAAATGCCTCCATTCCATGGTCATTCCTGTTCATTTAAAGTGTACAAAAGTTCAACATATATTCACTTGTCACCCACATTGTATAGATTTTATTCCTTCATTTAATCCACCAAGCTTATCAGATATCAAAAAATAAAATTGATTACAATGGTTAACATGAAAGCAGTAATAACATCCTATTCATAAACTTTTAAAAACAAAATTTCCCTTGATGTGCACCTGTCTGTGGGCATGAGAGACAGTCCATGTCTGTGGCATCACTCTCTGGATGACTGCCCACCACAGAGAGAGAGGCCACAGGCCGGGCTGGACGCTGTGCTGTGCCTGCCCCTGTCTGCTCCATGTCAGTCCCAAAGACAGCTCCATGTCAGTCCCAAGGAGGGACAGCCCTTCAAGAGTCCTCAATGAATGACAAGACAGGAGCTGCTGGTGGGCAATTTGGGGATGATTCTTCAGGTCCTGTTGACTCCTACATGGTGTTGGAGTTTTATCAAAATGTTGAAAGACCTGGTGAAAGATGATGAAAAAGAAACACTCTGAAATGATAAATCAAGTATTAGAACCAGAATAAGATATGACACAGATTCTGGAATTATCAGAGAGGAGATTTGAAATAACTCTGTGCATGTGCATCTATGTTTAATTTTTATTCAAACCTTCAGCTGACTCTCCAGAGTCCTTGTCGCCCATCTCTGTGTGTCCAGGAGAACTTGTCAGGAAGCTCCGCCTCATGGAGAAGCAGCGCAGCCTCTCAGTGGAGTAAGGGACAAGGACAAAGACCTGCATCTTGCTCGTTTCTGTTCTAATGTGCTCAGGAGGGAAGGTGCAGTGAGAAGAGGTGACTGATTCATAACGTCACTCAGGAACCAAGAGTCCCACTGATTTCAGAACCAGAATCTGCAACTTGTGGACAGACATTTACAGAAATCAGAAGGTGAGGGAATGGTGAATTTCAGGTGGAATGTTTTTTAACTGCTGTAAAGACACTAAACATGAGGTCTCCCTAGTAACACAATTCAAGTGCATGACACAGGATGTGAACCACGAATGCAGTGTTGTAGAGCAGATCTCTAGACCTTGTTCATCCTGCATAACTGCCACTTTCCTCCTGTAGAACGTTACGTTAATTAGCCAGGCTGTGAGGATTTGTGTTATAAGTGTGTACACTTCCTTGGGCATAATCTGTCATATGGCCCTGACTTACATCAAAAGCTAAAAAGTGTGTGTTATCTGCTATTTCAGGATAAATGAGAACAACAGGTGTGGGTGTGGACTGGAGCCTGACACACTGAGTCCGTGTCACCTCTGTCTCTGTCTCTGTCTCTCTCTCTCCACACCCACCCACCCATACTCACAAATGCTCACCATAGCTCTTTAGAAAATCTACCACGAACTGTCAATTTGATTGATCCTGATAACTCCTCATAGAATAATATGTGAACCTCACAGTCCTGTTCTGAAGTAAGTCACAGTGTGTAGGAAGGATCTGCCTTAGTACAAAGTGACAGGATGGTCCTGTGTGTTTGAGAGTCAGTGCATCACAGCCTGTTTCTTTGAATCTTAATTGTCCTGCAGGCCTCATGCACATGCTCGTCTCTAACTTGGAATGGGTGTTGTGTTTTCTGGATAGACCTAGTTTAAAAAAATATTTTAAGATAATTATAGTATTGAAAATTCATTAAGTAAGACTCACACACCACTGAAAAGAGAAAATATCTTCATTTAAAAAAATGGTCTTAGATGGGATGTCAGAAAAGTGGTAAAAGTACTAGCTGAGAACATTTTAAATGTCCTTTAAATAAATCAAACAATATTAAAAACTATTATTATGTCATTAATACTAACAATTAATATTCCTTGCATTTTTAGTGAAACCCTAAGGAAAATATAATGATGATAATAATAATAATAATAAACACTAATAGTAAATCACCAAAAACCCATGTGATGAGAAACCAGCAGAAACATGAACTGAGGAGATAATCTCTTTATATATGTGGAATCATTGATATAGAAGAAAGAGAGATAAAGAAAATTGTCAAGATGAATAAAGAGATGAGATTTAAGAATAGACCTACTCAGCAGAGAAGAAAGGGGGCATATGGATCATGAATAATGTTAGAGATAAATTGGTGATAAACCACACCTTCTCAAAATGTGCCTATAATTGGATGAAGGTTAAGTAGACTGAAAGGTAAAAGAAAAGGCATAATGGGGTTTTCATTACAAAAATTGCATGCCTTTAGCAATATTTGCTGTGCAACGGTGTAAGTACATGAATACAAGATGGTTGGGAGTGCAGGACCAGAAATCAACAATAAAAATACCTGCCAGAGCAATGCAGATATAAAAAATTAGATGTTAGACAAAGGCTTTATTGAAGTTCAATTATGCGTGAAGATAACACTACAAGCTACACGTTTTTGATACGTGGTAACAAACCAGTCACCATGTCACACTTTGTTCATGGTCTTCCTATCAGACTTTCTAACACAGAATAATGCAGTTCAACTTCAAATGTAACAGTTTCTTGAGGAAATTAGTAAATGTTAACTAAAATACTCTGAATCACCTCAGATTTCCCCTTTAAACACAAAAGTGAGTGTGACACTGGTTGATTTGCTGTTTGTATATTACGAAGTCAGCCCTTTGAAGTTCACATCTGATCTGTGTGATAATTTTGAGACTGTCACTGTATGTAAAGGAAAACCGCATGTAATCATTTAAAAAGGTTTCCATTAATAATCATGCTCAGTTGAAATATAGAGACACACTCTTCTGTCCTGTGTCCAGGTTCCAAATTAGAAAACTGAGCTCATTTGCTAATGTGATTTAGTAATTTTCCCCTAAAAGTGTTTTCAGAGGAATATGTCCATCTCCATCCTGCTTCCGATCTGTTCCCAAACTTTAGGGCTCTTATATTTACCTGTATATGTGTCCTCTGGTCATTGAGTCACAGGGTTTGATTGTTTGGACCACACTACTCAGCCCATTCCCTGACTGATGTCTGACCCCAGCCTCCCATAGGCTTGTCACCCTCAGTGCTCTGCAGCTCGTGGCGCTGTCTGCATGTCCTCTGACATAAGGTGTGTGAGCTGTGAGAGGTGTCCTGGGGTCAGCAGCTGCTCTGTCCTCACAGATAATCTGTGCTTTCAAGAAAGCTGCTTGCATTCTGTAGTTTGTCTTTCTGCTGTGTTGATTTTTTCTTTTGATGTGCAGAAGCTTTTGTAAATGATATAATCCCATTTGTATGTTTTTTCTTTTGTTCCTTGTGCTTTTCGGATCTTATTCGCAAAGTCTTTGCCTAGACATCTGACAAGGTATTAATATACAGAATACATAGGGTTCTCAATACCAAAAGAGAGAAAAAAAAAACAAACAGATAATCAAACAGAAATATGTGCAATGGAGATGAGTAGACAGTAGACATTTTTCAAAAGAAGATATTGAAATGGCTAACAGATAAATGAAAAAAATGTTCAGCATCAGTAATCATTAGGAAAATGCAAATCAAAAACACGTTGAGATATTATCTCAACCCAGATAGACTGGCCATTATTGAAGAGACCGTGAATAACAAATGCTGGTGAGGATGTGGAGAAATCAGAAAACTTCTACTCTGTTGGTAGGACTGTAAATTAGTAAAGCCAATATGGAGGTTTCTTAACAAACTACAGATAGAAGTGTCATATGATCCAGCAATGCTACTACTGGATTTATATCCAAAGGAATGGAAATCCTGTCAAAGGGACAACTGCACTCCCATGTTAATCACAACTCTATTTCCAATAGTCAAGATATGGAGCCAACCTAAATGTCCCTCGACAGTGTACAGGGTAAGGAAAATGTGGTTTATATACACAGTAGAATACTACTCATTCATAAAAACAATATAAAATTCTGCCATTTGAATCAACATGGGTGAGTCTGGAGAAAATCATATTAAGTGAAATAAGCCAAAGAAAGACAGAGAAATACTGCATATTCTCGATCATAATTGCATGCTAAGAAAAGAAAGCAAGCAAGCAAGCAAGCAAGAAAGAAAGAGAGAGAGAGAGAGAGAGAGAGAGAGAGAAAGAAAGAAAGAAAGAAAGAAAGAAAGAAAGAAAGAAAGAAAGAAAGATGGAAGGATGGAAAGAAGGAAGGAAGGAAGGAAGGAAGGAAGGAAAGAAGAAAGAAAGAAAGAAAGAAAGAAAGAAAGAAAGGGAAAAAAAGAGAAAGAAAGAAAGAGAAAAAGAGAGAGAGAAAGAAAGAAAGAGAGGAAGAAAAAGAAAAGAAAGAAAGAATTCAAGAAAGAAAGAAAGGAGAAAAAAGGAAAGAAAGAAAGAGAAAGAGAAAGAAAGAAAATGTGGTTTATATACACAATAGAATATTACTCATTAATAAAAACAAAATGAAATTCTGCCATTTGAAGCCTCATGGAAGAGTCTGGGGAAAATCATATTAAGTGAAATAAGCCATAGAAAGACAAAGAAATACTGCATATTCTCAATCATAACTGCATGTTAAGAAAAAAGAAAAGAAAAGAAAAGAAAGAAAGAAAGAAAGAAAGAAAGAAAGAAAGAAAGAAAGAAAGAAAGAAAGAAAGAAAGAGAAAGAAAGAAAAAAGAAAGAAAGAAAGAAAAGAAAAGAAAGAAAGAAAGAAGGAAGGAAGGAAGAAAGGAAGGAAGAAAGGAAGAAAGAAAAGACCACAACAATACGTTGAACGTTGAGAAGGAGGGAACAAACCTAAGGACACTCGAGACAGGGGAAGGGAGGGAGGGTGGATGGGAGCGACAAGGCGGGTCAAGGGCATAAAAAAAATTGAGATTTTCTATAATGAGTACGCTAATAATAAAAACTAAAAATAAATAAATAAAAAGTAAATATAGCTGCATGATGGCTGCAGATGATTTCAAATTAATATTAGCTAAGTGTTTATATTAATCAGCTGTACATGGTATAGACGAATAGTTTCCAATCTTAAGTCAGCGCTTGCCTTGACACTTTACAAACACCGCTAGGTTCTTTTTCACCACGTGTAACCAGTCAACAAGACAATCCTGGGAATTCTCTAAAGGTGGACCATGGTTATGAAACAAGCCTCAAAGACACTTTGGACATTTCCTGGTGGATTTTCTTCAGCTTCCATTCATGAGGGGATTTTAATATGTTTTATTTATTGTTTTACTAGTTTTTTTCAATGTCTTGAAGTAATTTATTGGAAAAATGTTAGAGCTCTTTCAGTTGATAAAATGATGCTTTATTTTGTGTTTACAACCTGTATTATGAAAACATTTACATCAAGTGAGCTTGTCAAAATTCTAAACACAAGAGCACACACACACATATACACAAGGAAAATACGCTTTTGGAAGACTACATGACAAATAGACACTTTGCAAACAAAGTGTTGACATTCTTCAGAGAAATGGTAAAAACTATCCAAAATTTCACATCAAGGAACAAAAGACACCACACAGCCAAAGCAATCCAGAGAAAGAAAAAATAATAATAAAGCTGGAGGCGTTAAACTACCTGACTTTAAATTCCACTACAAATCTATAGTAAGAGAAACAGCATGGAACCGGCATAAAAACAGACACTAAAACCAATGCAACAGAACAGAGAACCCAGAAAACAAACCACATACTTACAGCCAACTGGTCTTTGACAAAGGCACCAAGAGCACACATCAGTGAAAAGACTGACTCTTCAATATATGGTGCTGGAGATACTGGAAAACCATCTATAACAAAATAAAACTAGACCTGTATCTTCCACCATATTTGAAAATCAACTCAAAATGGATTAAAGACTTAAATGTAAGACCTGATACCTTACAACTTCTAAAATAAAACACAGGTGAAACACTCCAAGAATTAGGACTGGGGAAAAACTTTATGGAAATACCTCAAAAGCACAGGTGACAAAAGAAAAAAAAATAAACAAATAGTGTTATATCAAACTAAAAACTTTCTACACAGCAAAGGAAACAATTAACCAAACAAAAAGACAACCTGCAGAGTGGGAGGAAATATTTGTAAACTATGCATCCAGCATGGGATTATTATACAGAATATACAAGGAACCCAGAAAATGTTGCCATAGGAAAAACTATAATGAACCAGATTAAAAATTGAGCAAAGGGGCCTAGTAGACATTTCTCAAAAGAAGATATACAAATGGCCAACAGACACATTAAATAATTCTCAACATCACTAAACATCAGGGAAATACAAATCAAAACCACACTTATATATCATCTGATTCAGATAGACTGGCCATTATCCAGAAGACAGAGTAAGAGATGCTGGGCAGGATCCTGAGAAAGTGAAACCCTCCTACACTGTTGGTGAGACTGTCAATCAGTGTAGCTATTATGGAAAACAGCATGGAAGTTTCTCAAACAATGACAGATAGATCTGCCATATGATCCAGGAATCCCACTGCTGGGTACATAACCATAGGAAAGGAAATCATCATGTTGAAGGGAAACTTGCACTCCCATGTTTAAGGCAGCTCTATTTACCGTAGCCAAGATTAGGACCCAACTTACATGACAATTGGTGGGTGTCTGGATAAGTAAACTTTGGTATCTGTACACAATGTAATACTACTTTGCCAATAAAATAAATAACAAAAGTCTGCCATTTGCAGCAATATGGATGAACTTGGGGAAAATTATGTTAAGTGAGATAAGCTGGGCACAGAAAGTGAAATACCACATGTCTTCACTCATAAGTGGGAGCTAAAAATAAAACAGAAAAAGAAATAAAGATACAATGATGACAATAACTTGTAGAAATTTCAAAAGGGGAGATCGTACGTAGGCCACCAGAGTGTGAAATGAGGAGGGGGGATGGGTTTAGCATGGAATTGATAAAGAACCCCAAAATATATCACACTGTACAATGTTGAATATATTATTTATTCTGATATGAGCTTGTATATTGTACACAGATATGGATATTCAAAGCCATACCCCTCAGATATTTACAAAAAAATTCAATAAAAACAATAAAAAGAATGTAATAAATTTACTTTTAAGAAAAATATGAAAGAAAAAAATTTAAATCTTAGAATAATAAGATTATAAATATTAATCTAGGAAAACGGGAGACAATTATTATTTTCCATTTATGCTGATCAGTGCTCAAAAGTTCTCAATAAAATCATGTTCAGTGTTAGATCCTTCGATCACTGAAGAAAGATAGTCTGGGAACTAAAGTTTAAAATGCACTAAAACAAATGTCTATTCTTTAAAATAGCAAATCAAGTTGAATGGATGGGCTTGATGTTATGCAGGTCACCACCAGTAGGAAATAGAGATCCTTCCCTTGGAACTTCTTGAGAAGCCACATGTGGACCTGGGGCACTAAGAGTGGGGCATTATCTTCCTGTTTCAACCTCCACTGCTGGTGGATACCCCTGAGAGGTTTGACTTATCTACACATCAGGGCGGTATCGACCTGTGGGACTCAAAGTTCCCACTACAGTGAAGGAAGTTATGCATCACCTGAGAGCTGTTTCAGGTAAAGGTGGATCTTGTCCATACAGAAATATCCAACGCAATTGCTGCTAACATTTGTCTTGGCCTGGGGGACACGAAAGGAAACAACAAAAATCCAGTCCAGCGTGTCCTTATATTTCTCTTTTCGTAGTTGGTTCCACACAGGTCCACTCAGTCCACTCTGCCACAAAGGCCAGACTGACTCCTCTTTGTCGCGGTGCATAGGTGCCATCTTAGCCTGAAAGACATGGGGCAGTTACCATCCCTGATAGAGAAACTCTCTTTATCAGCTGAGCCACAGTCATAAGTGTCCCCTTTAAGAAGACAACAAACATAGACTCAGATTACGTGGAACCACTTCTGTGCCCTAGTGGAAGGACTGTGAAGGCATAAATAAAACTTTGCATTTAGTCACAGCAAATGTGGTGAAAGGAATTAATCCTGCTTCAACACTCTTATTCCCAGACCCCTGTGTTGTAGATACTGGGCTAAAGCGTCCTGTAGTGCAGATTGATTTGGACCATATGCTGGACACTAGATTACAGTGAAGTGCCTGTGATGGAATTAATGTAGAGCTCAGAGTTTCTTCTGGAAGACGATGTCGTAAAACATCCTCAGTCACGTCAATTTGGTTTTATTTTCAGAGACTTGAATTGGCCCTTCCATTGTTCTATTAGTCTTTCTGCTTCTGGAAATATCGAAATGATCGATGACAACTTTAGCCCATGCGTGTGTTCCCATGGCCTCACGTCCTATGAGTCAACAACAACTAGTGTCCTTGGTCTTAGACAACATCCTGCAGGATCTCATATACGATCCAGACTTTCAGCACCAAGGACATTGGTCATGAGCAAAGGCAAATCCTCATACTGGATGAGACTAACTAACATAAACAAATATAAAGCTAAAAGTGTAGGTGAAGGGAACATGATATTCTCTGTCTTATTACTGCAACATATGTATAAGCATAAAGTTACTTCAAAATGTATTTAAAAATTAAGAAAAATATGAATGAATAGGAAAATAATGCCAATAAAAAATTAGATGAGAAAATTCTAATGAGGACAATTTTCTGGCTCTCATGGGTGAATGTGACATGAAGCAATCAACTTATTACCAAGAGGATTAGTGTTCGTCCCATGATGACAGATGGTGTCGTGTTTGTCACCGTCATCTCAGGCACTCAGTGTGAGGAGCTAGGCCAGTCATGGACTGAGCATCCCCCATCTTCAAACTTCATCTTGCATACTCAGGAAAGCCTGGTATAAACCGAGAAGGAACAAAGGTTGGTACAAAAATATCGATAGTTATATAAAGATCAATGACCTCATTCCCTGGACCCACTGACTTAGCAAAACCTGTTTTCCTCTCATGAGGTGCTGATACTCTCACATGTCAATGCATTTGGTTGGACTTTAACATTATAATTGCCCTGAAAAGTTGTGTCATAGATTGTTAGAAAATTCCCTGAGAAAGTACAACATTAATTTTCAGGAAGATGTGGAAAAATATCAGGATGTGATGGAGTTGCCAAGTATAAATGCCAGAAAATAACTAACTAAAGAGGTTATTTCAAGAAGATGAGTGTCCAGGGAGGACCAAAGCTACAAAGGCTTCCAAAGTGTCGAGTAGACGGAGACCAAAGAAGAGCCATCAGATTTGTCATCTCAGAATGTTAATTCTATCAGTGAGAGCACAGAGTGGAATTGCTGGTGTGGACAAAAATTAGAGCAAGTCCAAGAGAGAGTGAAACGTGTTTTACCTGAAGACATTCGGGATACTCACATTTTCAGTTTGTGTGTGAGGACCCAGAGGTACAGTCCTCCTAAATGGAGGGTTTTTTTTTTTTTTTTTAAGACGAATACCAAACGTGTGTTGTTAATAAAATCACTCAGGATATGGCCACGTATAGGACTGCATAAGTGACAGTGGCACCCAGGGGTCACTGTGGACCACACAGTCCATGTGATCATTCTTCTTTACTCAGAATCTTTTCCATCCACCACAGTTTGGGATGGGGAAGCTCAAGTTTGAGGTCAGTGTTTTACTCTATGAAGAAAAGAAGAAAACTAGGACACAGATGTTGAAAAAATCTTCCAAAATTCACAATGTCCTGTTTATGACAAATTTGGTAGTATAGGACCTAGATTTAATATTTACACTTTTTTGTGTTTAGCAATATGCCTGTGCAATAAAGTTAATTGGTACTTTTAGAGAGTGTCAGTGAGTGTGTATATACTGTCAGAAAGGCATTATTTTAAAACAATATTAAAATTACACTCACTTTAAAAAGTCACCTTTTAATATATGTGCTACACTATCACCTATTCAATAAAAGAAGACAATAATGTATCTACTTTTCTGCAAAAACAGTTTTTTGATTCAATGGGGTTATCTGACATTTTCCAGAAGGGTTTGTTTTGTCAAATGAATATAAAACTTTAACTGGCTCATGTAGAAATTGGAAATCTTGGCTATTCTACATAATGGTTGGGTGGGGCCTGCCTGGCATATAGCAGACTCTAAAACTCATATTATTATTTTTATAGAAGAACATAGTGCAGTGCAGATGTAATAATGATTTATTGCCTCATGTCTGATAGTCTTTGTTCATGTTGTTATAATTTAAAATAAAATAATCACAACTTCTGTTCTGTGAAATGAATGTACTCAAAACAGTCTTTGAGACACTGCTTCTTTGTGTTTCACTTCCCCTGCCATATGTGAAGAAAAGTTAAGAAAATCTAAAAGAAAAGATGTATGCTTGGTTAAAATACACATTTTCTGCCCTTTGTCCAACTTCTTAAATAGAATGCTTAGATCCTTTGCATTTAGTATATTTTCTTTGTTTTTATAAAAGCTTTTCAGAGTTTTAGATTAGTCTTGTAGCCCTTCCTCAGCTCTGTTCCATAACACTGGAACTCACAGATATTTGATTTCATATATGTGCTCTGCTCACTGGAGACAAACTTTATATTGAGGGTGACCTGGACCACCAACGCATCACTGTGCAAACACAGCATCTCAGAGATTTGCGTAGCAGTGTGTCCTGCAGGTGGTGGAGCCATCTGTACATTATATGGCATAAGGTACGTGAGTTGTTCTAGGTGTTGTGGGGTCATTAGCCCCCTGTGCCTCCAACTTGATGCAGGATTGACCTGCACTAGTGCCTGAATTACATGGTTCTGCATGTGAGAGACACATGGGCTCAGCAGCACAGTGAGGAAGCTGCAGGTGACCCACTTCAGGTGACCTGTCCAGGGTGTCCATGGATGGAATGACACATACAATGCACATTAGGAGACAAAGTGGGGTTGGATGTTTGAAGATCAAATCTATTCGAGACCCTGAGAGGAAGAGGTAGTCTGTCTCAGTGAAGGTGTCCATGAAGGGACAAAAGCTTCTTCTCTGAGGCCAAAGAGTGTGAGCTTGGGACACAGAGCGACTGGACTATGCAGCTGTTTTTCTATGAGTGAAATTAGCTGCACAAAAGAGAAAGGAGAATCTTCAGGATGGTCTGTTTCTAGAGAATGAAACATGAGTCACAGGAACTCAGGAAGGAAATGACCCTAGTGAATCTTTTTTTTTAAAATAGTTAATGTATATATATATTTATATATTATTGGTTATGAATATTCATGAGATACAGAGCTGATTGTCACCCCTAGTGCCCAAGACGTGAAGTGCAGATTCGTGCTGGCAGCATGTGCATTGCCACATCTCATCTGCAAAATGACCACATCAGATGCACCTTCATTACCCCTGAGGGCGTGAGGAATTAAAGACACAAGTAACAAGACATAAAACGTCTCAGGGGACAGCTGAGAACTTGGAGAGTGGATGATTCCGTTGAACCCAACAGGAAGCCCAGGCCCCTCTGCACCTGCCCAAGGGAATCAGCCTTGAACTTGGTGGGTCCTGAGCGCCCCCTGCTGGTCCCGTGTGTCCCTGCAGTAGGTTCTTGTCTGGGCTCCCACTGACGTCCCCTCACTGTGTCTCTCGCACAGTAATACGTGGCCGTG
This sequence comes from Cynocephalus volans, assembly GCF_027409185.1. NCBI lineage: Eukaryota > Metazoa > Chordata > Mammalia > Dermoptera > Cynocephalidae > Cynocephalus > Cynocephalus volans. Next base: position 185,894,391 of record NC_084462.1, read on the forward strand.
TCCTCAGCTCTCGCATTTTCAGTTTGCAGATACAGTGTGTTCTTGGCGTTTTCCCTGGAGATGGTGAATCGGCCCTTCACGGAGTCTGCGTAGGATGTGCTACCACCACTCCCGCTAATGGCTGAGACCCACTCCAGCCCCTTCCCTGGAGCCTGGCGGACCCAGTGCATGCTGTAGTGTCTAAAGGTGAATCCAGAGGCGACACAGGTGAGTCTCAGAGACACCCCAGGCTTCACCAAGCCTCCCCCGGACTCCACCAGCTGCACCTCACACTGGACACCTGCAAACACAGAGACACCCTGGTCAAAAAACTCTCACACGAATCCACTATTTCTCCCACCCATAACCGCACACATTCCCTATGTCTGTATTTCGCCTTAATATGACCTTTTAATACAGCAAGAAGGAAAACGCAGCTCAGTCCAAACTCCATGGTGACTCGTCTGTGTTCAGTCCTGATCACCGAGTTGGAGCACCTGGGGATCTGGGGCTGGTTCTTGTCTCCCAGAGCTGCAGGGTCAGGGCTGGGCTGCTTTACATCAGCAGAGGGAGGCCCTATTTGCATGTCCTCCTGCTACATAGCAGGCTCTGTGGTGGGAGCCTATGAAGAGGGCAGAGTCCAGAGCAGATGTGAGGGCTCCAGGGGAGTTTGGTGGCAATAACTATATTTGAGACAATGTTTTTTTATTATATAACTGTACCTTTTATACACACCTATAATCCAACTTATGTTATTTTTGCACAGAAACAAAGTATTTGAGTCACTTATGAATGGTAATTCTTTATATAGACGTACAGGTATAAACAAAACCTTCAAAAAATTATACACTGTATCCAGGAGTTCATGTACGGTCAGAGGGAGCCTCAGTGTCTGGGTCTGTGCTCCCCACCACGGATCCAACCCCAGGACAGAGCAGGGCCTTCCTAGTGACATTTGCCTAGTTAGTTTCTCCTTCCTGTAATAACACTTTGTGATTTTCCTGTGTTCTGTCTTTTATTCGCATCATACTTAGAGAACCAGAGTTCATGCAGATCCAATTTAAAGGATCTCTGAAATTATATGTTTCAGTATATCTCTATCTCTCTTTCTGTATTGACACCTGGTTTTATTTGTAACCATCATAAGGAGCTATAATAGACAGAACACACTGCACATTTTTAAAGTGTGCACTTGATGAGTGCTGACATACATGTGCACCTGCACAGTCACCACCACAATGGAAATAGTGTACAAGTATTTAATCCCGAAGCATTTCCTGTTGTTTTTCTGATTTCTTCGTCCCACTGCTTACTTCCTCTCACCCTATGTCCAGGCAACTCGTGAACTTCTTTATGTTACTTCACAGTATTTTTTTCTCATCTAGAATTTAAGTCAATGGAATATGCAGTCGCTGCATTTAATTCCTTGTTATACTTCCTCGAGATCTTGGTCCGAGATGCAATCTTTTTCTTGTGTGAATCAGACACTCATGGCTTTTACTACGGAATAGTAATCCAATGTGTGAAAATGCTTCCTTTTCTCAGTTTACCTGTTGAGGGGAATTTGTATCATGCTCAGATTTTGGATATTATAAAGTAAGCTGCTCTTAGATTACAAATGTAGAGACTGAGTAAAACTGCTTTTTCTTATTCTTTCAACAAACACAACAATAATAGCAAGTGCATTGGATAAGTGGCAGATTAGCATATTTTCTTAAACAAATCAAAGAGCAAAGTTAACAAGACAAACAGCAAACCTGAAATCTGGAGAGAGTAGTTTTCAGGGAAAAGAGGACCAAACCTTAGCTCACCTGGGTCAGAGATCACTAGATGCCAAACACACTAGAATAAAGATGAAACTAGAAATATTTCATGAATTTCCAAATGTCCAGTGTGCTAAAGCATCAGAGTGTGAATCTGCCGGGATGCACATATCTGCAGGGATCCTAACTTCTTTCTAGCTTCTCCAGGGTTGGGGAGAATCACTCAGCTCTGGCCTCCTGGGGTGGTGCTCAAGGGGGAGAGGAGCAGCCCCCTGCCTAGTGCTCCAGCACCTCCTCCACCTCCTCCACACAACAAGTTATCAATGTGCACGGGAGGCAGCAAAGCCAATATTTACGCTTTACATTTTGAGAAACTGCTGAACAGTTCTTCAAAGTGGATATACAATTTTATGTTCTCACCAGCATTTTATGAACAAACCAATTGCTCCAAATCTTCATCAATATCTCTTATTATTACTCACTTTTATCATATTCATACAACATGGCACAAAACAGAAACTTATAACATAAAAGAACCCGAATACTGAACACTGCATGTGATTAATTCCACTTATAAAAGTTACCTTGGATAGGCATCCATGGAGACAGAAATTAGGTTAGTGGTCACCTGGACTGGCATAAGCAGGGGGAAGGGAGGACTGGAAAGTGACCCTGAAGAGACGTGTTCATTTTGGGATATTCAAAGAATCTAAAATTAAATTCTGTTGGTGGTTGCACAAATACTGTTAATTATTTTGTGAGTAACATATACTGAAGTCTTCTAAACTGTACACTTTTATAGGTAGATTTTATCATAAGTAAAATATATTTCAATAATTTATAAAAAAATCTATCATTAACTTTCATCAATTAATACAGTTGTACAATTTTTTACAGTTTATAACCCATATGAAACATACTTTTGTGAAACAAACAACAAACATATTGTGATGTCAGTAATTTAAAGGATATGAGTGCATTGTCTATTTTCTCTTTTGTTCTCTGTGCTTTCTGGCTCATGTCCATAGAGTATGCGCACACACCTAGTTCCTGAATTGTTTCACCTATATTTTGCCTTAGTAATTTTTCAGTTTCAGGTCTTATACTTAAGTCTTTAATCCACTTTGAGTTGAATTTGTATACGGTGTGAAGTAAATACCTAGTGTCATCCTTCTGCTTATGGACATCCAGTTTTCCCTGCATCACTTGCTGAGAGGAAGTCTTGTCCCCAATGTAGATTTTTGTTGCCTTTGTCCAATATCAGATGGCTGTGAGCCTGAGGGGTGAGTTCTGTATTCTCAATTCTGCCCCACTGGTCTGAGTGTCTATAGTCAGTACTAATAGTGTCTACAGTCAGTAACAATACGTTTCAAAATAGCAAGGAGAGTAAGTTTCAACTGTCTTCCCTCAAAGATTATAATGTGATGTGATGCATATATTGACCTTGTTCCAGTTGTCGAGAAAACAAAACATCGCTAAAGCCAAAATGTCTCATTAGATTAGTTCTACTATGTTTCCATTTGTATTGTCAGGGCTAGTGCTCAGACCTTTCAAACCCATTGTACAAACTGGGTGACAAACCCCTCACATGCCAGGCTGGGTCACCAGACACTTCACACACAGCTCCATGCTACATAATTGGGAAAGGTCCCGGTACCATTGGCAGATGACATGAGCTCCATCTTCAGCAACAGCAGCAGCAGCTTTCAGGTCCAGCAGCTGACAAGTCTGGTGGTGGCAGAGGTGGTGGTGGCAGCGGCCTTGCAGAGGGCCCCAGGGGCACTGGCAGAAACAGCTTGGATCAACACCCTCCAGCAGCAGTAGAGGCTTCCCCATGGTCCCTGTGGGCATCCCAGGGGTGGGGGGAGCACCGTGGGTCAGAGCCACTCATCCTTTATACTTCAGTCCATAACCCAGGTCACCTGGGTGCACGTGTGCAATTACATTAGACAGTAACCAAGGAACACCTGGGCGCACGTGCACATTTACATCAAATGCTCCGCAATATTTTGAACATCTGAGGGGTCCTGACCATTTTCCTATATTTTCCCAACAGATCTAATTATTCCACATTATATACATTTATCAAAACATAATTCTGTTCCCCACAAATGAATACAATTATGATCTGTCACATAAGATGGTATTAATAACAAGTGATTGAGATATAGCATCTCTCAGATAACTGAGTGGTAAAGGATCAAGGTGTCCCTCAGAATCATGAATGAGCTGAGGACAGCGGGCTGCACAGATTCTAGTCGCCACCTTCAATGTGACAAGTGGAAGTAAACAAGCAGCAACCAGAAGGAGACATCAACACAGCCCTTTTCTACAGGTGTGACACAAGGAGTCCTGGGTTCAGGTCTCACACATAAGCTTGGACATCATCACTCCCACACAGACAACAATAAAAACATGGAAAAAAAATGAAAATTGGTGACAATTCTTATATCTGTAAAAGAAGTGAAGTCACAGGGTGAACTGCTGTTGTCAAAACTGAAGATGCAGCCAGGAAGACACAGAGGGTCATAACCTGTCAGATTAGAAACTCATGAGCAGAAACCTCCGTGGGATCCAGGACTGGGGGAGAAAAACCAGAGCTGCAGCTGAAGAATTGCTGAAGACTCAGAGCTGGGAAGTCTGAGAGTTGGGTGCAGCCCAGTGCAATGGTCTCAGGGATCCCCAAACTTTAAACTCTACCTCAGGGTCCCAACCGTGTTCTCGTAGAAAATATCAGAGAAGAATCCTGATGTTCACAGCAGAGAAAGGGAGGAAGGAGCCGTTCTGAAATACCCCAGAGCATGACCTTCTCTATAAGACGCCTTGACCTTAGGAGAAGCGAGTTTAGCTGATCCTAATGGACTGCAGATTCATCAGAGAATCATTGACCTGAGAGAAGAGAAAAAACGAATCCCCTCCCCTTCCCGCAAGAGACTTGCAGTGTCCCCTAAAGGAGGGTAAAGGGAGCAGCACTTGGGAAGGTCCCACCCAGGACATGGCTCACTACAGGACAGAACTCATCCTAGGACTGTGCACTGCTTCCCTACCCCACACCTTACCCACATCCACAGGGCTTCTGTATCATGACAGAGAAAAACTAAAACATAACATGCACCTTAGACACGATTTAAGAAGTGTCCATGAAAATGTGGTCCACAGAGGAGACAAAAACAAGGAAGTCAGGGGACATTTTATGGAGTCTGTTGCTCGTCTTGTCATCTTATCATGTCTTGACTTTGAGAGACCAACCCCAAAATTCAGCCCAGCAGGGCTCTGTTGGTTTTTAGCTCTGTGCTTGTCACCCTGAATCCTCCACATGGAAATAGAAGAGCTGTGTCTGGCCCTCAGGCATCTGCTTCTCCATCCAGGACACTGAGGAACGGGAAGAGAGTGACAAACCCTGAACATCAATGTCCACAGTGTGGATGAGGATCCAGAGGCTAAACTGCCTCATTGAGGATAGAGACGCCATGGGCAGGGATCCAGTAGGATGATAGTAACCACGTGGCTGTAGCTGCACTTTGTATACGGAAAAATGCTGATTTAGGTACAGGGTCCTCAGGACTAATCTAAAGTTTCAGGAAAATAATACTAGATCATAATGATTTGTGTGTCAGGAAAAAAATGGGTCATGAAAAATCCTGAGAAAGAAAAGTCCCCAGTGAAAAGAACCTTCTCATCTGCACATGAGAAAAGTTAGTTCCCTCTGTGTTGCCTGCAGCGAGGATGTGAGAAATTAGAGTCACAAAGAACAAAGTAGGACATGACCCTGAGGGACATCTGAGAGTCAGCAGAGCAGAGGAAACCTCAGATCCCAAGAGGAACCTCCCATGCCCTCTCTGCACCTGCTCCATGGGGCACAGGAGCTGGGTGGGCCTTGAGTGCCCCCTGCAGCCCAGACCCCTCCTGTTTAAAGTCAGGTAGTGCTATGTCTCCACCTTTATTTTTTGGCTCAGGATTGTTTGGCTATGTGTGGTCTTTTGTTTTTCCATATAAATGTCTGGATAGCTTTTTCCATCTCAGAGAAAAATGTCATTGGAATTTTGATGGGGATTGCATCAAATCTGTAGATCACTTTGGGTAATATAGACATTTTCATAATGTTAATTCTTCCAATTCAAGAGCAAGGGATATCTTTCCATCTTCTCATGTCCTCCTAATTTCTCTCAACAGTGCTTTGTTGTTCTCTTCGTCGAGATTTTTCACATCCTTGGTCAGTTTTATTCCTAAGTATTTTATTTTTTTGCTGGCTATTGTAAATGAGCAAGCTTTCTTGATTTCTTTTTCTGCAGAATCACTGTTGGATCACACAAATGCTACTGATTTTTGTGTGTAGATTTTGTATCCTGAAACTTTGCTAAAATCAATTATCAACTCTAGGATTATTTTTACTTTTTTGTAGTGGCTTTAGGCTGTTCAATATATAGGATCATATCAACCACAAAAAGGGACAGGTTGACTTCATCCTCTCCAATCTGGATGCCCTTTATTTCCTTCTCTTTTCTGATTGCTCTGGCTAGTACTTCCAACACTATGTTGAACAGGAGTGGTCAGAGTGGGCATCCTTGTCTAGTTCCTGTTCTTAAGGAATAAGCTTTTACCTTTTCCCCATTCAGGATGATATTGACAGTGGGCTTACCATATATGGCTTTAATTATGTTGAGATACTTTCCATCTATACCTAACTTGTAGAGAGTCTTTATCATGAAAGGATGTTGAATTTTATCAGATGCTTTTTCAGCTTCTATAGAGATGATCATATGGTTTTTGTCTTTGTTTTTATTGAAGTGGTGTATTCCATTTATTGATTTGCATACGTTGAACCAACCTTGCATCCCTGGGATGAATCCCACTTGATCATGGTTTATAATTTTCTGTTTGTGTTGCTGTATTCTGTTAGCTAGCATTTTATTGAGGATTTTTGCATCTATATTCATCAAGGATATTGGCCTGTAGTTTTCTTTTCTTTTTTTTTTTTTTTTTTTTTTTTTTTTGTCCTTTTTCTGTGACCATGCTCAGTCAGTGAGTGAACCGGCCATCCCTATAGAGGATCCAAACCCGCGGCGGGAGCGCTGCTGCGCTCCCCAACGCCACACTCTCCCGAGTGAGCCACCGGGTCGGCCCTAGTTTTCTATTTTTGATGCATCTTTGCCCGCTTTTGTTATCAGGGTGACGTCTGCCACATAGAATGAGTTTGGGAGAATGTCCTCTGTTTCAATCTTTTGGAACAGTTTGTAGAGTATTGGTATCAGTTCCTTTTTGAAGGTTTGGTAGAATTCTGCAGTGAACCCATCCAGTCCTGGGCTTTTCTTTGTTGGGAGCCTTCTGATAACAGGTTCAATATCTTTTATTGTTATTGATCTGTTCAGATTTTCTATATCTTCTTGGCTCAGTTTTGGTAGTTTGTTTGCATCCAGAAATTTATCCATTACCTCAAGTTTTTCAAATTTGTTTGCATATAGGTGTTTATGGTAGTCTCTGATGATTCTTTGTATTTCTGAGGTGCCAGTTGTAATATCACCTTTTTCATTTCTAATTTTTGTTATTTGAGTCTTCTGTCTTCTTTTGTAGTTAATCTTGCTAGACGTTTGCCAATTTATCTTTTCAAAAAACAAACTTTTTGTTTCATTGATCTTTTGCATTGTTTTTTGGGTTTCTATCTCATACAATTATGCTTTCATCTTAATTATTTCTTTCCATCTACTACCTTTAGGTTTGGATTGTTCTTGTTTTTCTAGATCTTTAAGGTGAAGTGTTAGGTTGTTTATTTGCCATCTTTCCATTCTTCTGAAGTAAGCATTTAGTGTGACAAATTTCCCTCTTAATACTGCTTTTGCAGTATCCCACCAGTTTTGGTATGATGTGTCATAATTTTCATTAGTTTCAAGACATTTTTTGACTTCATGTTTAATTTCATCTTGGACCCATATATCATTAAGTAGATGTTGTTTAAATTCCATGTGTTTGTATGGAAGAAACAATAATTCTTATAATAATATTACATTTCAGAAGGGCAGAGCAGACCTGTGGTTACTAGAAGCAGGAAAGAGGTTGGGGAAAAATGAGTAGTTTGTTTATGGACACATGCCAGCCCAATAGAAAAAATAAGTTCTGTGGTTGTACATTTGAGTTAGGCCTCTGCAATTAACCTTCATTTACTGCATGTTATCCAATGGCTAGAAGAGAGGAGTTAGAATGTCATCATCACAAAGAAGTGATTTGATTTTGTAAAGATAAATATGATAGTTACCTTGATTGATCATCACACATTATGTAATGTATTGCTATTCAACTCTGTAACCGTCAAATATGTATAATCAATATGTTTAAAAATAATTAAGTAATTAAAAATATTGGAAAGAACATGTGATCATGAGGACACCATGATCTATAAATAATGTTTTGAGATTGAATCTCTAGGATGACTGTGACTGGGAACTGTTGTTCAGAGTCTCCTGCAGGTTAGAGCCTGACGAACATTTGGAGGGGAATGTTAAATGATATTTGTGAAAGGCCAGGGAAATATATTAGGCTTCTGTGTCATGTCTCAAAGACCGAACTAGTATGAACTTTTACTGCCATAGCAGAGCTTCAGTTTATTGCAGGAGACTCTGTAACCAAATAATTAACTAAACTGAAAGCAACTACTCCTCCATTGCACACAGATATTGATATTCAATATTATAACTCACAGATATATGCAATCAGTGTGTTTCAATAAAAGAAGAAACCACTGACTTGAATAATGTTGTAGACAAAATGAACATAAAACCCACATAGATCTTTACACCCAATGGCAAAATTATACACAATTTTTTCACTCACACTTGGAACACTATACAGGATAATTTTCATGTTATGTAACAGAATGACTCTTCACAAATTTAAGAAAGCTAAAATTGTTCTAATGTCTTTTCTGACCTCATTGAAATTAAACTAAACAACAATAGTAACAAAAAGGAATAATTCAGCAGTGTGTGGAAAATACACAACACACATGTGAAGAACCATTGTGCCGAAGAGGAAATAAAAATGTGACATCAAAAATATTTCAACAAATAAAAATTTAAAGACAAGGTAACAAAAGTTATGAGACGTGGCAAAAGCATCACAGTGAGTAAGAGTGATGAACACCTTTGTTAAAGAATTAGGAAGATCTCAGATAGCCATCCTACGTTTGTTCTGATTACGTTAGCATTATGTTATATTCTGAACCATGGTTAATGAAGAGGTAGAGATGTCTCTGAGATGCAAGCATGGGTCAAAATAAGCAAATTAATAATTGTGATAAGCCACATTGCAGAATGAAGGAGAAAAACCATATGATCTCAACAGATGCCGAAAATAGATTTGACAAAATTGAACATCTTTTTTAATAATAAGAAATTTCCACAAATTAGTTATAGAAAAAAAAATTCCTCACTACATTAAATGTCATACATGACAACCCCACAGCTAACATGCTTAACCGTGAAGGTTGAAGGATGGTTATATGTGATCAGAACAAGACAGGAAAACCTTGTCTCACCAATTGTCTACAATTTAGACCTGGAAGTTGTAGCCAGAGCAATGAGATAATAAAAATAAATAAGTGACATCCTTGTAGCATAGGAGAATAAAAACTGTTTCTGTTGCTGATTAAATGATTTCATGTATAAAAAGTTTAAAGATTCTGCCTAATAACTGTGAGAACTAATAAACAAATCAAGTACTGTTGCATGATACAAAATCAATGCACAGATGTCAGCAGTGTTCCTATACACAAACAATTAAAGACTTAGAAAATAAATCAATAAAACAATACCATTTAGAATAGAATGAGTCACAATTTAGAACTAAATTTAACCTAAATTTTCAGAACTAAATTTAATCAAATAGGCTATAGATTTGTATACTGAAAACTCTGAAGCACTGATGAAAAGAAAGATAAAAAGAAAATGACGCAAATAATGGAAAGCTATTGTGTGTTCAGAGATTTGAATCATGAATATAGCATCTAACACAAACATTATCAAAACACCAATGTGAGCTTTTCCCATAAAAATAAATTCTAAAATTTTTTGAAAACCACAGAAGGCCTCAAATAGCCAAAGAAATTCTGAACTAAATTACAAAGTTGAAGTCCATCAGTGATTTTAATTTGTACTGAAACTTTTTCAGAATGTGTTATGAGATGCTAGCTCTTGTTCAACTTTCCTGGGAAATGTTGGTTTTCCTTTGTTTGCATCTTTACAAGATTATAATCTCAATTTGATGCAGACTGCAAGTCCTGACCCACCTGCTGGTAACTGTCATTCCGATATCACTTTGTGTTTCATAGTCTTTGAAGCACAGATCAGTCACGATCCCTGTGCACACCTCTCAGGAGACAGCCTGGACTCTTGACTGTGGTCTGCACCCACAGTCACTCTCAGAGCCTTTGCTTTGTGTTTCCCCATCAGCTACACAATCACACATCAGGAGGTGAGCCCGGTCTCCACACAGGTGTAGCAGTTTCCTCTCCACCTGCTCCTCTCCCTCCTGTTCCCTCCACTATGAGCTTGCTGGGGGGTTTTCTTCCTGACTTTATGTCCACAAAGGCAGTGTTTTCACTGTTGCTGGTGCTTGAATGAGTCAGGGATGGAGAATTCCACATGTTGTCACATCACCAGAACATGGCTGGGAGGGAAATGAAAGGGAAAGGTGTGCTCCCTGGTTGTTGGCACATATAGTGTCGAGGGAGCAGAGCTAAAATGTTCTAATCCACAGAAACTGTAGCCATTACTGGTCTACTATCCATAATATGGTATAGAAAGACCCCATAAAACTCATCTACAGAAAGAAGAAAACTCAATGGGATAGGAATAGAATATACATTTTTTGAAATAAGGTAAATAGACTACAATACAGGAATGAACATCAACCTCATTATTCACCAGAGAAATGCAAATAAAAACACAAGACACCACTTCAGAACCAGTAAGATGGCTACAATTCTTAAAGGAAAATAGCAGGTGTTGTCATGGATATGTAGACATTGGAAAACGTACAGAGTGCTGGTGTATGCAAAATTGCTTAACTGTTTTGGTAATAATTTGGAAGTTCCTTAAAACGTCAAATGTAGAACTCTCATATGTCCCAGCAATTCCACTCCTAGGTACATGCCCTGAGAACTGAAAAGAGGTGCCCAATCAAAAATTTGCATGAATGTTGACAGCATCTCTATCACAGCAGCCAAAAAGTGAACACTCCCAAATGCACATTTACAGGTGAACTGATCAGCAAATATGGTAAATTAATACAAGTGAAAACAATTCACCCATGATATTGAATGAAGTACTGACATGTGCTCCAACATGAATGAACTTTGAAGACATTATGCCAGGTTAAAGATAGCGGACACAAAAGGCCACATATTGTATAACTACATTTATATGAAATATCCAGAATAAGTGAATCCTTAGAGATAGAAAATAGTTTAGTGTATTTCAGGGGCTTGGAGAGAGAGATGGGAGAAGTGACTGATTGCAGGGTATAGGCTTTCCTTTTCGTCTGAGGAAAATTAATAGATCTGCGACATAACCAGCACCACCTTAGACAAGCCCAAGTACAAAATGGCTCTTCCCACCTCCTCCCCGCCCCTCCCCCTCCCTTTACGAGAAGCCTCCTGACCATAACAGAAAGCCCTTTTGGTTCCACAAGGACACAGTTCTCCACCCTGATCCACATTAGCATCATGACCTTCCTTGATGGTATCAGCCAGCCCTTGGCACACTATATAAGCTCTACCACCCTCACTCCTTGTGCTGTCGCCTTTTCAGGGCAGCCCTGGGGTGCCTGCTACTTTGAGCACAGCCCAGCAGATTTCTTTTTTTAATAAAGCTTGAACGGTACTCGGCATCTCCGCTCACTTTCTTACAAAAATGTTCTATAACTAGACAGTGTGGATCATAAAATGCAGTGTGGGTATATTAAGTGCCACTAAACTGTACACTGTACAATATTTAAAATGTTGTATATTGTAGAGAGCACTAATATTAATAAAGCAAATGTATTTCACAGGGCCTGGCATCCAAAGCCCTGTAGTTTCAGGTATAACCTAACTTTAAAAAATTACATATGGAAATGTTAAGCTTGCAAAAGACAGGAAAATTTCCTCTGGCTAAAGTCTCGGTTGTAGATAAAGGACTGTAACACAGCAAAATTGCTGGCTCAAGGACAGACGTCCTTGGCAGGTTAACCTGCTGATTGATATGCTAAGAAAGTTACTTGATTGTAATGTAAATATGCAAAGAAATTGCTGTAGGGTTAGAAAAGTGTTTGCTGAGAACAAGCTTTTGCTGGTGGATCAACTTAACTTTTTACCTATTAATGAGTGTTGCCATGGCAATTATCGTACTGTTCTTTTTGTAACCACCTGTTTTCCTTTTCTGTAACCTCCTGCCCTGGAAAATAAATACTGGGAGTAGATCCCAGTCCAGTGTTATTTTTCCAAGGAGAAATGCCTGTCTCTTGAGGGTTCCTGGAAAATTAACCCCTTCAGGGCTTCTCACTACTCAGAAGAAATGGGCTTTGAGTAAACCTATTTGCATCTCCATCACCCAGGGGTAGAGAGGTGACAAACTACCACCCAGGGGGAGAGGTGACAGTAGATAACATGAGAGGGGGAGTTGGAGGGAGGTTGAGGGATACTTGGGTGGGGACAATGGGTACAATAGTAATTTCTGGTAATGAGTATGCCCCCAGTATCAATCTAGCCCTCACATCATGAGCAGGAGGGGTGACAATTAGCTTTGTATCTCATCAACATTCCCAATTAATTAATTGATTAATTAATTAATTAAAAATATATTATGTAAATTTTACAATAAAAATGAATTTAATTTCTGTTTCAAACTGTCAGTTTAAGGTAAGGGAAACCAGGAAATCAAATGAAGAAAAAATAACAGTTCCTGAGTACGATTTTTGCTGAACAGGAAGAGGAAACAACAGACTCTGAAAGGAAGCCCAGGGTATCCTCTGCACCTGCTTCTGAGTGGAAATTCTGTAATATGTGGGACCTGAGCTCCCCCTACCATCAAGTCTCCATGCAGGGAGGTTTGTGTCTGGGCTCACACTGACATTCCCTCACTGTGTCTCTCACACAATAATACACAGCCGTGTCCTCGACTTTCAGGTTGGTCATTTTAAGAGAGACTGTGCTTGTAGGGTTGTCCCTGGATATTGTGAACCTTCCTTGTACTGATGGAGAGTACCACTGTTTACTTCCACTTGGCTGACTCACTTGTGCCACCCACTCCAGCCCCTGCCCTGGAGCCTGGCGGACCCAGTGCATGATGTAGTTAGTGAAGGTGAATCCAGAGGCTTTGCAGGAGAGGCTCAGAGAACCCCCAGGCTGTCTCATGTCTCCCCCTGACTCCACCAGCTGGATTTCACACAGGACACCTGCAAACACAGAGAAAACAGACTGAGAACAGCCCATATGGAGCAGTCACTGCTGAGCCTGATGCAAGAGGGACATTACCTTTGAGAGTGATAAGAAGGGAAACCCAGAACAGTGCAGATCCCATGGTGTGGACACAGAGAAAGGCACAGACATGGGGTGGCTCCTCGCCAGGATGAGCAGAGACAGGGGATGAGCTGCTTTTCATGAGCAGGGGAGGGGCCACATTTGCATATCTCTCTCCTGTGGGCATGTATGAGGTGTCCAGAAGTGCTCATCACTCTGAGCCTCTGGCGTCTGAGGGCAGGCAGAAGGATTCTTGTGTCTGGATGCTCAGGATGACTCTGCCCACTGGAGTTTTTTACTAGATATGCTACACCTGGATGTGAGGTGGAAATTTTAAGAAAGCTCTTGAGTGCATTTTGTTAATAGAATCTCTCAAGAGGCGCCATGGATCAGGGTTGTGCAGCTGACAGTGCCCCCTAGTTCTCCCTCTGAGTCATGCAGGCTGCATGACTCTTGTACCCACCAAAGACTCCAGGCTGGAAAGAGCAGTTTGTCTTTCTTTTGACATTAGAACTCTTAATTCTTGGGCCTTCACCACCACCCTGATTCTCAAAATGAGAGTTATACCATCAAATCCTCTGGTTCTATGGGCTCAGGCCAAATCACACTAATGTCTTTGTTTGGAGTTCAGTTTGCTAAAGGCGTGTTGTTGGATTCCTCAGCCTGCATATGGGAGTGTAAGCCAACTCCCATATTAAATATAATTTCATCTATCATCTGTATACGTATCTATCTTATTATTGCTATTTCTCTAAAATACACTGACTAATACAATTAGTTCCTTTCTCATAAATTTTGACACTTAATGTGTAAGTTAGGAACATACACATTAAGGACTGTCATGTTTTTTGCACAGATGCTGATCACTATGAATACTATTTTTTCTTCCTGATAAGTTTCTTTTCTTTAGAGTCTGCTTTATCTGAGTTTAATATAACTTCTCTTGATATTTTTCATTAGTGTTAACATAGTACATATTTCTCCATTTAATTTTACTCTATATGTGTGTTTATATTTAAAGTAGGTTATTGCAGACAGTGGAAATTTGTCTTGTTTCTGGTTTCACTCTGACTTTCCCTATATTTAATTGGTGCATTTGTATATATTTGTTTAATTAATTATCATATATGTATACATGTGTGTGTGTATATATATATATGTATATATATATACATGTATGTGTATGTGTATATGTATATATATATACATATATATATTTTTTTAGACTTCATGATACGAGGATTGAGCCCTGTACCTGAGAGTTATCAGTACCATGTTCTAAATAACTGTGCTCACTAGACAGTCCAATTGGTGCACCTAGATCATTAACATTCAAAGTAAGTTTTTATTTATAGTTTACTTTTAATAACAAGAGTTTAAACTGTGTGTGTCCACTTTTATGAAAATTGCTTTAAACAAATATATTGAAAAACTTTTGAAGATCCGCAGTGACCCAAAATTACTCTCAGACAAACTGTGCGGCCAAGAAACACTATCAATGTAGGTGCATACAGACAGATGTCTCATCTCACAAACAGACCATGTGAATCTATGGTACAATAAATACAGTACAGCAATGCGAATATATCTTCTTTCTTACAATGTTTCCAATAACATCCTCTCTTCTTTCGCTTAATTTGTTGTAAAAACACAATATATAATGTATATAACAAAGAAAATATGTGTAAATTGACTTCTTTTGTTATTGACAAGACATTTGGTCAACAACAGATCACAAGTTGTCAAGTTTTAGAGACTTAAATATTATATGCAGATTTTTCAACTGTGCAGGCATTTTGGTACATTGAACCCCTGCATTTTTTTGTTTGTTTTTGTTTTGTTGTTTTTTCTCAGTAATGACAGTTGGTAGTAATGTTGAAATTGTTATTCAATATTGTTAATGGTTGTGAATATTCATGGGGTACAAAGCTGAATGTCACCACTCGTGCCTAAGAGGTGATGGCCAGAACTATACTGGCAACAAGTACTTTACCACAAATTGTGATTATACCCCATGTCCCCTACATAATTATCCCCATCCACCCGCCCCCTCCCCCTTTTCCCTACTCAACTTTGCATCCCTAGGTGTGCTCTCTCCCTCTGAAAGTCCAACACACCACTGTGGTCTTTATTTCCTTCCTTCTTTCTCTCTTAGTTCCCACTTATTACTGAGGACATGTGGAATTTATCCCTCTGTGCTTTGCTTATTTCACTCAAGAGAAATTTTTCCAAGCTCATCCATGTTGTTGCAAATGGGAGAATTTCATTCTTTTTTATGGCAGGGTAGTATTCCACGGTGTATATACACCACAATTTCCTTATCAAATCACCCATCAATGGACATTTACATTGGTTCCATAACTTGGCTATTGTAAATAGAGCTGTGATGAACATGGGTGTGCAGGTGTCCCTCCTACATGAAGTTTTCTATTTCTTTGGGAATATGCCCAGAAGTGGGATTGCTGGATCATATGGAAGATGTATCTGTAGTTGTCAGAGGAACCTCCATACTGTTTTCCACTGTGGTTCTTCTAACTTACAGTCCCGCCCACAGGGCGGGAGTGTTCCCTTCTCTCCTCATCTTCACCAGCATGTGTTATTCAACATCTTTTTTGTTATCGACAGTCTAAATGCGGTGAGGTTATATCTTAATGTGATTTTAATTTGCATTTCCCTGATGACTACTGATGTTAAGCATTTTTTAATATACCATTTGGCCATTTGCATGTTTTCTTTGGAAAATATCTTTTTAACTCCTTTGACCATTTCTTAATTGTTTTTTTTTGGGGGGGGGGGGTTGTTTTTATTTTTTACTATGTAATTGCCTGAGTTCCTTGTATTTTATGCACATTATTCCCTTGTCAGATGCATAGTTAGCAAAAAATTTCTCCCACTCTATATGTTGTCATTTCACTCTGCTGATTATTTCCTTTTCTGTGCAGAAGCTTTTTTAGTTTTTTAGTCCCATTTGTTCATTTTTTTCTTTTGCTGCTGTGTTTGGTTTTGAGTTCATGTTTGTAAACTCTGTGCCAAGACATAGTTCCTGAAGTGTTTCACCTTATTTTCCCTTAGTAATTTTATGGTTTCAGGTTTTGTACTGAAGTTTTTAATCCATTTTGAGTTGATTTTAGTATATGCTGAGAGGTACACATCTACTTTTATTCTTCTACACATGGATATGCAATGTGCCCAGCACCACTTATTTAAGTGGCAGTGTTTTCCCCAATGTATGTTCTTGTTGCCTTTGTCCAATATTATAAGGCTGTAAGCCTAAGGGGTGATTTCTGGGTTCTCTCTTCTGTTCCACTGATCCAAGTGTTTATTTTTATGCCCTTAACATGCTGTTTTGGTTATGATAGCTTTGTAGTATAATTTGAAGTCAGGTAGTGTTATGCCTCTGATTTTATTATTTATTTATTTATTTATTTTTGCCAAGGATTGCTTTTTCTATTCAAGGTCTTTCTTGCTCCATATGAATGTTAAGATTGTTTTTTACATTTATGTGAAGAATGTCATTGGTATTTTGATGTGGATTGCACTGAAACTGTTGATTGCTTTGGGTAGTGTAGATACTTTCACAATATTCATTCTTCCAATCCAAGAGCATGGAATGTCTTCCATCTTTTTCTGTCTTCTTTAATTTCTTTCAGTAGTGGTTTGTAGTTGTCATTGTAGAGATCTCTCACCTCCTTGGTAATTGATTCCTAGTTTTGTTTTTGTTTTTGTTTTTGTTTTTGTGTGTGTGTGTGTGTGTGTGTGTGTGTGTGTATGTGTTAGTGTTGTCAATGGGCTTATTTTCTTGATTTCTCTTTCAATTAGGTCTTTATTGCAGAATATAAATGAAACTGATTTGGGGACATTTATTTTGTATCCTGAAACATTACTGATATTATTAAACAGCTCTTAGAGTTTTTTAATAGAGTCTTTAGGTTTTTCTATGTATAGTATCATGCCATCTGCAAATAGAGACAGTTTGACTTTATCTTTTCCAAGCTGGATGCCCCTTATTTTTTTCCCCCTTTCGTGATTGCTCTGGCTAGTACTTCCAGTGCCATGTTAAATAGAAGTGGTGCAAAGATGGTTCACTATAAGAAAGTAGACAAATGCAATACATCACATAAACAACCTCAACAACAAAGACCACATGATTATCTCAATAGATGCTGAGAAATCATTTGACAAATTTCAACATCCCTTCGTGATAAACTCTCAACAAATTAGGTGTAGAAAGTAAGTATCTCAAAATAGCAAATGCCATCCGTGACAAGCCCACCACCAGTATCATTCTGAATGCAGAAAAACTGAAGGCTTTTCCCTTAATAAAAGGAACAAGACAAGGATACTGTGCATTTTAAAAAGTCAGCTGTATTTTGATTAGAATCTATGACCTTTGTTTCTGTTTTCTATTCACTGTTTTTTTTTTCTTTGTCTCTATTTTTCTGCATGCTGCTTTAGAATAGGTCATCTTCCCCCTCCCTACTAGCTGCATGATGGGATTTTTCTCCAACATTCACTGTTAGAACCTGGACATACTCCTGGAAGTAAAATTCAGAGCAGTGTGGGTGTAACACACTGTGAGTATGTATCTTTCAACCTTGTCCACACTGAATCTCCAGCAATTCCTTACTCACAGCTCAGGTTTTCCTACCTCTGTACTGGTTCCCATGATGGTTTCTGCTTCAAAGTTTCTTTTCCAGTAGCTGCAACTCTCTGTTTTCCCGTGTATGTGTCACCAGTTTTGGGGTAGTGATTTCCCCTATGATAGCACTTTTTCAATAATTTTTAAAATTTTTTTTTAAAGTTTCTTCAGCTTTTGCTTGAAAGAGTAATAACTTCGAAACTCCTTGTATGGCAGAAGAACTGGAATTTGTGGAATACCCTTTTAAAGACTCAGTTACAGTGTCAGGTAGGTCTCTACACCTCACTCTTCTCCAAGAGGCCACACGTGGTCTAAATCTGCATCCTATCTATGGTGCTTTTCGCCCATAAACTGAATTGATGGGTCTCTGAATCCAAGAGTGGAGGTAGGTGTGTCACAGATACTATCAACTCTAACAATCCACCGTGACTCTTTTTGAATCCTGTATCTGCAGCATCGTGTCTTGCTGCCAACAGTACTGACTTCAAAGGGAGAAATATTTCCACCAGTAGATACAACAATAAGGCAATAGACATGGGAGTTAAGGCTGCAGTCTGGACACTTTGGGGTCCTCATGCCAATGAGTTAACAGCTGAAGAAAAGGTTACTATAGTGAATGTGGTGAGAAGTACTCATAACCAAGGAGAAAGTTGGCTGAAACTCCACAGTGCAAGTAAGTAAGTAACGTTAGGGTACTTCCTAAGATTCATGGAAAGGTTTGTATTATCTTTTAATTCAATTTTTCCACAATTTTTGAACTATGTTTTTATGTCTAGAATACTATAGAACACTGACAGTAGCTATGAGCACAACCATTTCCTCTGGTTAGTGTTAATAGAAATCTGAAAGTACTCACTTTACAAGGAGGTGAAAACTTAGTACTGCCATTGTCATGAGTGCACCTAACATTATTATTACATATGTGTATGTTCATGACACATTTGCTTTTACATATTTATTAACATAATATTTTCATAAGAGTTAAGTTACAACATATGATTTAACTCAGAAGTTTTCAAGGACAAGAGAGATCATCACATTTTTCAAAAAGATTTAGCATATTTTTAGTTGTATAGAGGATAATTGTATCATGTTAGGAAGAAGTGTGTCTTTGTTATTGTTTATATTTATATTTAATTTTTTATACATGTCTCTGTATTGTATATTTAAGATGCGCAACATAATATTTTGATATACATATACATAGTGAAATGATTACTGTGGTGAATCAAATTAATGATATCCATCTTCTCACGTAATTACATATGTGTGTGAGTGTGTGTGGTAAGTGCACCTAAAACCTACTCTTTTATCATATATGCATTATCCAAAACATTATTAATTACTATAGTTCTCAAGGTGCCCACTAGATCTCTAGACTTTTTAATTCTTTATAACAGCATTTACTAAAGAGATCTACCTTTCCCTTGTGTCTTCTTGGTGTCCTTCTGGAAATTCAGTTGACCACATTTGCTTGGGTTTATTTCTTGGCTCTCTATCCTGTCCCATTGGGCTATGTCTCATATGTATGCTGGTGTCATACTGTTTCTAGAACAGTTTTTATGTGGTTATTTACTGAGATTTAAGGAAATGTGTATAGGCAGCAAGTCAACATGTACTATGCTCTAATGACTAATTTTATGCTCCACTTGATAGACTGTGATACATAGCCATTCACTCCAACAGACATCTAGGTATTTCTGCAAAGATACTTTGCATTGCGGTTAACATCTACACCAGTTGACTTTAATACAGAAGATTAACCCTGATTATGTGGTTGAGCCTCTTGCAATCAACTGAAAGACTTTAAGAGAAACATTGTTTCCCCTGCCAAATAGTTCCTGCTAAGACTTGCATTATAATGATGAATAAAACTGGCAAAAGTGGGCTTTCTTTTGTTGTTGTTGTTCCAGATCTAAAAAAATTAACTTTTCCTAATTCAGTATAATATTAGCTGTGAATTGATCATATATTGACTTTATTATGTTTATTAGGTATATCCTTATTGCACCTAATTTTTTGAGAGTTTTTATTTTGAAGGGATGTTTAATTTTGTCAAATGCTTTGCTCACATCTGTTATCATGTTTTTGTCTTTTATTCTCTTGTTATGATGTGTCACATGTATTGATTTGTGTATGTTGAACTGTTTTGCATCACTGGGATGAATCTCACTTGGTCATGGTGGGGGCTTTCTTCAATGTGCTGTTAAATTCAGGTTGCCAGTATTTTGTTGAAATAAATTTTGATATTTTTTTATCAGGTAATTGACATGTAGTTTTTGTTTTGTTTTGTTTTATTTTATGTCCTTATCTGTTTTTTGGTATCATGGTAATGCTGGTCTCGTGCAATAATTTGGGAATCTTCCCTTCTCCTCAATGTTTTGGAATATTTCAAAAATAATTAGGGTGAGTTCTTTTTAAAATATTTTTTAGAATTTTGGAGTAAAGCAATCAGATCGAGAACTATTATTCGACGGGACACTATTTATTAACAATTTAATTTTCTTCACTTTTATTAGTTGGTTCAAATTTTCTGTTTCTTCACAATTCAATCCTAGTAACGTAGATGTGTCAAGGAATTTATCCAATTCTTCTACATTATCTAGTTTTTTAGTGTAAACATTTTTCATAATATTCTCTGATGAGCCTTTGTGTTTCTGTGGTATCATTTTTACTGTCCCCTTTTTCACCTCTGATTTTATTTACTTGAGCCTTCTTTCTATTTTTTTTTTTTTTCTTATTAGGCTAGCTAAATAGATACCAATATTGTTTTTTAAAAAAGTGCATCACTTCATGGATCATTTGTACTTTTTGGTCTGTATTTTATTTATTTTATTTTTTACCTTTTTTTATTTCAAACATAATTGATTATGCATATTGTTGGGTACAGAGTTGAATATCAATACCCATGTATATTGTGTAATGATCAAATCAGGATAATTCTTATACTCATCATTACAAAATGGAATAATTCTTTGTGATGTTTTACCAGTTTCTCAGTGGACAGTCCACCCAATCCAACATCCCATCTCTAGTAAGCACAGATCTTTTCTACCCTTCTGAAATCTCAACACATTATTGTTGTATCTTTCTTTCTCATTTATTTTCTTATTTTACCTTCCACCTACGAATGAAGGCATGAGGTATTTTTTCTTTCAGTGCCTGGCTTAATTCAGTTAGTACTATTTTCCACAAACCAATCCATCTTCATGATAATAGCAAAATTTTATTCTATTTTTATAGCTGTGTAGTATTTCATTATGTATTTATACCACATTTTCCTTATCTGGTTTCCTTATCCAGTGGACAATAGGTTGTTTTCATATCCTGTCTATTTTAAATAGACCTGATTAACATAGGGGTGCAGGTATTTCTTCAACATGATGATTTCCATTCCTTTGTGTATATACGCAGAAGAGGGATGCTGGATTGTATGGTGGTTCTATCTAGTCGTCTGAGAAACCTCCACACAGTTTTCCATAACAGCTGCACCAAGTTGCAGTCCCACCGGAGGTGTAGGTCAGTTTCATTTTCTCCACATCCTCACCAGCATTTGTTATTCTCTGTCTTTTTGATAATAACCAGTCTAATTGATTTGAGATGATATCTCAGTGGGGTTTTGATTTGCATTTCCCTGATGAGTAGAGATATGGAACATTTTTTCATGTGTATGTGTCAATTTGTATGTCTTGCTTTTTTGTATTGTTTACAAATATTCATGAGATACGAAGCTGATTGTCACCCGTCATGCCCACCATGTGAAGACCAGATCTATACTGGAAGCATGCGCCTTACCACAAATTGTGTTTTTACCCCATGTCCCCCATCCAATTATCCCACACCCCTCCCCCTTTTCTCCCCACTACAGTTTGTATCCCAAGGTATGTTCTCTCCCTCTGTAAGACCAACACACTACTGCGGACTTTTTTCCTTCCTTCTTCCTCTCTTAGCTCCCATTTTTGAGTGGGCATGTGCAGTAATGATCCCTCTGTGCTTTGCTTATTTCACTCAACATAAGTTTCTCCAGGCTCATCCACGTTGTGGTAAATGGGAGTCTATTCAGCTCTTTTGCCCATTTTTTAATTGTATTACTTGTTTGTTTGTTTTCACTGTTAATTTGTTTGAGATTTTTGCATATACTGAATCTTAATCTCTTGTCATATTCATAGTTTGCAAATATTTTCTTCTATTCTGTAGGTTGGCTTTTCAATCTGATTGTTGTTTCCTTTGCTGTGCAGAAGATTTTTAGTTTAATATACTCCCAGTTTTCTTTTTTCCTTTTGTTACCTGTTTTTTTAGATCATATTCGTAAAGTTTTTGCCCAGTCCTACATCCTGAAATGTGTTTCCTATATTTTCTTTTGCATGTTTTCTAGTCTAAGGTCTTCAACCATATCTTCAATATCTTCAACCATATTCAAAAATCAACTGAAAATAAATTAAAAACTTAAATGTAATTTTAAAAATTATAATAGCAATAGAAACAAACAGTGGTAAAATTCTTCACGATATTGCTCTGAGCAAGAATTTTTGAGTAAGATTCCAAAAACAAAGACAACAAAAGCAAAATGTGATAAATGGGATTAAATCAAACTAGAAAGCTACTGCACATCAAAGAATACATTCAGCAGTGTGAATAGACAATCTTCTGAATAAAATAAAAAATTTTCAAACTATACATCTGGTTAGCAGTTAATACTCAAAGTATATAAGGAGCATAAACAATTCAATAGCAAAGAAACAAATAACTCAATTAAAAAATAGGCAAAATCCCTAAGTGTACATGAGGGTTTTTTTTTTCTAGTTTTGAGTTTGCCTTAATTTGAAAAACTGATGCACGTTATGTGTAAGTATGTGTTCTAATGTTTTACCAGTGGAGAGGAACTGCATGTATTACATTTCACAATGTACTCATCCTTCCATTTCACCAATTATTGTAAGACTACAGAATGAAAAACACAGTACATGATATTTTTGTCTCCACTAAATTTGTCTGAATATACATTTCAAAAAGGTTACATAAATATATGAATTTCTTTTAAAAAGAAGAAACACAGATAGCCAGTAGGTATATGAAAAAATGCTCAAAAAACTCTAACCATCAGTGATATGCAAATAAATATTACAATGTAATATCAACTCACCCCATTCAAAATAACAGGTAGCAAAAAGCCAAAAAATAAATAAATTTCAGAGCAGAAATAAACAAAAAAGTAACCAAAATAATTTAAAACATCAGTAAAATGAAGAGCTGACTTTTTGAAAACATAAATATATTGGCAAATCTTTAGTTAGACTAACCAAGAAATAAAGATAATATTCAAATAAATAAAATAAATGAAAAAAGTCATTAAATATGATAGCACAGAAATCCAAAATAATGATTAAATAAATGGAGGCTGTCATGAATAACTCTATGCCAATAACCTTGATAACATAGAAGAAATGGTTAAATTCCAGGGCTTATTCAATCCACTAAGACTAAGTGATGGAGAAATAAGAAACCTGATGGGGGGGGAAGGAGGAGGGAGGGAGGGGTTGGTGATGGGCAACAATAATCAGCCACAATGTATATCGACAAAATAAAATTTTTTTAAAAAAAGAAACCCGATCAAACTAATAACGAGTGAGAAAATCGAATCAATACTACAAAATCTTGCTGAAGTCCAGCTTCAGTGAGGGGTGGGTACCTGAAAAGGGATGTAGAGGGTTGCCGAAAATAACAAACACAAACGGAGGCCTCAATGCATCAGTATGCATGTTCTCTCTCTGCAGGCTGTTAGCGTGTTTTAGCTGGAGCCCAGTAGAGAATGAGACAATGCCTTTTATTTAGTTTTTTCTCTGCAGGGGGATATTGGGTACTATTTTTATTGTATCAGCAAGCTTAAATCAATAGTCCAAAAAGCAGGGAGGAAACTTTTTTAGAGGTCAGCCTGTCCTTTCCTTTTGTCAGCATGTCTCAGGTGATCAACTCATGCTTCTTTTTCCTGGAATCAGGTCATCAGTTTGAAACCATCCCTTCATTGTCTTGAAGTTATCTTGTGACCTTCTTCTGTTAGCAAGCTGTGGTTAATAGCCACCCTATTAACAGAGTGGTAGCTATTTTGATTACAAAGTGTTAGATCTATTCTTAAACGTAAATACTACTTTGCTAAAAGGAAAAATGTTAACATTTAAATTCTAATGGGGGTCTAATGATTTAATGTTCCAATGAAATGAAACTACTGTTCATGTGGAAAAAGAACAGTGGATATTTGAGAAGCATTATCATGCACATTTTAAGGTTATGCATTGGCTGTGGCCCTATAAACTTGATCTAAATATCAAAGTGTCATTGTGCACAGCACCATCACTCACAAAACCACTCTCTTATTTTTCTAAGATCTAATTTTGCAGGTTTAATAATTTTACAGCATATATTTTTATCCCAACACCTGATTCTTAATGATTTATTTAAAACTGGACACGACCAAGTAAAGGGAATTCTACAGTTTCATGCACATATACTTAATTTATCCCAATCATATAATTTCCCATTAATACCAACCATTCTCTTGCCATTAATATAATCTCCTGTAAATAATGTTTGCCAACTTACATCATATTTTGGACGTCCCCTAGAAGGATATCAAATTTTTCCTTTCCCCATTTTGTATCCCGTATATCCATTTACCCAGACGGTCGGGAGAGGATGGAAATTTCCTTTTTGAAATACCTTAACATGTTTAGGCTGCAGCCCATATCTAGTCATGAGTAGTGCTTTTGGAACATATGTTGGTGTGGTCAATTTATTATGAGGGGATAATTTTAAATTGTCCAATTTACTCAGATACTCTGTGGGTATGTTTAGTTCAATGACTGAAAAATCATTTGTGTTATTTTTACAGACTTTTGGGAATTCAGAGAACTGCCATGCTAACCAAAATATCGAAAGAGAACGCAAAAGCAGTACCACGAAGCCAAGGCAGTAGTCCTTACGGGTGCAGCAAGTGCTCGTAGCTATGGCCTTGCCAAAAGCTCGCCCTCCAGTGGACTTGCCAACTCAGAGAGGGCAGCCCAAGCTGATTCCTTAAGGATCCTGCCATGGCGTGGACCACGCCAGCATAAGAAGAGACAATGCCTATATATAATGATAAGCAGATCTATACAGCTAGAAGACAGAACAATCATAAATACATATGTATCTGGAGCACCCATATATATCAAGCAAACTCTCTTAGACCTAAAGAAAGAAATAGGCTCTAATACATAAACAGTGGGTGGTCTGAACAACCATTTCATGATATGGGACAGATATCCCAAGCAACAAATCAACAAAGAGACACAGTATTTAATCTACACCTTACACCAACAAGACCTGGCAGATATATACAGAACATTTCACCAAACAACAAAAGAATATACTTTCTTCTTATAAGGTCATGGAACATTCTCCAGTATAGACTACATAGTAGGACAAAAATGTAGTCTCTGCTCATTGAAAAACCTTAATGCATTCCAGGTATCTTTTCAGACCACAATGGACTTAAACTGGAAATTTATAATAAGCAAAACTCATGAAACTGTACAAATACATGAATACTAAAAAACAGGCTCCTAAATGACCTATAGGTCAAAGAAGAAATTAAACAGGAAAAGAAAAAATTTCTTGAAACTAATGAAAATAAAGATACATCATAACAAAACCAGTGGGATACTGCAAAAAGCAATACTCAGAGGCAAGTTTATTACAATAAATGCTTACATCAAAAGAATGGAAAAACTTCAAATAAACCACATAAGAGTATACCTCTAAGAACTTGAAAAACAACACCAATCCAAACCTAAGGGTAGTAGACAGAAAAATAAATAATTAAGATCAGAGCAGAACTAAATGAAATAGAGACCCAAAAAACAATGGAAAATATTAACAAACCAAAAAGTTGCTTTTTCAAGAAGATAAATAAAATAGACAAATCATTAGCTAGGTTAACAACAACAACAACAACAACAACAACAACAACAAAACTAGAGAGAAGACCCAAATAACATAAATCATAAATGAAAAAAGAGACATTAAATTCAATACCTCAGAAATACAAAGAATAAGTAGAGAGTATTATGAACAACAATATGAAACCAAATATAAAAATCTGGAAGAAATGAATAAGTTTCTAGACACACACAAACTACCAAGACTGAATCAAGAACAGACAGAAAACCAGAATGGGCCAATAACAAGCAAGGAGATTGAATTGGAAATCAGCAATCTTCCAACAATGAAAAGTCCAGGACTGGATGACATTACAGCTGAATTATGTCAACCTTTTAAAGAGAAGTTAATGACAATTCTCCTCAAACTATTCTAAAAATTGAAAGAGAAGCTACTCTCCCAAACTCATTCTATGAGGTAAAGACAAAACAAAAACAGAAAAATACAGACCAATGTCCTTGGTGATCATAGATGTAAAAATTCTCAACAAAATATTAGCAATCAGAATACAGCAACACATTAAAAAAATTATACCTCATGATCAAGTGGGATTCATACAAGGGATGCAATGATGGTTCAACATATGAAAGTTAATAAATGTGATGCATCGCATCAACAAACTCATGAACAAAAACCTTATGAATATCTCAACAGACGCTTAAAAAGCATTTGACAAAATTCGACATCCTAGAGCTGGTTAATAACTTCATTAACATTGGAGGATACAAGTCAGGTCCATTTATATACTGAAATAATAAACTAACAGAAAGAGAAATAAAGAAAGTAAGCGCATTTAAAAATGTCAAGAAAAAAAAACTAGAGATCAATTTAATGAAGAAGGTGAAAGATCTTTCATATGAGATGTAGAAAACACTTCTGAAAGAAATTAGAGAAGACACGAAAGAAGGAAACATATTCCATGCTCTTGGATTGTAAGAATTAACATTGTGAAAATGACTATACTATCGAAAGCAATCTACAGATTCAATGAATTCCCAATCAAAATGCCCATGAGATTCCTCATAGAAATGGGGAAAAAAAACATTCTTAATTTTCATATGGAAAAACAGAAGACCCTGAATAGACAAAGAAATCTTGAGCAAAAAATATAAAGCCAGAGGCATAACACTACTTGATTTCAAATTATACTACAAAGCTATAGTATCAAAAACAGCATGGTACTGACATAACAAAAGACACTCAGACCAGTGCAGCAGAATTGAGAATCAATAAATCACCCCACAGGCTTGCAGCCATCTGATATTGGAGAAAGGGAACAAAAATCTACATTGGTAAAAGACTGCCTCTTCCACAAGTGGTGCTGGGAAAATTGGATATCCATATGCAGAAGAATGCAACTAGAGATACCCCTCTCAAAATATACTAAAATCAACTCAAAATGGGTTAGAGACTTTAATATTAGACCTGAAATCATAAACATACCAAAGGAAAATATAGGTGAAACACTTCAAGAACTAGGTCGGTGCACAGACTTTATGACCATGAGCCTGAAATCACAAGCTACAAAAGAAAAAATAAACAAATGGGACTATATCAAACTAAAAACCTTCTGCACAGCAAAGGGAACAATCATGAGAGTGAAATGACAACCTACAGTGTGGGAGAAAATTTTTGCCAATATGCATCTGACAAGGGATGAATTCCATGTTAGAGAAGTAACGCAAGCAATTACATAGTAAAAACACAAATACCCCAGTTAAAAAATGGGCAAATGAGCTGAACAGACATTTTTCAAAGAAATACATACAGATGGCCAACAGGTACATTAAAAAAATGCTCAACATCCCTAGTCATCAGGGAAATGCAAATTAAAACTACACCGAGATTCTACCTCACTCCAGTTAGTCTGGCTAGAATCAAATAGACAGTGAATAACAAATGCTCTTCTGGATGTGGAAAGAAGGAAATGCTCCAGCACTGCTGGTGGGACTGTAAATTAGTACAACCACTATGGAAAACAATGTGGAGATTTCTCAAATAACTACAGATAGATCTTTAATACAATTCAGCAATCCCACTTCTGGGTATACACCCAGAAGAATGGAAATGATCTTATTCAAGGGATACCTGCACTCCTGTATTCATCACAGCTCTTTTTAAAATAGCCAAGACATGGAATCAACTTAAATGTCCATTGATGGTTGATTGGATAAGGAAATTGTGGTATTTATGCACCACAGAATACTACTCTGCAATAAAAAAGAATGAAATTCTCCCATTTGCGACAACATGTGTGAGCCGGGAGAAACTTACATTGAGTAAAATAAGCAAAGCACAGAGGGATATTTGCCGCATATGCTCACTCATAAGTGGGAGCTGAGAGAGATGGAAGGAAGGAAAGAAAGTCCCCAGTGGTGCACTGGACTTGCAGAGGGAGAGAACATACATTGGGATAAAAAGTGGAGTGGTGGGGGGAGTGGGAGGTGGAGGGAGACTTGGGTAATTGTGTGGGGGACATGGGGCACTAATGCAAGTTGTGGTAATGGACATGCTGCCAGTATGAATCTGGAACTCACATCTTCAGCACGAGGGCTGACAATCAGGTTTCTATCTCATGAATATTTATAGCCAATAAAAAATAAATTCTAGATTGGTAAGTTTAAAAAATGTATTAAGGACTTAAATCTATATGCTGGAACTATAAAACTCCTAAAGGAAACCATAGGGTAAACACTTCAGAAAATAGGACTGGGCGAAGACATTCTGAATATGTCCCCACAAGTACAGACAACAACAACAAAAATAAACAAATCTTATTTTAGCAAACTAGAACCTTCTGCATAGCAGTAGGAACAACTAAGAGAGTGAAAAGACAACCTGCAGAGTGGAAGAAAGTATTTGTAAGTTATGAATCTGACAGAGGATAAATATCCAGAATGTGCAAGAAACTCATAACAGTTAAAAAACACCCCTATTAAAAAATCATCAAAGGAGCTGCATAGGCATTTCCCAAAGGAAGATCTACGAAGGGCCAACAGACACATGGAAAAATGCTCAACATCAGGCAAATGCAAATCCAAACCACATTGAGATGTCATCTCACCACAGTTAGACTTGCTGTTATCAACGAGACAGGGAATAAAATATGCAGCTGAGGATGTGGGGAAAGACAAACTATTGTACCCTGTTGGTGCTGCTTTAAATAATCGCACCCCTTATGGAAAACAGTGTGGGACTTCCTCAAACAAATACAGACACAAGTGCCATATGATCCAGCAATCCCACTGCTGGAATATTCCTAAAGAATGGAAACCATCCCGTCTGTGGGATACCAGCAGTCCCATATCTAGGTCTATTAACAGTAGTCAAGGTTGAGAACCAACACTGCGTAAGGAAAATGTGCTGTAAATACACAAAGGAATACGACCCTGCCCTAAAAATAATGAAGTACTGTCATCCACAGCAGCGTGGAGGAACTTAGAGAACATTATGTTAAGTAA
This sequence comes from Cynocephalus volans, assembly GCF_027409185.1. Lineage (NCBI taxonomy): Eukaryota > Metazoa > Chordata > Mammalia > Dermoptera > Cynocephalidae > Cynocephalus > Cynocephalus volans. The sequence goes on from NC_084462.1 coordinate 185,923,692, forward strand.
AGCAAACCAGGCACAGAAAGGGAAATGCTACATAGCCCCTCTTAGAAATGGGAGCTGACAATGAAGAAAAAGAGGTACCACAATCACAATAATATGTTGAACTTTCAAAAGAAGACAACAGAACGGAGGTTACCAGAGGTGGGAAAGGGTGAGTGTGACAGGGGTAAGGGAGGAATTGTTAAAAGTCCACCTAAATCAATTACATTGTGTAATGTTGAATATTCGAATTATCCTGATTTGAACACACATGCTGCACACAGGGATTGATATTCAAAACCGTTACCCACAGATAAGTACAATCAACTATGTTCCAAAAAAGAAGAATACATTTCACGGAAGTAAAATCCACTGAATTTGAGGCCAGTTTATTTTCCACCCACTGACACACAAAATTCTTCACCGTAAGTCTATAACAGTGTCTACCTCTTGCTCGCCAGTTCCAATCAGCATGAAGTAATCAATGTAATAAATGATTACATCTGATAGCTTGTGGCAGGCAAGGCTGAAAGGACGAGTTGACACCAGTTGACGATCCACCAGAGAGAGCTCATTTATTAGGCGGCACACACACATATATATAGGGCTTCTAGGGAAGGCTGATTGGCTTAAAATACAATCCTTACTTAGAGGGCAACCAGCGCCATGATGGGATGTGGCCAAGAAGGACTTATGTGATCAGGGTGTGATCCCTTGGGGCATTTGGGTCCCTACATTCCTCCCTTTTTCTTGTTTTAGGAAAAGGGACGTTGAAGTCATCGAGCTACTTCCTGCTGAACTGGGGCGTTGTGGGGGGGTCAAAGGGAGAAAGGTACATAAATACCTATTATGAAACCCCATAGGAGGGTGGAGAAACAACTAATTTCAAAAGGGGAAAAGTCCATAAACGTTCCTTGAAGCCACAAGTCGAATATGCACCGGTTCCATTGTTCGTAGTTGGAGACTGGAGGGAGCAGCCAGGCGTCGGTGGCGAGGGCGTGTAGGATGCGTTTCCTCTGTAAGGTGGTGTCTCTTCAGCATCGGCTGAGGCGCTCACGAGATGAGGCGGGGGGTTCATCGGTTCCTAGAAGATGGTAGTTTCTAAGCAAAAGCTGGTTTAAGGCCTGATTAGAGATTTTTCCCACTTGGGTTTGAAGAAACCTAATGATGCAGGGCAAGAAAAGGCAGGTTATGAGGATAATGATTAGAGGTCCCAAAATGGGCCAAATCCAAGTTAGGATAGGGTTTAAGATAAAAGAAGGAAAGGGGTTAGAACTGGATGTGGTTCGTAGGGTGGAAGCCAATTCGGTGAGTTTGATGTTTGTTTCTACTAGACCAGATTCATTGATATATCAACAGCATTCTTCACCAAGGAAGATGCAAGTACCTCCTTTTTCTGCGGTGAGGAGGTCTAGTGCTCTGCGGTTTTCGAGGGTGACCTGAGCTAAAGAGGTAATTTGTCTCTGTAGAGAGGAAAGAGATTCGGCAGTGGAGGTCAGAACCCCTTCAAGTTTAGCATTTATGTCTTCGACCGCCCATAAACTGTGTCCTAAGGCTCCTCCCGACAGGCCGGCTCTGACCGCTGATGTTGTTAGGGAAATACCAACCATGATCGGGAGGAAGGTGGCCCTTTTTTTTGCCTTGAGGGTGGATGAAGAAGATGGAACAGTTCTGAACTTGTGTACAGAGTGAGTTGAGGAACGATGGTGACAAGAAGGCATGGGGCAGTAAGATGAGGCAGGATGGAGGTAGAGAGGGTTCCATTGCACCAGAAAAAGAGCCTAATGGGGCGATGGTGTGGGTATGAATGGTTGTTTTAAGATTACAATAAGACAGAGGAAAAGTTAGGGAGGAAGAGTTTCCGATGAAACAGTGACGGGGCAACAAAATATTATTGTGTTTGTTGTCAGGCTCCCAGAGAGGGACGTCCGGAAGGTTAAGGGGATCTGATGGTGGGGAGGAGGTAACATTGAGAGGAAGGGAAGCATTTAAGGGGACGGCCGCCAGGAGCAGTCGCATGAGAGAGGCACAAAGAAAACAATTTCCGGGAGAGAGACTCGGTGAGGTGTGGTCGAGCCATATATAGGAAGGGGTCTGAAGGCTCCCTGGGTGAAGTGAAAGGAATAGGAGAAGGCCAAGGAGAAGGTTCATGTCTCCAGAATTGGGGGTAGGGCTGAGGTCCGTGATAGGCAGAGTTTGAGAGGGTTGGAAGGATGAGGGATACACTTTACCTGGCAGGGCAAGTTTAGCAGCAGTTGGAGTGCAAAGGATGAGAGGACATGGGTCTTCCCACTTAGGGGTTAGTGGGGTTTTAGGTTTCGGGGAAGTGTAGAATACTAATTGGCCTGGGCTGAGTGAAAGTTTATTTTTGGAAAGTGACAGATCTGGAAGTAGCCAGTCCTGGTACTTTCATAGCTCGGAGCGAAGGTGGGAGAGCAAGGGTAAGGCCATGGTGGGTGGTATGGGTCCTTCAGTCGCTGTGATCCCAGGGGGTAGGAGGGGCCTACCATACATGACTTCAAAAGGGGAAAGATTGGAGGGCCTTTTTGGGAGAGCCCTTGTCTTGAGTAGAGTGAGAGGTAGAAGATGGACCCAGTCAAGGTGTAATTCCAGAGACAATTCAGTTAGTATGTCCTTTAAGGTTCTGTTGGTTCTCTCTACCTTTCCAGATGCCTGAGGTCAGTAAGGGCAATGTAAGTGCCAGGGGAGAGAGAGTGACTGTGAGAGTTTCTTTATTACCTGGGCGGTAAATTCAGGTCCATTGTCAGATTGAATGGAAGTGGGCATCCAAAATCGTGGGATGAATTGGGAAAGGAGAGTCTGGGCTATGGTGGAGGCCTTTTTATTGGATGTAGGGAATGCCTCTACCCATCCTGAAAAGGTATCAACAAACACCAAGAGGTATTTGAGGTGCCAGACAGAAGGCATGTGCATAAAATCGACTTACCAGTCGGCCGCAGGTGTCAGACCTCTGGCCTGGAGGGAGGGGTATGGCACAGGTTTGAAAGGGGTGATAGGATTGGTATGCTGGCAGATTGTGCATGAGGAGGAAATTTTTTGCAAGAGGGCTTTGTCAGATGGGGTGATTGAGAAGAAGTCTTGTAAAAACCGGGATAAATCTTGGGGGCTAGAGTGAAACAGGTCATGGCATCATTAGGCGGTTGAGGCTGACAGGGTGTCTGTGATCCTTGGGAGCCGTATGGAAGAATGGGAAGTTGGTTTTGTGTCTGTGGGTGCATTGCCACAGTGCGTGCGGTGAGGTCAGCCTTACAATTCCCGCGAGTGATTGGGGAATCGTCCCTCTGGTGGGCTCTGCATTGAATGAGTCCTAATTCACAAGGTAAATGGGATGCCTCAATTAATGTGGAGATTAAAGCTGAGTTGGTGATTGTGTTACCCTTGGTGTTAAGCAGACTGCGTTCTTTATATGGCGGCATGAGAGAGAAGTATATGAAAGACATATTTGGAGTCAGTGTATAAGTTAAAATTTCTTCCTTCAGCTAGAACGCAGGCTCACGTGGCAGCGATAAGTTCGGCCTGCTGGTTGGTAGTACCCTTGGGTAAAGGTTGGGCCTCTATAACCAAATCAAAGGAGACTATGGCATACTCTGCATAATGAGTGTTTTCTTTCTTGAATGAGGACCCATCCGTGAACCATGTGAGATCAGTGTGAGATAGGGGTCCCTCAGTGATGGAAGAGTGGTAAGGTATAAAATTTTGAAGGCTTTCTATGCAGCTGTGCAAAGGGGTGTTTGGGGAATCTGGTATAGGCAGTTGGGTGGCCGGATTTAGGGGTGGGCAGGTAGTGAAGGATAGGGCAGGATTTTCCAGAAACGAGGTTAGGAGGGTTAGGATTCTGGAAGGTGGGAGGGATTGGAGAGCCTTATAGGTAAGGAGGTCTTTGAGGTGATGTGGTGAGAGAATGGTGACAGGTGCCCCAAATGTTAATTTGGATGCCTCCTTATGCAGTAACTGCCCTGCTGCTAGGGCTCTTAGACAGGGTGCCCAGCCTCGTACAGTGGGGTCCAACTGTTTTGATAGGTACAAGGTGGATATCTTGGACGAGACAAAAGGCGCCGTTAGGTTTTTTTACAGTGATTATGGGAGTATTGTCTGAATGATGAGGCTTAACCCGAGGAGGGCTGTTGTGGTTAATGGATACTGAGCCTGACAAATATAATTGGAGGGGTCTTTTAGTTTTATTTGTACAGGGGAACACTGGGCCAGAGCGGGGCTGGCAGTGTCCCAAATTGTGGGGTTAACATGGTGTGTTAGCATGGGTAAGGACTTCTTTGGAGGGGTGGAATTAGTAGGATCTTGGGCTTGAACTAGTGCTAGGAGGAAGGAAATGGGGGAAGAGGAAGAGGACAGGGGCAAAGTAATGGAGACTTGAAGCCGTGATAAAATGTCCCGTCCCAACAAGGGGACAGGGCATTGTGGCATGACTAGAAAGGAATGGGAGAAAACGGATTGAGTGCCTTGAAGGCAGCAGGTTAAAAGAGGGGTTTTTTGGGGAAAGATTTGTTTACTTCCTACCCCGACTATAGGAGAGCTGCTGGAGGTGGTGGGGCCTTTATATTCCCTTAAGACTGAAAAGGTGGCTCCAGTATCCAGGAGGAAAGATATTAGGTGGCCGTCCACAACCATGGATACCCTGGGCTCTTGTTTTGTTATCGAGATGGTCGGGAAGGGCCCAAGGCTCCTTCAGTCCTCCTCAGTCCTCCTCAGCGAGGCCCACCATAGGTGGTGTCCACGGTTCGGGGGTCTGTGTGGCAGTTGGTCCCTCACCCCTTTGGGCAAGGGGGCAATCAGATCCCCAATGTCCCTTCTTTTTGCATTTTGGACAAGAAGTGGTGGGTGGCCTGGGGGTGTGGCAAGCCTTTGCCCAATGCCCTTCCTTTCCACATTTAAAGCAGGCTCCACGTGGAGGCTTAGAAGTGGAGGCTGTGGGAGGGCACCCAGGGGGATTGATAAGATGGGCCAACATCTGGAAGTTGGCGTGGTCGGTCTTTTGTTTTCGACGTTCTTTTTCCTCCTCCCGATTATGAAAAACCTTGAAGGCCACTGACAGGATTTTGGTCTGAGGGGTTGCAGGACCCTGCTCTAATTTTTTAAGTTTAGTTTCAATGTCGGTGTAGGATTGGGCCAGGAAATAGGTCATAAGGACATGCCGGCCGTCTTCTGAGTTGGGGTCTAAGTTAGTGTATTGTTGAAAGGCCTGAGTTAATCTATTGAGGAACTCGGAGGGAGTTTACTCCTATTTTTGGACAATTTCTTGAATTTTTTGGAAATTGACGACCTTGCGAGCCGATTTTTCGAGGCCAATTATTAAGCAAGAGGCAAAACGGTCTCGAGCCTGGATTCCCTGGGCTGTGTTATAATCCCAGTTAGGTTCCTGTTCTGGGACTGCTTGGGGGCCTGGCGGGTGATTCGGATTGGTACAATGGGTGTCAGTGGCATGGGTTTGGGCTGTATCCCAGACCCTGCGGCGTTCCTCGGGGAGGAGGGTATTGGCTAGGAGCATGAAGATGTCATGATGTGTGAGGCTGTAGGCCTGCAGGATCCATTGGAATTCTTTAATGTAGGTGGAAGGGTCGGTAGAGAAAGAGCCTAGTCTTTTTTCTGATTCTGTAAGGTCAGCTAGGGAAAAGGGAACATGGACCCTAACTACTCCTTCAGCCCCAGCTACCTCACGTAGTGGGGCAATTGTTAAAGTTGCAGGGGGAGGTCCTCAGGAACGGGTGAAAGGGGGGCTTAGTGGGTCAGGAGTAGGGGAGGGTAAAGACGGGGGAGTGGATGGCGCAGGAGGTGCAGAATGTGACGCGGATGACGGGGGAGGAGGAGCGGGTGCTGGAGGCACGGGGGGGAGGAGGAGGTCGGTAGGGTGGGGGTTCATCAGCAGGGTCGAAGGTGGAAGAATCAAGGGGTGACTGTGAAGAGGGTTTACAGGCTAAAAGGACTTGAGAGGGAGCACAGGAGGAGGAGAGGGCAGGGTTCTGAGCCAAGAGGTGAAAAGCCTCGATGTAGGGGATCTCCTTCCAGGTTTTTAGGTGCTGGCAGTAGTTAAAGAGGTCTCATAGAATGTTAGGATCTAGTGTGCCCTCAGAGGACCATGTGTTTTGATTATCTAAAGGATAATAAGGCCAATCTTGTGTACAGAATTTGGTGAGGAGTTTGGTCTCAATATCCGGCCTGAGGAAAAGGTTGGTGAGGTTTTTCAAAAGGCATTGAAGTGGAGAGTCCCCTAGGGAGGAGGAGGAAGCGCCCATTCTGGTCTCTTAATGGGAATTTAGACAGAAATCGGACAGAGATTTAGTGATAGGACAGATCCTTCGGCCGGTTGGGAAAGGCGGGATCCTAGAGGGCATTCCCAGTCGGTCACGTCAGTCCCAGCAGGTTCAGGTACGAACCAGGAGGAGAGAAGGGAGGTGTGGGTCGTCACTCAGACCTCCACTTCTCTAGGGCAAAAGCCTGGTGCCTGAAGAAACTGAGCGCCAGGGTTTTCTGGTCGGGTCCCGGACCCGGGAAATGGAGAGAATAGAGTGGTGGACAGGAGGGTGAAGGAGAGAACGGAATGGGGCTTTTAACCTCCAAAAATGAAAATAAAAGTTTACCGGGGCTTTGGAACCTGTTATAGTTTGGGAATTTATGGTGGTCGTGAAGACCGTGGTGGGGTGGGTATGGGCATTAGGGGCTACCGGCGATCTAGACTCCCTGTGGTAGCCTGAAAAAGGGCTGGTGCCCTTTAGGAAAGGGGGCTTACCTAATGATGAGCCAGTGGTGAGTGGAAGGAGCCAGCGCCGAAAAGAATGGACGAGGGTGGACCGTCAGTGGTGAGCGGTGGAAGGGAGGCCAGTCCTGGCTGGACGGAGTTCCCGAGGGGCAACTGGTAAAGTGCTGCTGCTGCAATTTGAAAAGTGTTACAGCTCGAGGGAGCCATGAGGGGCGACTTGGAAGATGTTGCCACTGCGATCTGAAAAGTGTCGCCGCTCGAGAGAAGCTCCATCCCGGGTTTAGGCACCAAATGTAAGGACGAGTTGACACCAGTTGATGATCCACCAGAGAGAGCTCATTTATTAGGCGGCACACACACATATATATATAGGGCTTTTAGGGAAGGCTGATTGGCTTAAAATACAATCCCTACTTAGCATACCGCATGGGGCTTGGGGTGAGATGATTGGAGAGAGATTTGCGCAGGCAGGAAGGAGAGTACGGAAGAGAAGGGCAACCAGCGCCATGATGTGGCGTGGTCAAGAAGGACTTATGTGATCAGGGTGTGATCCCTTGGGGCATTTGGGTTCTTACACTATTTACATTAATCATTCTAAATTTTTCCAAAAATGATCTAATGACACCTTTTCAAAAGCACTGGTCTAATCAAGACATAAAGCCCGAGGTACACGTTAGGTGGAAAGACCCCATTTCTGGACACTGGAGAGGACCTGACCCACTCCTAACTATGGGAATGGGATTTGGGTGTGTATTCCCCTTTGACGAATCCTGCTCCATATGGATACCGGCCAAAACCCTTAAATTTGTACCTCAAATTCTTGAACCTATAATCCAGCCCAGGGACAACAACAACCCTGAGGCAAATTCTTCTCTTTCAGGAGACTTATGTGACAACCTGGGTGAACCTGCCTCTTAATCCTCGTGGGAGAGTTTCGCTCCAATCCTGATTGCCTTTGTCCTTAACAACATTAACAGCTGCATGATACATCACCTGGTCATCCTATGGACCATCTGGCTCTCGGCACATGGGGAACCAATCACCTACCAGTGCAACAAACCTGGACAAAAGATTGTTGGTTATGTTATGATGTTCATCCCCCATATTTTGAGGCTGGGGCATCAAGTAACGTAACCATCCTCACCACTAACAGCACCCAGTGTGCCATTAATTACAACAGAACCGATCCTGGTTTAACCATACAACATATGTTGGGAAAAGGATTATGTGTTGTTTCAAAGAACCCCTCCCTTTATTCCAATACCATTATCCTCAACAGCACCTGAGTGAAACCCAGCCTTGGGCGATGTTTATGCACCAAATCAGGGCTTACTGCTTGTGTGTTTAATCAATCCTTATCTCATGAAACTTGTGTATCAGTGGATAATGTTCCCCGATTATTATGGCATAAAGGGGAAGAAATGTTTCAATATTGGACAAGTACCTTTCCTCACCACAGTAAAAGGGCACTAGGGGCTGCTGTTGCCATTAGTAATTTATTGGGGATTGTGGGCACTGGTGTGGGGGCTGCTGGAATAGGATATACTTACACCCACACACAAGCTTTAAGGGAGGCTATAGACATAGATCTAGATAGGCTTGAAACATCAATTACCCATTTGCAAAAATCATTAACTTCTCTTTCCAAAGTTGTATTACAAAATAGAAGGGGATTAGACCTCCTGTGTTTACAACAGGGAAGCTTATGTGCAGCTCTCAGGGAAGAATGTTGCTTCTATGCTGATCATTCTGGAATAGTAAAAGAATCTATGACAAAGGTTAGAGAGGGCTTGGAAAGACATAAAAGAGAAAGAGAGGCCAATGAGAGCTGGTTTCAGTCTTTGTTTAACAGTTCTCCCTAGCCTACCACCTTGATATCTGCCTTAGCGGGACCCCTCTTAATCCTCCTCTTAGTGCTAAAGTTTGGTCCTTTAATTTTTACTAAAATCATGGCTCTCATTCGACGAAATCTAGGAACCATAACTATGCTCACCCAAGTGGTAGAAAATGTGGCCCAAGAAAATTCCCCCCAAACCCTTGGATCAATATGGCCCTCCAAAAAAATCCACAGCAATCTTTAAGGGGCTCCGCTGGCTCTCCACAGTGGCTGGCTAGCCAATGATGGGTAAGATCCCCAGAGGGGGACAAACTAAGACAGGCACAGTCACAAAAAAGGCAACAAGGTTGCGAGGTTAGCCATCTTCAACTGCCCATTACAGGGTTGTTCTTCTTTTTATAGAGAAAACGGGGAGATGTTGGGCTCATTCTTAGGAGCAAACATTATCTGTGAGCCACATGGTGCCTATGGGTGGAGGATGAAGATGGCGCCCACGGGAAGTAGGTGAGGCGTAACCCAAGATAGCTCCATAAGGCTTTTATTGGTCCTCCAGTATTTCCGCACTGGTGAACCCTGCGTGATCACTATGCTCAACATGTTAGTACAAAATGCATGCCCGCGTGATCCTTTAATTGATTGCTTAGTTCATGGAAAGCCCCTACTTGCTTCCTTTTATCAATTGCAGTGTAATGGCAATAAAGTGGAACTGCCCTGCCAGAACCCCCGCCGTGTCTGAGTGTCTCTTTCACGGGGCTGAGTTGGTGGGTAGCAGGCTCACTTTTCCCGGAGATCCGTCGGTCCCAACACCCTGGGGATGATTCTGTCGGCTCCTTCTCCTTCTGGGTCTGCACGAGGACCCCAGGCGCACCGCTGCAGATCCCACCGGTGATGTGTACCCAGAGGAGTGTAAATCATCTGTGGAAGGAACTCCCGCACCCCATGTTTATGGAGGCTATATTTATAATAGCCGAGATTTGGAACCAGCATAAACGTTTGTTGACAGACGATTGGATAATGAAAATGTGGTGCATATACACAGTAAAATACTACTCAGCCATAAAGGAAAACAAAGTTTTGTCATTCACAACACTGATGAACATGGAGAATTTCATCAAAAATGAAGTAAGCCAGGCACAGAAAGAGAAATTCCACAGATTGTCACTCAGAGAGAGAATGGGGGAAGGAAGGAAGGAAGGAAGGAAGGAAAGAGGGAAGGTGGGAAGGAAGGAAGGAAGGAAGGAAGGAAGGAAGGAAGGAAGGAAGGAAGGAAGGAAGGAAGGAAGGAAGGAAGGAAGGAAAGAGAAACAATAATAATAATGTTAAATTTCAGATGGATAGAACTGACCTGTGGTTACGAGAGGCAGGAAGGGGTTGGGGTTTAGTGAGTGGTTGGTTCGTGGACACATGCCACCCAGATAGAAAAAAGTATGTCGTGTGGGTGCACAGCGGAGCCAGGCCTCTGTAATTAACATTCATTTGCTGCATGTCATCTACTGGCTGGAAGAGAGGAGATAGAACGTCATCATCACAAACAAGTCATTCAGTTTTGTAACGATGAATGTGCTAATTACTCTGATGTGATCAACAGACATTGTGCACATGTATTGCTATTCAACAGTGTACCCCACAAATATGTAAAATCTAAATGTCTTAAATGAATGAATGAATGAATGAATTGGACATATTGAAAGAAACATATGATCATGAGGACACCATGATCTATGAACACCATTTTGAGATTGAACTCTACGGTGACGGTGACTGGGAGCTGCTGTTCATGGTCTCATGCAGGTTACAGCCTGACCAGCGGGGAAGGGGAATTTTAAATAAAATTTGTGGGGGCCAGTGATTTATACTAGGCTTCTGTGCCAGGTCGCACAGACCAAACAAATATGACGTTTGACTGCCATAGCAGAGCTTCAGTTAATTGGAGGAGGCTCTGTAACCAATTAATTAATTACACTGTAAGCAATTATGTTGTTTCTACAGTGCAGTTTATTTTCTACAAATGCTTTTAGAGAATGTGATTGGTGTGGTTTTCTGAACCTGCTGTAGTCTGGAGGGCTGCCTGGTTCATGATTTTTGTTTTGTTCACTTTCTTTCTTTTCCTTTGCTCTGTTTTGTTTTTGTTTGTCCAAAGAAACTCAGTTGAAATTTAAAACTTGTCTGTTTCACAAATCTGAGAAATGTATCTACCTGCTCCAAATATAACTGCATGACAGCTTGACTAGAACAAATTACCCTCCACAGCATCCTTTCATGCACACGACTCTACCCCAGCTCCAGGTGCAGGAATGTAAGTGGGGTGTCCCTGAGCTCGCATGTGAAGCCCACCTCACTGAAGGGCGTGTGAGAGCAGAGACCAAAGCGGATGAGTCCACGTGCTGTAGGAGGGCTCTTTGTTATGATTACTGTGGACGTTGTCGTGTTGACTGGTGATTACTCACAGACATCCAGTGGGGTGTTGGCCCATCCGAGTGCTGTGCAGCTGCTCTCCCCTCACCCTGGGAGGATGTGGAGGCGGAGGGTTGAGGCTTGTAAGGGACTCAGAGAAGACGTGCTGCTGTGCGGAAGAGAGAAATTGGAGGAAGTGCAGGATGAACGGGGGCTCCTCTGCCTCCTGTTGCTTGTCCATGGGGCTGCCCCTGTGACTCCCTGGTGTCACTCCCTGTATCTCGGTCATGGAGGGAAATTGGAGCCAATGAAGCCAGAGGCACGAAGGCCCTGAGTGTGGAGTGAGTTCGGATGCAGTGAGGATGCAGTGAGCATCCCCACGCTCCACCACGTGACACTCCACCCTTCGGCCCCTACGATCTTATCTGCCCGTGTCCTGACAGGGCCCAGGGGACAGGTATCACAAGGTGATTTATTCTCTCAGTTCACTAATGGGCCATGAAACCTAAAACTCAATGTTCAGTTTGTATGCACCCTAGTCCATCCATCCCAGTCGTAATAGGTTGTTGTCTGGAGAGAGCTCAGAGAATCTCCAAACCCATGGTTCAGAATGGGCCACAGACCCCTCACATGTCTGGCTGGGTCACCGCCCCTCACATATGGTTCCATGAGCTAGATAGTTGGGAAAGATCCCGGGTGCCATTGGAAGATGACATGAGCTAAGTCCTCAGCCTCCTCGGCCGCAGCAGTGGCAGCAGTGGTGGTGGCCTCCTGGAGCATCCCAGTGGCACTGGCAGCAACAGCCTTGCTGTGGCCCACCTGGGGCGTCCTGGTGGCAAGGGTCACTGTGCATCAGATCCACCCATCCTTTATATTGAAGTCCAGTAACCGCGAACTCCTGGGTGTCAGTTAGACAACCCCATAAGCAGACAATATCCAAGGAACACCTGGGCACACGTCGCAGTTACATATTCACGTCAAATACTCAGCAAGATTCCCGAGGGCGCCTGACCATTTGTCTTCGCTTTCCCTACAATCCACACCTTCAGGGTTCCTTGCCATACAATTGACACTTTTGGAATCTTCTGTGATGTTCCCTTACCGAGCATAACTGACCCTTGCATTCACATAACCTCAGTACCTACTGTATGTTCTATACACCTTGAGGTCTGTCACCACAGATCTACATTCCATTCCTGCCATCCCAAAAGTCATTAGCTTGTCCCAACACCAGCTCAGAAACCCGAAGTCTCATCTGAGGCTAAAGGTAAAACTCCTTCTATTTGTGAACCTGTAAAAATCAAAAACAAATTTATCTACTTCAAGGTACAGTGGGACAGACACTGGGTACACATTCCCATTCCAAAAGCGAGGAATAGACAAGAAGAAAGAAAAACCAGGCCCCGAACAAATTCAAAACCCAACAGGGCAAACATGAAGCGCAGTGGAGCATCTGGGCCCCCAAAGCACAGGGCAGCCTCACTCCTACAGCTCCGCTAGGTGAAGCCCATTGAGCCGCCCTGGTACCTGCAGCTCTTCCATGCCAGTGCTGACTTTGCCAGCAAACCCACAGTTCTGGGCTCCTGGTGGCACTCCTGCCATCCTGGCTGCACTAGGCACTTCCCCAGTAGATGACCTCTGCTGCAGCTCCGCCCCTGCAGCTGGTCTCTGCCTGGGTCCCCAGGCTTTTCCATATGTCCTCTGGACCCTGGGTGGAGGCGGCCACGTCTCCACTGCACTCATTTTCTACTGGCCTGCAGACTCAACATGACGCAGATGCCACCACGGTTTTCAGCTTTATGCTCCCCAGAGCTGCTGAGGCAGAGTTGCTGTAGCCAGAGCAGCCAGAATGCAGGGCGCAGTTGGATGAGGGCAACGATGCCCAGGTCTGTCCTCCAGAAAAATCTCCATTCTCCTCGGCCTCTGGGTCTGTGATGGGAGGGGTGCTCTTCCAAACTTCTGAAATGCCTTCATGGCCTTTCTCACATTGTCTTGGATATTAGCATCCAGCTGCCCCATCCTGGGCTCCTGAGTTACTTGAATCAGCTTGGCATTTGCCCGCAGTTCACTCACAGTCTCAGGCAGTTCTCCAATATTCGCTCACACAGTTCCAACAGCTGCATTCACACACCCCCTCAAGGAGTGGTTGTTCTGCCCTTGCTCATGTCTGCAGCTATCCTGTAACCATTTCCACATCATAATGGAGGCTAACTTGTCCGCCTTTTCACCAGGTGAAACATACGTGAAATTCTGCAAGGGCAGCCATCCTCAGGTAACCTTCCTATCTGTATGTGGCACTTTTTTCTCGGGTTACTAGGGCACCTGTCAGGCCATCGGGCTTCTGTGGCACCTTGTGAATCTTCTCAGGTTTACATGGCACCCAGCAAGCTTTCCCAGGTATATCCAGCACCCAGTGAGCCATCTGCATGTCAGACAACTGTGACATGTGGTTACTATGTCTTCTCCAGAGCACATCACACCATCCACCCCTGGGTCCCATAGCCGCAGCAGCCAGGGGCTCTGCCTGTTTCTGCCACTTTACTCTTTCCCAAGCCAACCAATTCGACCTGGGTGTATGGGACATAGGTCGTGAATTGGGTCACCTGTGCGTTGCCTGCCAGTCTGCTTGGTCCCATAGGCTGCTCGTCTTCCACTTTCTGATGAGCAAAAGGTCACTCCAGGAGATGCACAGTCTCCCCCAACTCGCCATCAGGTTGGTCATACCCAGTGTTGGAAGCCGGAGTGACCTGTTGCTGTACTTCAGCCTCCAGGGCAAGTAGCTGTGTTCCCAAGTCTGCTTTCTGTTGCAAATCTTCAGGCCATGTTGCTTCATGGGGTTTCCCGTCCATTTTGGCTCACAGTACAGTGAGCAACAGCCAGATCTGGTCAGCAGGAAAGCAGCCACTGGGGGCCACATGCTCAAGTGCAGCCACATTTCCTGCCACTCCCAAGGGGCTTTCTGCTTCTTTACTTGCTTGGCATCCTACCCATGATACCAGTTACTGGCCTCTTTTACCTGCTTGGAATCGGACCGACAACTCTAACTGTCAGGCTAGGCCTCAGAGAACCTTCAAACCCATTGTACCGACTGGGCCACAGACCTGTCATATAAAGACTGGGTCACACAACCCTCATGTGCCAGGCTGGGTCACCAGCCCCACCCAGAGTTCACATGCAGTTCTGTTAATGGGGATACCCTTCCATGACTTCCCTCCTGGACTGGACATTGGCAGAAATCCACACACCCCGCAGTCTGACCAATTGTGAGCTTCAGCATAGGTGGCAGGCCAGGTCAGAAAGGCATTCACCATTGCTACAGGCAGGACCCTGAAAATGAGGTAGGTACAGAGATAAGACAAAAGGTTGAAAAGGCATGAGGAAAGGTAAGACTTTATCTAATGATAACATAGTTGCTGTTTGATAACATCGGCCAACAGCACCCATTGTTTGGGCACTTTCCACGGTGGGCAGTGCCACACTTTTAACCTTTGACATTATCATTAGGTACAATATTATCGTAGCTGTGAGCCTCAACTGGAGGCCACACCAGTAACCTAATTTCTGTCCCCTTCTTAATGAGTGCCATAGGCGCTCTAGTGGTGAGGGAGGCTCCCATTTAGATAAAGAGTGGTTGAGTGTGATGCCAGAGGTAAGGTCTCCCCCAATGCAATGACAACAGCAAGACACCTGGGAGGGGTGCCACTTTAGTTTCCAGTCTATCAAAGTGTCACCGGGTGGGACGTCCTGTGGCAAATGCAGAACCAGTCCCTCAGCTGCCAGATGGAATGCATTCCCCCTTCTTGTCCTTGCATGTTTAGAGCTGTGGTTATTGGTGTGTGTCCTGCAAGCCAGTCATCCACAGACTTGTGCACTGTGAGGCAGCATTTATGAGTCTTATGGCTTCAGTCACTTGGGAAAACATGCCCTTCTGGTCCTCTCTGGTGCCAACATGATCAGTGTATTTTTCAACATCCCATTCATACGTTCAATGAGTCCAGTGGTGGTGTGGTTCCAAAGCAGATGAAAAGTCCATACTATGATGTGGGCCTCTGATGACTCTTATGCAACATGTCCAGTGAAACGACTCCTGTGATCCCTGTCTACAGGCCAGGACCCCAGACATGTCTACCTGCCATTGAGTGACAGGTGGGCGGAACACCCAATATTCCCTGGCAGGTGTCTTGGGGACATGGTCTCAAATGACTCTGTGGAAAATCCTTGTCTTCAGCCTGAATATCTGAATATTTTATGGGCAGAGCAGTCTCTTCTCTGTGTCCTATATTCTTTGTTGGCCCCAGTGTCTGCAATTTTGATGAGCCCAGTCAGCCACTTCAGAGGGTGTTAGCAAGTCTTATAGCAGAACAGCTGGGGCTGTAGGTAAGGCATCAGCCTCATGAGAGCACAGCAAGGTGGTTGAGGACTGAGCTGACAGTTGCCTTAAGACACCTGGGGTTGTGGCTTGAAGCAGATTCCTCATGTCCCTCCACAATTCCACACCCCAAAGAGTCTTTGAGTACTGTCCAGTTTTGTTGTTGTTTTTGTCGTGTTTTGTGGTTTTTTTTGTTTTGTTTTGTTTTTGTTTTTGTACCACTGTGGCATCCAAGTCGTCAGACCGTTCTAAACAGCATCAACTTGTGAGTCAGTGTGATCCTCACCACTTGAATTTCAGTGCACTGGCTTCTCAGTTTAGTTCTTCCTTCATAGCAGATGATGCCAGAGCACAACAGGATGGCAGAGAAATGGCAGGTGAGTGGATTTCCCTGCTTCTACCATCTCCACACCAGATATCCTAGTGACGGGTGTCTACACCTTCCACCACAGAATGGAGAGGTGGAGCAAAATCTGCTAGTGTTGGGGTGCGGTCCAAATTCATGTATGTAACCAGTCCCCAGCAGTGTGTATAGTTCTTCTGACAGCAGACTAGTTTTGTGATGAAGAGTTTTAATGTCGTAATTAGCATGTCATTTCTGCAATCCACTAACATGAGCCCAGACACTCATCAGCTTCAAAAGCATGTCTTTAATCCAGCCACTCACTGGCACGGAGGTGCACACTTCCACCAGCAAGTTGATGTCAAAACTTCAGTCTGCTGCAGTGTCAGACAGTTGGCCAGGATCTGTTCTCAATAGGGCTGTGTATGGTTTTCCTACTTTTCTGTAGCGGTGTCCAGAACCCTAATGGGATGCAGTTCCCATTCTGCTTCCACCATGGACCCCAATCAAATCCCTCTAGATAGACACTAGCATCCATTTTATATCTTACACCTGGCATCAACTTTTCTATGACCTGTACAAGTTTTCAAACAATTAGCTTTATCAAATGCCTCTTGCTGGGGAGCATTCCTATCCTAGCTACCGACCCTCTTCACTATAGCATCGAGGGGTCTCGACATTTGTGCTAGTTGCATGTTTCCACACATGGATATCCAGATATCCCAGCACCATTTCTTGAAGAGGTTGTCCTCTGCCCGTTTAATGTTCTTGTGATATTACTGAAGATCAGTTGGCTGTAAACATGTGGGTTGATTTCTAGGTTCTCTATTCAGTTCCATTGATCCACGTGTCTGCTTTTAAGCCAGTACCATGCTGCTCTGGTAGCCATAACTTTGTAGGATAACTTGAAGACCTGCTGGAGGACACAACAGCATCACAACAATTAAATTCTAGGGGAAAATTTAATCAAATAGGTGAAAATATGTATACTGAGCCCTCTAAAGCATTGATGAAAAAAGAATGAAAATGATGGAAAAAAAAAAAAACCAACCAAAAAACCTGTGTTCACAGATTTGAAGAATTAATGTAATTGTGAGTTTTATACTATGCCAAGCATTAAACACAATATTTATCAAAATCGCACTTCAATTTTTTACACATAAATGAAAAGAAATTCTAAAATTTGTTTAAAACCACAGAAGACCTCAAATAGCCAAAGCAATTCTGAACTCAACAACAAAGCTAAAGTCCATCCATGATTTTTACTTTACAAAAAAGAATGAAAAGTTTTCTACTGAACCTTTTTGAGACTATGTTATAAGACTGTAAGTCATGTTCAACGTTACTGGGAAATATTGGTTTTACCTTTATTGCTTGTTTAGACAACCGTAATCATACTTTGCTGCAAACTGCAAGTCCTGATCTTTCTGCTGGTAACTGTCATTCTGATGTCAATTTGGGTTTCTTAGCCCTTTTGCGCACAGCTCAGGCATGATCCCTTGCACACCTCTCAGGAGGCAGCGTGGAGCCTGGACTGTGGTCTGCACCCACGTTCATTCTCTGAGCCTGTGCTTTGTGGGTCCCCTTCAGCTACACACCTGCAAGTCAGGAGGTGAGCCAGGTCTCCATGCAGATGCAGCAGCTTCCTCTCCACCTGCTCCTCTCCCTGCTGCTGTCTCCACTGGCTGCTTCCTAGGGGGTTCCCTTTCTGTCTTTAATTCTCCCAAGGCAGAGTTTCAATGTTGCTGGTGAATGAATTCAGCAGGGATGGAGAATTCCAGATTCTCACACCACCAGGACATGGCTGGGAGGGAAAGGGGTGCTGCCTGGTTGTTGGCACTTATGGTGTCCTGTGGACACAGCAAAAACAATTCCGATTCACAGGGACTGCGGTCATCACCTTTCTACCTTCTAGAATGTGATATATAAAGATATTTCATAACCCATCAACAGAAGGATTAAATGATCAATTAAAAATGGGCAAGGAATGGAATACACCTTAAAAGTGAATAAGAGAAATATCTGAAGAGCAAATGAAAAGATCGTCAATGTCATCAGTTATCAGGAAAATACAAATAAAAACACAAGGTAGCACTTCAGATCCACTAAAGTGGCCCCAATTTTTAAAGGAAATGAATAAGTATCCTCATGGATATGTAGACATTGGAAAAATTGCAGAGAGCTGGGGTTCAGACAAAATGGTAGAACTACTGTGGCTACGATTCTGGCAGTTATGTAAACAGTTTAATGCAGAAGTTCGCCATGACCCAGTAATTCCACTCCTATTTATATGCCAAGATAAGTGAAAAGAGGTGCCCAACAGAAATTTCCATGAATGATCACAGCAGCACTATTCACAGGAGCTAAAAAGTGAATAATTCCAAACTTTCACTGACTGATGTGTTGATAAACAAATGTGGTAGAATTGGAAAGTATTCACCGATAGAAATGAATGAGGTACTGACACACGCGACAACAAGAATGAACTTTGAAAACATTACACCATGTAGAAGAAGCAGGCACAAAAGACCACGTATTATATAATTCCATTTTTATGAAATATGCAGAATAGGTGCATCCATAGAGACAGAAATCATATGAGTGGTTTCTAGGGGCATTCAGAGACAGGAATGAAAAGTGACTGTGTGTAGGGTGTGGGCTTTACTGTGGAGGCAATGAAAATGTCCTGTAACTAGACACTGGTGATAGCTAACAAACCGTGTGAAAATATTGTGTCACTAGACTGTATAGTTTAATATGGTTAAAATGGTGAATGTAACTTTATATAAATTGTACCATCACATGCCTTAAAGAAAACATATTAAATTCAACTTGTTTTTACATTAATCGTTTTAAGGTAACAGAAACCACATTTTAAAGGAACCCACAAAGCAAATGAAAAAAATAATAATAAGAGTTCCTGAGAAAGACTTCTACTGAACAAGGACTGAAAGGAAACCCTGTTTATCTTCTGCACCTGCTCTTCAGTGGAAACTCCGTACTAAGTGTGCACTGAGCTCCTCCTACCGCCAAGCCCACTCCTGTCTTCCAGCAGAGGTTTGTTTGTATCTGGGCTTGAACTGAATTCCCCTTGTTGTATTTCTCGCTCAGTAGTACATGGTGGTGTCCTGGGACCTCAGGCCACTCCTAGTTAAATAAGTTTGTCTCCTGGAGGTTTCCCTCATGATGCTGACTTGGGATTTAAGAGTTGTGCTCCACACACCTCATATCACACTGACCCACTCCAGTCCCCTTTCTGGAGGCTGGTGGATCCAGTGCCCATCACAGCTGGTTAAAGAGAATCAAGAAATAGTGCAAGTGAGGAACAGGTTCTGTGAGGGCCTCACCAGGCACAGCCCTGTTTCCTGCAGCTGCGACTTGGACAGGAAACCTAGGGATAAGGAGCATCTCCATCAGTCAAAGACACTGGAAACCCCATGCCCAAGTCCCTTTCCTGAAGTCCCAGAGACACTCACAGCAGTGAGTTGCCACCAGGCAGAGGAGCAGCCCCACGACATCTATGCTCTGATGAAGGGCTCCTGGTGGAAGGAGACTGGGGCTGCTTCTCCAAGGGCTGGGTGTTCAGCCTGACACTGGGGTCTGCTTTGCACAAGGGAGGTCTCAGAGGTTATAAGTGTGGAGCAGAGTGGAGGGTGTCGACCTACCCTTCATTTGTGCAGGATGTTTTACCTTTTGCTGCTGAAAGGAAATTTGGAGGCAGAACTTCAAAGACTCTTCTTTGCCTCACTGCCTGGTCATCATCCGGTCTCCAGAAAAATATTAAGAGAAGTGGAAATGGAGAATGCAGAGTTTGTCATCACAGAACATGTAGAAATGCTTCAAGTGATTTCTGGTTCCAGGAGAAGTCCATGACCTTTTGATCCTCACGTGCTCCATTCCCATGTCTGGTCTTTGAAACTGATGGTCAGTCAGTGGCCTCAGTCTCTCTGCACACACATCGCTTATGTGTGACTTCAATAAAACAGTTGTGCTTCTGGAGAATCTTGGAGTTGGTTTCCTTCAGAACAGGCAGACTTTCCTCAGATAGACAGATATGAGTATGTGCCTTTGTGGGGTGTGTGTGTGTGTATTTTAGAGAAACAGAGAGACAGAGAGACAGAGAGGCCTCTAGTACATCCTGCTTCTCAGAGACAGTTGCCAAGGCAAACATATAGACACGAATATCCCTCCACTTTTGGAACAACCACATGGGATTAGAAATATTACTGTGGAAATTTCTAGAAAACTCCATCTTCCTCAGTCTCATTCACAAATCATCTGTTCACACTCCTGCCCCAACACTTCTAACGTCAGCCTTAACGGTCACATCAGACTCAGTCTTGAGGTTCATAATCTCATCACTTGCTTCTGCTCAGAGGTGACTCCTCGGTAGTGTTTTCTCCAGGGCAGATCCTCCTGCATCTGCAGACCTGTGACATGGACACGCTCTGTGCCCTGCCTCCCCTTACCCAATGTACTCTGGTGATTCATGTCCAGGATGATGACTATATCCCATCCCTTTCACCTGGGACTCAATGGATCACAGCAACTCTGAATGTCAGCTGGGCATAGGGTGCCAGTGTCGGGGTTCTGGTCCATTTCTACTGTTTGGTGATGACACTGCATGACCCATGGCTTCTTTCTTTGGGATTCTAGTCCCACCATTTTTGGCACACTTTCTTTCTCAATTTGAAATTGTTTGTGTTTGCAGTTGATTATTTCTTTTAGCCCTTTTTATTTAAAATGAACTGCAAGAAGTTGTAAGTTGTGAAATTGTATTAAAATAGATGTACAAATTGCTCCCTTATGACAGTACAAGTCATACAGCAGACGATCTTAGGTAAACACAATAGAAACAATGACTTTGAAATGGAGAAGGTGTACATATAAAAAATAGGGACTATACATTACATCTGTGTAAATCATCAGATTCCAAATAAGAAAGTGGTAAAGTGATTGGAGTAAATGACCTGTTTTCTCAGAGTGTGGGGTTTAAGAAAAATTTAGACTCAAGTGTAGAATGGTGGAGTAGGTGTAAAGGCAAAGATTTGCTCATTGAAATGGAAAATGCAGAAACCTACACACAAAAAAGAAAACAAACAAACAAATAAGAAACAACAACAACAAAAACATGCTCACAGACTTGCTCTGCACCTGCTCCAGGTGCTGGGCCCTTTGGGCAGAGGGTCAGGAGTGCCACTCTAGATCAGTCCTGTGTCACCTTCTAGGGTTCTTGCTGCTTTCCCCAGACCAATGTTGTGGAGATTTTCCTCTGTGTTTTACTCTAATAGTGCCATAGTTTCAGGACTGAAATTTAATTATTATTCCACTTTGAGTTGATTTTTGTGTAAGGGTGCAATTTCATTCTTTTGCATGTGGATATCCAATTTTCCCAACAAAATTCTGGAAGACATTTTGCTCTTCTCATTATGTGTTCTTGCCACCTTTGTTAAAAATCAGTTGAACATAAATGTTGGGTTTTATTTCTGGGCTCTCTGGACTATATGTCTGTATGTCTGTGTGTATGTCATCACCATACTGTTTTGATTATTTTAGCTTTATAATAGATTCTGAACCATGATTAACTCAGAGTTATCTCTGGGATGCAAAGACGGTTCAAAAGAAGCAAGTAAATAAATATGATAAATGCCATTACAGAATGAAGGGGAAAAACCTATAATCATCTCAACAGAGGCAGAAAAAGGATTTGACATCCTTCGATATCTTTTTCATAACAAAAATTTCAACAAATTAGTGATAGACATATTATCCTTCACTATATTAACGGTGATATAGGACAATCCCACAGCTAATGACATGCTTAACAGTGAAAGTCTGCGTTTGTTAAACATGATCAGAATAAGAACTTCTCTCACCACTTCCTTTCAACATAGAACTGGAAGTCTAGCCAGAACATTGAGGTAATAAAAATAAATAAATGTCATCCACTTATGAAAGGATAATAAAAACTATATATTTGATGATAACATGATCTCATATATAAAAACCGTAAAGACTCTGTCTGTTAACTGTGAGAACCAACAAACACATTTAGTAATATTGCTCATAAAAAATCAGCACATAGAAAGCAGTAGTGTTTCTATACACTAACAATAAACTATCTAAAAATAAATCAGTAAAACAATTCTATTTACAATAGCATCAGAAAAAATAATTAAATTCCTGGGAATAAATGTAACCAAATTGCTTAAAGATTTGAATATTGAAAACTCTAAAGCATTGATAAAAACTTGTAAGTAAAGGGCAGACACAAAAGTGCAGATCAAGGAAGCTACAGAGCACCTAACAGGATGAATCGAAGCAAAAGAAATGAAGCACAAACACGCACATGCACACACGCACATATGTACACGTACACACACATGCACACACGCACATATGTACACGTACACACACATGCACACATGCACATATGTACACGTACACACACATGCACACAGGCACATATGTACACGTACACACACATGCACACAGGCACATATGTACACGTACACACACATGCACACACGCACATATGTACACGCACACACACATGCACACACGCACGTATGTACACGTACACACACATGCACACACGCACATATGTACACGTACACACACACATGCGCGCACACACATATGTACACGTACACACACATGCACACACATGCACACACACACACTTACACACCCATGACCAAGATGTTAAGTGTTATAACATTAAATCCTCAGAACATACCTAACGTGGTCAGGCTAAGAAACGCTTACACATAAAAGAATAAAGGTAAGAATTACAGAGGATTTCTCGTAAGAATCAAAGAAAACAAAAATTGAGAGATTTGAAATGTTTAAAATTTTGGAAGCTTCAACCAACACCACCTGGGACTCTCAATTCAGCTAAATGATCCTCCAAGAGTGACAGAGACCAACAACTCCTCGTATGCACCTTCCATCCAGAAAGGAATAAATATTTGATATAAATTGAAGAGCACAGCAACTATAGCCAATAAGAATAGATTATATATTTCAAAATAGCAAAGAGTGAATTTCAAATGTCTCACCACAAAAATAAAATGAGGTGATAAATACGTTGATCACTTTGACCTAATTATTCCACATTATATACGTTTATCAGAGCACCACATAGTTCCCCATAAATGAATACAATTATGATGTGTCATTTAAGAAAACATTAATAACAAATGAGAAGGAGAAATAGCCTCTCTCAGACCACACAGTGGTGAAGGATCAAGGCGTCCCTCAGAATCACGAACGAGGTGAGCACAGCTGCCAGCACAGCTCCTATTGGACACCTTCAATGTGACAAGTGGATGTAAACAAGCAACAATCACGAGGACACACACACGCAGTCCTTGACCTTTGGGAGCGACATAAGGGGTCTGGTTTCAGGTCTTGCACATAAGAAGCTTGGACGTCATCGCTCCCATCCAGACAACAAGAAAATCACTGAACAGACAGAAAATCAGTGACTCTTCTTAAATATCTAAAAGAAGTGACGTTACAGGGTACACTACTGTCCCCAAATTGAAGATGCAGTCAGGAAGACACAGAGGGTCACAGCTTGTCTGATCAGAAACTCATGAGCAGAAACCTGTGTGTGGTCCAGGATGGGGGAAGATACACCAGAGCTGTAGGTGAAGGATTGCTGGAGACTCAGGGTGGGGAAATCTGAGAGTTGGGTCCGTCCCAGGGGGACGGTCTTAGAGATCCCAACCTTTTAAACTCCACCTCAGCGGTGCGATGAGGTTCTCAATGAAAATACCATAAAAGAACCCTCATGCTCCCTGCAGAGAAAGGGGGAAGGAGCCATTCTGAGATTCAGCAGAGCAGGACGCTCTTCAGAAGGTCACCTCAGGAGAAACTAATTTAGCTGATCCCAAGAGGGGATTACTTCTTCAGATCATAATTGAGCACAGAGAAGAGAAACACCCAACTCTGTCCCCTTCCCTGAGAGCCTTCCAGTCTCGCCTAAGAGCCTCATGAAGGGAGAAGCGCCTGTGAACGTCACAGCCAGGACACGGCTCACTAAAGGACAGAGCTCGTCATAGGACTGTGCAGTGCTTCCCTACCACCCACACTACCCACACCCTACACACAACGTTGTGATCTGACAAGTTGTGACCCTCTGTGTCCTCCTGACTGCATCTTCAATTCGGGGGACAGGAGTTCACCCTGTGAACTCACTTCTTTTACAGATATAAGAAGAGTTACTGATTTTCTGCGTACTAACAGGGAAAAACTAAAACACCACATGCACCTTAGACACTATTTAAGAAGTCTCTGAAAACCTAGTCCACAGAGGAGACACAAACAAGGACACCAGGGGACATTTTATCCAGTCCATAGCTTGCCTTGTCATCCTCTTTTCAGTGACTTTTGCAGAGACAGACTTTCTAATTAATAGCTCCAGCCTGTCAATGTTTCTTCCCTGCGTTGTGCTGTTGTCTCACCTCCATTGCATGTGGTATTTTCTCTTTTTATGAAACATTCGTAAGCCGTAGGTGCCTGCTCAGCACCACGTGAGGTCCCTAACTTCAATGATCAGCCTCATTACTGGGCCCCTCATCTGCACCTGCACAGGAGACTTGGTAAGAATTGAGCAGGGACCTTGACTCAGGGAGCTGAGTGTCTAGGGACAGATCTAGTGAGAATTTAAACAGTGGTAGACAGAGGATGCTATTAGGGCAAGTGTCCGTGATGTCTGAGGGACAGCAGAGAGTGGGCAGGGAGCAGGGCTCTGTCCAGCTGCTTCTCAATATCCACAGGGAATCGCCCCAGGGAACCTGAGATACACAACTTAGGACACAGTTCCCAGGGCTGCTTTGAGAGGCCCCACCCAGAATGCAGCCCAGCAGGGCCCTGGTGGGAATTTCTCTCTGTGCTTGTCACCCTGAAACCTCCACAGAGAAGTGTAAGAGCTGTGTCTGGCCCCCAGGCAGCTGCTTCTCCATCCAGGACACTGGAGGATGGACAGAGAGAGGGACACATACTGAACAAATGTGTCCACAGTGTGAATGAGTATCCAGAGGATAGACTGCCCCAGGCAGGACACGGACCCCATGGACAGAGTTCCTGAGGGATGATCATAACCATGTGGCAGCACGTGTGCTTGACTGAGGAAAAAGACCACTTAGGGACACTGTGCGCCTGGACTGAGCTAACCTTTAGGGAAAAATATTGTTGATCACGTGAAGATAAGAAAAGAATCTTTACAATGATTTGTGTGTCAGGAAAGAGAACAGGTCATGTTCACACCTGAGAAATAAAAGGTCCCAGTGAGTGGAAACATCTTATCTACAAATGAGGGAAGTTACTTCAGTCTGTGTTGCCTGCAGTGAGAACATGGGAATTAGAGTCACAAACAACAAAGCAGGAAATGATCCTGAGGGACATCTGGTAGTCAGCAGAGCAGAGGAAACCTCAGATCCCAAGAGGAACGCCCCATCCCCTCTCTGCACCTGCTCCATGGGGCACAGGAGCTGGGTGGGCCTTGAGCGCCCCCTGCAGCCCAGACCCCTCCTGTATCCTGCAGGGAGGTTTGTGCCTGGGCTCACGCTGTCTTCCTGTCACTGTGTCTCTTGCACAGAAATACACGGCCGTGTCCTCATCGGTCACAGAGCTCAGCTGCAGGGAGAACTGGTTCTTGGACGTGTCTCTGGTGATGGAGGTGCGGCTCTTGACGGACGGGTTATAACCTGTGTTTCCACTATAACTAATGTATCCCATCCACTCAAGGCTCTTCCCCGTGGGCTGGCGGATCCAGTGCCAGGAGTAACTACTGCTTGTGATGGAGTCACCAGAGACGGTGCAGGTGAGGGAGAGGGTCTGCGAGGGCTTCACCAGTCCTGGGCCCGAATCCTGCAGCTGCACCTCGGACAGGACACCTGGAGACAAGGAGAATCAATCACTGTCAGTCACATGCAGGCACAACCATATCGTAGACCCATGTGTGACATCTGAGACACTCACCTTGGAGAGCTGTCACCAGGCAAAGGAGAAGACCCCACAGTCTCATCTTCTGTTAGATCTCAACTCTGCCTTCCCCAGACACCTGAGCCCTGTCTGAGGACAGACCTGTGAGCTTCCACCACCCATGAGTCTACATTTACCCTGGAGCTTGAAGGAAAATTTGCATGTGGGAGAGCTCTGTCCTTATAAGCGGTAAGGAACTGAGGTGGGACTTCTGCATTTTTGATGGGCCTATATTCTATTATTTTTTGAAAATTACATGACATATAATTATCAGATGTGAAAGACCACTCCATAATGTGGCCCAAGATTTCTTAGCCCAGATCTACCTTCCTTCTACCGTCTCTTGTGCCTTGTCTTGGGCCCAGCCCAGCTTTTCCCACAAACTCAAGCTCTGGGTCGTGCTTTTACAGTTCTGATCATGGCACAACCCTGCTTCCTTTCCCTGCACCCTCTCCTGTCATGTGCTTCTCATCACATCTGAGAGCTTGTTACATTGTTACATTGTTGCTGGTCCATGTGTTCCAGGCCTGCCTTGTGCTCTGTCCACCATGTGATACAAGACACAGCACATCAGAACTCACAGGGACTCTGCAAAATACAGCATCCTGTACATGACTAAGGAAACTGATTCTCACTGTTTGGAAAAGATAAATGGACTCTTTTAAATGTGCCTTCCCAAGGTAAATCCTGTGCTTCTAATGTGTTCGAATTTTCAACAGAAATTCAGTTCTCACCCTTATTATTTTAAATATTGATGTAATTCTTTCATTTAGTCCTACAATCACATCAGATATCCCCGCTTGTGAAAAGATCAATCACAATGGTTAACATGCAAGCAGTAATAATATCCCTAATATGAAACTTTAAAAACACACTTCCCTTTGATGTCGCTGCATTGGGGCCCATGACAGCCACTCCATGACTGTGGTCACTGCCCTCTGAGATGCCGCCCACCACAGAGAAAGAGGCCAGGGGCTGTGCTGGATGCTGTGCTGTGTCTACTCCTGTGAGCCCCCTCTCTGTCCCAAGAGCAGGTCCATGTCATGGAGGGACAGCCCTTGAAGGCTCCTGAATGGATTATAAGTCAGGAGCTGCTGATGGACAATTCAGGGCTGATTCTTCAGTTCTTGTTAACTCATGAATTTTGCTGAGATTTTACCAAAATGGTAAAAGACCTGAAAAAAGACAAAGGAAAACAAACACACTGAAATGACAAAGCAAGTATCAGACCCAGGATAAGATGTGACATAGGTTTTGGAATTATCAGAGAGGAGATTTAAAATAACTAGGTGTATGTGCAACTCTGTTTCGGTTCGTTTCTCAACCTTCAGCTGACAATGCAGAGTCCCAGCTGCCCATGTCGATTTACCCAGGATAATTTATCAGTACGTTCTGCCTAGTGTAGCAAACACTCCAGCATCTCAGTGCAATAAAGTTTTAAGAACAAATATGTACTGTTTGCTCATTTCTACTCTAATGTGTCCAGGAGGGAAGTTGTGGTGAGAAGAGGTGTCTGATTCATAACGTCACTCAGGAACCCAGACTCCCACTGGTTTGAGACCCAGAACCTACAGCTTGTGGACTGATGCTTAATAGAAGACAGAAGGTGAGGGAATGATGAATTTCAGGTGGACTATTTTTTAACTGTTGTAAATACACTTACCATGAGCTCTTCTCTGTTAACACATTGTAAGTGCACAATGCAGTATTGTTAACTGTGGGTGCAGTGCTATAGAGCAGATCCCTAGAACTTGTTCATCCTGTGTAACTGAAGCTTTGTATCTGTTAAACTTTCATATAATTATCCAGGCTGTGACTGTGTATCTGTGTACCTTTCCTTTGGCTTAATTAATCATATGGTCCTGACTTACATCAAAAGATCAAAAACGTATGTTGTCTGTCAACTCTGCATGCAAGAGGACAACAGGTGTTTGGGGGAACTGGAGGGTAACACACTAACCATGTGTCACTTGAGTTTCTCTCTCTCTCCTGCCCCTACACACACACACACACACACACTCACCAGTGGTCTTTTTGGAAAATCTAACTTGAGCGATGCCTCTGATTGATGCTGAGCAATTCCTTGTAACATACACAAATGTGAAATGTGAAACTTCACAGCCCTGTTCTGAAATATGTCACCGTGTAGAGGAAGAATCTCCCAAGGTACAGATTCAGCAGGACAGCCCTGTGTGTTGTGGACAGTGAATCGTCGCTGTTCCTTGTATCATAATTTTCCTGCTAGTCTCATATACATGTTGCATATTAACTTGCATTAGGAGTGTTTGTGTTTTGTGGATGGATCTATTTTTTATTTATTTAAAGAAAAAATAATATTCAAATTCATTAAGCAGGACTCTCACACCAATGAAAGGATAAAATATATTCAAAAAATGTCTTATATAGAATGTCAGAAAAGGGAGAAAAAATACTAGCAGAGAGAATTTTATTATGCTTTAAATGATACAATATTAAACACAATGACTATACAAATAATAACCATAATGAGCAGTATTGATATGTTTAATGAATCAGTAGGCAAACCTAAACAACAGCAAAAAAATAAATTACTAAACAGCAATGGCATTGGAGACCAACAGAGAGGTGAGTTGAGATTTTATCTCATGGATTTAGGAATTATAGGGATCAAAATTCTGAGCATCACTAGACTTGGATAGGACACAGATTTGTACGTTATTCTCTTCTGAAACACAAATATAGAAGAAAGAGAGAGAGAGAGAGACAAGGAGAGGGAAAGAGAAAACTATCACGGTGAAAAAAGGTAAAATGTTCAAGAATCAGACCTACAAGGCAAGGAAGAAAGGGGGTCATGGATTGAGAATAACCTTAGAGATCAGAAAGCAACACACCCCATCACGTCAAAATGTGCACGTAACTGTGTTAAATTTCTGTGCCATGAAAAGCTATGACGTTCCATCATTCACAACAACATGGATGACCTTGGTGAAAATAATGTTGAGTGAAATAAGCCAAGCAAAAGGGAAAAAATGCCGCATGTTCTCCATCATAAGTGAGAGGTAAGAGAGAACGAAGGAAGGAAAGAAAAGCCACAGGGGTGCATTGGTCTTGCAGAGGGACAGAGCAGACCTGGGGTTGTGTAATGGGGTGGAGACAAGACGGAGGGGGAAGGACATAAGGGATTAATTGTGCGGGGGACATGAGGAATAATCACAATTCGTAGTAATAGGCATGCTAATAGTACTGATCTGGCCACCACATTTTGGGCACCAGTGCCGACGGTAAGCTTTGTACCCTGTGAATATTCATAACCAATAAAATAAAATAGAAAATAAAAAAATATTGAATAAAAGAAGTAAAAGGCAAAATGAGAGGTTTATTGTAAAAAGTGCATGCTTGCGGCAATATCTGCAGTGCAAGTTTGTATGTATTTGAAGGTAAGATGTTTGGGAATGCATGACCTGAAATCAGCAATGAAAATATTGTCAGAGAAAAGCTGATATAAAAACACCAATGTTATGACGAGGCTTTACTGAAGTTCAATTATGTCTGAAGATAATGCCCTAAACTGCATGGCTGTGGTACTTGGTAACAAATCAATCACCACGTTACACTTTTTCAGGGTCTTCCCATCAGACTTTCTAGCATGGGATAATTCAATTCAATTTCAAATGTAACAGGGTCATGAGGAAACAAATGTAACAGGGTCATGAGGAAACTAGTAAAAGGTTAAAAATACTCAGTAACACTTTTAATTTCCTCTTTAATTACAAAAGTGAGATTGACACTGGTTGATTTTTTATTTGTATGTTATGTTCTCAGCCCTTGGAAGTTCACATTCCACTTGCCTGGTAAATTTAGAGCATGACTGTGTTTAAAGGAAAGGCACAAATGATTGTTTAAAAATGTTTCCACTAATACTGACCCTCAATTGAAAGGATAAACATACCCTGCTGTCCTGTGTCCAGGTTCATAAATAGAAAACTCAGCTCATTTGCTTATGTAATTTATTAATTTTTCCCTAAAAGTGTTTTCAGTGCAAAGTTCCTATCTCCATCGTTCTTCAGGTCTGTTCCCAAATTTTCAGGCTCAGAGATATTTGTATGTGTCCTCTGACCACTGAGGACACCAAGGATGATGGTTTTGACCAGAATACTCAGCCCATTCCCTGTCTGTTGTCTGATGCCTGCCCCCCATGGGACTGTCCACCTCAGTGCTCTGCAGCTGCTGAGGCCAGCTGGACGTCATCTGACACCAGGTGTGTGTGTTGTGAGAGGTGTCCTGGGATCAGCAGATGCTCTGTCCTTACAGAAATACGGTGTTCTCAAGAAAGCTGCTTGATGGCTACAGACAATTTTAAGTAAATATTAGATAAATGTTTCTTTTAATCACAGATAAGTGAGAACATGTGGAATTTCTCTTTCTGTGCCTGACTCATTTCATGAAGATAAAAATAAATAAATAAGTACACAATTAAACTGTAGGGAGGAGAAGACACAACAATTACAATTCCTTGTGAAGTTGTTACAACAAGTGAACAGATATGAGGTTGTTGGGAGGGGGCGAGGCAGGGTGAAGGGAGGTTTTGGTAATGGGCCTTAATAATCAACTACATTGTATATTGATAAAATAAAACAAAATTCATAAAATGTTTCTATGAATCAGCTCTACTTGATATAGACAAATTGGTTACTATGTTAAATCAGCACTGGTGGTGAATCTTTTCAAAGAGAGCTAATATTGCTTTGGTCATATGTAACTAGTCAACATGGTAATCCTGGGAATTTCTGAAGGTGGAACATGGCCATGAGACAAATCTCAAGGGCTCTGGACATCTGCAGGGGGATTTTCTTCAACTTCCTTCCATTCTTCAGAGGATTCAGAGGTGTTTTATTTACCATCTGCCTCTTTACTCTATGTCTTGATATAATCCATTGGCAAAATGTTACAGCTCTTTCAGTTGATAAAAAGCTGCTTTATTTTGTGTTTCCAACCTGTGATATGAAAAAAATTACATAAAGTGAGCTTGTCAAAATTCTAAACACTAGAGCACACACATATGAAACTCAGTCGTGACTAGGAATTTTTTATTGAGAATGTACGTAATTACACATAAATTACATAAATATATTCAAGGTGAACCCTGGCATGAGTCTCTAGTGATTATATAAGACAAAAATGGGCAGCCTCATTGGTGCCTTTTTATTGTTCCCATGAGGGACTTCTGTCCATGTGGACACATGACACAGTTCTACTCATGGAGGCAGGAGAGATGGTCTGCGGGGCTTTCCTGATTCTCCAGAAGGGCATTTCAGAAGAATGATCCCCTTTCTTGTATAAAACAAAATATCATCGTATCTGTGTGTGACTGGAAAGTCATTCATGTCCACACTTGATAAGAGCGAACTGTGCCATGAAGCTAAATTGTGAAGCTTATTAGTGTCTAACACTGAGAAAATTAATTAACTGGATACATGAACTGTTGAAATCCCTTAGTCTGGATCCATTCTCATATGTTCTTCTTGTTTCACTACCTTGTGATTTGTGTCATTGTTTAGTCAGTTCCAGTCACCTCTGTTTACTTTCTGCTGAAATAGAGCACATAATCATCTACAGATGTTAAGATTAAAAGGAAAATGAATAACTGACTTGAAAAATAACCTGAGTTCGAGGTCAGGTACCAATTACTTTGTTGTTAGTAATACAGGTAGAAGTTGTGAATAAATGCTTTGTGCTCAAAATAATTCTATCGTATTTATGGCAATTCCACACATTTCTTAGATTTATTAGAGACTCACATTGAGAACCTTGAAATAATTATTTTGGGTTTATTAATTATGCCATTATAACACAACTGGTTATTTTATTAACCAGGAATTGCTATTCCAATGTTATCTTTACATTAGACTAAGATCCTCTGCCTTATGTAAAATAACTCCAGATGCCAGAAAGTATTTCACTTATTACAGCTCATAAATTAGCCAAAACAGGAATAAGCACACGTGATTTTGGAGAAGTGCACGTCTGTGAACACTTTTCAAACAAAGGGGATTCTCACATCATCCGGAAAACGACATTAAAATAGACAAGCTCAGGAACTTTCAGAGCCGCTCCTATATCCCAATTACTTGGCTGTCCGGATGCTCTCAGGACACACACAACTCTGGTCACCTCAGTAGAACTCAGGTCATTTGCACATTCATGAGGTGGAGTATTTTATAGTTCAATAACTAGCTCGGCCGCAGAGGAGAAGACCGATGGCACATGGGCCACGCCACAGTGAGAGGCTGCGGGTCCAGGTCATAATCCACCTTGAGGACATGCATCTCCTGCCTCACCCCTGAGCTCAGAGCAGGCAGAGCTCCCCTCTCTGAGGAACAAGACCCCCCAGGACACTCTTCTCACTGTGAACCCACATCTGAGTATTATGGTGACCACCTCGATCATTTATGAGCCTGTCAGTGTCTCTATTGCTGAGCTGTTGCACTGACCCCATGCTGGCCTCACCAGGCACCAGAGCAGCCTCTGTAACTCAGAGAGAGTGACCATGAGTGTCCAGCAGGACTCATGGGTGGCTGTGAGATCTATCGGGCACTTCTGAGTTTGTTTCCCTGCACCTGTCTGGGTGACCTATGATCCCAGGCTGTTCAGTAGAAAGACCCCTGATTCTCAGAATAACCATGGACTGTGTGATCCAGGGCTGGGTCCCTGATTATATTGACAAGAAGTTGAATGGGGCACTTCATAAACAAATATTTTCCAAAATATTGCTTGAAAATTCTGTTTTGAATAAATCTGAATCTCATCCCCAACTCCTCATAATAAAATGTACACAGTACTTACATAGTTACCATTCATGCACATTGGTCCTCATATCACTAATCTATTTATGATCAACTCAGGTTCATTCATCTGCCACCATCTCTGAATCACCACTTTCCTGTCAAACACTCAGGCCAGGTAGCATCACTAGACCTGAAATCTGAATGCCCTATTACTGCGATCAGTGTGTAACCCAAAATTCTGCA
Source organism: Cynocephalus volans (assembly GCF_027409185.1). Lineage (NCBI taxonomy): Eukaryota > Metazoa > Chordata > Mammalia > Dermoptera > Cynocephalidae > Cynocephalus > Cynocephalus volans. The sequence continues at coordinate 185,956,344 of NC_084462.1, forward strand.
CCATTTGAATTAATGAAGGCATCCCTGTATTCCAGAATTTTACTAGTGAGACACCTACAAGAACTAAAAATTTCTTCTAAATATTGCTCTCCTTGCATTATCGTTTCAGCTGAATGCTCCCAGTAAAATAAAATATTATAGGAACATCTTCACTGCTTTAAATATTTGCATTTATGTCAGTATGTTTGAAAGATGAAGTTCCAGGCCTTGACAGGAAGCCTCTCCCCAGCCAGCTCTGCACATGCTGGAGCCTGTGCTGGGCATGTCCTGAGCACCCCCTGCAGCCGAGTGCTGGCCCTGCAGGGGAGGCTCCTGCCTGGGCTCAGGGTGTGTTATCCGCGCAGCGTCTCTGCTGCAGTATTAAGGGTCTGTGCCACAGCTTCAGAGTGTTCTTTCAGGAACACCATACGCTTTTGTCAGCATTTCTTAAGGTAGTGAATTAGTCTCACTAAACCCAAATGCTCTGTAGAGGAAAAACAAGTGAATGTTTTATAACACTACCTGGGAGCCTGTTCCCTGGAGCTGGCAGATGCAGTGACATAGCTGACACTCATGGTGAGTCCAGAAATTCTCGGGGGTGTGGGCGAGTCTCTTATCTCCTCCAGAATTATCTTGCAGAAGGTCATAGCAGTGAACACCTGAGTCTAAAGAATTATGGAGCTCAGAGCCCACTCAACAGCTAATAATGCAAGTAAATGCACACACTCACACACACACACACAAACACACACACACGGGCTAGTGTTAATGGTAATGAGCAGGAAATATGTACTTCTTGTCTGTTTTTTACATGTAGGTAGTGCCTCTACACTGACCCTGGGCCTAGGATTGTGACTCGCTTTGTCAAACAGAACAAAAGTAAACACAATACCAGTGTAGACTTGGGAAGTGCACACATTGTGGGATTTCCTGCTCTCCCATCACACAGGAACTCTTTAGATGCCTGTGAGATGGGGCCAGGGTCTCCCTGAGGAGGGCCAGACATACAAAGCCATGCCCAGTCAGTGCAACCACACTGAGCCGCCTGACATGGTGAAGTGGGATTCTTCCAAAGATGCAAGGATGGTTCAATATACTCAATTAATAAACATGATTCATTACTTCAAAAATTTAAAAATATCAAGAACAAGAATCATATGGTCATCTCAAGAGACATAGAATAAGCATTTGATAAAATACGCAATCCCTTCATGATAAAGACTCTTCACAAATTAGGTATAGCAGGAAAAAATAAAAATAAATAAAAACTAGTAAATCCAAACATGACAAACCTACCAAAAACATCATCCTGAATAGAGAAAAAACAAAAGTTTTTGTTTGTTTGTTTGTTTTTCTTTAAGAGCATGGAGAAGACAAGGATGGCCACTGTCACCTCTCCTATGTAACATGGTATTGGAAGAGCTGGACAGAGCATTCAGAGAGGACTAAGAAGTAAAGGGAAACCCAACTGGCCAAAACAAAGTCGAATTGTTCCCTTTTGCAGATGACATGATCTTATATAAAGAAAAACCTAAAGAATCTAGTAAAGAACTCTTAGAAGTGACAAGCAAATTCCATAAATTAGTCTGAAACAAAATCAATATATGTAAAATACAGTAGTGTTTTAATACACCAAGAACAAACTATCAGAAAAGAGATTGAAAAAGCAATCCCATTTACAATACTCACCCCAAAATAAAATACCTAGAAATATATTTAACCAAGGAAGTGAAAGATCTCTACAATGAGAACTACAAAACAATGCTGAAAGAAATTAAATAGGACACCAAAAGACGGAACGGCATGTCATTTACATGGTTTGGAAGTGTTAATGTGAAAATGTCCATAGCACCCAAAGGTATATACAGTTTCAATGCAATTGCATTCTTCAGAGAAATAGAAAAAACAATCCTCACATTCATATGGAACAACAAAAGACATCAAATAGAATCAAAAGGAAAAACAAACAAATGGGATTATATCATACTAAAATCTTCTGCATTGCAATGGGAACATTCAACAGAATGAAAAGATGACTTACAGATACGGAAAAAATTACAAAATATTCATCCAACAAGGACTAATATCCAGAATATGCAAGGAATTCAAACAACTTCACAGTAAAATACATATGTACATATATATGTAAAGTACATATATATATATATGTACATACATATTTTAAAAATTGACAAAGGGGCTGAAAATGCATTTGTCAAAAAAGACATACAAATGGCCAACAGTCATGAAAAAATGCTCAACATCACTAAGCATCAGGGAAATGCAAATGAAAACCACATTGTGACATCACCTCACTCCAGTTCCACTGGCTAAAATCAAAAGGACACAGAATAACAAACGCTGGTGAGGATGCAGACAAATGGGAACACTTCTAGACTTCCCGTGGAACTGTTAGTTAGTTCAGCTGTTATGGAAAACAGAATGGCCATTTCTCAAACAATGAGAAGTTACAGTGGGGTTGTTTGAGATCCTTACATATTCTGGATATAAATCCCTTGCCAGGTGTATATTTTGTAAGTACTTTCTCCCATTCTGTAGGTTGTCTTTCTGCTCTGTTGATTGTTTCCGTTGCTGAGCAGAAGTATTTTTATTTTCACATAGTCCCATTTGTTTAATTTTCTTTTGTGGCTTCGTTCTTTTAATGTACTGAATTACATTTATTCATTGCGTGTGTTGAACGATCTTTGCATCCAGCATTAAAGTGAACTTGATCTTGCTGAATAATACTTGCGATAAATTTAATCTTTGTAAATATGTTACGACTATTTTAGTGGCCTAACATATTATCTATCCTGAATAATTTTTCATGTGGGCTTCAGAAGAATGTGCGCTCTGCCCCTGTTGGATGGAATGTTCTGTTCACTGTTTTTAGGTCCATTTGGCCTTAGATGTAGTTCAAGTCTGGTGTTTCTTTATTGAACTTCTGATTGAATGATCTGTTTTTGAAAGTAGGGCATTCCAAACCCACTGTGACGATTGCTGTATATTTCCCTCCAGGTCTATTAATATTTATTTACATATTTATGTCTGCATACACTCTCTATGTATGTACTTATGTACACATACGTATTTGAGTTGTTAAATGTTCTTGATGAATGAACTGCTTTATTATTATGAATATCTTTTTAATCTCTTTTTACAATTTCAGACTTAAACTCTATTTGGTCTTAAGTAAGTGTAGCTGCCCCTCCTATCTTTCAGATTCTCCTTCCTTACATCTCCTTTATTCCTTTCACTGTGAACATTTTGCGTGCTATTCTGCTAATCTATGTCTTTGACTGAAGCGTTAATCCATTTACATTCAATGTATATATTGATAGGTGAGGACTTACTATAGCCTTTTCATTTATTTATTTTTCGGATTTCTCTGATGATCCTGTGATTCTGTCTTTCTCTCCTGCGGTCTTCCTTTCTGACTTGATGATATGCAGCATCAGTATGCTTTGATTCCTTTCTGCTTCACGTTCGTGTGTCCCCTATAGCTTCTTGCTTTGTGGTTAGCACGAGGTTCATACACAACATGCAGTAGTTATCAAAGTTCCTTTGGTTGCAATAACAACTTACTTTTGATTGAGAAGAACTCAGCAATTAACTCCCCTCAGACACATTTTATGTTTTTGATGTCCCAAGAGATATTTTACCTCGTGCATTCCTTAGCACATTATATCTCCATATAATACAGTTTTTTTTTCAGAATGTGTGCTCTTTTGCACGATGGAAAAGTTGAGAAATCTTAAGTTGAATCATCATAAGTCAGAGACTGTGCATCTTTCCACATGCTGCTAGACTGCACATTTTCTGTGAGAAATATACAGAAAAATTACTATTTATTTAAATCTAATTTAAATTCACATTGCATTAGCATCTCTGAAATAAGAAGTTCACACTTGCCACTGTACTTTTTCATTGTTATATATGACATTGTTAAAATTTTAAATGTGTTAGTTAATTTAGTTAACATTGCATCAGACATTCAAGGTCACCGATGCCCTTTATCATGAAACTAACATGCAGGTAAGAGCCACCGTGCACTGAAGAAGAATTTAAAAGGGCTGTTTTTTTGTGTTGAATTTTACGAATTTTTCATATATCTTTTGTACTAAGAGTTATAGCCTTGTGCGCGCGCGTGTGTGTGTGCGTGTGTGAGTGTGTGTGTGAGAGAGAGACTGGCTATTACAGGGACCCAACCATGTGACATTTGTGTTATAAGGCTATACTCTAACCAAATCAGCTCAGTGGCAGCCCCTGGATTCAGTTATAATACACATTCTCCACCTTTCCCTACATTCTTACAAAGAATGCATGTTTCATTTGAATTCAGGATACATTAATTTCCTCTAACAGCACTCACTGTTGTGGATTACTCTCTCAGCCCTTCTTCATATCTAATCCACATCATTGGCAATCATAGGTATTTGACTGCATGTATGTCACCTGGTCATCGGGGACATTGGTTATATACATTTTGGTTGTGCAATTGATACATTTTGATATACACATACATTGTAAAATGATACACCAATGTGAGTACCAAAGTATCTATCACTTCATACACTTATCACTTGTATGTGTACCTCGAGAACAGTTCAAATATACCCTCTTAGAAGTTATCAAGTATAAAATACACCATTAGTAACTAATGTCACAAGGGTGTACATCAGATCTCCAGAAGTCATTCATCCTGTTAAATAAAAGCTTTGTGACCTTTTCCAGTATCTCTCTATTCCTACAACTACAATTCTCTGAAAACCACCGTTCTGCCCTGTGTATTTGACTGCATATATGGGGTCTGCTCATTGGGGACATTGGTTACATTAAGGGTCACAAGACTGTCTGGTCCATTACCTAATCACTGCGTGACACTAGCATCTCTTGGTCTTGTCCACCAGGTGCTGTGAAGCTGGTGGATCCATCTGGACATGCTCTGCCATAAGTTGTGTGACTTGTTATAGGTGGCCTGGCACCACCAGCCACATGTGCCCCTCAGAAGATGCAGGCCTGTCCTGCACTAGTGCCTGAATTGCCTGGTTATGTGTCTGAAAGTCACAAGGGCTCACTTTCACAGGTAAGGAAGGTTCAGCTGACCCGCCTGTCACCTGTTCAGGCCTCCGTAGATAGATGAAGACACCATATGGGCATTAGGGGACTGAGTGGGGTTGAGTTCATCGATGGACAAACCTTTATTCAAATCCACAAGGGGCAGAGTTGTGCGTATCTGAGGTAAGGGGATCATGTATGAACAAACGGTGTTTTTCAGAGGTCAAAGAGTGTGAGCTTAGAACACACAGCCAATGGGCCTTTTTTTTTTTTATTTTATTTAAATTATTTCCAGTCAAGAATGATGAGAATCTTCCAGAAGATCTGCTTGTCATGAATGAAACATGAGTCATAGAAATTCGGTGAAGGAAAAGACCTTAGTGACTGCTCAAATCTCATTTTCAAAAAACATCGTCAGTTTCTCCGTCGTTAACCAAGAGAGGATGTGAGGAGTTCAAAACACAAAGAAAAAGGCATGAAGTGTCTCAGGAGACACCTCCGACCTTGGAGAGGACACGAAACCGTTGATGTCTTCAGGAAACACCTCAGTGTCCTCTGCACCTGCCACTGGCACGAGGCCCCTGAGCTCAGTGTGTCCTGAGCGCCCCCTGGTGGTCCCGTGTGTCCCTGCAGTAGGTTCTTGTCTGGGCTCCCACTGACGTCCCCTCACTGTGTCTCTCGCACAGTAATACGTGGCCGTGTCCTCAGTTCTCGCATTTTCAGTTTGCAGATACAGTGTGTTCTTGGCGTTTTCCCTGGAGATGGTGAATCGGCCCTTCACGGAGTCTGCGTAGTATGTGCTACCACCAATCCAGCTAATGGCTGAGACCCACTCCAGCCCCTTCCCTGGAGCCTGGCGGACCCAGCTCATGCCATAGTCATCAAAGGTGAATCCAGAGGCGACACAGGTGAGTCTCAGAGACCCCCCAGGCTTCACCAAGCCTCCCCCGGACTCCACCAGCTGCACCTCACACTGGACACCTGCAAACACAGAGACACCCTGGTCAAAAAACTCTCACACGAATCCACTATTTCTCCCATCCATAACCACAGACATTCTCAATGTCTCTATTTCGTCTTAATATGACCTTTTAATATAGCAAGAAGGAAAACGCAGCTCAGTCCAAACTCCATGGTGACTCGTCTGTGTTCAGTCCTGATCACCGTGTTGGAGCACCTGGGAATCTGGGGCTGGTTCTTGTCTCCCAGAGCTGCAGGGTCAGGGCTGGGCTGCTTTACATCAGCAGAGGGAGGCCCTATTTGCATGTCCTCTTGCTACATAGCAGGCTCTGTGGTGGGAGCCTATGAAGAGGGCAGAGTCCAGAGCAGATGTGAGGGCTCCAGGGGAGTTTGGTGGCAATAACTATATTTGTGACAATATGTTTTTTATTATACGATTATAACTTGATAGATACTTATAATTCATCTTACATTGTTTTTGCACAGAAACACAAAGTATTTGAGGCACTTCTGAATAGTAATTCTTTATATAGATGTACAGTTATAAACAAAACCTTCAAAGGATTATACAGTGTATCCAAGTGCTCATCTTTGGGCACAGGGAGCCTCAGTGTCTGGGTCTGTGCTCCACACCACGGATCCAACCCCAGGACAGAGCTGGGCCTGCCTAGTGACGTTTGCCTAGTTAGGTTCTCCTTCCTGTCATCACACTTTGTGATTTTGGTGTGTTCTGCCTTTTATTCACATCATACTTAGAGAACCAGAGTTTATGCAGATGCAACCTAAAGGATCTCTGAAATTATATGTTCCAGTATTTCCCTATCTCTCTTTCTCTATGGACACCTGCTTTTATTTGTCACCATCATAAGAAGCTATAATAGACAGAACAAACTGCACCTATTCAAAGTGTGCACTTGATGAGTGCTGACATACATGTGCACCTGCACAGTCACCACCACAATGGAAATAGTGCACAAATATTTCATCCCAAAGCATTTCCTGCTGTTCTTCTGATTTCTTCATCCCACTGCTTCCTTCCTCTCTCCGTATGTCCAGGCAGCTCGTGAACTTCTTTATGTTACTTCACAGTATTTTTTCTCATCTACAATTGAAGTAAATGTAATATACAGTCAGTGCTTGGGATTCCTTGCTATACTTCATTCTGATCTTTTTTTCAAAATGTGTGACTTAAGCACTCATGACTTTTAATACGGTGTAGTATCCCAATGTATGAAAATGCTTCTTTTATTCAGTTTACCTGCTAATGGGAATTTGGATCATGCTCAGATTCTGGATATTATAAAGTAAGCTGCTGTTAGAATACAAATGTAGAGATGGAGTAAAAGAGTTTTTTCTTATTGTTTCAAGAAACACAATAACACTAGCAAGCCCACTGGATAAGTGGCAAATTAGTGCATTTTCTTAAAGAAATCAAAGAGTGAAGTTAACAAGACAAACAGCAAACCTGAAATCTGGACAGAGTAGTTTTCAGGAAAAACAGGACCAAACCTTAGCTCACCTGGGTCGGAGATCACTAGATGGCAAACACACTAGAGTAAAGATGAAACTAGAAATAGTTCATGAATTTCCAAATGTCCAGTGTGCTAAAGCATCAGAGTGTGAATCTGCCGGGATGCACATACCTGCAGGGATCCTAACTTCTTTCTGGCTTCTCCAGGGTTGGGGAGAATCACTCAGCTCCCGCCTCCTGGGGTGGTGCTCAAGGGGGAGAGGAGCAGCCCCCTGCCTAGTGCTCCAGCAGCTCCCACAGATCCTCCACACAACAAGTTATCAATGTGCACGGGAGGCAGCAAAGCCAATATTTATGCTTTACATTTTGAGAAACTGCTGAACAGTTTTTCAAAGTGCATATAAATTTTATGTTCTCACCAGCATTTTATGAACAAACTGATTTCTCCACATCCTCATCAATAGCTCTTATTATTCCTCATTTTTATCATATTCATACAACGTGGCACAAAACAGAAACCTAAAACATAGAAGAACCCGAATACTGAACACTGCATATTATTAATTCCACCAATGAAAATTATCCAGAATAGGCATGCGTGGAGACAGAAATTAGGTTAGTGGTCACTGGACCGGGATAAACAGGAGAAAGGGAGGACTGGAACGTGACACTGAAGATATGTGTTCATTTTGGGATATTCAAATAATCTAAAATTAAATTCTGGTGGTGTTTGCACAAATTTTGTTAATTATTTTGTGAGTAACATATACTGAAGTCTTCTAAACTGAACACTTTTATAGGTAGATTTTATCATAAGTAAAATATATTTCAATAATTTATAAAAAAATCTATCATTAACTTTCATCAATTAATACAGTTGTACAATTTTTTACAGTTTATAACCCATATGAAACATACTTTTGTGAAACAAACAACAAACATTGTGATGTCAGTAATTTAAAGGATATGAGTGCATTGTCTATTTTCTCTTTTGTTCTCTGTGATTTCTGGCTCATGTCCATAGAGTCTGCGCACACACCTAGTTCCTGAATTGTTTCACCTATATTTTGCCTTAGTAATTTTTCAGTTTCAGGTCTTATACTTAAGTCTTTAATCCACTTTGAGTTGAATTTGTATATGGTGTGAGGTAAATACCTAGTGTCATCCTTCTGCTTATGGACATCCAGTTTTCCCTGCATCACTTGCTGAGAGGAAGTTTTGTCCCCAATGTAGATTTTTGTTGCCTTTGTCCCATATCAGATGGCTGTGAGCCTGAGGGGTGTTTTCTGTATTCTCAATTCTGCTCCACTGGTCTGAGTGTCTATAGTCAGTACTAATAGTTTCTATAGTCAGTAATAATATATTTCAAAATAGCAAGGAGAGTAAGTTTCAAATGTCTTCCCCCCAAAATTCTAAGTTGATGCGATGGATATATTGACCAGCTTGACCTGGAAAATCTACACAACTCTTCCAGTTGTCGAGAAGGCAAAACATCACTAGACAAAAAGTCTCATTAGATTAGTTCTACTATGTTTCCACTTGTATTGTCAGGGCTAGTGCTCAGACCCTTCAAACCCATTGTACAAGCTGCATCACAAACCCCTCACATGCCAGGCTCGGTCAACAGACACTTCACACACAGGTCCACGCTAGGTAATTGGAAAGATCCCGGTATCATTGGCAGATGACATGAGCTCCATCTTCAGCAACAGCAGCAGCAGCTTTCAGGTCCAGCAGCTGACAAGTCTGGTGGCTGCAGAGGTGGTGGTGGCAGTGGCCTTGCAGAGGGTCCCAGTGGCACTGGCAGCAACAGCTTGGTCAACACCCTCCAGAAGCAGTAGAGGCTTCCCATAGCCCCTGTGGACCTCCCAGGGGTGGGGAGAGCACCGTGGGTCAGACCCACTCATCCTTTATACTTCAATCCATAACCCAGGAAACCTGGGTGCACATGCGCAATTACATTAGACAATAACCAAGGAACACCTGGGCGCACGTGCATATTTAGATCAAATGCTCAGACATATTTTGAACATCTGAGGGGCCCTGAACATTTTCCTATATTTTCCCAACAGATATAATTATTCTGCATTATATACGTTTTTCAAAACGTCACTCTGTTCCTCATAAATGAATACAATTATGATTTATCACATAAGATGATATTAATAAATAGAGAAGGAGATATAGCCTCTCTCAGACAACAAAGTGGAAAAGGATCAAGGCGTCCCTCAGAAATCCCGAATGAGCTGAGGACAGCGGCCAGCACAGCTCCTATTCGACACCTTCAATGTGACAAGTGGAAGTAAACAAGCAGCAACCAGGAGGAAACATCAACACAACCCTTTTCTCCAGGTGACACGAGGAGTTCTGGGTTCAGGTCTCACAATAAGAACCTTGGGTGTCATCACTCCCATCCAGAAAAAAGTAAAAACTCTGAACGAAATGAAAATTGGTGACAATTCTTATATCTGTAGAAGAATTTATGTCACCGGGTGAACAGCTGTCCCCAAAACGGAAGATGCAGCCAGGACGACACACAGGGTCATAACCTGTCAGATTAGAAACTCATGAGCAGAAACCTCCATGGGACCCAGGACTGGGGGAGATAAACCAGAGCTGCAGCTAAAGAATTGCTGAAGACTCAGAGCTGGGAAGTCTGAGAGTTGGGTGCAGCCCAGTGCGATGGTCTCAGGGATCCCCAACACTTTAAACTCTACCTCAGGGGCCCACCGTGTTCTCCTAGAAAATATCGGAGAAGAATCCTGATGTTCACAGCAGAGAAAGGGAGGAAAGAGCTATTCTGAATTACACCAGAGCATGACCTTCTCTATAAGACGCCTTGACATCAGGAGAAGCGAGTTTAGCTGATCCTAATGGATTGCAGATTCATCAGAGCATCATTGACCTGAGAGAAGAGAAAAAACGAATCCCCTCCCCCTCCCGCAAGAGACTTGCAGTGTCCCCTAAGGAGGGTAAAGGGAGAAGCACTTGTGAATGTCACACCCAGGACACAGCTCACTACAGGACAGAACTCATCCTAGGACTGTGCACTGCTTCCCTACCCCACACCTTACCCACATCCACAGGGCTCCTGTATCATGACAGAGAGAAACTAAAGCACCACATGGCCTTAGACACGATTTAAGAAGTGTCCATGAAAATGTGGTCCACAGAGGAGACAAAAACAAGGACATCAGGGACATTTTATGGAGTTTGTTCTTTGTCTTGTCATCCCGTCAGGCTCTTGTCTCTGACAGACCCACCCCAAAATTCAGCCGAGCAGGGCTCTGCTGTGATTTCATCTCTGTGCTTGTCACCCTGAATCCTCCACATGGAAATATCATAGCTATGTGTGGCCCTCAGGCATCTGCTTCTCCATCCAGGACACTGAGGAATGGACAACGAGTGGGACAAATCCTCAACATCAATGTCCACAGTGTGGATGAGGACCCAGAGGCTAAACTGCCCCATTGAGGATAGAGACGCCATGGGCAGGGGTCCTGTAGGATGATAGTAACCACGTGGCTGTAGCTGCACTTTGTATACGGAAAAATGCTGATTTAGGGACAGGGTCCTCAGGACTAATCTAAAGTTCCAGGAAAATAATACTAGATCATAATGATTTGTGTGTCAGGAAAAAAATGGGTCATGAAAAATCCAGAGAAAGAAAATTCCCCAGTGAAAAGAACCTTCTCATCTGCACATGAGGAAAGTTACTTCACTCTGTGTTGCCTGCAGTGAGAATGTGAGAAATTAGAGTCACAAAGAACAAAGCAGGACATGACCCTGAGGGACATCTGAGAGTCAGCAGAGCAGAAGAAACCTCAGATCCCAAGAGGAACCTCCCATCCCCTCTGCACCTGCTCCATGGGGCACAGGAGCTGGGTGGGCCTTGAGTGGCCCCTGCAGCCCAGACCCCTCCTGTATCCTGCAGGGAGGTTTGTGTCTGGGTCACGCTGACTTCCTGTCAGTGTGTCTCTCGCACAGTAATACAAGCCTGTGTCCTCGTAGGTCACAGAGCTCAGCTGCAGGGAGAACTGGTTCTTGGATGTGTCTCTGGTGATGCAGGTGCAGCTCTTGAGCGATGGGTTATAACCTGTGCTTCCAGTATAAATTATGCGTCCCATCCACTCAAAGCTCTTCCCCATGGGCTGGCGGATCCAGTGCCAACCATAACCACTGGTGATGGAGTAACCAGAGATGGTGAACGTGACGGAGAGGGTCTGCGAGGGCTTCACCAGTCCTGGGCCCGACTCCTGCAGCTGCACCTTGGAGAGGACACCTGGGGAGAAGGAGAATCAAAACCTGTCAGTCACATGCAGTCACAACCATATCGTAGACTCATGTGTGACATCTGAGACCCTCACCTTCGGGAGCAGTCACCAGGCAAAGAAGTAGACCCCACAGTCTCATCTTCTATTTCACCTGAACTCTGCCTTCCCCAGAGACCTGAGCCCTGTCTGAGGACAGACCTGTGAGCTTCCACCACCCATGAGTCTACATTTACCCTGGAGCATGAAGGAAAATTTGCATGTGGGGGAGCTTTGTCCTTATAAGTGCTGAGGAACTGAGGTGGGAGCCATTGTATTTTTTGAAGTGCTTATGTGTTTGTTTATTTTTCTTGAAATTATTATACATGTATTTATGGTATGGGTGGGAACTTGGTGAGCTACATGGCATAATGTGGCCCCAGCTTTCTGAGCCCAGATCTACCTTCCTTCAACCCCTGTGTTCTGTGCTGACTGGGACCCAGCCCAACTCACCCACATAAACTCAGGCTCTGGGTCTTGCTTCTACAGTTCGGATCCCAGCATAAATCCTGGTTCTTTCCCTGGACCCTCTCCTGTGATGTGGTTCTCGTGACACCTGAGAGCTTGTTACTTGGTATATTGTTGTTACATGAGTTCCAGGCCTGCCTTGTGTTTTCCATCCTGCCATACAAGACACAGCACATCAGAACCCACAGAGACTCTGCAGAAAATGGTGCCCAGTGCGTTACTGAGGACCCTGATTCTCAATATCTGGGAAAGATAAAAATCTTAAATGCCTCCATTCCATGGTCATTCCTGTTCATTTAAAGTGTACAAAAGTTCAACATATATTCACTTGTCACCCACATTGTATAGATTTTATTCCTTCATTTAATCCACCAAGCTTATCAAATATCAAAAAATAAAATCGATTACAATGGTTAACATGAAAGCAGTAATAACATCCTATTGCAAAACTTTTAAAAATAAAATTTCCCTTGCTGTGCACCTGTCTGTGGGCATGAGAGCCAGTCCATGTCTGTGGCATCACTCTCTGGATGACTGCCCACCACAGAGAGAGAGGCCAAGGGCCAGGCTGGACGCTGTGCTGTGCCTGCCCCTGTCTGCTCCATGTCAGTCCCAAGGACAGCTCCATGTCAGTCCCAAGGAGGGACAGCCCTTCAAGAGTCCTGAATGAATGACAAGACAGGAGCTGCTGGTGGGCAATTTGGGGATGATTCTTCAGGTCCTGTTGACTCCTACATTGTGTTGGAGTTTTATCAAAATGTTGAAAGACCTGGTGAAAGATGATGAAAAACAAACACTCTGAAGTGATAAATCAAGTATTAGAACCAGAATAAGATACGACACAGATTCTGGAATTATCAGAGAGGAGATTTGAAATAACTCTGTGTGTGTGCATCTATGTTTAATTTTTATTCAAACCTTCAGCTGACTCTCCAGAGTCCTAGTGGCCCAGCTCTGTGTGTCCAGGAGAACTTGTCAGGAAGCTCTGCCTCATGGAGAAGCAGCGCAGCCTCTCAGTGGAGTAAGGGACAAGGACAAAGACCTGCATCTTGCTCGTTTCTGTTCTAACGTGCTCAGGAGGGAAGTTGCAGTGAGAAGAAGTGACTGATTCAGAACGTCACTCAGGAACCCAGACTCCACTGGTGTAAGACCCCAGATCTACAGCTTGTGGACAGACATTTACAGAAAACAGAAGGTGAGGGAATGGTGAATTTCAGGTGGAATGATTTTAGCTGCTGTAAAGACACTAAACATGAGGTCTCACTAGTAACACAATTCAAGTGCATGACACAGGATGTGAACCACGAATGCAGTGTTGTAGAGCAGATCTCTAGACCTTGTTCATCCTACATAACTGCAACTTTCCTCCTGTAGAACGTTAAGTTTGTTAGCCAGGCTGTGAGGCTGTATGTTATAACTGTGTACACTTCCTTGGGCATAATCTGTCATATGGCCCTGACTTATATCAAAAGCTAAAAAGTGTGTGTTATCTGCTATTTCAGGATAAATGAGAAAAACAGGTGTGTGTGTGGACTGGAGCCTGACACACTGAGTCCGTGTCACCTCTGTCTCTGTCTCTCCACACCCATCCACCCATACACACAAACACTCACCATTGGTCTTTTGAAAATCTACCCAGAACTGTCCATTTGATTGATCCTGATAACTCCTTCTCATAGAATAAAATGTGAACCTCACAGTCCTGTTCTGTAGTAAGTCACAGTGTGTAGGAAGAATGTCCCATAGTACAAAGTGACAGGATGGCCCTGTGTGTTTGAGAATCAGTGCATCACAGCCTGTTTCTTTGAATCATAATTGTCCTGCAGGCCTCATGCGCATGCTGGTTTCTAACTTGGAATGAGTGTTGTGTTTTATGGATAGACCTAGCTTAAAAAAAATATTTTAAGATAATTATAGCATTGAAAATTCATTAAGTAAGACTCACACACCACTGAAAAGAGAAAATATCTTCATGAAAAAAAATGGTCTTAGATGGGATGTCAGAAAAGTGGTAAAAGTACTAGCTGAGAAAATTTTAAATGTCCTTTAAATAAATCAAACAATATTAAAAACTATTATTATGTCATTAATACAAACAATTAATATTACTTGCATTTTTAGTGAAACCCTAAGCAAAAATTAATGATGATGATAATAATAATAATAAACAATAATAGTAAATCACCAAACACCAATGTGATGAGAAACCAGCAGAAACATGAAATGAGGAGATAATCTCTTTATATATGTGGAACCATTGTTATAGAAGAAAGAGAGATAAAGAAAATTGTCAAGATGAATAAAGAGCTGAGATTTAAGAATAGACCTATTAGGCAGAGAAGAAAGGGGGCATATGGATCATGAATAATGTTAGAGATAAATCGGTGATACACCACACCTTCTCAAAATGTGCCTGTAATTGGATGAAGTTTAAGTAGACTGAAAGGTAAAAGAAAAGGCAAAATGGGTTTTCATTACAAAAATTGCATGCCTTTAGCAATATTTGCTGTGCAACGGTGTAAGTACATGAATACAAGATGGTTGGGAGTGCAGGACCAGAAATCAACAATAAAAATACCTGCCAGAGCAATGCAGATATAAAAAATTAGATGTTAGACAAAGGCTTTATTGAAGTTCAATTCTGCGTGAAGATAACACTACAAGCTACACGTTTTTGATACGTGGTAACAAACCAGTCACCATGTCACACTTTGTTCACGGTCTTCCTACCAGACTTTCTAACACAGGATAATGCAGTTCAACTTCAAATGTAACAGTTTCTTGAGGAAATTAGTAAATGTTAACTAAAATACTCTGAATCACCTCAGATTTCCCCTTTAAATACAAAAGTGAGTGTGACACTGGTTGATTTGCTGTTTGTATATTACGAAGTCAGCCCTTGGAAGTTCACATCTGATCTGTGTGATAATTTTGAGACTGTCACTGTAAGTAAAGGAAAACCGCATGTAATCATTTAAAAAGGTTTCCATTAATAATCATGCTCAGTTGAAACATAGAGACACACTATTCTGTCCTGTGTCCAGGTTCCAAATTAGAAAACTGAGCTCATTTGCTAATGTGATTTAGTAATTTTCCCCTAAAAGTGTTCTCAGAGGAACATGTCTATCTCCATCCTGCTTCCGATCTGTTCCCAAACTTTAGGGCTCTTATATTTAGCTGTATATGTGTCCTGTGGTCATTGAGTCACAGGGCTTGATTGTTTGGACCACACTACTCAGCCCATTCCCTGACTGATGTCTGACCCCAGCCTCCCATGGGCTTGTCCCTCTCAGTGCTCTGCAGCTGGTGGCGCTGTCTGCATGTCCTCTGACATAAGGTGTGTGAGCTGTGAGAGGTGTCCTGGGGTCAGCAGCTGCTCTGTCCTCACAGATAATCTGTGCTTTCAAGAAAGCTGCTTGCCTTCTGTAGTTTGTCTTTCTGCTCTGTTGATTTTTTCTTTTGATGTGCAGAAGCTTTTGTAAATGATATAATCCCATTTGTATGTTTTTTCTTTTGTTCCTTGTGCTTTTCAGATCTTATTCGCAAAGTCTTTGCCTAGACATCTGACAAGGTATTAATATATAGAATACATAAGGTTCTCAAAGCCAAAAGAGAAAAAAAAAAAAACAGATAATCAAACAGAAATATGTGCAATGGAGATGAGTAGACAGTAGACATTTTTCAAAAGAAGATACTGAAATGGCTAACAGATAAATGAAAAAAATGTTCAGCATCAGTAATCATTAGGAAAATGCAAATCAAAAACACGTTGAGATATAATCTCAACCCAGATAGACTGGCCATTATTGAAGAGACCGTGAATAACAAATGCTGGTGAGGATGTGGAGAAATCAGAAAATTTCTACTCTGCTGGTAGGACTGTAAATTAGTAAAGCCATTATGGAGATTTCTCAACAAACTACAGATAGAAGTGTCATATGATCCAGCAATGCTACTACTGGATTTACATCCAAAGGAATGGAAATCCTGTCAAAGGGACAACTGCACTCCCATGTTAATCACAGCTCTATTTCCAATAGTCAAAATATGGAGCCAACCTAAATGTCCCTCGACAGACTACAGGGTAAAGAAAATGTGGTTTATATACACAGTAGAATACTACTCATTAATAAAAACAAAATGAAATTCTGCCATTTGAATCAACATGGATGAGTCTGGAGAAAATCATATTAAGTGAAATAAGCCAAAGAAAGACAGAGAAATACTGCATATTCTCAATCATAACTGCATGCTAAGAAAAGAAAGAAAGAAAGAAAGAAAGAAAGAAAGAAAGAAAGAAAGAAAGAAAGAAAGAAAGAAAGAAAGAAAGAAAGAAAGAAAGAAAGAAAGAAAGAAAGAAAGAAAGAAAGAAGAAAGAAAGAAGAGAGAGAGAGAGAGAGAGAGAAAGAAAGAAAGAAAGACGGAAGGACGGAAGGAAGGAAGGAAGGAAGGAAGGAAAGAAGAAAGAAAGAAAGAGAAAAAAGAAAGAGAAAGAAAGAAAGAGAGAGAGAAATAAATAAAGAAAGAGAGGAGAAAAAAGAAAAGAAAGAAAGAATTCAAGAAAGAAAGAAAGGAGAAAAAGGAAAGAAAGAAAGAGAAAGAGAAAGAAAGAAAATGTGGTTTATATACACAATAGAATATTACTCATTAATAAAAACAAAATGAAATTCTGCCATTAGAAGCCACATGGAAGAGTCTGGAGAAAATCATATTAAGTGAAATAAGCAATAGAAAGACAAAGAAATATTGCATATTCTCAATCATAACTGCATGTTAAGAAAAAAGAAAAGAAAGAAAGAAAGAAAGAAAGAAAGAAAGAAAAAAAGAAAGAATGAAAGAAAGAGAAAAGAAAGAAAGAAAGAAAAGAAAAGAAAGAAAGAAAGAAGGAAAGAAGGATGAAAGGAAGGAAGAAAGGAAGAAAGAAAAGACCACAACAATACGTTGAACGTTCAGAAGGAGGGAACAAACCTAAGGACACTCGAGACGGGGGAAGGGAGGGAGGGTGGATGGGAGCGACAAGGCGGGTCAAGGGCATAAAGAAAAATTGAGATTTTCTATAATGAGTATGCTAATAATAAAAACTAAAAATAAATAAATAAAAAGTAAATATAGCTGCATGATGGCTGCAGATGATTTCAAATTAATATTAGCTAAGTGTTTATATTAATCAGCTGTACATGGTATAGACGAATAGTTTCCAATCTTAAGTCAGCGCTTGCCTTGACACTTTACAAGCACTGCAAGGTTCTTTTTCACCACGTGTAACCAGTCAACAAGACAATCCTGGGAATTCTCTAAAGGTGGAACATGGTCATGAAACAAGCCTCAAAGACACTTTGGACATTTCCTGGTGGATTTTCTTCAGCTTCCATTCATGAGGGGATTTTAATATGTTTTATTTATTGTTTTACTATTTTTTTTCAATGTCTTGAAGTAATTTATTGGAAAAATGTTAGAGCTCTTTCAGTTGATAAAATGATGCTTTATTTTGTGTTTACAACCTGTATTATGAAAACATTTACATCAAGTGAGCTTGTCAAAATTCTAAACACAAGAGCACACACACACACATATACACAAGGAAAATACGCTTTTGGAAGACTACATGACAAATAGACACTTTGCAAACAAAGTGTTGACATTCTTCAGAGAAATGGTAAAAACTATCCAAAATTTCACATCAAGGAACAAAAGACACCACACAGCCAAAGCAATCCAGAGAAAGAAAAAATAATAATAAAGCTGGAGGCGTTACACTACCTGACTTTAAATTCCACTACAAATCCATAGTAAGAGAAACAGTATGGAACCGGCATAAAAACAGACACTAAAACCAATGCAACGGAACAGAGAACCCAGAAAACAAACCACATACTTACAGCCAGCTGGTCTTTGACAAAGGCACCAAGAGCACACATCAGTGAAAAGACTGACTCTTCAATATATGGTGCTGGAGATACTGGAAAACCATCTATAACAAAATAAAACTAGACCTGTATCTTCCACCATATTTGAAAATCAACTCAAAATGGATTAAAGACTTAAATGTAAGACCTGATACCTTACAACTTCTAAAATAAAACACAGGTGAAACACTCCAGGAATTAGGACTGGGGAAAAACTTTATGGAAATACCTCAAAAGCACAGGTGACAAAAGAAAAAAAATAAACAAATAGTGTTATATCAAACTAAAAACTTTCTACACAGCAAAGGAAACAATTAACCAAACAAAAAGACAACCTGCAGAGTGGGAGGAAATATTTGTAAACTATGCATCCACCGTGGGATTATTATACAGAATATACAAGGAACCCAGAAAATGTTGCCATAGGAAAAACTATAATGAACCAGATTAAAAATTGAGCAAAGGGGCCTAGTAGACATTTCTCAAAGATGATATACAAATGGCCATCAGACACATTAAATAATTCTCAACATCACTAAACGTCAGGGCAATACAAATCAAAACCACACTTATATATCATATGATTCAGATAGACTGGCCATTATGCAGAATACAGAGTAAGAGATGCTGGACAGGATCCTGAGAAAGTGAAACCCTCCTACACTGTTGGTGAGACTGTAAATCAGTGTAGCTATTATGGAAAACAGCATGGAAGTTTCTCAAACCATGACAGATAGATCTGCCATATGATCCAGGAATCCCACTGCTGGGTACATAACCATAGGCAAGGAAATCATCATGTTGAAGGGAAACTTGCACTCCCATGTTTAACGCAGCTCTATTTACAGTAGCCAAGATTAGGACCCAACTTACATGCCAATTGGTGGGTGTCTGGATAAGTAAACTTTGGTATCTGTACACAATGTAATACTACTTTGCCAATAAAATAAATAACAAAAGTCTGCCATTTGCAGCAATATGGATGAACTTGGGGAAAATTATGTTAAGTGAGATAAGCTGGGCACAGAAAGTGAAATACCACATGTCTTCACTGATAAGTGGGAGCTAAAAATAAAACAGAAAAAGAAATAAAGATACAATGATGACAATAACTTGTAGAAATTTCAAAATGGGAGACCGTACGTAGGCCACCAGAGTGTGAAATGAGGAGGGGGGATGGGTTTAGCATGGAATTGATAAAGAACCCCAAAATATATCACACTGTACAATGTTGAATATATTATTTATTCTGATATGAGCTTGTATATTGTACACAGATATGGATATTCAAAGCCATACCCCTCAGATATTTACAAAAAAAATTCAGTAAAAACAATAAAAAGAATATAATAAATTTACTTTTAAGAAAAATATGAAAGAAAAAAATTTACATTGTAGAATAATAAAATTATAAATATTAATCTAGGAAAACGGGAGACAATTATTATTTTCCATTTATGCTGATCAGTGCTCAAAAGTTCTCAATAAAATCATGTTCAGTGTTAGATCCTTCGATCACTGAAGAAAGATAGTCTGGGAACTAAGGTTTAAAATGCACTAAAACAAATTTCTATTCTTGAAAATAGCAAATCAAGTTGAATGGATGGGCTTGATGTTATGCAGGTCACCACCAGTAGGAAATAGAGATCCTTCCCTTGAAACTTCTTGAGAAGCCACATGTTGACCTGGGGCACTAAGAGTGGGGCATTATCTTCCTGTTTCAACCTCCACTGCTGGTGGATACCCCTGAGAGGTTTAACTTATCTACACATCAGGGCGGTAGCGACCTGCGGGACTCAAAGTTCCCACTACAGCGAAGGAAGTTGCGCATCACCTGAGAGCTGTTTCAGGTAAAGATGGATCTTGTCCATACAGAAATATCCAATGCAATTGCTGCTAACATTTGTCTTGGCCTGGGGGACATGAAAGGAAACAACAAAAATCCAGTCCAGCGTGTCCTTATATTTCTCTTTTCTTAGTTGGTTCCACACAGGTCCACTCAGTCCACTCTGCCACAAAGGCCAGACTGACTCCTCTTTGTCTCGGTGCATAGGTGCCATCTTAGCCTGAAAGACATGGGGCAGTTACCATCCCTGATAGAGAAACTCTCTTTTATCAGCTGCTCCACAGTCATAAGTATCCCCTTTAAGAAGACAACAAACATAGACTCAAATTACGTGGAACCACTTCTGTGCCCTAGTGGAAGGATTGTGAAGGCATAAATAAAACTTTGCATTTAGTCACAGCAAATGTGGTGAAAGGAATTAATCCTGCTTCAACACTCTTATTCCCAGACCCCTGTGTTGTAGCTACTGGGCTAAAGCGTCCTATAGTGCAGATTGATTTGGACCATATGCTGGACACTAGATTACAGTGAAACGCCTGTGATGGAATTAATTTAGAGCTCAGAGTTTCTTCTGGAAGACGATGTCGTAAAACATCCTCAGTCACATCAATTTGGTTTTATTTTCTGAGACTTGAATTGGCCCTTCCATTGTTCTATTAGTCTTTCTGCTTCTGGAAATATCTAAATGATAGATGACAACTTTAGCCCATGAGTGTGTTCCCATGGCCTCACGTCCTATGACTCAACAACAACTAGTGTCCTTGGTCTTAGACAACATCCTGCAGGATCTCATATAAGATCCAGACATTCAGCACCAAGGACATTGGTCATGAGAAAAGGACTTTGCCAACAAAGGCAAATCCTCATACTCGAGAAGACTAACTACCATAAACAAATATAAAGCTACAAGTGTAGGTGAAGGGCACATGGTATTCTCTGTCTTATTACTGCAACATATGTATAAGCCTAAAGTTACTTCAAAATGCATTTAAAAATTAAGAAAAATATGAATGAACAGGTAAATAATGCCAATAAAAAATTAGATGAGAAAATTCTAATGAGGACAATTTTCTGGCTCTCATGTGTGAATGTGACATGAAGCAATCAATTTATTACCAAGAGGATTAGTGTTAGTCCCATGTTGATGGATGGTGTCGTATTTGTCACCGTCATCTCAGGTACTCAGTGTGAGGAGCTAGGCCAGTCATGGAGGGAGCATCCCCAAACTTCATCTTGTATTCTCAGGAAAGCCTGGTATAAACAGAGAAGGCACAAAGGTTGGTACAGAAATATCGATAGTTATATAAAGATCAATGACCTCATTCCCTGGACCCACTGACTTAGTAGGACATGTTTTCCTCTCATGAGGTGCTGATACTCTCACATGTCAATGCATTTGGTTGGACTTTAACATTATAATTGACCTGAAAAGTTGTGTCATAGATTGTTAGAAAATTCCCTGAGAAATTACAACATTAATTTTCAGGAAGATGTGGAAAAATATCAGGATGTGATGGAGTTGCTAAGTATAAATGCCAGAAAATAACTAACTAAAGAGGTTATTTCAAGAAGATAAGTGCCCAGGGAGGACCAAAGCTACAAAGGCTTCCAAAGTGTCGAGTAGACGGAGACCAAAGAAGAGCCATCAGATTTGTCATCTCAGAATGTTAATCCTATCAGTGAGAGCACAGAGTGGAATTGCTGGTGTGGACAAAAATTAGAGCAAGTCCAAGAGAGAGTGAAACATGTTATACCTGAAGACATTCGGGATACTCACACTTTCAGTTTGTGTGTGAGGACCCAGAGGTACAGTCCTCCTAAATGGAGGGTTTTTTTTTTAAGACGAATACCAAACGTGTGTTGTTAATGAAATCACTCAGGATATGGCCACGTATAGGACTGCATAAGTGACAGTGGCACCCAGGGGTCACTGTGGACCACACAGTCCATGTGATCATTCTGATTTACTCAGAATCTTTTCCATCCACCACAGTTTGGGATGGGGAAGCTCAAGTTTGAGGTCAGTGTTTTACTCTATGAAGAAAAGAAGAAAACGAGGACACAGATGTTGAAAAAACCTTCCAAAATTCACAATGTCCTGTTCATGACAAATTTGTTAGTATAGGACCTAGATTTAATATTTACACTTTTTTGTGTTTAGCAATATGCCTGTGCAATAAAGTTAATTGGTACTTTTAGAGAGTGCCAGTGAGTGTGTATATACTGTCAGAAAGGCATTATTTTAAAACAGTATTAAAAATTACACTCACTTTAAAAAGTCACATTTTAATATATGTGCTACAGTATCATCTATTCAATAAAAGAAGACAATAATGTATCTACTTTTCTGCAAAAACAGTTTTTTGATTCAATAGGATTATCTGACATTTTCCAGAAGGGTTTGTTTAGTCAAATGAATATAAAATTTAACTGGCTCATGTAGAAATTGGAAATCTTGGCTGTTCTACATAATGGTTGGGTGGGGCCTGCCTGGCATATAGCAGAGTCTCAAACACATATTATTACTTTTATAGAGGAACATAGTGCAGTGCAGATGTAATAATGATTTATTGCCTCATGTCTGATAGTCTTTGTTCATGTTGTTATAATTTAAAATAAAATAATCACAACTTCTGTTCTGTAAAATGAGTTTACTCAAAACAGTCTTTGAGACACTGCTTCTTTGTGTTTCACTTCCCCTGCCATATGTGAAGAAAAGTTAAGAAAATCTAAAAGAAAAGATGTATGCTTGGTTAAAATACACATTTTCTGCCCTTTGTCCAACTTCTTAAATAGAATGCTTAGATCCTTTGCATTTAGTATATTTTCTTTGTTTTAATAAAAGCTTTTCAGAGTTTTAGATTAGTCTTTTAGCCCTTCCTCAGCTCTGTTCCATAACACTGGAACTCACAGATATTTGATTTCATACATGTGCTCTGCTCACTGGAGACAAACTTTATATTGAGGGTGACCTGGACCACCAACGCATCACTGTGCAAACACAGCATCTCAGAGATTTGCCTACCAGTGTGTCCTGCAGGTGGTGGAGCCATCTGTACATTATAAGGCATAAGGTACGTGAGTTGTTCTAGGTGTTGTGGGGTCATTAGCCCCCTGTGCCTCCAACTTGCTGCAGGATTGACCTGCAGTAGTGCCTGAATTACATGGTTCTGCATGTGAGAGACACATGGGCTCAGCAGCACAGTGAGGAAGCTGCAGGTGACCCACTTCAGGTGACCTGTCCAGGGTGTCCATGGATGGAATGACACATACGATGCACATTAGGAGACAATGTGGGGTTGGATGTTTGAAGATCAAATCTATTCGAGACCCTGAGGGGAAGAGGTAGTCTGTCTGAGTGAAGGTGTCCATGAAGGGACAAAAGCTTCTTCTCTGAGGCCAAAGAGTGTGAGCTTGGGACACAGAGCGACTGGACTATGCAGCTGTTTTTCTATGAGTGAAATTAGCTCCACAAAAGAGAAAGGAGGAGAATCTTCAGGATGGTCTGTTTCTAGAGAATGAAACATGAGTTACAGGAACTCAGGAAGGAAATGACCCTAGTGAATCTTTTTTGGTAATAGTTAATGTATATGTATATTTATATACTATTGGTTATGAATATTCATGAGATACATAGCTGATTGTCACCCCTAGTGCCCAAGACGTGAAGTGCAGATTCGTGCTGGCAGCATGTGCATTGCCACATCTCATCTGCAAAATGACCACATCAGATGCACCTTCATTACCCGGTGAGGGTGTGAGGAATTAAAGACACAAGTAACAAGACATAAAACGTCTCAGGGGACAGCTGAGAACTTGGAGAGTGGATGATTCCGTTCAACCCAACAGGAAGCACAGGCCCCTCTGCACCTGCCCAAGGGAATCAGCCTTGAACTTGGTGGGTCCTGAGCGCCCCCTGCTGGTCCCGTGTGTCCCTGTAGGGAGGTTCTTGTCTGGGCTCCCACTGACGTCCCCTCACTGTGTCTCTCGCACAGTAATACGTGGCCGTGTCCTCAGCTCTCGCATTTTCAGTTTGCAGATACAATGTGTTCTTGGTGTTTTCCCTGGAGATGGTGAATCGGCCCTTCACGGAGTCTGCGTAGTATGTGCTACCACCACTCCCGCTAATGGTTGAGACCCACTCCAGCCCCTTCCCTGGAGCCTGGCGGACCCAGCTCATGGCATAGTCATCAAAGGTGAATCCAGAGGCGACACAGGTGAGTCTCAGAGACCCCCCAGGCTTCACCAAGCCTCCCCCGGACTCCACCAGCTGCACCTCACACTGGACACCTGCAAACACAGAGACACCCTGGTCAAAAAACTCTCACACGAATCCACTATTTCTCCCACCCATAACCACACACATTCCCAATGTCTGTATTTCGCCTTAATATGACCTTTTAATACAGCAAGAAGGAAAACGCAGCTCAGTCCAAACTCCATGGTGACTCGTCTGTGTTCAGTCCTGATCACCGAGTTGGAGCACCTGGGGATCTGGGGCTGGTTCTTGTCTCCCAGAGCTGCAGGGTCAGGGCTGGGCTGCTTTACATCAGCAGAGGGAGGCCCTATTTGCATGTCCTCCTGCTACATAGCAGGCTCTGTGGTGGGAGCCTATGAAGAGGGCAGAGTCCAGAGCAGATGTGAGGGCTCCAGGGGAGTTTGGTGGCAATAACTATATTTGAGGCAATGTTTTTTTATTATATGACTGTACCTTTTACACACACCTATAATCCAACTTACGTTATTTTTGCACAGAAACAAAGTATTTGATTCACTTATGAATGGTAATTCTTTATATAGACGTACAGGTATAAACAAAACCTTCAAAAAATTATACACTGTATCCAGGAGTTCATGTACGGTCAGAGGGAGCCTCAGTGTCTGGGTCTGTGCTCCACACCACGGATCCAACCCCAGGACAGAGCTGGGCCTTCCTAGTGACATTTGCCTAGTTAGTTTCTCCTTCCTGTAATAACACTTTGTGATTTTCCTGTGTTCTGTCTTTTATTCACATCATACTTAGAGAACCAGAGTTCATGCAGATGCAATTTAAAGGATCTCTGAAATTATAAGTTTCAGTATTTCTCTATCTCTCTTTCTGTATTGACACCTGGTTTTATTTGTAACCATCATAAGGAGCTATAATAGACAGAACAAACTGCACATTTTTAAAGTGTGCACTTGATGAGTGCTGACATACATGTGCACCTGCACAGTCACCACCACAATGGAAATAGTGTAAAAGTATTTAATCCCGAAGCATTTCCTGTTGTTCTTCTGATTTCTTCGTCCCACTGCTTACTTCCTCTCACCCTATGTCCAGGCAACTCGTGAACTTCTTTATGTTACTTCACAGTATTTTTTTCTCATCTAGAATTTAAGTCAATGGAATATGCAGTCGCTGCATTTAATTCCTTGTTATACTTCCTCGAGATCTTGGTCCGAGATGCAATCTTTTTCTTGTGTGAATCAGACACTCATGGCTTTTACTACGGAATAGTAATCCAATGTGTGAAAATGCTTCCTTTTCTCAGTTTACCTGTTGAGGGGAATTTGTATCATGCTCAGATTTTGGATATTATAAAGTAAGCTGCTCTTAGATTACAAATGTAGACACTGAGTAAAACTGCTTTTTCTTATTCTTTCAACAAACACAACAATAATAGCAAGTGCATTGGATAAGTGGCAGATTAGCACATTTTCTTAAACAAATCAAAGAGCAAAGTTAACAAGACAAACAGCAAACCTGAAATCTGGAGAGAGTAGTTTTCAGGGAAAACAGGACCAAACCTTAGCTCACCTGGGTCAGAGATCACTAGATGGCAAACACACTAGAATAAAGATGAAACTAGAAACATTTCATGAATTTCCAAATGCCCAGTGTGCTAAAGCATCACAGTGTGAATCTCCCAGGATGCACATATCTGCAGGGTCCTACCTTCTTTCTGGCTTCTCCAGGGTTGGGGAGAATCACTCAGCTCCCGCCTCCTGGGGTGGTGCTCAAGGGGGAGAGGAGCAGCCCCCTGCCTAGTGCTCCAGCACCTCTTCCAGATCCTCCACACAAGTTATCAATGTGCACGGGAGGCAGCAAAGCCAATATTTACGCTTTACATTTTGAGAAACTGCTGAACAGTTCTTCAAAGTGGATATACAATTTTATGTTCTCACCAGCATTTTATGAACAAACCAATTGCTCCATATCTTCATCAATATCTCTTATTATTACTCACTTTTATCATATTCATACAACATGGCACAAAACAGAAACTTATAACATAAAAGAACCTGAATACTGAACACTGCATGTGATTAATTCCACTTATAAAAGTTATCTTGGATAGGCATACATGGAGACAGAAATTAGGTTAGTGGTCACCTGGACCGGCATAAGCCGGGGGAAGGGAGGACTGGAAAGTGACCCTGAAGAGACTTGTTCATTTTGGGATATTCAAAGAATCTAAAATTAAATTCTGTTGGTGGTTGCACAAATACTGTTAATTATTTTGTGAGTAACATATACTGAAGTCTTCTAAACTGTACACTTTTATAGGTAGATATTATCATAAGTAAAATATATTTCAATAAGTTGTAAAAAATCTATCCACAATTTTCATATATTAATACAGTTATACAATTGTATATAGTTTATAACCCCCATGAAACACAGTTTTGTGAAATAAACAGCAAACATATTGGGATGTTAGTAATTTAAATATATGAGGGCATGAGAAACTGCGTGGTATTTTGATATAGTCCCATTCATTTATTTTCTCATTTGTTGTTTGTTCTTTCAGGCTCATGTCCATAGAGTCTGTGCACACACCTAGTTCCTGAATTGTTTCACGTATATTTTGCCTTAGTAATTTTTCAGTTTCAGGTCTTATACTTGTCTTTAATTTACTTTGAGTTGATTTTAGTATATGGTGTGAGGTACATACCTAGTTTCATTGTTCTGCATATGGACATCCAGTTTTCCCTACATCACTTGTTGAAGAGGAAGTCTTGTCCCCAGTGTAGATTTTTGTTGCTTTTGTCCAATCTCAAATGGCTGTCAGACTGAGGGGTGATTTCTGTATTCTCAATTCTGTTCCACTGGCCTGAGTGTCTATAGTCAGTAACAATAGTTTCTATAGTCAGTAATAATATATTTCTTTTTTTTTTTTTTTTTTTTTTTTTTTTTGGTCTTTTTTGTGACCGGCACTCAGCCAGTGAGTGCACCGGTCATTCCTATGTAGGATCCGAACCCGCGGCGGGAGCGTCGCCGCGCTCCCAGCGCAGCACTCTACCGAGTGCGCCACGGGCTCGGCCCAGTAATAATATATTTCAAAATAGCAAGGAGAGTACATTTCAAATGTCTTCCCACATAAATAATAAGTTGATGTGATGGATATATTGACCAGCTTGACCTTGTAAATCTACACAACTATTCCAGTTCTTGAGAAAGGCAAATTGTAACTGAAGCCAAAATGTCTCATTAGTTTAGTTCTACTATGTTTCCATTTGTATTGTCAGGGCAGTGGTGGTGGTGGCAGCACCTTGTGGAGTGTCCTGGGGGCAATGACAGCAACAGCTTGCAGCAACACCCTCCAGCTGCATTAGAGGCTGCCCCATGGCCCCCTGGGCTTCCAAGGGTTGTGGGGGCACCATGGGTCACAGCCACTCATCTTTTCTACTTAAGTCCATAACCCAGGACACCCGGGCACACACGCACATTTACATCAAATGCTCGGCAAGACCGAGCTGAGAGACCCCCTCGTTCTTACACAGGGCCATATATAGAGGACAGATGTATGGTATGATAAGACTAAATATGAGCAAAAAATTCAAAGTTTTGTTTATGAAAATATCTGTTAGATCTGGGCTTTTAAGTTATTCAAAAATTTTTAAATAAAAAATTGTTTTATACAAATAGTTAGATCATATTATAAAAAAGATGTGCTTTTTAAATAATTGTTGCTTTTAGTTGATTAAGATCAAAATTTAAAATCAAAATAGGTGATGGATATATAAAAATCATATGTTGTAAGGGTTGAATGTTCTACGTAAAAACTGCCGGTGCTGCCAACCGTGAGGCCTCCGGGCTGACCTCGGTTAGAAGCTCTTGTTGCTGGTTTGGTTTGTTTCCCTTTAAAGAATGACAGGGACTTTATCGGGAGATTGTGACCTGTGACTGATTGAGAACAATCGGTTGAGATGATTCATTACCTTTTTCAATTTGAAGAATAATATGTACTTTCCCAAAGATTATGATTTATAAATAATGACATGTAGTTCCTTAAAATCTTATGATTCGCTATGATCGAAAGAAAATGATTTCAGTATTGTTCTGATCAGTTTTATGTTCACAGTTTAATATTAACCTAATGAAAAATGTTTGCTTTGTATAATCGGAGGACTGATGTGATATAAATAAAGGACAGCGGCTTTTGTGTGTCGTCGCTAATGCACTAGACATCACTGTCCATCGTCTTTTTCTTCTTTGTTTTTCTTTCACCGACTCCACACGTCCTTCTCAGGCTCCAAGAGCCAGCTGGAGCTGGACTCCGGCAGGCCCTGACCATTTTCCTATATTTTCCCAAAAGATCCAATTATTCCACATCATGTATTGATCAAAACATCATTGTGTTCCCCATAAATGAACACAATTATGATTTGTCACATAAGATGATATTCATAAAAAGTGAAGGAGATATAGCCTCTCACAGACCACACAGTGGTAAAGGATCAAGGCGTCCCTCAGAAATCACGAATGAGCTGAGGACAGCGGCCAGCACAGCTTCTATTCAACATCTTCAATGTGACAAGTGGAAGAAAACAAGCAGCAACCAGAAGGAAACACCAACACAGCCCTTTCCTCCAGGTGTGACACGAGGAGTTCTGGGTTCAGGTCTCACACGTAAGAAGCTTGGGTGTCATCACTCCCATCCAGACAACAAGAAAAACATGGAACAAAATGAAAATTGGTGACAATTCTTATATCTGTAAAAGAAGTGAAGCCACAGCGTGAACTGCTGTCCCCAAAACTGAGGATGCAGCCAGGAAGACACACAGGGTCATAACCTGTCTGATTAGAAACTCATGAGCAGAAACCTCCGTGGGATCCAGGACTGGGGGAGAAAAACCAGAGCTGCAGCTGAAGAATCGCTGAAGACTCAGAGCTGGGAAGTCTGAGAGTTGGGTGCAGCCCAGTGCAATGGTCTCAGGGATCCCCAAACTTTAAACTCTACCTCACGGGTCCAACCGTGTTCTCCAAGAAAATATCAGAGAAGAATCCTGATGTTCACAGCAGAGAAAGGGAGGAAGGAGCCGTTCTGAAATACCCCAGAGCATGACCTTCTCTATAAGAAGCCTTGACCTCAGGAGAAGCGAGTTTAGCTGATCCTAATGGACTGCAGATTCATCAGAGCATCATTGACCTGAGAGAAGAAAAAAATGAATCCCCTCCCCCTCCCACAAGAGACTTGCAGTGTCCCCTAAAGGAGGGTAAAGGGAGAAGCACTTGGGAAGGTCCCACCCAGGACACAGCTCACTACAGGACAGAACTCATCCTAGGACTGTGCACTGCTTCCCTACCCCACACCTTACCCACATCCACAGGGCTTCTGTATCATGACAGAGAAAAACTAAAGCACCACATACACCTTAGACACTATTTAAGAAGTGTCCATGAAAATGTGGTCCACAGAGGAGACAAAAACAAGGAAGTCAGGGGACATTTTATAGAGTCTGTTGCTCATCTTGTCATCTTATCATGTCTTGTCTTTGAGAGACCCAACCCAAAATTCAGCCCAGCAGGGCTCTGCTGGGTTTATATCTGTGCGCTTGTCACCCTGCATCCTCCACATGGAAACATAAGAGCTGTGTGTGGCCCTCAGGCATCTGCTTCTCCATCGAGTACACTGAGGAATGGACAGCGAGTGGGACAAATCCTCAACATCAATGTCCACAGTGTGGATGAGGACCCAGAGGCTAAACTGCCTCACTGAGGATAGAGACGCCGTGGGCAGGGGTCCTGTAGGATGATAATAACCACGTGGGTGTAGCTGCACTTTGTATACGGAAAAATGCTGATTTAGGGACAGGGTGCTCCAGGACTGATCTAAAGTTTCAGGAAAATAATACTAGATCATAATGATTTGTGTGTCAGGAAAAAAAACAGGTCATGAAAAAACCTGAAAAAGAAAAGTCCCCAGTGAAAAGAACCTTCTTATCTGCACATGAGGAAAGTTAGTTCCCTCTGTGTTGCCTGCAGCGAGAATGTGAGAAATTAGAGTCACAAAGAACAAAGCAGGACATGACCCTGAGGGCCATCTGACAGTCAGCAGAGCAGAGGAAACCTCAGATCCCAAGAGGAACCGCCCATCCCCTCTCTGCACCTGCTCCATGGGGCACAGGAGCTGGGTGGGCCTTGAGCGCCCCCTGCAGCCCAGACCCCTCCTGTGTCCTGCAGGGAGGTTTGTGTCTGGGCTCACGCTGACTTCCTGTCAGTGTGTCTCTCGCACAGTAATACACGCCAATGTCCTCGTCGGTCACAGAGCTCAGCTGCAGGGAGAACTGGTTAGTGGACGTGTCTCTGGTAAAGGACATGCGGCTCTTGAGGGATGAGCTATAAGCTGTACCACCACTATAACTGATGCGTCCCATCCACTCAAGCCCCTTCTCTGAGAGCTGGCGGATCCAGTGCCAATTATTACTGGTGATGGAGTATCCAGAGACCGCACAGGTGAGGGAGAGGGTCTGCGAGGGCTTCACCAGTCCTGGGCCCGACTCCTGCAGCTGCACCTCAGACAAGACACCTGGAGACAAGGAGAATCAGAAGCTGTCAGTCACTTTCAGTCACAAACTTCCCAGAAACCATGCGTGACATCTGAGACACTCACCTTGTGGAGCTGTCACCAGGCAAAGGAGAAGACCCCACAGTCTCATCTTCTATTAGATCTCAACTCTGCCTTCCGCACAGATCTGAGCCCTGTTTGAGGAGAGACCTGTGAGCTTCCACCACCCATGAGTCTACATTTACCCTGGAGCATGAAGGAATATTTGCATGTGGGAGAGCTCAGTCCTTATAAGTGCTGAGGAACTGAGGTGGGAACCATTGTATTTTTTGAAATGCCCGTACGTTTCTTTTTTCTTGAAATTATCTGACATGTATTTATAATATGGGAGGGAACTTGGTGAGCTTCAAACATGCCAAAACGTGGCCCCAGCTTTCTGAGCCCAGATCTACCTCCTTCAACCCCTGTGTTCTGTGCTGACTGGGACCCAGCCCAACTCTCCCACATAAATTCAGGCTCTGGGTCTTGCTTCTGCAGTTCTGATCCCGGCACGACCCCTGGTTCTTTCCCTGGACCCTCTCCTGTGATGTGGTTCTCATCACACCTCAGAGCTTGTTGTTATATTGTTATTGTTCCATGAGTTCCAGGCCTGCCTTGTGTTTTCCATCCTGCCATACAAGACACAGCACATCAGGACCCTCAGAGACTCTGCAGAAAACGGTGCCCTGAGCGTTACTGAGGACACTGATTCTCAATATCTAGGAAAGATAAAAATCCTAAGTGCCTCCATTCCATGGTCATTCCTGTCCATCTAAAGTGCACAAAGTTTCATCTTCAATTCACTTCTCACCCACATTTTATAGACTTTATTCCTTCATTTAATTTACCAATCTTATCAGATATCAAAAAATAAAATCGATTACAATGGTTAACATGAAAGCAGTAATAACATCCCTATTACTAAACTTTTAAAAGCACACTTTCCCTTGATGTGCACCTGTCTGTGGGCATGAGAGCCAGTCCATGTCTGGGGGCATCACTCTCTGGATGACTGCACACCAGTCTTCCCTGCCTCTACTGTACCACCAGGCAACTACTGATATTTCTTTTTTTACTTTACATTATGTTTTATTTTCTGGAAATTATAAAAGTGGAATAACCTGTTGTGTCCTTTTATCTGCTTTGGTTATTCTACTTGGGATACATACCTGTAAATTTAACCATCTTGTGTGTATCAAGTATTTATTGGTTGTAATGATGGGCAGTATTCCATTTCATGAATTTAAAACAGTTTATCTATTAAGCTGTGGATTAATAGTTGGATATTTTCTAGTTTCTTGGTCCCACAAATACAGCTGCTGCTCAGCATGGAGAGGTGGGCAGCCGAGTACCTGTGTGTGTTTCTTATCATAACAACAACATCAAACACAATCTGGAGAAGGTGAGATTTAGGAAACCTTATTCAGTTTTTCCAATAACTGAGTTTATAATACAAGCAAGGCCCCTGAAATCTGGAGAGAGACTAGAACTTTCAGGGAGAGCAAGGTCAGCACATCAGCTGATCTGGGGCGGAGGCTGCTGGACGACACATCAACTAGCACCAGATGAAGCTAGAAACATGCGCGGGGTCTGTTGCAGCTGAGTGTGGTGAGCGACTTACAGTGTGAAATGCTCAGGAGCCACAGTCCCGACAGGAAACTTGTCCTGAATCCCTTTCATCTAAGGTGGGGCAGCCACAAAAAAACTCCATTTCCCCAAGGTTTAGGCAGAAGCACTGTGGAAACAGAGCAAACCCACATTAGGAGATGAAAAAGGTATGCTTAGGACAAATTGCTGCTTGTCAAGAGTGGATTTTGGCAGCAGTGATCAGCTTACCCCCCTGTGGATGGATGGCGGGTGTCCTCACAGGAAGAGGGCCAGGTGTCAGGTGGGTGGGATGTCAATCACCATGACCACAGGCACTCAGGGGAGGGGCTGGGCCAGCCTTGCTGGGAGGAGCTCTGGTCACTTGCATGGTCTGAGCTGAGGGAAGCCCTGAGATGCACACAGGGTTCTAGAAATAGTGGAGAAGAATCGGTTAAGTTATTTATAATAAAACTCTTATTCCTTGAACTTCTCACCCAGCAGAGGAATGGCTTTCATTTAGAATTCAAACTGTTAACTAATGGAGGAAATTCTAGCACAAGTAATTACACTAATTACTGAGAGATTATTTCTGGAAAGGCAGAGTTCCCAGCGAGGACTAAAGTTTCAGAGTTTGTGGACCCCGAGGCATGAGGACAGGTCCGATTGCATTTGACATCTCTGGATGCTAATTGTCGCACTAGGAGCAGTGCGTAGAGTTGTGTGTGTAGACCGTGGGTTGTAACAAGCTAACAGGAGGATGCAACTTGCAAAGACCTGGAGGCCTCCAGGACATTCCACATGTTCAGTTTGTGATGCATAACGTGAGACACGTGGGTGGTGGTGGGATTTCTCAAGAAGTGTCTCCTGTGCCAGCTGCTAAGAAAACCAGTCGGGAGGTGTCCAGGTGTGAGGCAGTCGAGGTGGTAGAAACCCTTTAGGTCGCTCTGAGCCACACGGGCTGTGTGATCCTGGTGTCTCACCCAACATCCTTCTTATCCTCCAAAGACTTTGTGCTGTGAGGAGCTCACACACAGGTCAGGGTTTTACTCTGTGAGGAGGAGACGAACAGGAAGACATGCGCTGAGAACACAGTGAACCATTTCCAGGTTCTTATTAGTTACACAGACAGGAGTGTCTCTTGTCAATTTGATGATTGCAATTTTTGTGGTTAGAGCGTTAAGAGGACAGCTGAGTTAAATGATAACTTCAGAGGACAAAAGTATAAAGAAATGGCAGAAATCATTGTTTCTAGACGTGTGTGCTGCACTCAATACTCTTCAATTATTTCTCTATCTGTATTCAAATTTAAAATAAGAACACTTGCATCGTTTCTGCTAATTGTTACTTGTTATTTCCCCATATATGATTTCAGCTGTGATTGCTCCCTTTTTCCTAATATAGGAATTTCCATTAATAACTCTTATTTTACCTGAATATTTGGGCTCTGTTCCCTGGGGACATTGGAGATTTGTTGGTGCCCAGGCCATTCAGCCCACTTGCTGGTCACTCTGTGACCTCAGCCACACAGGAGTGTGTCCATGACAGAGCTGGACCCCTGGCAGGACCATCTAGACATTCTCTACCATCAGGCATGTGGGTTGTGAGAGGAGCCCAGGGGTCAGCAGATGGCTGTGTTCCCACATGACCCATCCTGCCCTGCAGTGGTGCCTGCGTGGCCTGGAATCATGTGTGTGTGTGACCCAGGGGCTCATCAGGACATCTGAGGCAGCTCAGGTCCCCTGAGTGTAACTTGCCATGGGGTGTCCACAGACAGATGGACACATGAGACAGATGTTAGTAGGTGAGGTGGGTTTGTGCTCTGATGGTCAGGCTTTGCTGAGCCTCCACCCTGCTCCTGCCTCAGATCTGGGAAGAGTGACCTTGGCTTAGACTCCATGGACCTCAGTGTCTAGGACAGATTATTTAGAATTTAGACAGTGGAAGACAGAGGGTGATTTGGGGGGGCTGGGTTGCTGTGTGATATTTAAGGGACAGCAGAGGGCAGGCAGGGACCAGAACTATCTCCATCCAGATGGTTCTCTTTATCTACATGAAATTCCTGTGTGGAAACTGAGAGACACATCTTAGGACACTGACCCAGGGCTGATTTTAGAGCCCCTGCCCAGAACAGAGTCCAGCAGGGCTGTGATGAGTTTTCTTCTCTGCACCCGTCCTCATGCTTCACAGGGAAACCTGACGGCCGCACCTTGGGTTTGGCTGCTCCTCCATCCAGAGGTCCAAGGGATCGACAGGCAGCGAGGCACACCCTGAACATCCGTGTCCACCTGCGTGGATGAGGAGCAAGAGGTGGAACTTCCACAGTAAAACAGGATGCCCATGGGGCAGAGGTCCCGGTGGATGACACACGGGGCAGACCTGCAACTGCCTGAGACAGACGCTGGAACCCCAGACCGAGGGAACATGGGCTCCATTGCATTTCTCTTTGTGGGAAATAATTCACAGTCACGTGTAGGATGAAAATCTTCTGGATGATCTGGTTTATTTATTTATTTATAATAAAGAAAATAAATGTCATATGAGAAAATGGTAAAATGATGTTTGTGAGTGCAAATATCACATCTGGAAAGAATGTTATTTTCTCCTGCCTCACCTCCAGTGGAAATGCGAGTAATTATAGAAATAAACAAACAAAAATCAGAAAGTGTCCCTGGGGTCACTGAGAGCTAGAAGAAGAGACAAAGTCCCTGATCCCGGCAGAACGTCTCTTCTCAGCTCCTCTCTGCACCTGCTCCTGGCGTGGTTACGATTAGAGTGGACCCTGAGGGCCCCCTCAGCACAGCTGCCTTTTGTCTCCCTGCAGGGAGGTCTGTGTCTGGGCTCACAAGGATTCAAATTCTTATTCACAAATAAGAAAATAGAATAGTTGTGCATGTACGTAGGTGGGTGTGGATCGGTTGCTACTGTGTCCTCAGATCCCAGAAGATAATAGGACACCTTGGAAAAAGAGCTCCTGACATTTAGAGGTATTACTAATGACAGATGTAGCAGATACCAGATCATGTTATGATGCTAATTGGAAGACTAAAACAATTTCAGATCTTCTGCGTGTGTGTGTGTGTGTGTGTGTGCTGTGTGTGTGTGTGTGTATGTGTGTGTGTTGTGAGTTTTTCCTTTTACTTGCCTCTCATCGGGAAATATGTATCAATGAGATTTTTTTATATTTATTTATTTATTATTTTAATTGAACAACATACAATGTAGTTGATTTTCATGTCCCTTTGCCAGTTCCTCCTTTCACCCCTCCCCCTACCACTCCCACAATTGACATCGTGTCTGTCCACTTGTCTTAACACATTTGAGCAATTGTGATTCTAGTGTCTTCTTACCCCACATTTGTTTGTACATTTAATAATTCATTTTTATTACCTCCCTCAAATAAGTGGGAACACGTGGTGTTTCTCTTTCTGTACCTCACTTATTTCTCTTAATATAATTTAGGTGTAACTAGTTGAATTTCAAAAGTAAACCAATTTGCTGTTACCCACAGTTAAAGGGCTGGTGGATGTCAAGTACTGTTGATATCGTGCATGTAAGCTGAACATCACAGGACGTTTGCATGCACAAAAATCTCATATTTTTACAAATTTCATGTGAAGACTCACACGTGAATGCTTTTCCAGGTCTGCATTTTAAATAACACTTCCTCCAAGGAAATGTTGCAAACTTATACCTCAGCAACACAAACATGACAGTCTACATACTTCAGACTCTTCCATAAGTCATAAAACATATTTAGTGATTGAGAATAAATGGAAATCCACAGACAAGCTCATGAACTTATTCTCTGATCTGTGGATATAATTAATTTCACGAGTACTTCTATTTCAACGTGGACAGCTTGTATTAATTTTTCTTGTTGAATTGCTCTGGTCACAATTTATATGTTGAATAAAAGTGGTGAGAGTGGACATCCTACTTGTTTCAGATCTAGGAATAAAAGTTCATTCTTTCAACATTGGGCATGATATTAGCTGTGGGCTTATCATACATTCTGAATCTATTGACTACAATGCAGAGGGAAAATGTTGTTTTCAGCAAATGTCATTGGGAAAACTGAACGTTCATATTTGAAAGAATAAATGTGAACCATTACTTTACACAATATTTAAAAATCAGCACAAATCATTTAAATACCTAAATGTAAGACCTAAAACTGTAAAACTTCTAGAAGAAAGCTTAGAAGGAAATCATCATGACATTAGATTTGGCAATAATTTCTTAAATAATAGACTAAAAGCAAATATAGACAAAGCAATTTCAGACAAAAACTGTGCATTGAAGGGAACAATTAACAGAGTGAAAATAAAACCTGAGGTTCATGTGTGTGTTGTGTGTGTGCTGCGTGTGTGCTATGAGAACAACATTTAGAGTTTCTCATGTTTTATGACAGGTTTCTTCACTCTGTGGCATATATTTTTTTATGTTTATTGAAATATTTAACATGGTATTCTATTTAAAGTTTTTAAAGTAGGCATGCATTTCTCCTAGAAGTGTTTTGTAAATACATGCATCCTCTCTGACCATCATGGTCACTTGCAGTGCTCCAGAGCATCAGGTAATAGAAATTCTGATGGTTTAAACAGACAGCTCCTCACATCCTAGCACTTATTTTATATAATCTGACCCACCGAGAATATACAGAACCACTAATTCGGGAGCTTTCAGTGATGCATACCCCAGCACTCAATGTCACATGTCCCATGGTGTTGCAAAAACCACTTCCTGCAGGGCAGCTGGGTTCTTCCTGAAGGGGGTTGTGGGGTTCACTCTATTTGGTGGACTGTGATGTCAGTTTTTCTTGGAATCAAAGTGAACTTTGGAGATGGTGGATAGAGGTCCATTGGTCCTGAATGTAACCAATACATTCAGCCGATGAAGGACCCAGCTGATCTTCCAGAATTTATAGAAAGATAGGACCCATGGAACAATCAAACATTGATGAGAAGATCTGGATACATCTCTGAGAGGCAAACAAAGGTGTAAATGTCGCTAAAATCAATCTGTCATAAACTCATGCCATTCAGATGAGTTATTTATTAGTGAAAAGTTTGAGAGACTAGATATGAATGACATAAACATGATTTGTTGTGATTAGGAAGATTTTTGCAGCACTTGAACCTTTTGTAGAAAAATCAAGAACGACTATGAAGAAACAGAAAAGCCCAGTTTTTTAATTATTTTCATGCCAATGTAAAAGCTATAAAATAAACCCACCAAGAAACAGTCGTACTAACAAATACACTGAAGTACAGAATGTAGATACACACAAAATAACACATATTGACATGCGTAAAATAACATCCACTAAGTGAAACATAAACATGCACTCACACATTAACACCTGCACATTAAAACTCAAAACTTGCACGCTCAGTACAATGCACACATGGACACACACACTAATGCACACATCAACCTACATACTAACATACTAACACATATAACACACAAACCTAGAGTAAAACATGCCCATACAAATACAAGAATCACATGCCTGTTAGAAAAGTTATTTTTATTGTTTTATGCATGCATAGAAAATAATAGACTCATTTGAAAACCCATCTCTAGCCCCCTTCTTCACCTTGTCACCATATACCTGCAGGGCAATGCTGAGGGTCCCAGTAGATTGTGATTGAGCACGTGCATCCCCTACAATGCCCTGAACGCTGTGCAGACAGAGCTTCTCCCTGTGAGGACAAAGCCCACAAAACACTTTCTCACTCGGAACCTACCTTGGTGAATAGTACAGAGATCACCTGATTTCTTTATGGCTCTGTCAGTGTTCGTGATGCCGAGCAGGTACTTTGACTCCATCTGGTTTCATCAGGACAGAAGAGCCCTGTGACATCTCAGAGAGTGACCGCTGGCTGCTCTACATGAGTGGCCGGCAGGACCCACAGAGAGACGTGGCATCTCCTGGGCACCCTGAGTTTATTTCTCTAGCACCTGCCTGAGGGTCCTGAGCTCCACAAGTGTTCAACAGAGATGCCCAGTTCTCAGACTAGCCCTGTGATGGGAGGTGCAGGGACGTGCGTCTGGTTACACTGACAATAGGAATCATATGGGGCTCTTGACAAACGCATGGGTTTCCAAACCTTGTCCAGGAATATGAGCTTTGCACAGGTTTGTGTCTTTTTCCCGACTCTACGGAATCGAATTTTGGACAGTATTTACAGACTTTCAATGAATATTGATTGATTCGCATGTTACTTCTTTATTTTTTGCCAACTTGGATCCATGCGCCTGCTACAAACAGATCCGTAGTTGCCCCTTCACACACCTAGCTCAGCCAGCATAAGCTATTCCTGAAATCTCAGTGTCTTAATGCTAAGATTAGTGTGAAACTGAAAATTCTGCAACATTTGAGTTAACAAAGCCATCTCATTCCTCCACATTCTTACAATTAAGCTTGCTAAAGCTTCAGAAATCCTCTCTTTGAGTGTATTTCTCATGGCCTTTTGAGTTACACAATAGCTCCCATTAAAACAGAATAATCTTACAAACATCAGGAGTCTTTTAAAAATGCACGTGTGTGTGTGTGTGTGTGTGTGTGTGTGTGTGTGTGTGTATCGTGTTTGTATTTCTATATATCGTAAAAAGAAAAAGTCAAGTTTTGCAAAGAAACCCCTCCACAACCACCTCTGCACCTGCTCCTGGGTCTGGAGTCTGGGCTGGGTGGGTCCTGAGTGCCTCCTGCAGCCCATCTCTCGCCCTGCAGGGGAGTTTTATGTCTGGGCTCAAGGTGTGTTCTCCCAGCG
Source organism: Cynocephalus volans (assembly GCF_027409185.1). Lineage (NCBI taxonomy): Eukaryota > Metazoa > Chordata > Mammalia > Dermoptera > Cynocephalidae > Cynocephalus > Cynocephalus volans. The sequence goes on from NC_084462.1 coordinate 185,995,522, forward strand.
TCTCTAGCTCAGTATTAAATGGCTGTACCTGGGATTCAAGAAGCTCCTTCAATAACCCCATATGATTTTGACATAATCTCTTGATAGTGAATTTGACTTTCTAAACCCAGTCAGCTCTGAAAGAAGACCTTAGACAAGATTTTATTAAAACACCAGGCAGCCCCTTCACTGAAGTGGATACAGAAGATACACACAGTGATTCCAGAAACTGGTGGTCCTGGGGAGGGTCTTTTACCTCCTTCAAGCTCTTCTCATAAAAGTTCACATCATAGAACAGCTGTAAGTATAGAAACATGAGGCCCAACATCCAGCCCACATGCACTCTTGCAAACACAGGCTCACACGCTGCGGATAGTTATCTTCATAATGGGTGGAACACCTGTCCTTTCTTCCTGTACCTAGCACATGGGTAGTGCTCCCCACAATGACTCTGGCCCTGGGTGCGTGTCTTGCTTTGTCAAACAGAACCAAAGCAACAGGACTCAGGTGGAGACTTGGGAAGGGCCTACGCAGTTGGTTTGCCTGTTTCCCAACTGCCCGGGACCCCTGCAGATGCCCATGAGAAGGTTCCAGGCTCACTGAGCAGAGGATCACACACAAGGAGCCAAGCCCAGTCAGTTCACCCACAATTAACACCCTCGATGTGTGGAAAGGGTTCACCAGACCCACACGCCTGTTGTCCCCTGACTCAAGAACACAGTCAGGACCCGAGGGCAAAGCCGCAGAGGGGGTTCAATGGTTCATCTCCCCAGGAGGAGGAGCAGAAGCAGGAGTTGACCTAGAAACAGGGGACATGGAAAAGTGGGCTTGGGGGCCAGGGCCCCTGTGGGCCAGTGTCTGCGATGGGAATCTGCCCCTACATCTTTCTGTTGGAGACGTCTCTCGTGGGGATCGTGTCCATGTCTTTTCTGCACAGATGGGCTCACAGGCTGCTGAATTGTGTTTGTGGTTCTCAAGTCTCAGGCAGGAAAGAACGTCACTTAAGAACAGCAGTTTAGGAGACACATCAGCTTCCTGGCCCAGTTACAGTAACTCTAGGCTTCCGACTTCAGCTCGGTGCTTGCATGGGATGGGTGTCCCCGTGAGTCTCACCCTGGAGTTATCACAGGCTGACGCTGCCTGAGAGAGGGGCGCTGAGGTTCTTTAATAGTTGCAGCTCTCAGAGTCTTCTAATCACCCACTGTTTACAATTGTTTCTCCGTGTTGTCTTTGGGCTCCCCTAAGCTCTCCTACTCAGAATCTGAGCATTGGCAACTTTCAGATTTAATCCACTCTTACTTTTGTGGTCTAGGGGTAAAGAGTGGGGTATGAGAACATTACATATGTTTATGAAATTGATGACTAATGTCCTCATGTCTCCACGATGTTCCTTTCACAAGGGCCCTTCCTGTGACGACTCATTTTCCTCCGCCCTCTACTCAAGTTGCTAAAGCATCTTCCTCTGTTTCCTTGAATCTCACCTCCTCTGAGTGTTTTCAACTCTTTAGGTGACACAGAATCACTGCATATGGATCTAGAGTGGGAATAAGTCTCTTCTCTCTCTCACAGTAAGGTTTGAAAATGTTACCGGGAAGGAGAATCTTCCTGGTGAAGGCTGTGGCTGCACATCTCAGGGATTAGTCCTGCACGTGACAGATGCACGAGGGGACCTATCTCAGTCCTCAACCTGGGAACCTGGAGATTCCTGCATGGAAAGGCCACAGTGATGTGGGGTGTGCAAATCCCAGGAGGTCTCACCCTCACATACTCCACAACTGTCCCCATCCATTTATAGAAATTTTATGGAAACGGTTTTACCAGATTGGACCTGTGGCAGCTTCAGATTTAGGCTAAAAGGTCTCACCTGTCATTCTGGATGTACCTGTCTCTCCAGTTTTTAGGGCACCAGTTTTATCTGCAATTTCAGTGCTATGATGGGCCCATGACCAGCACTGATGTTCAGTTTGTCTAGATTGCTCTTGTTCTTAGAGAAAGGGTAACAATTTCCAAGCTTTCTGAATGTTTGAGAAGAAACCAGAAGCACCTTTAGAGGTTGACTTTGACCGGCTACTCGGAGGAGTATTCTGATTTCACCAAGTGTAAGTGACACCTGGGCAGACATAATTAGATATGGAACAAACCAAAAGATGGGAAGACGCGCATGCACAACAAATGGACTTTTCACTTTTACTTCCCAGCCACTGAGTTAAGCTTCATTTCCCTGGGGCCCTGCAGCTGCAGTTGGAAATGGGAGGTGAAGTTCTGGATGACAGACAGAGGGAGGAGTTGTGATGATAGTCATTCCACTGTCCCACCATCTGACCCTGTTATCAAGGTCACGTCTAGGGGAAGTGTTGTGATCATGCAGGGTCCTCGGTCCAGTTCTCATCATTAACGATTTCTGCATTTCCTAGTGAGACATGAGGACATGAATTCATGGTGGTCACGGTGTGTCTTCAGGAACGGGTCAATGAAAACCAGGTCACATGCCCTTCACAAGAAAAACAACACACAATCTAGATAAAAATGTCAAAATCTACATTTGAAGACTCTTGAATTTGGCAAAAGGCACACAAGGGAAGGGGCACATGTGTGAGAAGCCCTGAGCCTCAGGAGAGGCCGTCACTGTCTGAAATTCTAGTGGAGGCTGCTGTCATCTCCACCCAGGACGTATTCATGACTCACCAGACAGAATCCTAGCGAACAACCTGCTTCTGGATGAAAGGCCTCGGGACACAGAAAGTAAAACCTTTGACAGACATCTAGATTCTGTGAACTTTGGATGAATTAACCAAGACAGGGACAGATCTATCAAGGGTGGAACTGTTAACATCAAGGCACTTAAGTATAACCTCTGACAGGTCATGAGCTGGTCACTAATTATGCTTATTCTCAGGTAACCACACTAAACGAGAAAATATAGAAGATGCAGTACAAGAACATAACAATAATAAAAAGTAAAATGTAAGAAATGAGCAAAAACTTCATAAGCAAAACAAGTTTTTCCAATATTTTAACCATACATATTTCCATATTTTAAATATTTATTTTTATTAGCATATTCATCATTCTAAATCATAATCTCTGCCCATGTCCACAACCTGACCTGTTACTTCCAACCGCCCTCCCTCCTGACCCCCATCGTGAGTATCCATAGCCCTGTTCTGTCCTTGAGAAAGTTCAACATATTGTTGTGGCATTGAATTATTCCGTCTTTCTCCTTCTTTCCTTCCTTCCTTCCTTCCTTCCTTCCTTCCTTCCTTCCTTCCTTCCTTCCTTCCTTCCTTCCTTCCTTCCTTCCTTCCTTCCTTCCCTCCTTCCTTCCCTCCTTCCCTCCTTCCTTCCTTCCTTCCTTCCTTCCTTCCCTCCCTCCCTCCCTCCTTCCTTCCTTCCTTCCTTCCTTCCTTCCTTCCTTCCTTCCTTCCTTCCTTCCTTCCTTCCCTCCTTCCTTCCTTCCTTCCTAGCACACAGTTATGAGTGAGAACGTGCTATTACTGTTACTTTATCTGGCTTAATTTACTTAACATAATTTTCTCCAGGTTCATCCATGTTGCTGCAAATGGAAAAATTTCCTTATTTTTAATGGCTGAGTAGTATTCCATTGTGCACATATGCCACACTTTCCTTATCCAGTCATTTGTCAATGGAAATTTATGTTGACACCACCTCTAGGCTATTGTAAATAGAGCTGTGATGAGCATGGGAGTGCAGGTGTCCCTTGGACACGATGACTTCCCTTCCTCTGGATATACACCCAGCAGTGGTTTGCTGGATCATATGGTAGTGATATCAGTAGTTCTCTGAGGCATCCCATACTGTTTTCCATAATGGCTGTGCTAACTTCCAGTCCCAACAGCAGTTTAGGAGAATTCCCCTTTCCCTGCGTCCTCACCTCACCCGTGTTTGCTGTTCTCGGTCTTGTTAATAATGGCCAGAATGACTTGGGTGGGATTATATCTCAGTGTGGTTTTATTTGCATTTCTCAGATGACTAGTGATGCTGAATATTTTTTCATGTACCTGTTGGCCATTTGTAGACCTTCCTTTGAAAAATATTTATTAATTTCATTTGCTAATTTTTTAATAAGATGATGATGATGATGATGACGATTATTTTATTTCTTTATTTCTTTATTTTAATGTATAGCTGTTTATTTGTATATTCCGGATATTATTGCCGTATTGGGGTGTATCATTTACAAATATTTTATCCCATTCAAGAGGTTGTCTTTTCACTCTTTGGATTATTTCCTTTGCTGTACAGAAGTTGTTTGATATAATACCATTTATTTCAGTTTTCTTTTGTTGCTTGTGCTTTTGGGGTAGGATTCATAAAGTCTTTGACCAGTCCTATTACCTGGACTGTTTCCCCTGTATTTTCCTTTAATAATTTTATGGTTTCAGGTTTTATAATTAAGATTAATCCGTTTTGTATTGGTATTGGTATATGGTGAGAGGTACAGGTCCAATTTCATTTTACTGCATTTGGAAATGTCCATTCTTCCCCCCAAAATCTACAGATTCAATATAATTCCCATCAAAGTATCAATGGGATTCTTCACAGAAATACAGAAAGCAACCCAAACGTTCATATGGAATAACAAACGACCCCAGATATCCAAAGCAATCCTAAGGAAAAAAAAGCATAAAGCTGGAGGCATAACACTATCTGATTTCAAATTATAATGCAAAGCTATTGCAACCACAATGGTGTTGTACTGGCATAAATAGAGACACTCAGATCAGTGGAACAGAAGAGAAAACCCAGGAATCAACCACATACTTACAGCCAACTGATCTTTGACAAATGCAGCCAGAACGTACATTGGGGAAAAGACTGACTCTTCAGTAGATCGTGCTGGAAAACGGGACACTCACTGTGTCCCCTGCACAGTCATTCATGGCTGTGTCCTCAGTGGTCACGGAGCTCAGCAGCAATGAGAACTGGTTCTCGGCCCCTCAGCAGTGATGGAGATGTGGCCCTGAGTCAAGGGGCCATAGTTTGTCCTCCATGATGATCCACTGTAGTGACCGTATCCAAGCCATTGACGCCCCTTCCCCAGAGGCTGGCAGATCCAGCTCCAACCACAACCCCTGGAGACGGAGTAACCAGAGACGGTGCAGGTGAGGGAGAGGGTCTGCGATGGCTTCGCCAGTCCTGGGTGTGACTCCTGTGGCTGCACCTAGGACAGGACACCTGGAAAAAGAGGGAAAATCCTCGTGAGTGTCACACAGCACACTCCTCCTATCACATTTCTGAAACCCTTGATGCTCACACGGGGAAGCTGTCAGCAGACAAAGGAAAAAGGGTAAAATGTTCATCTTCTTGAGAGACAGAACAATGTCTTTCACAGAGAAACTACACAGGATGATGAGAGATTGAGGGAGAAATCTGACAATCCCCAGCATTGTCACCCTGATATAAGCAGAGCTTGGGGGAAGTTCGCATGTGCCAGGAGCCCTCAACACCCAAGAATGAGGAAGTGCAGTGACCCTGTGCATCCAAGCCGCTTCCCAGAGCTGGGCTCAGGCACCAGAGGATGCACACTGTCCTCTTCTAAATCTTCTGCATGCTCCTGAGCATGCGGCTGTCATCCCTGAGCATGCAGCTGTCATCCCTGAGCATGCAGCTGTCTTCCCTGAGCATGCAGCTGTCATCCCTGAGCATGCAGGTCTGTCATGCCTGTGTATGCAGCTTTCATCCCTGAGCATGCGGCTGTCATCCCTGAGCATGCGGCTGTCATCCCTGAGTATGCAGCAGTCATCCCTGAGTATGCAGCTGTCAACCCTGAGCATGCAGCTGTCATCCCTGAGCATGCAGCTGTCATCCCTGAGCATGCAGCTGTCATTCCTGAGCATGCAGCTGTCAACCCTGAGCATGCAGGCTGTCTTCCCTGAGCATACAGCTGTCATCCTTGAGCATGCAGGCTGTCATCCCTGAGCATGCAGGGCTGTCATCCCTGTGTATGCAGGCTGTCATCCCTGAGCATGCAGGGCTGTCATCACTGAGCATGCAGGCTGTCATCCCTGTGCATGCAGGCTGTCATCCATGAGCATGCAGGCTATCTTCCCTGAGCATGCAGCTGTCATTCCTGAGCATGCAGCTGTCATCCCTGAGCATGCAGGGCTGTCATCCCTGTGCATGCCGGCTGTCTTCCCTGAGCATGCAGGCTGTCATCCCTGAGCATGCAGGCTGTCATCCCTGAGCATGCAGCTGTCATCCCTGAGTATGCAGCTGTCATCACAACCTTGACACAGGGACACAGATCAGATAAACACGTGGCTTGCTGGATGCAGAGGACAGAAGAGTGGGAGGGGCTAAGTAATGCTTGTGCCCAAGTGCATGGGCTTGAGACATCCCACTGCTCTTGTATCCACCTGAGGACACTCCATCATAAAGTGCCCGGTAGTCGCTCTTCTCTGGGAGGGAGGCTTGGGGAAAATTGAAGTGTGTCCCCCCTTTTTTGACAACAGGGTTCTCAGCCTTTGAGACCTTGTCCACCTCTGACCTGTTGAGGCAGCCCTGATCTCCCCCTCCCCATCAACCCCCACCATTTTATTCTTTTCTCATATCTTTTCCATTTTATAATTTCTCTTTCTGCACCTCCATGGTAGATTTGAATAACAATACCATTCTTGCTCACAACGATTTATATATTGTGATTTATTTCCTTTGCTTTATCATCCTTTAATAGGAAAAAGAAATAGTTTAAGGTTAAAACAGTCATTTTCAGTCATACTCAGTGTCCTGCCATGCTTTCAGCAGGTGTAAGTTCACCTTTCCCAGCATGCTACAAACACACACTCACACACACACACACACACACACACACAGTCTTTGAAGCACAGATCAGTCATGATCCCTGTGCACACCTCTCAGGATGCAGCCTGGACCCTTGACTGTGCTCTGCACCCATATTCATTCTCAGAGTCTGTTTTGTGAATCCCCTTTAGCTGCACCTGCAGATCCGGAGGTGAGCCAGGTCTCCACACAGGTGCAGCAGTTTCCTCCCAGCTGCTCCCCTCCCTGCTGCTCCCTCTTTTCTGTTCTTCCTGGGTGTTTCTCTTCCTGTCTTTATTCCATAAAGGCAGACTTTTCACTGTTATTGCTGCTTGAATGCAGCAGAGATGGAGCATTCCAGAGATTCTCACACCATCAGAAGATGGCTGGGGAGGAAAGGGGGCCACCTGGTTTTTATCATGTATTGGTGCCATGTGGGCAGAACTGAAGCATCTCTGACCACAGGGACTTCAGCCATCATGGTTCTGTCCAGAAAATGATTTATATCGAGATCTTACACCCATCAACAAAAGGATTAAAATCTCAATTAAAAATGGGCAACTGATAGAATCCACATTTCTTGAAATAAGGCAAATAGCTGAAGAGCAAATTAAGACGTCATCAACGTCATTACTTATTAGGAAAATGCAAATATAAACACTTGGGTTTACTTCAGAGGCACTAAGATGGCTGTATGTTTTTAAAGGAAACATTGTCCTCATGGATGTGTATACACTGAAAAGCTTCCATAGTGTTGGGGTTTAGGGAAAAAGCTCAAGTGCTGTGGTAATGATTTGGGCAGTTAGATAAAACGTTAAATGCAGGACAACCCTATGACCCAGTAACTCCACCCCTAGGTATTTGCCCAGCAGAGCTGAAAAGAGGTGTCCAAACCCAGATGTGCACAAATCTTCACAGCAGCTCTATTCATGGTGCCAAAAAGTGAACAACTCAAATGTTCGTTGACTGATGAATTGATAAACAATTGTGGCAGATTGATACGATTGGAAACTATTCACCTACCAAAAATGAAGTTATTTGCACATGCTACAAAATGAATGAACTTTGGAAATATTACACCACACAACAGAAGCAGACACAAAAGGCCACATGTTACATAATCCCATTCATACAACACATCGAGAACAGGCGTGTCCATAGATACAGAAAACACATTAGTTGACCTCAGGGGCTTGGAGAGGGTGGGATGAGCAGTGCCTGCTTGTAGGGGGTGGGGTTTCCTTTCAGGTGATAAAATGTTCTGTAACTACACAGTGGTGACAGCTGACAAACCTTGTGAAAATATGAAGTGCCACTAACCAGTATCAAATGGTTAAAATGGTGAACATGATGTCATGTAAATTGTAGCATCATACCAAAAAAAAAGCACATTAAACTTAATTTTTGTTTTACATTAATCATTTTAAGGTAAGAGAAACCACATTTTAAGGGAACACATAAAGCAAATAAAGGAAAACAAAAACAAGAGTTCCTGAGTATGACTTTTACTGAACAGAGACAGGAAACACCAAGGACTGAAAGGAAACCCTGGGTGTCCTGTGCACCTGCTCCTGAGTGGAAATTCTCCATGTAGTGTGTTCTGGGTTCGCTCAACCACCAAGTCCCCTCCTGTCTTCCTGCGAAGAGGTTTGTGTCTGGGCTCACGGTGACTTCCCCTCACTGTGTCTCTCGCACAGTAATACACGGCCGTGTCCTCGACTATCAGGCTGCTCAATGTTAAAGAAGCTTGGCTCTTGGAGGTGTCCCTGGTGATGGTGACTCGGGATTTAAGATCTGTATTATAATTTGTGCCTCCACCACTCCATATCACACCAACCCACTCCAGCCCCTTTCCTGGAGGCTGGCGGATCCAGTGCACACCATAGCTGGTTAAAGAGAATCCAGAGACAGAGCAGGTGAGAGACAGGGTCTGTGAGGGTTTCACCAGGCCCGGACCTGACTCCTGCAGCTGCACCTGGGACAGGACACCTGGGGACAAGAAGCATCACCGTCAGTCAAACATGCATGAAACCACCACATTCCCAGGTTCCATTTCCTGAAGTCCCCGAAACACTCACAGCAGGGAGCAGCCACCAGGCAGAGAAGCAGCCCCAGGACATCCATGCTCTGATGAAGGGCTCCTGGTGGAAGGAGACTGGGGCTGCTCAGCCCAGGGCTGGCCTTTCAGCCTGACACTGGGGTCTGCTTTGCATGAGGAGGCCCCTGAGGATATAAGTGTGGGAGCAGAGGGGACGGTCTCTGTCTGTCCTTGTCTGGGCAGAGCGTTTTACCTTGTGCTGCTGAGAGGAACTGGGGAGACAGAACCTCAGAGACTCTTCTCTGCATCACTGCCTGGTCTTCCTGTTTCCAGACAAATATGAAGAGAAGCGGGGATGGAAGGTGGAGGGTTCGACAGTACAGAACATGAAGAAACATTTGAATTAAAGAGATTCTAGGTTCAAGGAGAGGTCCATAACCCTTTGATCCTCATGTGCTCCATTGACCGTGTCTGTTGTTTGATGCTGTCTCTCAGCTGGTGGCCTCAGTCTCTCTGCACAAAAACCTGTTATGTGTGACTTCAAGTGAGACAGTTGGAATTTTTTAGACTCTTTTAGTTGACTCTTTCCAGAAGATGTAGACTTTCCTATGACACTCAGATGTGAGTGTGTGTGTGTGTGTGTGTGTGTGTGTGTAAGCATATACATACCCATGTACATATATATGCACGTATTTATTCAGAGAGAAAGAAAGTCCCCTACCCCTTCCTGTTCCTGAGACAAGTCACTAAGGCAAATGCATAGAAAAGATGCCCCCCCACCACTATATGACAAAGTCATGTGGGACTAGAACTATCGCTGTGGATATTTCTAGAGATTCTATCTTCCTCAATCTCATTTAGAAATCCTCTGTTCACACTCCTGCCCCAACACTTCCAACGTCAGCCTTGACTGTCAGATCAGACTCAGTCTTGAGGTTCATGATCTCGTCACTTGCTTCAGGTCACAGGTGACTCCTCAGTGGTGTTTTCTCAAGCGCAGCTCCTCCTGCATCTGCAGACCTGTGAGCTGGACACTCTGTGCCCTGCCTCCCCTTAACCCAATGTCCTGTGGAGAGTCACGTCCAGGATGACCACTGTAGACCATCCTGTTCAAAGGCTAATACCAGGCACCTGGGAGTCACTGGATCACAGCGACTCTGAACGTTAGTTGGGCACGACGTACCACTGTCTGGTGCTGGTCCATTTCTTATTTCTGGGAATGACACTGCATGACTCACAGAATCACTATTTGGGCTTCTAGTCCCACCCTGTTAGGAACATTTCCTTTCTCTATTTGAAATTGTCATTTTCAGTTGATTACTTCTTTTAGGCTTTTTTATTTAAAATAAGCTGGGAGAAGTTACAGGTTGTGTAATTGTATTAAAGCATATGTAAAAAATGTTCCCCTGCGACAGTCCAGGACATACAGTGAGTAATCTTAGCTATCCACACCAGAAACAATGACTTTGAAATGGAGAAGAGGTGCTAATAAAAATCAAGGACTGTGCATCTGTGTAAAACAGCAGATTCCAAATAAGAAAATGCCACAGTCACTGGAGTACCTGTCCTATTTTCTCAGAGTCTGGGGTTTAGGGACATGTATACTTAAAGATAGGAAGGTGGAGTATATCTACAGGCATAGTTTTGCTCATTGAAAAGGAAAATGCAGACCCCTACCAACAACAACAACAAAAAAACATTCTCACTCCCAGACTTGCTCTGCACCTGCCCATGGAGGTGGGCCCTGGGGGCAGAGGGTCCTGAGTTTCCCACTCAACCAGTCCTGTGTCACCTTCCACAGCTCTTGCTGCTTTCCACAGACCAAAGTTGTACAGATTTTCCTCTATGTTTTCTTTTCTAATAGTTTCATAGTTTCAGGACTCAAATGTACTTCTTATTCCATTTTGAGTTGCTTTTTGTATGAGGGCGCAATTTCATTAATCTTAATTTGAATACCCAATTTTCCCAACAAAATTTTTTGAAGAAACTGTGCTCTTTTCATTGAGGGTTCTTGGCACTTTTGTTAAAAATCAGGTGAATGTAAATTTTTAGTTTTATTTCTGGGCTTTCTGCTCTATCTGCTCTATGTATTTTTGTATGTCATCACCGAGCTGTTTCAATTATTTTAGATTTATAATATATTCTTAACCAATATTAAGTAGCATTTATCTCTGGGATGAAAGGATGGCTCAAAAGAAGCAAGTAAATAAATATGATCAATGCCATTACAGAATGAAGGAGAAAAAGCATATGATCCTTTCAACAGAGATAGAAAAAGCATTTGACATATTTCCACCTATTTTTATTAACAACAAATTCAACAAATTTGTCATAGTAATATCCTTCACTACATAAAAGGTCGTATATGATAATTCCACAGCTAATAACAAGCTTAACATTGAAAGTTTATGTTTGCTATGTGTGATCAGAACAAGACCATAAAACCCTCTCTCACCACTTCCATTAAACATAAAACTGGAAATTCTAGTCAGGAGCATTGAGGTAATAAAAATAAATAAATGACATGCACTTATGAAAGAGAATAAAAATTGTTTTTGTTTCCTGATAACATGATCTATTATATAAAAACCTTAAAGACTCCACCTATGAACTGTGACAACTAATAGAAGCACTAGCAATGAACTATCTAAAGATTAAATCTGTAAAACAATCCAATTTAAAATAGAATCAGAAAAAAAATAAATTCTTGGGAACATATTTAACAAAATTAATAACAGATTTGCATATTGAAAACTTTAAGGGATTGATAAGATCATGGAAGTATTAATGGAAGAGAGTTTTTCAAAATTGATGGCAGACATAAAAATGCAGATGAAGGAAGTCCACAGAGCACCAACACCATAAATAAAAGCAACAAAAATGAAGTGCACACACACACACACGCACACACGCACATGCACACACATGCACACACACACGCACACACATTTACAAACATGCACACACATGCACACACGGACGTGTGCACACACACGCACACACACACGCAAGCACACACGCACACACATGCACGCACACCCATGACCAAGATATTAAATTTTATCAGATTAAAACTGCAGAAAATATCTAAAGTGGTTGTGTTTAGAAAGGCTTACACATAAAAGAAGAATCATAAGCATTTCAGAGGACTTCTTGTCAGAATCAATGCAAACAAAAATCGAGAAGTTTTAAATATTTAAAGTGTTGGAAGCTGCAACCACCAACACCCACGATTCCTGATTCAGGTAAATAATCCCTCAAAAGTTAAGGAGAACAACATCTCCTCATACCCTGCTTCCCCCAAGAATTGATGAATATTTGATATTCATAGAATAGCACAGAAATTATACCCAATGATAGAATGTAACTTCCAAAATAGCAAAGAGAGTAAATTTTGAATGTCTCATGTTGGGAAAATATAGAAAGATTGTCAGGGCCCCTCAGATGTTCAGAATCTTGCCGAGCATTTGCTGTAAATATCCTCAGGTGTTCCTTTTTAATGCTCAATGCAATTGCATATGGGCACCCAGGTGTCCTAGGTTATGGACCTGAGTATAAAGGACTAACAGCTCTTATCCACAGTGCTGCTCAGAACTCTCAGAGAAGCCCTTAGGACGGCTGCTCCCAGCTCTGAATAAAGCCTATTAATCTTTACCCACAGCTCCCAGGACCTTTTTCCTATTATCTAGCTTGTAGACCTGCATGTGGAGGGATCGTGACCCAGTTTGTGAGCCCTAGCCCTACCTCTACAATTGGCATAGTCAGCAGGTTTTGAGGGCACGTACAGGAGCCCCTTGGCAGAAGGAGGTAATGTGGCTCCTCCTGAATATTCTGTACCCTCTGGCCACTTTCCTGTTGACCTGGATCTGGTTGCTGCTTACAAAACTGCAAGTCAGCATAGACCAGGCACTCCATGAAGCAGGCTGTCCTCGTAGAACCCCTTGGGAGGAAGAGGAAATGTGGCTGTCCTTGAGGATGTGGTGCCTGGTGGTCACTTTTCTGCTGTCCAGAGCCTGGCTACTACTCAGTGTGCTGCAAACTGATCAAGATTTGAAGAAGAAAGCAGAGTTGAAGGAAGCATGAATAACTGTCCTGGAGGATGACATGCAGTGAGTGGCCACCCCTGCTTCTCACACCAGGGCTAACGACAAACCCAGCACTGAGTTGGGGGAGACTGTGCATCTCCAGGCATGACCTGTTGTGCACCAAAAAGTGAAGTGCAAGCACCCTATAGGACCAGGCAGCCACCCGGCACACAATCCACAGGTGACCCAGTTCACTACCTATGTCCTTTATTCCCACATTGAATTATTTGACTTGCAGAGACAGTTTTGGCAGAAAAAGGGGAGCTCCTGGCTGCTTGGCTACTGATGTTATGAGATCTGTGAATAGTGTGATGTGCTCTGGTGAGAAGATGGAAGAGGTGGCCTCTATTACCAGCCACCCTTACCTGAGGCAGCAGCTGCAGAATATCAATAGCAGCTGTTGATATGCACAAGTGCCAAGTAATCACTCCCTAATGGAATGGGTGAGTGCAGCTACCTGAACCATGTGAGGGAATACTAGAGAACTCCCAAGACTGTGAATAAATGGCAAACACATTCTGAGTTGGTTCCAATCTCAGCTGATAGCCAAGATAAGTTCACCTTCACCTGGGACGGGACACAGTGGAAACTTTCAAGTATTTCCCCAAGGTTATCTGCATCGCCCAACCATCTGTCATGGTTTAGTGGCTGGGGAACTAGCCAAGAGGACAAGGTCCAGCACAGTTACAATGTTTCACTACATTGATGATGTGTTGTTAACCTCTGATTCTCTAACAAATTTAACCCAGGAAGCTCCAATGCTGCTAAGCCATTTGGAACTATGTGGGCAGGCCATGAACACAGCCAAAGTGCAAAGACCTGGACTGTCAGTCAAATTCTTGAGTTGTCTGGTTGGGTAAGAGGGGGTCATCCCAGAAGCTATTACAGATAAGATACATGTGTACCTTAACCTACAAACTGTAGCTCAGCTGCAGACATATTTGAGATTCTGGGGTATTGGAGAACTTTGGTACCCCATATGGCTCAAATGGCATGCCCAATGTATGCATTAATAAAGACAGGAGCCCCCTGGCATTGGACTGAGGAAGTAGAACAGGCTTTCCAGGCTACAAAGAGGGCAGCATAGCAAGTATAGGCCTTACAAGTGGCTGATCCCACTAAGCCTTTTGAATTAGATGTACATATATCCAGGAGGGGTTAGGATGGGGTTTGTGGAAGAGACAAGACCGATTCGAAACACGTGCATGATTCTGGTCTCAGCTCTGGAAAGGTGCTGAATTATGCTAAGCTCTGGAAGGGTGCTGAATTATGCTATTCTCTGATAGAAAAACAGCTAGCAGCCGTATATTTTGCCTTGATGGCCACTGAAGCTATCACAGGAACTGCCAAAATCCTAGTAAGGACAACATATCTCACACTAGGTTGGCTGTGCATGTGGGCATCCAACCCTAAAACAGGCATAGCTCAGACTCCCACTCTGTCTACATGGGGAGCATATATAGAACAAAGGAGCACTGTGTCAGCGAGTCCTCTGTCCAAAGACTTGCGAACTCTGCTAGGCCAGGTAGTGGTTGTGGAGGCCACACCTTTCCATGAGGGACAGGGACCTATCACAGAGCAAGCTTGGTATACAGATGGCTCTAGCATGGGACCTTCAGCATCATGGGCAGGTGTTGCTGTCCAGCCCTTAACGGATACCATATGGTATGAAAATGGCACAGGGCAAAGCAGTCAATGGGCAGAATTGAAAGCTCTTTGGGTGGTGATAAAAAATGAGCCTGGGCCATTAACCATCTGCACTGACAGCTGGGCTGTGTACAAAGGTTTAACCGTTTGGATTTCTACTTGGAAGTATCAACAGGGGATGTTTGCCTACTGACCCCAGTGGGGACAAGCCATGTGGCAAGAGTTATGGGAATTGGGGCATGAGAAAGAAGTAACTCTTTTCCATGTCACAGGACACTTCCCGTTTAGCCAGTCCAGGAAATGATGAAGCCATTGCCTTGGCTAAGGTAAGATGGATGGAGAGAGCCGCAGATGCTGATGTAGCCCAGTGGTTACATCAACGAATGCAACATGCTGGCAGCAAGACCATGTGGATGGCGGCTCAAAGATGGGCCCTGCCTATAAAATGGGAAGATGTAGTGAATGCCTGTCATGCTTGTCTAGTATGTGCTCAAGAGTGTCCACACTCCCAGTGGGTGCCCCATGTAGACGCACAAATAACTCAAGGAAGGGTGCCCCTGGATTGATGGCAAGTGGACTTTGTTGGACCACTGCCCAGGTCAGAGAATTTCAGATACATCTTCACTGCTGCTCATGCAGCTACTGGTCTTCTGCTTGTATGGCCTTGTAAGGCCTCAGACAATGTAAACACTGTGAAGGCACTGCATAGCCTTGAGGCCCTGTATGACCTTCCTGTAGTCACAGAGTGTGACAATGAATGCACTTTACTGGACATGAGGTTCAGAGGTGGGCTTACCAGCTGTCTATTCAGTGGAAGTTGCATGTGCCATATCATCCCCAGGCAGCAGGGATGATTGAGCAATACAATGGTCTCCTAAAACAGGAGCTAAGGCTATCTGCCCAACCCCCGTCCCTGAAGGGGTGGACACAGTGGTCCCGGCAACAGTCAGGATTCTAAATAAGAGACCCCACAAGTGCAGGCCCTCTCCAGTGGAAGATCTGTTGCATGGGGCTGCAGCACATAAACAAGAGCAGATCACTACTTGAGCTTTTGGCAAGAATGGAAATATTCTCTTACCAGCCCCAACCTGTTTACTACTGGAACAGACAGTACAATGGGAATGGCCTTGGAGAATAGAAGCCCCCAGTATACGCTGGGTAGGCCTAATAGGGCCTTGGGGAAAAGGACTAGTAGAAGATTTGGAAATTTCACCTTGGATGACAAGTACCTGGCGTAATCAAGTAAAGGTAACATGGCCTGGAACAGATGAGCGCTCTATTCCAAAGGGCATGTTTATATTGTCATTATGGCCAATTATGAGTTCCCCTGTAGTGTTACATGTAGAACCTACAGATCCAACAGTGTTAGCCGATAATGTAAGGTAGCATAAATCAGGTAAGATAACTATTCCTGCAACCATCTTTCCCAGGTTGGCAAACTAGCATGCACCTTACCAGAGGGGTGAGAACTGCTCCTATTGGTACCAATAACCCTTCTGTCTTTTCCCCCATAGTGCTCTGGCTGTGGGCACCAGAGTCAACTGGGCACATGCATACGTTCGTGTGACCAATGTGTCTGCTTATTGAATATGCACTGAAGTTCACACCAGTGATGACTACTAACTGGGCATGTGTGGCTAATAGTTGAAAGGACAGAACTTCAGTACAAGTCTAAGGCATATTTTACAGACAATAGTTATATGAATGTAAGGGTCATTTATCCTAGCTAAGGGAACATTCCAGAAGATTCTGAACACATGGATAATATGGTAAGGGACCCTGAAGCAGTGGATTGTTGGGAAAATATAGGAAAATGGTCAGGGCCCCTCAGATGTTAAAAATATTGCCGAGCATTTGCTGTAAATATCCTCAGGTGTTTCTTTTTACTACTTAATGTAATTGCATCTGGGCACCCAGGTGTCCTGGGTTATGGACCTAAGTATAAAGGACTAACAGGTCTGATCTACGGTGCTTCTCAAAACTCTCAGAGAAGCCGCTAGGACGCCTGCTCCCAGCTCTGAATAAACTCAATTAATCTTTTACCCACGGCCCCCAGGACATTTTTCCAACTACCCAGCTTGTGGACCTGCGTGTGGACGGTTTGTGACTCAGTCTGCGCAACAGACTTGAGTGCTCTGTGAGCCCTAAGCCCTAGCTCTACAGATGGCGTTAACAGGGCAAGTGTGTGAGGGATACTTTGGGGACATCAGAGAGTGGGCAGGGATTGGGACTCTGTTCATCGGGTTTTCATTATCTACGTGGACTATTCCCAAGCAAGCTGAGAGATACGTCTTAGGACACAGTTCCCGAGGACACTTTGACAGATGCAGACCAAAAATTCAGCCCAGCAGGGCTCTGGTGGGATTTATCACTGTGCTTGTCACACTGAATTGTCCACATGGAAACATGAGAGCTGTGTCGGGCCCTCAAGAAACTGCTTTTCCATCCGGGAAACTGATGGAAGGACAGAGAGTGGGACAAATCCTGAACATCAGTGTCCACGGTGTGGATGAGGACCCAGAGGCTTAACCGCCCCAGGGAGGACAGAGACCCTATGGGCTGAGGTCATGGAGCATGATTATAACAATGACGGGATGTGGGCTTGGCTGAGAAAAAAAAGTGCATTTATGGACAGTTTGCATCTGGACTTATCTAAAATTTAGGGGAAAATATTCTTGATCAAAGGAACAAAAGAATCGATACAATGATTTGTGTGTCAGGAAAGAGAACAGGTCATGGTAAAACCTGGGGGGGGGGGAATGTCCCAGTGAGAGGAAACATCTTATCTACAAATGAGGAAAGTTACTTCACTCTGTGTGGCCTGCAGTGAGAACATGGGAATTAGAGTCACGAAGAACAAAGCAGGAAATGACCCTGAGGGACATCTGAGAGTCAGCAGAGCAGAGGAAACCTCAGATCCCAAGAGGAATCCCCCATCCCCTCTCTGCACCTGCTCCATGGGGCACAGGAGCTGGGTGGGCCTTGAGCGCCCCCTGCAGCCCAGATCCCTCCTGTATCCTGCAGGGAGGTTTGTGTCTGGGCTCACGCTGTCTTCCTATCACTGTGTGTCTTGCACAGAAATACACGGCCGTGTCCTCGTCGGTCACAGAGCTCAGCTGCAGGGAGAACTGGTTCGTGGACGTGTCTCTGGTGATGGAGATGCGGCTCTTGAGGGATGAGCTATAAGCTGTTCTTCCACTATAACTGATGAGTCCCATCCACTCAAGCTCCTTCCCTGAGAGCTGGCGGATCCAGTGCCAGTAGTAACTACTGGTTGTGATGGAGTCACCAGAGACGGTGCAGGTGAGGGAGAGGGTCTGCGAGGGCTTCACCAGTCCTGGGCCCGACTCCTGCAGCTGCACCTCGGATAGGACACCTGGAGACAAGGAGAATCAGAACCTGTCAGTCATGTGCAGTCACGACCATCCCACAGACCCGTGCCTGACATCTGAGAAACTCACATTTGGAAGTTGTCACCAGGTAAAGGAGAAGACCCCACAGTTTCATCTTTAATTAGATCTCAACTCTGCCTTTCACAGAGACCTGAGCCCTGTCTGAGGACAGACCTGTGAGCTTCCACCACCCAAGCACCACATTTACCCTGGAGCTTGAAGGAAAATTTGCATGTGGGGGAGCTGTGTTCTTATAAGTGGTTATAAACTTAGGTGAGAGACTTTGTATTTTTTAAGTGCCTGTATAGTTTCGTTTTTCTTAAAATTATTTGACATGCAATTATGGAATAGGAGAGAACCTGGTGAGTTTGAAATAACTGAAATGTGTCCCCAGCTTTCTGAGCCCAGATCTCCCTTCCTTCAACTCCCATCTTCTGTGTCGTCTTGCTGCAGCCCAACTCTGCTCCATAAACCAAGGCTCTGGGTCTTGCTTCCCAGCACTGATCTCAGCAGAACCCCTGCTTTCTTTCCCTGTACCCTGTCCTGTCATGTGGTTCTCATCACACTTGAGAGCTTGTTACATTGTTACATTGTTGCTGTTCCATGAGTTTCAAGCCTACCTTGAGCTCTGTCCACCCTGTGATACAAGACACAGTACATGGGAACCCACAGGGACTCTGCAAAAAATGACGCCTTGTGCATTACTCAGTAAAGTGATTCTAAGTATTTGGGAAAGAGCAAAAGACTTTTAAATGCCCGCATCACAGAGTAAGTCATGTCCATCTGCAGTGTAAATTTTTCCTATCTACATTCAGTTCTCATCCAAATTTTATGGATGTTAATCTTTCATTTAATCCTCCAATTTCATCAGTTGTCCCTGATTTTTTAAGATATCCTTTAAAAACCTCAATTATAATGGTTAACATGCAAGCAGTAAAACCATCCAGAGCATAAAACTTGTAAAAACAAACTTCCCCTTGACGCTCATGTGCTGGGGTCCGTGACAGCCCCTCCATGACTGTGGTCACTGCCCCCTGTACCACTGCCCAGCACAGAGAAAGAGGCCAGGGGCTGGGCTGGATGCTGGGCTGAGTCTGCCCCTGGGAGCTCCCTCGCAATCCCAAGGGCAGGTCCATGTCATGCAGGGACAGCCCTTCACGTCACATTAAACAGAAGAGGAGGGAATGAGGAATTTCAGATAGACTATTTTTTATTTGATATGAAGACATTGAACCTGGACTCTATTGACAGTCCAAGTGCGCAAAACAGTATTGGTAATGGGGGGCCCAGTGTTGTACCACAAATCTACACAACTTCTTCATCCTGTGCAACTGAATGTGATGCCTGCTGAACTTTAATTTAATGAACCAGGCTGTGAGTGTGTGTGTGGCATCTGTGCACATTCATTTGGGCATAATTAATCATATGCTCTAACTGACATCAAAAGATCAAAAATGTATGTTATGTGTTGTCTTCAGATTGAAAGAGACCGGTGGGGGTGCACTGGAGTCTAACACGCTAAGCACGTGTCACCTCTGTCTGTCTGTCTGTCTCTCTCTCTCTGACTCTTGCCTTTTCTCTTTCTGCACAAACACAAACAGACACACAGACGCACAGATACACAGACATATACACAGAGAGACACACACACTCACCACTGATCATTTTTGAAAATCTACCTGGAGCGATGCCTCTGATTGATGCTGAGCAATTCCTTGTAACAGACACAAATGTGATCTTTGCAGGCTTTTTATGGATGTTCTTCAAGAAGGCACAGTGTACAGGAAGAATCTCCCGAGGTACAAAGTGAGCAGGACCACACTGTGTGTTGTGGGGACTTAGTGCATCGCACACTGTTCCTTGTATCATAATTATCCTGCTAGAATGATGTATATGCTGGATATTGTGTTTTGTGGATGGAGCTCTTACAAAAAAATATTTTCAGAAAAATAATGTTGAAAAATTATTAATCAGGAGTCTCATACCACTGAATAGAGAAAATATATTCATGGAAATGAAATTGTCTCAAAGTGGGAGAAATGTGAGAAAAATACTAGCAGAGAAAATTGCAAATGTGCTATAAATAAAAGAAACAGTATTAAAACAATGATTATACCAATACTAATAATACTTAGTAGTATTTATATATTTAATGAATCAATAAGCAAATGTAAACAAAAAATATAGGATTACAATAAAATACAAAAAAAGAGTTGCATTGGAAACCAGCAGAAACATGGAATGAGATGATTTTATGTCTTGGTTTTAGAAGCAATAAAGGAATGAAAGTTCGTAGCATCAGTGGAGTAAATTCAGGTTTCTAGTTTGTTTCCTTTGAAACTCCAATGAGCATGAGGGGAGAGAGAAAAGGAACAAGTGAGAAGAGATCCAAGAATAGACCCTTAAGGCAAAGAAGAAATGTGGGAGCAGGGGTCAAGAATGATCTTACAGAGCAAATTCTAATGCAGCAAACCACGCCGAGATGTGCCTGTGATCGTGTGAGGTTTAAATAGAATGAAGGGTGAAAGTAAAAGGCAAAATGGGAGCTTTCATCACAAAAGTGCAGGTTTTAGCAATACTTGCCTTGCAAGGTTGTAAATATTTGAATGTAAGATAGTTGGGAACACATGACCTGAAATCAACAATAAAAATACCTGCCACAGCAATGCTGAAAAAGAAATATAGACTTTTCAAGGCTTTATTGAAGTTCAATTATGCCTACAGACAATAATCTAACCTGCAAGGCTGTGGTACTTGTCACAAACCAATCACTGTGCTGTACCTTGCTCAGGGTCTTCCTGTCAGACTTTCTAACATGGGATATTCCTATCCCAGCCTCCTTCAGGTCTGTTCCAAATGTTCAGGCTCAGAGATATTTATTGGTGGACTCTGACCACAGGCGGCACCAGGGATGGTGGTTTTGACAGACTATTCAGCCCTTTCCCTGACGTTGTCTGACTCCAGCCACCCATTGGCTCCTCCACCTCACTGCTCTGAAGCTCGTGGGGCCTTCTGCACATCCTCTGACACAAGGTGTGTGAGGTGACAGGTGTCCAGGGGTCCGCAGCTGCCCTGTCCTCACAGATAATCTGCATTCTCAAGAAAGCTACTTTATGGCTGCTGCTGATTCAAGTTAATATTACTTAAATGTTTCTATTAATCAGCTGTACAAAATATAGACAAATTGGTTACTATCTTAAATCAGCACTTGTGGTGAAACTTTACAAAGACAGCCGAGGTTGTTTTTCACCATATGCACCCAGTCAACAAGAAAACCCTGGGGATTCTCTAAAGGTGGGACATGGCT
Source organism: Cynocephalus volans (assembly GCF_027409185.1). Lineage (NCBI taxonomy): Eukaryota > Metazoa > Chordata > Mammalia > Dermoptera > Cynocephalidae > Cynocephalus > Cynocephalus volans. The sequence continues at coordinate 186,016,750 of NC_084462.1, forward strand.
GGTAAGCAAGCCTCAAGGACTCCTTAGACATCTCCAGGTAGATTTTCATCAGCTTCCATTCTTCAGAGGATGTAAATATGTTTTACTTATTGTCTGCCTACTTTGATAATGATCTCAGATAATTCATTGGCAAAAATGTTACTCTATCAGTTGATAAAAAGCTGATTTATTTTGTGTTTCTGTCTGACATATGACAACATTTATATAAAGTGAGCTTGCCCAAATTCTAAACACAAGAGCACACACGTATATACACATAGAAAGTATGATTTTGGAGTAGTACATGTCAAATGGGTACTTTGCAAACAAACTGGTGATGACATTTGTCTCAGAAATGTAAAAAAATTACAAAACACAAACAAACTATCTTAAAAGTCATATGGAAAAATAAAAGACACTGAATAGCCAAAGCAATCCATAGCAATAAAAAATATAAAATAAAATAAAGCTGGAGGCATCATACTGTCACAAACACACACACACGGAGCAATAGAACAGAACAGAGAACCGAGAAATCAATCCACATACTTAAAGTCAACTGACCTTTCAAAAAGGCACTAAGAACATACATTGGGGAAATTCTAGTCCCCTAAAGAAATGGTCCTGTGAAAACTGGACATCCATTTGCAGAAGAATCAAACTAGATCTGCACCTCTCACCATATACCTAAATCAACTCAGAATGGAATAGAGACTTAAATATACCACCCCGAACTGTAAAACTACTGAAAGAGAACATAGGGAAACAATTAAGGATGTAGTACTTGGCAAATATTTAATGACAAACTTTTACGACGTCTAGACTTAACAAATTTTTTGGCTTAACCACTGTGTTTAGCAAAGGATTAAATGTATATTGACTTCAAATATTTTCAGCATACAATGGGGTTATTGAGACACAACTCCATGATAAGTTGAGGAAGATCTGTACAGATGAAACTCGGTTGTGACAAGGGAAATTGTGGTGAAGATGTATGTAATGACTTTGGGGATGATTAAACACAAACTATGTAAATGTAGTTAATGTGGACCTTGACATCAGTCTCTAGTGATCTCATATGACTAACAGGACCAACTTTATTGGTGCATTTTTATTGTTCCCATTAGGGACTTCTGTCCATGTGGACACGTGACATAGTTCTACTCATGGAGGCAGGAGAGATGGTCTGCTGGGGCTTTCCTGATTCTTCAGGAGGGCATTTCAGAAGAATCATCTCCTCTCTTGCATAAAAGAAGGTATCTTCATATCTCTGTGTGACTCTTTGGAAAGTCATTCATGTCCACAAATCATAGGAGTGAACTGTAGCATGAAGCTAAAACGCCAGGTGAATTAGTGTCCAAATCTAGGGAAGTCAATCACCTGGATTCATGGGCTGTTGAAATACTCAAGCCTGGATCCATTCACATTTGGGCGTCTTGTTTCAATAGTTTGTGATTTGTGTCACTGTTTAGTCAGGTCCAGTCGCCTCTCTTTGCTTTCTGCTTAAATAGCAACACAAAATAATCAACAATGTGATATGAAATAACTAATCTGAAAAATAACCTAACGTCAAAATTTGTTAGTTGTACATACTAACACATGCAGACGATGTGAATAAATGCTATGATTGTACTCAAAATAGTTTTATCTTTAGTAAGGAAGTGCTGTGCATTTCTTAGATTTATTAGAGACTCACATTGAGAACCTTGAAATAATGTGTTAATGACTCATACCTTTAAATACAACTGTGTGTTATTAATAGGAATTTCTCTTACGTTGTTAGTTTTCCATTAGAGATAATCCTCTGCCTTATATAAAAAACTCAAGGAGAGGAATTTTTGCACTTACTTGAGCTCATCAATTAGTCCAAAACAGAAATAAGGACACATTATTTTGTTGTACTGCAGGTCTTAGGGACACATTGCAAACAAAGAGGTTTCTCACATCTTCTGGAAAAACCATTACAATAGACAAGTTTTGAAACTTTTAGAACCACACCTACATCCCAGATACTTGTCTACCTGGATGCTCTCAGGACACAGACACACCTGTATTTATCAGATGTGTTTATCAGTCGAACACAGTAGAACTCAGGATTTGCATATTCATGAGGTAGAACATCTTAAAGTTCAATTAAGACCTCAGCCTCAGAGGAGATCAGGGACATATGGGCCATGCAGGAGTGAGATGATGAGGGCCCACGTCCTAATCCACCTTGAAGACATGCATCTTCTGTCACACCCTGAACTCTGGGCAGGCAGAGCCCCTCGCTCTGAGGAACAAGCCCCCACAGGTCACGCTCCTCACTGTGACCCACATTTGATGGCGTGGAGATAACTTGGATCACTTATGAGCCCATCACGGTCTCTTTTGCTGAGCAGTTGCTTTGACCCTGTTCTGCTCCCACCAGGCACCATAAGAGCACATTGCAAGCTCTGAGAGAGTGACCACTGGCCTTTCCACATGAGCGTCCAGCCGGGGCCATGAGTAGCTGTGAGATCTACTGGGCACCCTGAGCTCGTTTCCCCTGCACCTGTCTGGTGACCTGGGCTCCCAGGCTGATCGATAGAAAGACCCTGTGTTCTCAGACTAACCCTAATACATATAATCCATGGCTGTGTTTCTGATCACATTAACAGTAGAAGTTGAATGGGGCTCTTCATAAGCTAACACCTTCCAAAATATTTAGTCATATTTGAGTTTGAATAAATTTGAGTCTTATCCCCAAATTCACATCATAGAATTCACACAGAATTTACATAGTTTCCATTCATGCGCTTTGCTCCACCTATTACTAATTTATTTATGATCCACTCAGGTTCATTCATCTACTGCTGTCTGTGAATCACCACTTTCCTGTCAAACAACAACCCAGGTAACATTACCAAGACCTGAAATCTGAATTTCCTATTCCTGGGATCAGTGTGTCACCCCAAATTCTGTACCATTTGAATTAATGAAGGCATCCGAGTACTCCATTATTTTACTATTCAGATACCTACAAGAGCTAAAAATCTGTTCTAAGTGTGGCTATCCTTGTATTATTGTGTGAGGTACATGCTCCCAGTACTGTAAAATATTTATCGGAACATCAGCACTGCTGTAAATATTTGCATTTATATCACTATTTTGAAAGACGAAGTTCCAGGCTTGGAGAGGCAGCTCCTCACCAGCCACCTCTGCACCTGCTGGAGCCTGTGAAGGGCAGTTCCTGAGCGCCCCCTGCAGTGCAGCCCTTGCCCTGCAGTGGAGGCTCCTGTCTGAGCTTACAGTGTGTTCTTGTCACAGCACCTGTACTGCAGTACTGAAGGTCTGTGCCCCAGCTTCAGGGTGTTCTTTCAGTGACACCATATACTTTTTCAGCATTTCTTGAGATAGTGATTTGGCCTCACTAAACACAAAGTGCTCTGCAGGGAATCTCCAAGCAAATGTTTGATAAAACTACCAGGGAGTCTCTTCCCTGGAGCTCTCAGGTGCAATGACACCGTCGACACTCACGGTGAGTCCAGGAACTCTCAGGGGCTTTGGGAGAGTCTCTTGTCATCTTCACCTCCTCCAACTGAAGGACACAGCAGAATGAAGGGTCTCAAAGCCCACTCCACATCTTCTAACCCAGGAACACCCACCCACTCACCCTAGCACACCCACACACATACACACAAACACACCCACACATACACACAACCCCCCACCATGCATTCACAATGGGACTAGTATTAAGAGTAATGGGCAAGAAATTTGTCCTTCTTTCCTGTATCTTGCATATAGGTAATGCCTCCACACTGACCCTAGGCCTGGGTTTGTGACTTGCTTTGTCAAACTGAACAAAAGCAAACATGATGCTGGTGTAGACTTGGGAATGAGATGTGTGGTGGGATTGTCTGTTCCTCCATTACCCAGGAACACTTTAGATGCCTCTGAGAGGGAGCCAGGGTCTCCATGAGGAGGGCCAGACATGCAAATCCATGCCCAGTCAGTTCAACCACACTGAGCCCCCGGATGTGCGGGGATGGTCTCACTGGACCTGCAGCCCAGCCTGTCCACATTCTCAGAGGGCACAGCCAGGACAGGGCCACAGAGGGCACTAGACAGGGAGTCTCTCTAGCAACAGAAGCAGGTGCTGATCTAGGAACAGAGGACCCTGGTTGGAATCCCTGTGGACCAGTGTCTTGCACGGGCCTCCACTTCTCCAATTGTGGAGTGTAGGTGTCTCTATTAGGAATCCTATGTCAGTCTTACCTGTGCAGGTGGGCATTTCTCAAAGGAAGATATATGAATGGCCAACAGACACATGAAAAAATGCTCAACCTCACTCAGCATCTGGGAAATGCAAATCAATACCACTTTGAGATCCCATTTCACTCCAGTTAGGATGCCTAACATCCAAAAGACTGTGTGAATGATAAATGCTGGCGAGGTTGAGGTTGTGGAGAAAAAATAACTCTCATATACTGTTGGTGGAGCTGCAAAATGGTGCAGCCTCTATGGAAAAATGACATGGAGGTTCCTCAAACAATTGCAGATAGATCTACCATGTGACCTAGTGATCCCACTGCTGGGAATATACACAGAGGAATGGAAACCATCAAATCAAAGGTATACCTGTATTCCAATGTTCATTGCAGCACTCTTTACGATAGCTAAGAGTTGGAACCAGCCCAAATGTCCATCATCTGATGACTGGATAAGGATACGGTGGTACATCTACACAATAGAATTCTACTCTGCTATAAAAAAGAATGAAATACTACCATTTGAAACAACATAAATGGACATAGAGAAAATTATATTAACTGAAACAAGTCAGGCACAGAAAGAGAAATACCACATATTCTCACTTATTTGTGGGAGCTAAAAATAAAAAAGTAAACAAACCCACAAGCAAACAAAGGGGCGGGGTTGAAGAAGACAGAGTAACCACAAAAATTCCTTGAACTTCTTAAGTCAAGTGAACAGATACGGTGTGGGGGGAAGGGAAGGGTTGGAAAGGAATGGGTAAAGGGACATGAAAATCAACTACAATGTATTTGGAGGAGTAAAATAAAAAAAATACTAAAAGAAAAAAAATTTGCCAGCCAAGAAATTAACCCAACAAGTCTCTCCTTTGGGAATGAGGGAGTAATAGTGTATTTCCCAGAGAAACTAAAGTTTTGGGAGTTCACCACCACATGACGGGGCCTGTAAGAATTTCTCACGGGGTTCCTTCTTCTGGAATCTTAATAAGGATGACCGCTATCACAAATACACAAGAAAGAGCAAAACACAACATTTGAACAAAAAAAACGACAGCGAGTAAGAGAGCTAAATCATGCCCACTTAAATTTCCAGCCAACGTAGAGAAGAGAAATAAAGGGGAAGTAATGATAATAAGATATTTATATCATCTAAACAAGAAGCAGTTAAATGACAGGAATTAAACAGTACTTGTCATTAACTATCCAAAATGTGAATGGATAAAAGTCCCCATTCAAAGACACGGACTGACTGACTGGATTAAAAAGCTAGACCCAAGTACATGCTGTCTTCAGAGACCCACCTCACCCATAGAGACACACACACTTAGTGTGAAGAGATGGAAAAACACATACCACACAAGTGGAATACAACAATGAGCAGGAGTTCATAGTGTTATATCAGACAAAATCGACTTTAAACCAAAAAGCATACAAAGAGACAACACTGCTATATAATGATAAGTAGATCTATACTGCTAGAAAACATAATAATCATAAATGCATATGTATCCAATACTGGAGGACCCAGATATAAGAAAGCAAACTCTCTTAGGCCTAAAGAAAGAAATAGGCTCTAATACATTAACAGTGGGTGATCTGAACAACCCTTTCATGATATGGGACAGATCTCCCAGGCAACAAATCAACAGAGAGACACAGGATTTAATCTACACCTTACACCAACAAGACCTGGCAGATATATACAGAACATTTCACCAAACAACAGAAGAATATACTTTCTTCTTATAAGGTCATGGAACATTCTCCAGGATAGACCACATACTAGGACAAAAATGTAGTCTCAGCTCATTTAAAAACCTTAAAGCATTCCAAGTATCTTTTCAGACAACAATGGACTAAAACTGAAAATTAATAATAAGCAAAACTCATGAAACTATACAAATACATGAATACTAAAAAACAGGCTCCTAAATGACCTACAGGTCGAAGAAGAAATTAAACAGGAAATCAAAAAATTTCTTGAAACTAATGAAAATAAAGATACATCATAACAAAACTGGTGGGATACTGCAAAATGGAATACTAAGAAGCAAGTTTATTACAATAAATGCATACATCAAAAGAACGGAAAGACTTCAATTAAACCACATAAGCGTACACATCTAAGAACTTGAAAAACAACAACAATCCAAACCTAAGGGTAGTAGACGGAAAAAGAAATAATTAAGATCAGAGCAGAACTAAATGAAATAGAGACCCAAAAAACAATGGAAAAGATTAACAAACCAAAAAGTTGCTATTTCAACAAGATAAATAAAATAGACAAATCATTAGCTAGGTTAACAACAACGACAAAAAATAAAAAATAAATAAAAAACTAGAGAGAAGACCCAAATAACATAAATCAGAAATGAAAAAAGAGACATTAAAGCCAATACCTCAGAAATGCAAAGAATAACTAGAGAGTATTATGAACAACTGTATGAAACCAAATATAAAAATCTGGAAGAAATGGACAAGTTTCTAGACACACACAAACTACCAAGACTGAATCAAGAACAGACAGAAAACCAGAACGGACCAATAACAAGCAAGGAGATTGAATCGGAAATCAGCAATCTTCCAACAAAGAAAAGTCCAGGTCTGCATAGCATTACGGATGAATTCTCTCAAACGTTTAAAGAGGAGTTAATGACAATTCTTCTCGAACTATTCTAAAAAGTGAAAGAGAAGCCTCTCTCCCAAACTCATTCTATGAGGTGAACATATCTCTGATATCAAAACCAGGTAAAGACAAAACAAAAATAGAAAAATACAGACCAATATCTTTGGTGAACATAGATGTAAAAATCCTCAACAAGATATTAGCAAACAGAATACAGCAACACATTAAAAAAATTATACAACAAGATCCAGTGGGATTCATACAAGGGATGCAATGATGGTTCAACATACAAAAGTTAATAAATGTGATGCATCACATCAACAAACTCACAACAAAAACCTTATGATTATCTCAACAAATGTTGAAAAAGCTTTTCACAAAATTTAACATCCCTTCATGATAAGGACTCTCACCAAATTAGGTATAAAAGGAAAGTTTCTCAACACAATAAGAGCCATTTATGACAGGCCCACTGTCAGTATCATTCTGAATGGGGAAAAACTGAGGGCCTTTTCCTTAAGAACAAGTACAAGACAAGGATGCCCACTCTCACCACTGCTGTTTAACATAGTACAGGAGGTACAAGCCAGAGCAATCAGGCAAGAGATAGAAATAAAGGGAATCCAGATTGGAAGAGACAAAGTCAAACTGTCTCTATTTGCAGATGACATGATACTATATATGGAAAAACCTAAAGACTCTATCAAAAAAACTCCTAGATCTGGTTAATAACTTCATTAACAAGTCAGGTGCATTTATATACTGAAATAATAAACTAACAGGAAGAGAAATAAAGTAAGCACATTTACAAATGTCAAGAAAAAAAACAAACAAACCTTGGGATCAATTTAACAAAAGAGGTGAAAGATCTCTCAAATGAGATGTAGAAACCACTTCTGAAAGAAATTAGAGAAGACACGAAAAAAGGAAAGATATTCCATGCCCTTGGATTGTAAGAATTAACATTGTGAAAATGTCTATACTACCAAAAGCAATCTACAGGTTCAATGCAATCCCCTTCAAAATGCCAATGAGATTCCTCATAGAAATGGAAAAATAACAGTCTTAATTTTCATGTGGAAAAACAGAAGACCCCAAAAAGCCAAAGAAATCCTGAGCAAAGAATATAAAGACAGAGGCATAACACTACTTGATTTCAAATTATACTACAAAGCTATAGTATCAAAAACAGCATGGTACTGACATAACAAAAGACACTCAGACCAGTGCAGCAGAATTGAGAATCAATAAATCACCCCTCAGGCTTGCAGCCATCTGATATTGGAGAAAGGGAACAAAAACATACATTGGGAAAAGACTGCCTCTTCAACAAGTGGTGCTGGGAAAATTGGATATCCATATGCAGATGAATGCAACTAGATATATACCTCTCAAAATATACAAAAATCAACTCAAAATGGATTAGAGACTTTAATATTAGACCTGAAACCATAAAATTACTAAGGGAAAATATAGGTGAAACACTTCAGGAACTAGGTCGGTGCACAGACTTTATGACCATGAGCCTGAAATCACAAGCTACAAAAGAAAAAATAAACAAATGGGACTATATAAAACTAAAAACCTTCTGCACAGCAAAGGGAACAATCAAAAGAGTGAAATGACAACCTACAGTGTGGGAGAAAATTTTTGCTAACTATGCATCCGACAAGGGATTAATTCCATATTAGAGAAGTAACTCAAGCAATTACATAGTAAAAACACAAATACCCCAGTTAAAAAATGGGCAAATGAGCTGAACAAACATTTTTCAAAGAAAGACATGCAAATGGCCAACAGATACATGAAAAAATGCTCAACATCCCTAGTCATCAGGGAAATAAAAATTAAAACTACACCGAGATTCTACCTCACTCCCGTTAGCCTGGCTGTAATCAAAAAGACAGTGAATAAGAAAGGCTGGTGGGGATGTAGAGAGAAGGGAATGCTCCAGCACTGCTGGTGGGACTGTAAATTAGTACAACCACTACTGAAAACAATGTGGAGATTTCTCAAATGACTATGAATAGATCTTCCATACAATCCAGCAAACCCACTTCTGGGTATATACCCAGAGGAATGGAAATCATCTTGTTGAAGGGACACCTGCATTCCCATATGCATCGCAGCTCTTTTTACAATAGCCAAGACATGGAACCAACTTAAATGTCCATCGATGGTTGATTGGATAAGGAAACTGTTGTATATATGCAGCATAAAATACTACTCTACAATAAAAAAGAATGAAATTCTCCCATTTACAACAACATGGAGGAGCCTGGAGAAACTTACGTGGAGTGAAATAAGCAAAGCACAGAGGGATAATTGCCGCATGTACTCACTCATAAGTGGGAGCTGAGAGAGATGGAAGGAAGGAAAGAAAGACCACAGTGGTTCACTGGACTTGCAGAGGGAGAGAACATACATTGGGATAAAAAATGGAGTGGGGGGGACGTGGGAGGTCGAGGGACGCTGGGGATC